>NW_024429184.1:36781154-37981154 GCF_017639785.1 Mesocricetus auratus | reverse complement strand
GGGGTAATTTTATATGCTTAGGTGGTTACATTTTGCAGTCTACCTCTTTTGGTGACTCTGTGGAATTGTTCACTGACAAGTACTATGCACTCTTAGTACTCTGGAAATTATTAATTAAGGAAGACAAAAAGGGAAATAAATACATGACATGTATTTGTCGAGAAACAACGGACTACAAATATATTCTTAAATTTCTTCTGGTGCCTTGGTTATTTTCACATAATGCTGCTATTTGTGACATAACATATGGCAAAGGATAATCAGGCATTGAAAAAAAATTGGTACTGAGGGTTACATCCTTATTCATTACTACTTCTATCCAATCAGAAATTTTCAAGCAGCAGTTTCTTTAGTAAACCCATAGAACCTTTTCTAGATCCCCCAAATCAGTAATGTCTAGATTCCCCACCCCTAAAATCATGCTACTATCACCACAACAAATCCCCAACATTGATCAGAGACCAAGAGTCATAATTTACTGGCTCAGAATTTACTGAATAGATAAAGCAGATGACATTAAAAGGATATGAGTGAGCTGAAGGCTAAAGTTGGCTGGACAATAAAATACAGAAACTTATTTTTTTATTATTCTGTGCTAAGAACATCTGAGTGACTCTTTTAATTCTTATAATTGGTCACAGATGCCTGTTTGTCCTCTGCCTGTATTTTTCAAAGGAGAATTTTGGAGGTAATGTGTGATAGGTAACCCTATAAGCTAGTGTTGAAACAAGACAAAATAAATATTTCTTTTCCTGTTTCAAAACCAAGAAGAGGGAGCAATGACTGCTAAGAGGTAGATAAGAGACAGAAGACAGAAAAGGTGGGAAAAAAGAGCAGACAATGTGCTTACTTGTTTGAAGAATGCACTGAATTCTTGGATTCTTTATGAAAGCGAAGAATTGTAGGCTGGCACTCCTTTGCCCTCTGTCTAAAATCCATATAAGAGAGTACATACTATGTTTGCCTTTTTGTTACTGGGCTACCACACTCAGGATTGTTTCATCTAGTTCCATCCATTTGTCTGAGAATTTCAAGATTCCATTGCTTTTTTCTGATGAGTAGTACTACATTGTGTAAATGTACCACATTTACTCTATCCATTCTTCAGTTGAGGGACATCTAGGTTGCTTCTAGATTCTGGCTATTACAAATAATCCTTCTATGAACATGGCTGAACATAGGTCCTTGTTGTATGAATGTGCATTTTTGGTTATATGCCTAAGAGTGGAATTGCTAGATATTGTGGTCGACTGATTCATATTTTCCTGAGGAATCTCCATTCTGACTTCCAAAGTGGCTGTAGGAGTTGGCACTCCCACCAGCAGTGGAGGAATGTTCTTTTTTCTCTACATCCTCTCCAGCATAAACTGCCATTGGTGTTTTTGATTTTAGCCATTCTGTTAGGAGTAAGATGATATCTCAGAATTGTTTTGATTTGCATTCCTGGGATGGCTAAGGATGTTGAGCCCTTTCTTAAGTGTCTATCAGCCATTTTAGACTCCTCTATTGAGAATTCTCTATTTAGTTCTGTACCCCACTTTTTAATCAGATTATTTGGTGTTTTGGTGACTAACTTCTTGAGTTCTTTGTAAATTTTGGAGATCAGTCCTTTGTCATATGTGGGGTTGGTGAATATCTTTTCCCATTCTCTGGGCTGCCATTTTGTCTTGGTGACTGTGTTCTTTGCCTTACAGAAACTTCTCGGTTGCAGGAGGTCCCATTTACTAATTATCAATCTCAGTGTTTGTGCTACTGGTGTTATGTTCTGGAAGCAGTCTCCTGTACCAATTTGTTCAAGGGTAATTCCCACTTTCTCTTCTAAGAGGTTCAGTGTGGTTGGATTTATGTTGAGGTCTTTGATCCATTTGGACTTAATCCACACCACCAGAGAAGCTAGGAAACAAGGAAGATGCTAAGAGAGATATACATGGACCCCCAGAGAAGGGAAAGGGACAAGATCTCCTGAGCAAATTGGGATGATGGGAGAGGGGAGAGGGAGTTGGGAGAAAGAGAAGGAGAGAAGAGGAAGGGGGAGGAGGACATGAGAGAGCAGGAAGATTGAGACGATTGAGTTGAGGGAAGAACAGAGGAGAGCAAGAAAAAAGATACCATAATAGAGGCAGCCATTATAGGTTTAAAGAGAAATCTGGCACTAGGGAAATGTCAAGAGACCTATAAGGATGACACCAACTAAAAGTAAGCAATAGTGGAGAGGTTATATTAAATGCCCTTCCCTGATAATGTGATTGAGGACTACCTTATATGCTATCCTAGAACCTTCATCAAGTGGCTGATGGAAGCAGAGGCAGATTCCCACAGCTAAACACTGACCCGAACCTCTGGAATCCAGTTGCAAAGAGGCTAGTGTGATAAGCAAAGAGGTCAAGACCAGGCTGGTGAAACCCACAGAAACAGCTGACCTGAACAAGGGGGAGCTCATGGACCCCAGACTGATAGCTGGGAAACCAGCATAGGACCAACCCAGAACCCCTGAACATGGGTGTCAGTGAAGGTGCCTCTGGTAATAGATCAGTATTTATCCCTAGTGTACGAATGGACTTTGGGAGCCCATTCCACATAAAGGATATTCTCACAGCCTAGAAATATAGGGGAGAGCCTAGGCCTTGCTCCAAATGATATGACAGACTTTGAAGATCCCCTTTGGAAGACCTCACCCTCTCTGGGGACCAGAAAGCAGATGGGATTGGGGGTTCTTGGGATCAGGGAAGAAGGAGAGAGGAGGGAACTGGGATTGACATGCAAAACAAGCTTGTTTCTGATTTAAATTTTAATGCAAAGGATTGTACGTGCTAGAATAGAGAGAGAAAGTTTGGAGCCTGCCCTTCAATGAACAGCATGGAGAGCCACTAGGATAATTCTGTGGGCAGCCCAAGTCACAATTCAAAGCAAGCCCACGGGAGTTGAATTTATGTTCCACCATCTGCATTCACTTTTCTGGAACGTATGGTGAGAAGTGCTTTAGTAGAATTGCTGGCCCACAATAGCTATCTAGCAGCTCAGGTTTGGATCTATGTACGCATGAGAGATTCAGAAGGCTTTATTTTGTCTTTTAGAATTCTTTCCTATGGAAGAAAACCTGCTTTTGATGTTAATAGTGCATCTGTACAAAGGAATAGATTCTATCATCACAAGGTTGGTGTTCTTCCTTGCAGGTGTCTAGAAATGTGATAAACTCTAAATCCTATGTTTTTCAGTGAGACTTCCAATAGCCAATTACCACATAGGAAAATATAATAAGTGATAGCAGACTGTGTCTAGAGACCTCTGCACCCTTGCTCCCATCAGGAGCTGCAGCTTCTTTGGGGAAGGGACATTAAAAAAACTATAAAATAACACCACTGTCTAACAGGCAGACATGTCTTTTAGGCTAGAGAGGCTGCTTCCTCCCTTATTAACAGCTCAGTCAGAAACTGCCTCAATGGATGTGATGAACTGAGGGCAATGTCCCCTGAACTTCTGAAAGCCAAGTGACCCTCCTGGAACCCTGATAATTGGGGCAGCTCCAGCTTTCTTTGTTTTCACTACTCTGTGACCATTAGACCAGGATCCCTCATATGTCTACTATCTTCCCAGTAAACTTTCTCACTCAGATCCTATAGTACAGGTACACCTTGGGATATAGTGGGGGGGGATGTGGATGTGTATTTTCCTGTGTGTGTGTGTGTGTGTGTGTCCAATGACCTTTGAAATAGCAACTGCAAACAACAAAACTCCAACAATGAAGTTAATGAGTAACTTCCCTTCTTTTGAAATCCAATGGCTGCTGTGTTTGTGACTTTCTTCTGCTCTTCCGTGTGAATAAGCTGGGGTCTATTTTTCTGAATTATGAAAATCAATCTAGTCATTTTTACTTTTCACAAAATTCGGAGTTTATGTGTCAACATGTGCCTACTGTAGTTATATGAAAATCAGTAAAGTGCCTTTCTAAGTTAGGTATTTTATACTTGCCCTACAATATCAATTCATTTTCTCTTGAGAACAAAGTTTTTTATTGGATAGATATTTTTTTAATTTTAGAAACAATCATTTTTTAAATAGAAATTCCACCATTCCCTCACCCTCCCATCCTCCCATGCTCTCCACTGACCTCCCCAACCCACCCCTCCATAAAACACTGCCCGAGTATAGTGAGGCCTTCCATGGGGGAGAGCCTTGACCTGCTTTCATGTATCTGGCCTGCAATAGTATTCCTCCATACAGAATGGGCTCCCAAAATCCATTTGTGCACTATGGATAAAGGATGAACACTTGCTCCACTGTTAGAGGTTCCATAGACTGCCTAGGCCTGCTAGCTAGCACCCACAATCAGAGGTCTTGGTTGGGTCCAATGCTGGTTCCCTATTTTATCACTATAATCTCTGTGCTCTCACTAGATCAGGTCAACTGTTTCTGTGGGTTTCTCCAACAGGATCTTTGCTATTTTTGCGCATCCCTCTTCCCTCTCTACAACTGGATTCCAGGAGTTTGGCTCAGTGTTTAGCTGTGGGTACTTGCTTTTGCTTTGATCAGTTACTGGATGAAGGTACTAGGAATGGCAACCAAGGTAGTCATCAATCTCATTATAGAAGAAAGGCATGAAATGCAGCTTCTCCTCCCTTGCCTAGATAGTTAGGTGGGGTCATCGCTGTGGATCCCTGAACATTTCCCTAGTGCTAGACTTCTCTCTATACCTATACTGGCTCCCTTTATCAAGTTGTCTCTTTTCTTGCTTTCCTCTATTCCTCTTCTCTCAATCTTCCTGATCCCTATAGTTGTCCTTCCCCCTTGTCGTCTCCCCATCTCTTTTTCCTATCTCCTTCTTCTCTTCCCCCATGCTCCCAAATTGCTCAGGGATTCTTGTCCCTTTCCCCTACTTCAGGAGACCATGTGTTTTTCTCTTGGGGTCCTCTTTGTTTCTTAGTTTCTCTGGTTGTGTGTATTGTAGGCTGGTAGTCCTTTGCTCTATGTCTAAATTCATATGAGTGAGTACATACCATTGCTGTCATTCTGTGATTGGGGTACCTCACACAGGATGTTTTCTTCCAGTTCCATCCATTTACCTGCAAATTTCAAGATTCCATTGTTTTTTTTCCACTGAGTAGTACTCCACTGTGTAAATGTACTACATTTTTTCCATCCATTCGTTGGTTGAGGGGCATCTAGGTTGCTTCCAGGTTCTGGCTATTATAATCAGTGCTGTTATTAACCTAGTTAAACATATGTTCTTGTTGTATGAATGTGAATTCTTTGGGTATATGCCCAAGAGTAGAATTGCTGAATCTTGAGGTAGAGTGATTCCCCTTTTCCTGAGAACCCTCCATACTGCTTTTCAGAATGGCGGTACGAGTTTGCACTCCCACCAGCAATGGAGAAGTGTTCCTCTTTTTCCACATCCTCTCCAGCATAGATTGTCATTGGTGTTATTGATTTTAGTTATTCTGGCCAGAGGAAGATTGTATCTCAGAGTTGTTTTGAGTTGCATTTCCCTGATGACTGAGGATGTTGATCAATTTCTTAAGTGTCTTTCACTCATTTTAGATTCCTCTATTGAGTATTCTCTATTTAGTTCTGTACCCTACTTTTTAATTGGATTATGTGGTGTTAGGGTGACTAGCTTCTATTGTTCATTGCATATTTTGGAAATCAGCCATCTCTTTATAGAGTAGTATTAACACCATATTAAGCAAAAGGAGAAGAACTCACAGAGCTTAGTACTTTACTCAAGGTTTTACAGACAGGAAGTAGCGGAGTCATGGGCCTCTGGGCAGTAATCCAGACTTCCTTCCCTGTGCCATGTCTCTTGTCATGCTGCATTAGTCTGCATGCTACTATTTTTTCTTTCTAAAAATGAAAGAATTCTATAATACAAAAGTTGTACACAACATTTGGTGAAAAGAAGGACTTTCACTCTGATGCTTTCTGCCTTCACAGATGTTTTCTCTCTCAAAATTGCACTTGTATCATTGAGTACATTTTCAGGAATATTTCATGTGAACTGACACGGAGTGCATGGTTTCCCTCTCAGAACATAAATCTTACCTAACCACTATGTTGTTTACTTTCTTAGGTTTATTCTCTCCTGCCTTTTTGCTCTTTTTCTTTTCCTCATCACTTTATAAAACACTGATTCTTTTTAAGCTAGCTAAACATTCTTTTTTTCTCAGATGTAAATGTGAAAATCTTATTTAAATAACTTAACTAATAATGCAGAGAAGCTGTTGTAAATGATTTGCTAGGCCCGGCATCTCACATGCAGGTTACACATCTGTGGATGTTTCAGTGAGGTGTGATTCAAGAAATGAAGTAGCCCTGTTTTCAGTTTTTATGGTGAATTGACCTTACAGTGGACTGTGATAGCTTATAGTGACAGGTGCCAGGAGCAAGTGCTCCTCCAGCATGCTGCTTGATTAAAGCATCTTTCTGCACTGCCATTGTGCACTTGGGCATCTGCTAATTCAGTTGTTGAAAACAGTATCACAGTTTTAATCAGTGATTTTACTTAGTTAAGCTACTTTTCCTTTTTTTTTTAGTTTTTTAAGACAGGGTTTCTCTGTGACTTTGGAGGCTTTCCTGGAGCTAGCTCTTGTAGACCAGGTTGGTCTTGAACTCACAGAGATTCGCCTGCCTCTGCCTCCTGAGTGCTGGAATTAAAGGCATGTACCACCACCCGCCGGGCCTTTTTCCTTTTTTAAAATTTCCATGACTTTTATTTTTGTTTCATATTATGAGACATGTGTGGCTTTGTAGAAACATTTCTAAGTGAATAGAGAATTCTCAATAGAGGAGTCTAAAATGGCTGATAGACACTTAAGACAGTGTTCAATATCCTTAGCTATCCCAGGAATGCTGATCAAACAACTCTGGGATACCATCTTACTCCTGACAGAATAGCTAAAATAGAAAACACCAATGACAGTTTATGCTGGAGAGGATGTAGAGAAAAAGGAATACTCCACTGCTGGTGGGAGTGCCAACTCCTACAGCCGCTTTGGAAGTCAGTATGGAGATTCCTCAGGAAAATGTGAATCAGTCTACCACAATATCCAGCAATTCCATTCTTAAGCACATACCCAAAAGATGTGAATTCATACAATAAGAACATCTCTTCAGCCATGTTCATAACAGGATTATTTGTAGTAGCCAGAAACTAGAAGCAATCTAGATGCCCCTCAACTGAAGAATGGATAGTGAAAATGTGATACAATTACAAAATGGAATACTACTCAGCAGAAAAAACAATAGAGTCTTGAAATTTTCAGGCAAATGGATGGAACTAAAAGAACTGAGTGGGATAACCCAGTCACAAAAAGACAAACACGGTATGTACTCATTCATATATGGATTTTAGACATGGGTCAGAGGAGTGCCAGCCTACACTCCCACTGTCAGAGAGTCTGGGAAACAGAGAGAACCCTAAGAGAGGTATGCATAATACTCCAGAGAAGTGGAATGGCACAGGATCTCTTGAGCAGATTGGGAGCATGGGGGTAGGAAAGAGGGCAGTGGGATAAAGACAGAGGGAAAAGAGGAGGGGAGAGGAGGACATGGGGGAGCAGGAAGGTTGAGTTGGGGTAAGAATAGAGGAGAGCAGGATGAGAGATACCATAATATGGGGATTCATTTTAGGTTTGAGGAGAGATCTGGCACTAGTAAGAAATCTGCAAGGATGACACAAAATGGCAATATAAGCAAGAGCAGAGAGGCTACCTTAAGTACTCTTCCTTCATAATGAGATTGAGGACTACCTTATATGGTATCCTAGAGCTTTCATCCAGCGCCTGATGGAAGCAGAGGCAGACACCCACAGCTAAACACTGAACTGAACTTCTAGAAACCAGTTGCAGAGAGGGAGGAGTAATAAACAAAGGGGGGTAGACCAGGCTGGTGAAACCCACAGAAACAGCTGACCTGAACCAGGGGAGCTCATGAACCCCAGAATGGTGACTGAGAGGCCATCATGGGACTGATCAAGACCACCTGAATGTGGGTGTCAGTGAGGAGGCCTCAGCAATATATAAGGCTTCAGGTAGTAAGTAGATCAGTATTTGTCTTGGCATACAAATTAACTTCGGGAGCCCAGTCTACCTAGGGGGATATTCTCTCAGTCTGGACACATGGAGGAGGGCCTAGATCCTACCTGAGATGATATGACAGACTTTGGAGATCCCCCATTGTGAGCCTCTCCATCCCTGGGCAGCTGAGTGGGAACTGGGTGGGGGAGTGTGGGAGTTGGCCAGGGATGGGGGAGGAGGGGAGAAAAAGGGAGCTGGGATTGACATGTGAAGCAAGCTTTTTTCTAATTTAAATAATAAATAAATAAAGTAAGTCCTACTTTATTAAAATTACCTGAATTGCTGTTTTTCTTTTTCATATTGGCATATATTTTGAGTGTGAAGGAGTTATTTAAATGTATTTAATTGAATGAATCATTTGTTTAGGTAACTTCAGAGATTTATTCCACAATTAGAAGTCCTAGGTTTCTTTTTTTTTTTTTTTTGGTTTTTCAAGACAGGGTTTCTCTGTGGCTTTGGAGGCTGTCCTGGAACTTGCTTGGTAGTCCAGGCTGGTCTCGAACTCACAGAGATCCGCCTGCCTCTGCCTCCCGAGTGCTGGGATTAAAGGCGTGCGCCACCAACACCTGGCTAGTCCTAGGTTTCTTAGAGTCAAATAATTCTATCTTTTCCTAGCCATTTATAAGCACAGTTTATTTTTACATTTACATCCTCGATCCATCTAGAGTTTACTTTTGAACATAAGCTTTAATATCCAACTTTTAAATGTTCTTTTTTTCTTTATACAAGCTGTAACCCTGTCTATTTCTAATCAAATGTTTTAAAAACAATAATACTGCCCCATTTTAAAACATTAACTGCATCTTAAATTTTCTATTGTGGGTGTATGCCTGGACTGTCTGCTCTTCTGACTTATTTAGATATGTGCTAGTGCAAATCTATTTTAATTATTACCATATGATATTTCTTGAACAAGTATTGTCACTTCTATGTGTTTAGAGTGTTCTTATTTTTTTATTTTTATTTTATGAGACAGTGTCTGTCTATCATGCATTTCTGGATGTCCCAGAACTTATGTTTTAGACAAGGCTTGTATGGAACGCACAAAGATCCACCTTCCTCAAACTTAGGAGTACTGGGATTACCACAATGCCTAGTTCTGTTTTGACTAATTTTACTAGTCAAACTTTCTGTATTAATTAAGAATTAACATGACCAATTTAGTCATGTCAATAAACAAGACTAGAACAACAGCAATATCAATGAACATGTTAAAATGGAAGAAGGAAAATTCCACAGTGTCCCTATCCTAGATAAAGATAATGCTGGGTGTTGGTGGAGCAGGCCTTGAATCCTAGCACTCTGGAGGCAGAGGCAGGCGGATCTCTGTGAGTTCGAGGCTAGCCTGGTCTACAGAGTTCCAGGACAGCCTCCAAAACAATACAGAGAAACCCTGTCTCGAAAAACCAAACAAACAAACAAAAAAAGAACTAAATGCAATTAATGAATGCTGGGAGAAGAAGAATTAGCCTCTCCCTGAGGTGTTCCCTTTTATTGTTTGTGCAATGCATAGTGTTCACTCCTGAAACCACACAGACAGAAACAAAAACAGACAGCAGTATAACAAAAAATAGTAAAAAGTAAAGAGGCTCTTACTTAAGACTTGAGGAAGCATGGGAGGTGTTAGGTTGCAGGTATCTGGGAAAGGATGCAGGAAGAAAAGAAAGGGGAAAGAGATTTGATTCTATTTCAATTAAAAATATCACGATTATTTATCACAGTTATTTTATGCATTAGTTTTGACAGGCTTTATCATTGTATGCCAACATAAATATGATGTGAAGTGTTAAATATTCCAGAGAAAGAAGAGACAGAGACACAGAGGCAGAAAGAAGAGAGACAGAGAGAAAGAGGAGAGAGAAGGAGGTTGAGGGAAAGATTGATATTCCACTTAAGCCTTCAAGGTCTTATAATCACAGTTTCCAGGCAGTTTTTTATAAATCCTAAGTAGTTCTTTGTATATTCTATCCTATTTCATACATGTTGGTAATAACCAAAGTAGACACTTTTCTTCCATTATTTCTTAGGGAAACAATTTTTATATGAGTTTTATGTTTCTATAATATTATTTTTATTTATTTCTTACTATCTACTAATGAATACTTTATATTTTCAAATTTCTGTTTCTTTCATCAGCTTTTACATATTTAATTTTTCCTATTATAAATATTTTGGTGGTTTAAAAGAAAATGATTCCCAAAGGGAATGGCACTGTTAGGAGTTATGGCTCTGTTGGAGTAGGTATGGTTTTGTTGAAGGAAGTGTATCCCTCTGGAGGTGAGCTTTGAGGTCTCATGTGCTCAAGCCTTGTCTAGTGAAACAGTTAACTTCCTGTTACCTGCATATCAAGATGTAGAACTCTCAGCTCCTTCTCTAGCACCATGTCTTCCTACATGCCAACATGACCTGCCATGATGATAATGGACTGAATCTCTCAACAGTAAGCCATACTGTGCCAGGTTTTTTATTTTGGGCCACCAACTAGCTCCAAAATCATGACATGGAGATTTATTATTAGTTCTGAATGCTCAGCCTATCTTAGGCACATTTCTGGCTAGCTCTTTTAACTAAAGTTAACCTGTTTCTCTTTATTTACCATTTCCATGGGGACTTTTTACCTTTGTTTCCTTCTGTACATACTACTTTCACTGCTTCTCATATCTGGCTGGTGCCTGCCTGGCTTCTGGCCCCAGGAATCTCCCTCATTCTCTTCTTCTCTTTCCCCTTTCATTTGTCTCCTAAGCATAGATTTCTCTTCCTAATATTCTGTCTGCCTGGCAGCCCCACTTATTCTTCTCCTGCTTAACTACTGACTGCTCACCTTTTTATTAGACCAATCAGGTTCCTTAGGCAGGGAAGGTAAAACAGATGCAGCACAGCAAAGATGCAGGTGTAAACACATCTTTACATCCTTAGACAAATGTAACATAAACAAATGAAACATAGTTTTACACAGTTAAAATAATAATCGGCAGCATAAACAAATATAATATATCTTCTTTGCCTAAATAAAATAATATTCCACAACACTACCCAATTCAATGTTTTCCTTTGTAAGTGTTGTCATGGTTATTTCTTTATGGCAATTGAAACCCTAACTAAGACAAATATATATATATATATATATATATATATTGCATTAAATTTTAAACTAAAAGAATACATACAATTGAAATTTCATGTCTCAGCCCAAAAACATTTTTCTTCTTATACCTTTGTTATTTCTGTTTCTTTCATTGTTTATGGTTTTACATGTTTCTGTGTGCATGCCTACATGTGTATTCTCTATAAATTATATTATTTGGTCAAGAAGGCAAAATATCAAAGAGCACACTATTTCCATTAAACTGTTTTCTTTCTTTACATTTACATTTGTGAGTGTTTGCATGTATATAGGTTCATATTTATGTGGACACACATTTACCTGTCTGTGCATGCATGTGGACATCACAGATTAGTAGCAGCAATCATCTTCACTTGCGCTCCCACCATTAATTGATTCAGAATCCATCAATCAAATTCTGAGCTGTAGATATGTCATATCTTGTCTTAGGTCTGTTGTCATGGCCATCATCTTACTTCATGCTCTTAAGTCTTGACTTAGTTGTAACTGTGTCTGGAGTTCTTTACTTGTTTTATATTTCAGGAGTCTGTCTACTCCTAGCTTATTTGAAGATCAAAATATATTTTTGCTTTTTGTTTTATTTTTAATTCCTCATAATTACAATAGGAGAGAGTAATAACAAATGGACTCCATAACATTTAACATCTTATGCCAACATAATATTAGGGTATTTTTTGAAGTCACACAAATTACAATGTCATGGTCCATGCAATTTTGTTGCATAAGGAGATGTATTTTACATGAAATTCATGTATTTTATGACTGAATACATTATGAAATTACAATATGAGTGTATACCCTTTTTTCTTTCTACAAAATGGTCATATGTAAGCCAAGATGACCTCAAATTTGCTATAAAAGCTAGGGAAGGTCTTAGACTTCTACCCTTCTCTTTCTGTTCCAGGATTACTGAAATTATAGGTATATTACACAAAACCAGATTATTGGTTTTGGTTTTGTGCTGATAAAGATTGAACTCGGGGTCTTGTGCATGCAAGACTAATAGTCTACCAACTAAGCAACATATTTACCCCTTTTATTCAAGAAATAGTAATAAATGTATTCTAAGGACAAAACAATAAGAGACAACCCCAAAGCAAAAGTGTTAGTACATCTTGGCTTTGTTTTAATCACTTAAATATTATTGGGTAAAATATCGAAAGTAATATAAAACAATGGGAAAAATACTCGTTGTGTAACGGTTTTCTCTGTGTTTTAAAAATTGCAGGGAAGCTTCTTTTTTTCCTTTTTTATTTTTAAATTTAAATTAGAAACAATCTTGCTTCACCTGTCAATCTCAGGTCACTCTCCCTTTCCATCCCCTCCTCTCACGCCCTCCCACCAACCACCCCCCATACTCCCTCCTTTCCCCATGGAGGGTAAGGCCCTCCATGGGGATATCTATAGTCAGTCATTTCATCCACGGCAGGACCTAGACCCTCCCCGAAGAGTCCAGAGTGAGAGTGCATCTCTCATTGTGGGATGGACACCCAAATTCCCTTTATATGCCAGGGATAAATACTGATCTACTACCCAAGGCCCCATAGATTGCCTAGGCCTCCTCACTAACATGCACATTCAGGGTGTCTTAATCAGTCCCATGCTGGATTCCCAGCCATCAGTCTGGGATTCCAGAGCTACCCCTTGTTCAGGTCAGCTGTTTCTGGGGGTTAAACCAGCCCAGTCTTAACTTCTTTGCTCATCAGTGCAGGGAATCTTCTTAAGACAGAAGTTAAAGAACTCAAAATTTCTACACAAAGTACCCCAAACTGAACAGATTCACTAGGTTTCTCCCTCATAAAAATAAATAATAAAGACTGCTGAAAGTTACTAACAGACAAGACAGGTAGTACAGAAGATGCTGAGATCAGCTGTTGTACAAAGAAAACTGATACCAGCTATTTTAAGAAGAAGCAGAGACCAACTGAGCTGCCCAGAAGATGTTCAGACCAACTTAGTCACCTCAAAGGACTATGTTAAACTGTTAAATGGCCAACAGATTTGTGCAGCATACTCCAGACTTTCAGGTTTAGTGACCTGTTGCCCATGGTGGGGTGGGCTTTCAGTAATTTCTGCTTCTGTAAGCAACACATCACTAATATCCCAATAAAACTTACTGGTTCACCAACCTGGAATTTGATGGTATCTATACTTTAGACACATGTGTATTGTGTCTCCCCAGGAAAAGTTTTATTACATAACATGACACTTCAATAGTCATGAAGAATTGGTTTGGTCTTCCTAAATTTTGAACTCAGATTTAAAACCTGAAAAACCAATCAACTCTACAAGAACTGAGAGGACCCTTCACTATCAAAGATAGTAAACAATTAAAGACCCTTTAAAGAGTTTCATATCTGAGATTACACCCATTTGAGTAACCTAAATATTTGCTGTATATACTGTGTGTAACTGGCTATCAGAGCACCTCTGCAACTTACCTTGTTCTGTTTCCAATGACACTTTTTCATCATGGAAAATGTAACATTTTCCAAAAGTAACCAAGGATGTTAATAATAACACTGTTAAGAGGAGGTATACTGCCAAATCTCAATTCAGCTACACATGAATTTACTGAGAAATCATGATTCATCTGACAATACACATAAGTTTTGAGGTGATATAAGGACACTACAACTCTAACATACAGAAAATGACCTCTTTGAGGTTACTGCCAAGCTGCTCCTGTCATCGGTTCATTCTTATTGCTAAAGAAGCACTTTATATCAGCATTCCTTATAAATTTGAATCTCATGTGATTCACTTTGCACATGGGCAAATATTTAAATAAACCATTTATAACGTTGCTTTTACTTATTACTTTACATGTTTTAGCATTTTACTTTCTCCTTAATTCATAAGCATTATTTTAATGCTTATTCTTTTTGTCTGTGAAAAATAAAGTAATTCTTTAACTTTAACCAATCCAAACAAATAGTACTTTTATTATAATAGTTGTTCATGAACTTCAAGCATTTAAAAACATCATCAAGTCAAGGTTTAGATATAAAGTATTCCCCAATGGTTCATGCTTTGTCCCCAAGGTGATCTGGCTAATTTGAGAAGTTCAGACAACTTTAATGGGTAAGGATTACCTTGAGAATGTAGGCCCTACTTCCTGGCCCCAGTATCTTCTCTGCTTTGAGACTACTGTCAAGTGATATGAGCAGCCCTAAACTGCCTTGTTCCTTGTTAAGAGAAGCTTTTTCCTTGCTAGCCACTTTGGTTTATCCCCCGCCAGCCGCCTGGGCTCTGCTGCAGTGCAGTCCCCAAATAAACACACAAGACGCTCTATTAATTATGAAGCTGTTGGCCTTGCTTGTCTCTTACTGGCTAACTCTGACTTAAGTAATTACCCCATAATTGTTAATCTAAGTATGTCTCTTACCGGAGAGGTTTCTGGGCTTCCTACCCTAATGGTGTTACATCTCGACTCTCCTGTTTCTCCTTCCCAGAATCCTCTTGGACTCCTAGTCCCTCCTATCTAGATTCCCTATTGGCCAGACAGTGCTTTATTGGCATAAGACTTCCCCAACATCTCCTCTTTTCTGTTTAAACAAAAAGAAAGGTCTTAACTTTAACACAGTCAAATTGTGAATAACAGAACAGTTATCAAATAAAAACATAGTTACAATATTTTAGCAAGATTTAAAGAAAATATCATCCATCTCATCCTTGTGAGTCCAAAGTCCTATATGTAGCTTATCTTTTATCATAACTAAGGAAAACTATAATTATAACTATCTGTCTTCAACTCCATCAAAGACCACAGAAGGATAATATATGAACACTAGGATTGACAGAGGTATCTTACTGCCTGGACAGTCACGTGAAGTTCCTCTGTAACGTTGGGGCATCCATCTTCAGCCCATAGGCCACAATATGTCTGCAACACTTCTCAGCAAAGCAGGAAATTTCAAACTGTCCATCTGCATTGACAGTCTGTCAGTCATTTTTCTTTGTCCTGCAGAAAGTCTCGCGGACTCTTCCATGAAGCAGGAACCCTGTAAGACTGAGTTCAGCATTCACTTTCCTGTGGGTCCTGCATGTCCAGTTTATACAGCAACAGTCAGTCTAGGCAAGAGCAGTTTCTTGCCCAAATGGCTAATCTTGCCATGTTGAAAGCAAACTCCATAACGAGTTTCTTCGATGCCCATTTTCCTCTCATAATTGGTGCTGCCAGGAGCAGACATTTCTCATTGTAAAGAAAAACCCTCAACCATTTTAAATGCCATTTTCTGAAGGTCTTTGAAAGGTTTGAAGACTATTTATCTGTCTCAAATACATCTCTATATATCTAGAAAACCTAACTTACCTAACTATAAATTCTGTTGTAAGTAACTATCTATAGTCTGTATTCAATTATGCATTACATTTTAAAAGATCAGTATAAGCACAATACTTAATCAAGAGGACAAATATACATATCACAAAATTGACCTTGAATTTGTATCAATAAATGAAAAACAATACCCATACCATAATTCCCTTTTTTACCATTAAAAAAATATTGGCTGTGATCATTAGCCAATTATAAACAATCCCATTTAAATGAAAACAAAGATTTATAAACGAGATGGGAATTGGGACGTCGCTCATTCCAAACTGCTTCCTGCTGGAAGGGGGCGCTGTTCATACCATGGGGATCATGACAAAACTCAGAAACCTGTATAAGTCCGTATTTTCGGGGTCTGTAAAACTGCATCATCTTAGCTGTTTCAATTGTTGGAACATCTGATCCACTGCTTCCGGGGGTCTTGGTTCATCGAACCACAGAAGCCTGGAAGGAATCCTCAGCTTTTCATTTTCTGTGGAAACATAAGTAAAACCTCCTTTTCCAAGTAACATATCCTTATACTTAAATTTTGAAGTCAAGGCATTTTCAAAAGATAGAAGTTGGATTAATTTAGCAGCATTTATAATCAAGTGTACTTTAGTAGCAGTTCCTTCTTGAGCAAGCAAAAAACTGAAAAACACAATAGTGTACAGTATCCAGACTCTGTGTATTTTCCATCTTTACGTGGCTTATTTATTTATCTATTATTACTTTATTTATTTTATTTTTTTCTGAGACAGGGTCTCTCTTTGGAAATCTGCCTGCCTCTGCCTCTGGAATAAATCCTACCGGCGTGCGCCACCACAGCCGGCTTTTGTATTTATTTACCAGTTTGCCGTTTCATTTTCTCTCTCAATCTCACGTATATTTTTAAACACACTGTAAACCTTTAGAGATTTTCTTCATCGAAGTCTGACTTTACTGTAAATCTTTATGTTTTTTTGGTCACGTGTCTTATCTGTAAAACCGCGGCTGTTTTAAACTGCCAGTTTTTCGTCAAGATGGCGGGCATAAGCGTGACTCTAGCTTACCGCCTCAGTTCATGCTGACATCCAGCAAAAGCTGCCACTTCCAGCTGTACATACACACCTTTCAATCGTTAGCAGAGTCTCTTAAAACAACCTTGCTGGTTTTTTTTTTTCTTTTTATGCCGAGTCAGGAAGACTCCGGTAAGCGAGCCACGTGAATCTCGACTTGTTGCTAGCAAAACAGAGCACACCTGAGAAAATGCTGCTACCAAAATCTGTGCTTCTCTCCGTTCTTCTGTTTCTAAGATTCCTTTAAAGCTTTTGTTGTTTTGCGTGGAAATTCAATCCCACTCCTGATCACCATTATGTTAAGAGAATCTTTTTCCTTGCTAGCCGCTTTGGTTTATCCCCCACCAGCCGCCTGGGCTCTGCCGCAGTGCAGTCCCCAAATAAACACACAAGACGCTCTATTAATTACGAAGCTGTTGGCCTTGCTTGTCTCTTACTGGCTAGCTCTGACTTAAGTAATTACCCCATAATTGTTAATCTAAGTATGTCTCTTACCGGAGAGGTTTCTGGGCTTCCTACCCTAATGGCGTTACATCTCGACTCTCCTGTTTCTCCTTCCCAGAATCCTCTTGGACTCCTAGTCTCTCCTATCTAGATTCCCTATTGGCCAGACAGTGCTTTATTGGCATAAGACTTCCCCAACTGTTCCTCCAACATTGACATCTTTTTACTAAGTTATATTGTTACAGCAATCAAGGTTTAATTTTTAATTTTGAGTTTTAATTAGAAAAAAATGAAAAAAACACATAATTATTTTCCTATTCTTCTTTCATTAACATCTAAATACACTACTGTTCAACTTTTCCTTTTGCTACATGAAAGTTAAGCAAAAAGTAAACTAGAGGTAGGAAGTTGGCATTGGAATATGACTTGAGAGTTCCATAGTTTACCTGGCTGAGAACTGAACTAAATTATAATTTCAAATATTTAACAATACCTATATATATGCTAGCATTTTGGTGCAAAAAACAACATGGTAGCTGTAAAACTGAGCAGCTCTCATGGGCCCACATGGAACTTCCTTCTCAGGTGAAAACTGAAACTATCCTTCTGTATTAGAAGTATGCAGTTAATTGAGCAAGGAGAAATAATCTCTGATCTAAATACAGATGCGAGTTATCTATATGTAACCAAGAGAATGTCTGTTTTCTGTAGCAAGAGATGAAAAAGAAAAGAGTTTAGTTAACTATAGGATTCTGGGCCTAAACCAGCTGACAGAGGCTGTAACACTCCAGAACATGAGAGGCCACAAAGTGAATGCTAAGAGAATCAAATGTCATGCTTCTGAGAAATTAACTAGGTATTCATTTAGGCTTTGAGTGTTGTTGCAACAAGACTTACATTTGAATTTTCAAGTGATTATGAACTAGTTAAAGGCTGAGAATAAACCTGCATTTTTTTCCACCACTGCCAAGGGAAAAGGCAAACCTTAATTACAATGCTTGTCTTTGAATAATATTCCAGTTGTAACAGCACATTTTTCCAATTTTGCATGAAGAAGTACATTAATATTTATTCATATTCTATGACCTTTATATAATTCTCATAGGCACTGTTTTCCAAACTGTGATGTTTGCTCTTTAAAAAAATTTAATACTTATCATTTATGCACTTTCAGCTTTTCCATATTTTATGAGTGTTAGGATTAAGAATCAGACAGGAGACACTGTCTCTCACTCTTTTTAACCACTTTTATAAATTATAATGGGGAATTATGCCTATAAACTACCCAATGAATATCAATATGAATTTACTTGCTCCAGAATACTTCAGGTTGAAAACAAATAAATACCTTACAGAAAACGTCAGTGCTTCTACATGCATGAAAATCTGTAAACAACAGAACTTGATAATAGTTCCCTGAGTCCTATGGGTAAAATAAAAAAGATGTCCTGCAATAGGAGTTCATGATCTTTGGGGTATAAATGTCCTGTGTCATGGTTAAGGAGGGTGTACAAATGTGTACACATTCCAGAGTCACCAAACTGAGAAACCTCACCAAAATGCCGAAGCTGTGTACCTTACAGCAGCATACTAGTAAATTCTGTTACATCCATCTGTTTTTGAACTATGGCCATTAACAATAATCTTATAAGAACAATGATAACAGTCATCCCAAAAAAAGACAAAAGGAAAAGCTGAATCCTAATAAGGAATTTGGGGCATTTTGATTTACCTGGGATACTTAAGGGACAGGGATGATTCCACAAGCACCATCACTGAAAATTCTAGTTTCAGTATTAGTGACAACACAAAAAAGCATCATGCTTAGGATGCCCCTCAATCCCTGTTTTACCCAATTTACAGACTACTACTCGAGAGTCTTTTTCCTCCCAGTAGGAATCCAGAAAAAGAAAGTAACATAACCACCTGTCATCCTACGTCTGAGAGATGGCCTTGGGCAACACAGCTCTCTAATATGCATGCCAGAGCAAAATATTCTGAAGAATGGCAAAAGGCTTGTGTCTTCCTTTCTATTGTTTTGTTGGTTTTTTGTTTGTTTGTTTTTTGTTTTTACGAGACAGGGTTTCTCTGTATTGTTTTGGAGGCTGTCGGTCCAGCCTGGCCTCAAACTCACAGAGATCCGTCTGCCTCTGCCTCCTGAGTGCTGGGATTAAAGGCATGTGCCACCACTGCCCAGCGTGTCTTCCCTTCTAACCACAAAGCTTTCCAGACATGGATAGTGCTCATGGAAAACGTTTGAAGAAACATACTATTTTCTACTGCTTGAGGGCTATGGTCAGTTGTTGTTGATGCTACATGGGCCAAAGGCCTTGATAGAAAGGTTAGACAGTGGGAAGATTGAGGGGAAATGCATGTGAAAACTTCTGGCCTATTTCTGGAAATCTTAAAACTGCCATACAGGCTCAGCTGGGCACAAGTTCTAAATAATGTGAGCAGACTCTAAATCTATGAATGTAGAGTGGTGAATATGGGACAGAACCTTAGTATGAATCTTAAAAAGATTGTTAAGAGGGTTAAGGCCAATAACTCCCCAGAAAACACTAAAAACCCAAATTGTAAAGTTGAAAAACAAGGCCAGATGAGAGTCAAACAGAAGCATAAAAGAACAACAATGCTATTCAAAAATATAGATGGGTTTAAACAAAGGTACTAATGCTATTTACAAAGGATCCAACCTATAGACATTATTACTCTCAGAGGTCCCCCTCCCACTGACAATGTTATCTGGGTTAGGACTGCACTATATGGATTTATAGGAAATCAAAATACATGGTATATCTATTAACAGATGCCCTAAATATATGAAACAAAACTGAGAAGGAATGAATAATCAACTAAACTTGTTGGAAGTCTCAACATTCTGCTTTTATTTTCAGTAGAGGATAGAAAACCTGTAAGAAGACTGGCAAGAAAGTATAATAATTACATGATACAGTGACCTAGTCAGACTCAACAGACATAGAAAACCCCACCCAGCAACATGTACTAAAATGTACACTCTTTCTTTATAAGACTACATTAATCTAGCTGTGTGGTTCTTTTATATGTGAGTTCATTTCAATAAAATGATTTTCATGTTAAAAATTATTAAACTAAACATTGAATGTTCTCCAGGATTGGCCAATTGACTCCACTTAAGACAATTCTTATTTTACTTCAGGCTTCATGTCTGATAACTTCTCTGAATATGTGGAATACAGTTAGCAATTAATTAAAAAAAAGGAAAATCATGAGATTATGGAAAGTAATTGACATACCCTTAAGTGCCCATTTAAATCACAATGGGTATTAGAAAATACATTTATAACTTATGTTGGTAAGAAAAAAACATAAATAAGGGGAAGTCTATACTATAAATGCCCATATTACCAAAAAAATAATCATCTCAAATCTACAGTTTGAGTTGCTACTTTTAAAAAAACTGAACAAAAAGAAAGTGAATGGAGAAAAATAATAATGAGTTGATACTGCAATGATAAACGGCACACTTACTGAAAGTATGAGTAAGTATTTATTGTAAAAATTACTCACAAGAGACAAACAAGCAACCCAGATGAGCCGAGTATTTTTCCACCGCCAAACTAGAAGCCTGAAAGAGAGCCATCTGCTGATCAGTCTTTTATTCCTTCCTCCTTACACGCCCCTAAAGTGGGCCTGGCTAGTGACATAGTTCGTCACCTATGTCCGTATAAGTCTTTAGTCATGCCTAAAGTGGGTGTGGTTAGCGGTGTGGTAAACCACCCTTTTATTACCTCATCTGTATGCGCCTCTAATTAGTTACCCTCTTCCACCTTGCAAGGAAATACAGTTGCGTACATACACACACACATGCAGGTACACACAGGCACACAAGGACACAAATAACACTAATTTATACAACACTTGTCCCTGCTCATCACTTCTAGTCAGCATTAAAAATTGCTTCTTAGTGTGGGTATGTATATAGAAAAGAATAAAATTTGTCAAAGGGGAAGAGGAATATAGATATAGTTCTCTTTACACATGCCAAGATAATATGCAGAAAGCATTGTAAGGTTATCACAGCTGAATTCCAATGTGTTGCTGGGTTATAGTGTTCATGTATGAAATCCATATGTGTTTTTATATGTTATTCATGATCTACTTGAAATCAAATGAAGAAAACAATCCAACATGGATATAAGAGAGGAACTTGATTGCAAGACATAGGTGGAAAGATATCCCTGTGTTTATGACTAAAGAGATTTCCTATAAAAAAGATGAAAATGCTTTTCAAATTGATCTGAAGACTCAATCAAATCTCTTTAAAAGTAAAGAGTGCGATTTTATAGAAATAGAAAAATTGATTTCATAATCCATAATGACTAGCAAGGTGCATAAATAGTAAAAAATAAATAAAACAATAGAAAGAAAACATTTAATTTCAAAGTATATAAGGGAGCTACCATAATCAAAACAGTGTGGAGCTCACCTATGGATATGTGTGTGAAATGGGTCTATATGAAGCACTCTAATGATAGGGGCAGATAATTTTTGACAAGAATTCTGTAACTGTTTGAAGGGAAAACAAGCTTTATACATACACTATTAATAACTATATAGTTGCCGGGCGGTGGTGGCACACGCCTTTAATCCCAGCACTCGGGAGGCAGAGGCAGGCGGATCTCTGTGAGTTCGAGGCCGGGCTGGACCGACAGCTTCCAAAACAATACAGAGAAACCCTGTCTCATAAAAACCAAAAAAAACAAAAAAACTATATAGTCACATTCAAATAATGCATTTGCCTAATGAGTTTATACCATAAACAAAATGCTGATTTAAAAATTTTCAAAAACTTTTGAAATTTTTATCTTACCTATTGCACATGTGTATTAAGAGAGGAGAGAGTGTATATGTAGTTGAAGTATCACACAGATTCCACAGTGCATGTATGGAGACCAGAGGATAATCCTTGTGAGTGAATTCTCTCCTTCCACTGTGGATTTTAGAGATAGAATTTGGCTCATCTGTCATGCTTATCCTTCTTGCTTTCCCTCTAAGACTTTACATAAGAACTCAAATCATAAAAGACCCAAAAGAAAATGAATAAATGGAAACCTTAGGGGACAGAATTTTCATATGACAAAAAAAGGCAAAAGAACTAAAAACTAGCCCATCGAAATGTAAAACTCAATTGAAAGAATATTTAGAAAGTGAAAATAGCCCTCAGAATGGAAGAAAATATCAAATCATATGACCATAAAAACCTAATAATCAAAACACTTAAAGTATGTTGAAGCTCACCAACAATATAAGCAACACAATTTGAAACAAACGAACAAACAAAACACTAGAGGGAACTGGATAGATACATATCACAAAGAGATACCAGGTAGTCAACATTCACCTTGGAAAAAGATGCAAAGCTGCCTAAGCTTACACAAATGCAAACTACTACTGCTAGCCTGGCTAGATTAAGCAAAACTGAAAACAAAAGCAATTGTCTGACTTCAGTTTCTTTTGCTGTGATAAAACATTCCAACCAAAACAATTTAGGGTGTGGTGCTTTGATTTGGCTTACAGTTCTGGGTTATAGTTTGTCATTGCAGGTCAGTCAAGAGGCAAGGACATAAGCAGCTAGTAATATCACAGGCACAGTCAAAGTGAGAGAAATTCAAATTACTTGTTCTGCCTGCTTGTTTGATTCTATCTTACTTCAGAATTCATAGTCCAGCCAAGGAAATGGGGTCACCCACCACGGGCTTGCTAAGAACTAGATAAATGATTCTTGATAGGGAAGTCTAAAATGGCTGAGAGACACTTAAGAAAGTGCTCAACATCCTTAGCCATTAAGAAAACCAAATTAAAACAACTCTGAGATACCATCTCACTCCTGTCAGAATGACTAAAATCAAAAACACCAATGACAGCTTATGCTGGAGAGGATGTAGAGAAAGGGGAACACTCCTCCATTGCTGGTGCAAGTGTAAACTTGTACAGCCATTTTGGAAATCAGTATGGAGATTCTTCAGAAAAATGGGACTCAGTCTACCACAAGACCCAGCAATTCCACTCTTAGCCATTTACCCAAAAGATGACCATTCATACAACAAGGATGTCTATTCCACTATGTTCATAGCAGCATTTTTTGTAATACCCAGATCCTGGAAGCAACCTAGATGCCCCAGAACTGAAGAATGGATAGAGAAAATGTGGTTCATTTACTATGAGTACTATTCAGTGGAAAAAATGGAATCTTGAAAATTGCATGCAAATAGATGGCACTAGAAAAACAATTCTGAATGAGGAAACCCAGTCACAAAAAGACAAAGTTAGTATGTACTCACTCATATATGGATTTTAGACATGGATCAGGGCAGTGTCAGCTTACAATCCCATTGCCAGTGAGTCTGGGAAACAAGGAGATTCCCAAGAGAGATATGCATGATACTCCAGAGAAGTGGAATGAGGCAAGATCTCCTGAGCATATTGGGAACACAGGGGAAGGGGAGAGGGAACCTGGGAAAATGAGAGGTGGAGAAGAGGAATGAAGAGGAAGACATGGGGGAGCAGGAAGGTTGAGTCTTGGGAAGAATAGAGGAGAGCAGGATGAGACATACCTTAATAGAGAGAGTCATAGGTTTGAGGAGAGAGCTGACACTAGCACGATTTCCAGAGATCTACAAGGATGATACCAACTGGCAAACTAAGCAATAGTGGAGAGACTACCTTAAGAGTCCCTCCTTGATGATGAGATTGAGGACTATGTTATATGTCATCCTACAACTTTCATCCAGTGACTGATGGAAGCAGGGGCAGTTCAGGTAAACACTGAACTGAACTCCTGGAACCCAGTGATAGAGAGGGAGGAGTGATGAGCAAAGGGTTCAGACCATGCTGGTGAAACCCACAAAGACACCTGACCTGACAAAGGGAAGCTCTTGGATCTTAGACTGATGGCTGAGAGGCCAGGAGGGGACTGATCCAGACCCCCTGGATGTAGTTTAAGTGAGGAGGCCAGCAATCTCTGGGCCTGGGGTAGTAGATCAGCGTTTACCATGGCATGCTTTGGGAGACCATCAACATGGAGGGATGCTCTCTCAGCCTGGACACATAGGGGAGGGCCTAGGTCCTGCCCTGAATGAAATGACAGACTCTGGAGAACCCCACTAGAGGCCCTCACCCTCCTTGGGGAACTGTATGGGAAGTGGGTAGGGGGCTGGGAGGACTGGGGGAGGGGCAAGGGAGGACAGGTGGGAGAGGAAGCTGGGATTGACATGTGAAGCAAGCATGTTTCTAATTTAAATAAAAAATATATTGAAAAAAGACAAAAAAATAATCAAAGTAATTTCACTCAGATATGTCCAAAGGGCAGCCTATCCTGGAAATTCAGCAATAACAGCAACACCAAACCAACCAACAAATGAACAAACATTAAACAAAGAAAGATTTGAGGAAATTAGGATCCTCATCCATGTGGGATTTTACAATCGAGAAAACACTGTAGAAATAGGTCAATGGTTTCCCACAATTAAATAGGAATACTATATGTCCCAGCAATTCTATATGTATGTATTAACACGTGGGAAATAAAAACAATTTCAGAGTTAAAAATTATATCCCAATGTTTGTGCACCAACATACACAGCAACTAAAATATTAAAACAGCTCAAATGTCCTTCAGATAAAAAAGCAAACGAAATATGATTTCCTTAGAATGGACTCGTACTAATCCATAAAACATCTAATGAAATGCTGATTTATGCTATAGTATAACTGAACTTCAAAGAAATCAAGCACCAAATGTTACCAGTATTTTCTTGTTTATGTAAATTTATATTGTTGCTTATGCAAATTTTATAGAATAGTAAAACAAACAGAAAAATAAACTAATACATTCCAAATGTTGTAATAACTGTGTATGATGTATTAGAATCGCAGAGAATCAATAACAAGAGAGCTATTGCACTGAATCAAGCAGTTGTGAAGGCCATGTTGTACAGTCTAAGAGACCAAAGAAAGCTAGCTTTGTGTGAATTCTATTTCAGTTAAAATGAGCCTCAAGAGAGTGGGGTGATAGGTCAGTTAGTAAAGTGCTTAATCAAGAGGAGAAATATACACATCAAAAATTGACCTTGAATTTGTATCAATAAATGAAAAACCACACCAATGCAAACTATTCATTTCCATACCATAGTCCCCTTTTTCCTTTAAAAAGAGATTGGTTTTGATCATTAACCAATTATAAACAATCCCATTTAAATGAAAACAAAGACTTATAAACAAGATGGGAATTAGGACGTTGCTCATTCCAAACAGGGGGCGCTGTTCATACTATTTCTCCTCTTGATTAAGTATTGTGTTTATACTAATCTTTTAAAACGTAATGCACAATTAAATGCAGATTATAGATAGTTACTTATAATAGTCAGAACTTATAGTTAGGTAAGTTAGGTTTTCTAGATATACAGAAATATATATGAGATAGATAGTCTTCAAACCTTTAAAAGACCTTCAGATAATGGCATTTAAAATGTTTTAAGGTTTTTCTTGACAATGAGAAATGTCTACTCCTGGCAGCACCAATTACATCTGAGAGGAAGATGGGCATCGAAGAAACTCGTTATGGAGTTTGCTTTCAACATGGCAAGATTAACTGCTCTTGCCTAGACTGTTTGACTGTTGCTGTATAAACTGGACATGCAGGTCCCATAGGAAAGTGACTGCTGAACTCAAACAGTCCTTTAGGGTTCCTGATTCTTGGAAGAGTCTACGAGATTTTCTGCAGGACACAGAAAAATGACTGACAGACTGCCAATGCAGGTGGACAGTTTGAAATTCCCTGCTTTGCTGAAAAGTCTTCCAGACACACTGTGGCCTATGGGCTGAAGATGGACACCCCAACATTACAGAGGAACTTCAGGTGACTGTCCAGGCAGCAAGATGTCTCTGTCAGTCCTAGTGTTTATGTATTATCCTTCTGTGGTCTTTGATGGAGTTGAAGACAGATAGTTATAATTATAGTTTTCCTTAGTTATGATTAAAGATAAGCTACATATAGAACTTTGGACTCACAAAGATGGGATGGATGATATTTTCTTTAAATCTTGCTAAATGTTGATAGACAAAATATTGTAACTGTTTTCTAACTTGATAACTGTTCTGTTATATATAATTCGAGTATGTTAAAGTTAAGACCTTTCTTTTGTTTAGACAGAAAAAAAGGAGATGATGGGGGAAGTCCTGTATATATGTCAATAAAGCACTGTTGGCCAACAGGGAAGCAAGATAGGTGGGACTAGGAGTCGAGGAGGACTCTGGGTAGGAGAAACACAGGAAGTCAAGATGTAACTGCCATAGGGATAAAAAGCCTGGAAAGTTCTCCTGTAAGAGAAATACTTAGATTAACAATTATGGGGTGAATACTTAAGTCAGAGCTAGCCAGTAAGAAACAAGCAAGGACAACAGCTTCATAATTAAAAGAACAAAACAAAACAAAACAAAAAAAGTATAAGTTATAGATTCCACTTCATAGAGCAGTTATTAAATCCGATTTTAAAATGGGTAGTTACTTTCATAACTTTTGTGCCACTATAGTGCCAGTGGACTTAACTTGTGGGTAAATTGCTGTTGTTGATATAGATTATTACTATTCTCCTTCAGTAACATACATAATAGCTTCCCACACTGAATGATAATCAGTATGGGTGATTCTTCCAGTTACATATCAGCTCAATTCTCCAGTTCCAGTATGTAAGTATGCGGTGTCTTCAGCAATAGGAGCTTACCATCAGGTTAGATAGGCTAACCAATAACTTTTGCAATAGTCTGTAACATTTGTGAGATCTATGGCACCCTTTGGCCAATGGAACAAAAATGTAATCCATTCCCAGTTCTTGATGCTTTATTAGGTAGCAAATGGTATTTACTTTGGAAATCTTTTACCCCCATTATATAATTCCATTAAACTCCTATTATATATGAGTATATTTTATAAACTTCTACAGTAGTAAGCTTCCATGTGGCTTTTCAAAATGCCTTTAGTGTTAGTTATCATAATGTAATATTATTTTAACTGTGTAAGGATGTGTTACTTTTCTTTGTGCTGCATTTGTTTAATTATGTAAAGATGTGTTGTATTTGTTTCACCTTGCCTGCCTAAGGCACCTGACTGGTCTAATAAAAAGCTGAAAGGCCAATAACTAGAAAGGAGAAAGGTAAGTTGGGGCTATCAGTCAGAAGGAATGAGTAGGAGGAGACATGTAGGTTTGTAAAAAAGAAAGGAAGAATGAGAGAACAAGGAGGGAAGAACAAAGGGAACACCCAGAATCCAGGAAGCTGCTGCTAGCCAGCAAACATAGAGAAGCAATGAAAGTAAGATATTCAGAAGTATGAAAAGGAAAAAGCCCTCGGGAAAAAGGTAAATAATGAAAAGCAGGTTAATTTAAGCTAAAAAGAGCTAGCTAGAAATACATCTAAGCTAGTCTGAGCATTCTAAACTAATAACTCTGTGTGTTATGATTTGGGAGCTGGTTGGTGGCCCCCAAAATAAAAATGCCTTTTACAAATTATCACTTCCCATTTCCCCGCCTCTACCCTGAACTTCCATACCTCACTCCATTCAATCCTGATCTAATTTCCCCTTTATTCATTTGTAACATTATATGGTATTTCTTCTTCCTTAAAAGAGCTTCCATTCTCCCTCGCCTAGCCTTGTTTTTGTTCGAAATAAACACATATATCCATAGCTTAAAAGCTAACGTAAAAAAATAAAACATGTAATATTTATCTTTATAGATCTATATTACTTTGTTGCAATAGCACATCCTGACCAAAAACAATGGGGAAGAAAGTGTTTCTATCATAACAGGACTTAACTAGAGTCTATTACCCAGGGTAAGTAGGACATCAACTCAAATCAGAAACCTGGAGATAGAAATGGATACAAATGCCATGAAAAAATGCTACTAACCAGCTGGCTCCTACTTGTTTGTTCAGTTTACTTTCTTATACACCCAAGTTGCCATCTCCAGAATGACACCAGCCACAATGCGGCAGGCTCTTCCACACCAATTGCTAATCAACAGCAACAAAAAAGCCTCATAGATTTGTCTGGGCATCAGTCTAATGGAGGCATATCTCAATTGCACTTCCTTCTTCCCAGATAACTCTGCTTTGTTATCAAGTTGGTAAAACACTGACCAGCACAATGATACAGCTGAATCTTATAATAGAAATATTTTGGTCATCTTTTTAGGAACCATCACAGCTCATGAAACTAAGAAGTTTTATATAGCAGAGGGCATCATCATTTGAGCAAACCAGCAGCCTTCACAATGGAAAAATAGCTTTACAAGTTGTACATCTGACAGAGGATTCGTGTCTAGAACATGCAAAGAACTCAGTAAACACACAATAAAACATGACTTCAATAAATCAGAAACAATATATCACCACACAACCCAAAGAAAAATTGTATATAAGACTAAACAGAGCTCTCAAATGGTGAAACACAAATGAGCGAGAAACAGCATCCTTAGCCATCAAAGAAATGCAAATTAGAACTACTTTGAGATTTCACCTTATCTCAGTCAGAATGATCAAGATCAAAAAGACAAATAACAGAAGATTTATAGCAAAATCTGTTGTCCTTCTTAAAATCCTGTACTTAAACTTCATATTAAATATCTATGAAGATTAGTTCAGACTCACAATTTGGTATATTGTCCCAGTATTTATCATTGGACTTTCGAGTTAGAATTCTTTGCTGAGAAGGAACTACAGTTGACGTATTGATTTTGCCCTGTTTCCTATAAAAGCAAGGTGCCTGAAGAAAGTGATCCCCACACCTAGGTACCCAGCTGAGAGTTTTAAAAAAACAGAGAGTTAACTATTTAATTGTTTATACATTGTCTATACTCTTTTAAAACAGAAATTAGGACTATTTTACAAATATTATTTTACAAAGATAAAGTGCCTGTCTTGCATGTATGAGGCATACATTCAATGCTTAGTAGCAGTGTGTGGAGGAAATAAAGACAAATTCTTTGGTTTTAAGGTTTTGGGGGGAATGTTGAAATTGGATGAAGTTGCATTCCTTCAAACCTGAGGACCTGAGTTCAGTCTTCGTACCCTCATGATAGAAGGCAGAACTGACTCTGTCAGTTCTCATAATATACACACACGTGCTCTGGTATCACAAGACACACAGCAAATAAATAAATGTAATAAAATAGTTTTCTTTTTTTAATTTTAATTTTAAATAGCTTGTTTTACATGTCAATCCCAGTTCCCTCTCCCTCCCCTCCCGCACTCCCCCATCCCCCCAGCCTCCCACCCTATTGCCAATCTTTCTAATTCATTCACTTGAAGGCTAAGGAAGGAGTTGACTCAAAGGGTTAAAACTTATTTTTCCTAACTGCACTCTAGAACACACAGAAATGCAAAGACAACTACAAAACTTGGGATAATTCAAAAGACCTGAATGAGAATTTTGCCTGCTTCTCATATCTATCTACATAACAGAGAATGAGATGGTTTAAATTTATGGAAATTGAATTAAAAATTAATTATCAAATTCTTTGTGGCTGTTCATTTGTGATTTTAAAATTAAGAATTGTAGGAGGAAGTCTGATGCCGCCATTAAACATGTGACTTACTAAGTCTATGCCGCCATTAAACATGTGACTTACTAGAGGCGCATACAGATGAGGTAATAAAAGGGCGGTTTACCACACCGCTAACCACACCCACTTTAGGCAGGACTAAAGACATATACGGCTGGACGTAAAGACGTATACGTACGTAGGCGGAACTACGTCACTAGCCAAGCCCACTTTTGGGCATGGCTAGGGGCGTTATGGGGGAAGGCATAAAAGACAGCGCACAGGAAGTCTCGCTCTCTTTTCCTGGAGTTCGGCTTCCGGTCCAGTCGCTAGCTGAGATCTGCTGGGCTTCTCGGGGTTTGGTATCTTGTGAGTAATTTTCTACATAAAATACTTAGTTTCACTTTCCGTAATTGTGTGTCGCGTATCGTTACAGCGTCCGTAAAGCCAACAATTTGGTGTCGGAGCGGGATTGGAATCGGGACCCAGGGCTTCTCTCGGCCCGACCAGGCACACGTGGACTCTCCTTTCGCTAACTTCCTCACTACTTCGCTCGGCAAGGCACGATTCCTGCCGCCAGGAACCAGCACCTTCTACCTGCCGGTAAGGTTAGGTATTCCAAGGTTTCTCTCGCAGCCACGTGCTGTTTTACTGGCGGCCAGCTGACTCCAGCCATGTGCTCTTTCGCTGGCAACAATTTGGTGTCGGAGCGGGATTGGAATCGGGACCCAGGGCTTCTCTCGGCCCGACCAGGCACCGCTGGCAGCCTGTTGATTTCGGCCTGAATTACTCCATTGGTAACAAATGTAACTGCTTTATACAATGTCAACAGCTAACACTATGATGCAGGATGTTAAGAATTTTCTTGGTTTTTGTATGGATGGGATTTTAGAAAGGGTTGAGGACCTACCTGAAAGGTACTTCCTACCCACGATGGTGATTATTAGCTTCATAATCAATATAATTTTGTTAATGAAATGGCTCAAAAATAGGAATAAACTTATACAGGTCATGCAGTCATCGCAGGATAGTTTTGAAATCTTAATACAAAGGATTCAGGAAATGCAAAATTCATTGCAGGAGAGTAAGAAAGGGTTGGTAGAAAATATTCAGGATATTAAAAATGATAATGTAGGTCTGACGAACAGGTTTAAAGAGACGGAACACAAAATTGAATTATTTTCAGGAAAAATGTGTTCCATAGATAGAATTGAAAAATTGGAACATAATGCGGAAACATTTAACGACAAACACGGTTCCATGTTTGATGATTTCACTAGCAAATTACAAAGACTGGAACATAAAATTGAAATGCTAGCAGAAAAGAATTGTTCCATGTCTGAGAGCAATGGTAAACTAACTGATAGAATATCATTTGTAGAAGGCAGTTTACATGCTATTGAGGTACTTGCTAAGGATGAGACTATTAGAAATTTGGAATCACATGTAAACGATGAATGTAAAAAAATGAAAGATTCCATGACATCCTTAGAAAATCATTTGTCCCAAGAACTTCAAGAGCTCAGAGAAACAATGATGAATAGACTGCAGGATTTAGAAGACGCTCAATCTGATACTTCAGAATCAGAAATACAGGCAACAGGTCAGGACAGGAGTTTCCCAAAGCTTCTCAAATGCCAGAATGATTTCCCTAAGGTTGCTATGCGTTCCCCTATGGTTTTTCCGGTATCTGTAACAGAAAAACCAGCAACGAAAAAACAATCAAATGGTCCCATTGCTTATCACTGGGAGCCTATACAGATGAAGGATCTAAAAAATATTAAGGAGGCCATTGTCATGTATGGTCTTCATTCTCCCTTTGTCAGAGAGCTCCTAACCTCATGGGCTACTGTAAATAAAGTAACCCCAAAAGACTGGGCCCAATTAGCCTCTGCAGTACTCGAAAATTCTTGCCAAATTCAATGGAGAGCTTTATGGAAGCAAGAAGCAAAAGCAATTGAGATTCAGGAATTGCAGAAGGGTCATGAAGTACCCCAAGACAAGATTCTTGGGGAGGGTCCTTACGCTGACACGCAGGTTCAATCTGCATATGACGAGCACATGTTGTCTTTGTGCCGTACAGCTGCGTTAAATGCCTTGGATAAGGTTTGTGAAACAGGAGAGATAATGCAACCCTACACCAAGGTATTACAGGGCCCAAGGGAAAGGTTCACTGAATTTTTAGAGAGATTATCCAGAGCAGTAGAGGTACAGGTAGCGAACCCAGAATCCAGGCGTCTCCTTATAGAATCTTTGGCGTATGAGAACGCGAATCCTCAATGCAGGCAGGTAATTTGGCCATTAAAAATAAGATCAGCGCCATTGGAGGAATGGGTTCTGCATACAGCGAACCTGGAATGTAAAAGTCAGGATACAGGAGCTTGGGTAGGTGAAGCTATTTCTACAGGTTTGAGGAGGCACCAGGATGCCAAATACCCTACCTGTGATGATATAGAGGCATGCGTAGGGAAGGCAATCTCAAAGAATTTAAATAGGCGTAAAGATGCAAAATGCTTTAACTGTGGTAGAATGGGACATCTTAGTAGGAACTGTAGACAACGCATTCCTAGAAATAATGCTTTTACCAGGAATGTATCAAACAGAAGGCCTAAGCCTCCTGGTCTATGCAGGAGGTGTGGGAAGGGGCGCCATTGGACTGATGAATGCTTTTCCACAATAGACAGACAAGGTAGATCTTTACAGCAGGGAAACGGGCTTCCGGGGCTCCATGGAGCCCCAAAGAGGAAGATTATCCGGTCATTCCCAGTGACAGTGGAGGACAGCCTCTCCCAGGACAATTAGAAGATCCACTGCCCATTGTAAATAATACGGCACTGGATAATACATTAGCTCCAGAGGATGAATCAATTACATCAGGAGGAGATACAAAACATATATTTTGGCAAACTTCTATACAATATCATAGACCCAAACTTCCGGTTAAGGTAAATAATAGGGTGATTTACGGATTACTGGACACCGGAAGTGACGTCACTATCCTTAATCAGCAGTCCTGGCCACAAAACTGGGCTTTAAAAGAGGTTAATGTTCAATTCTTAGGGATCGGAACCCTATCTGAAGTTAAACAGAGCGTTAGATGGATTGACTTTATTGGGCCAGAAGGACAGAGAGGAAGGTTAAAGCCATACATTGCAGATATTGCTATAAACCTCTGGGGTCGTGATCTACTCCAGCAATGGAATATGCAGATTAAAATTCCTCCTGTATCAGCTAGGAATTATAGACAAGCTCTTAGTGGTAGTAAGAATATAGTAAGACAGTACAGAAAACAGATGCCAAATGTACAGGCTGTACAGAAGCAAGATGCTAGTGCCAAACCTACAGAGCAACCAAAAGCTCTACCATTAAAATGGCTGACAGATGAACCCGTCTGGGTGGGTCAATGGCCTATGACATCTGAGAAGTTAGAGGCTTTGGAGAAGTTGCTGGACATATTGAGGAATCAACTAGTGCATGGAATTCGCCTGTTTTTGTTGTCAAGAAGAAGTCTGGTAAGTGGAGAATGGTTACTGATCTTAGAGCCATCAACAAGGTAATTCAGCCTATGGGGTCTCTACAACCTGGGATGCCGTTACCTTCTCTAATTCCTAAGGATTGGCCAATTATAGTTATAGACTTAAAAGATTGTTTCTTCACCATACCGTTACAAGAAAACGACAGAGAAAAGTTTGCCTTCACAGTACCTACCTATAATAATTCCCGTCCGGTACAGAGATTCCAGTGGAAGGTACTACCTCAAGGTATGTTAAACAGTCCAACTTTGTGTCAATATTTTGTGAATAAACCTCTAGAAATAATTCGTAAAAAATTTCCACATTCGTTAATATATCATTATATGGATGACATATTATTGTCTGATTCAAATAAGGATACTTTGGAAAAGATGTTTGAGGCAGTAAAGGAAATTTTGCCTCGCTGGGGATTACAAATTGCTCCAGAAAAATACAAAGAGGAGATTCTATTAACTATTTAGGTTATAAAATAGATGCTCAGAAAATTAGACCACAGAAAGTACAGATCAGAAGAGATCGTTACCGGACTCTTAATGATCTTCAAAAACTATTAGGAGAAATCTCTCAATTACAGACAATTATTGGTGTAGAAGGGCATGATTTAAAACACCTGAAAATGGCTTTAAAAGGAGATAAAGACCTAAACAGCCCACGAGTACTATCAGCTGAGGCTGAAAAGAATTAGAATGGGTAGAAAAGAGAATATTAGAAGCACATGTGGACCGTGTGGATCCAAATCTGGACTGTATTCTGGTTATTTTACCATCTAGAGAATACCCCTCAGGAATATTAATGCAGAGGGACGACATCATTCTAGAATGGGTATTTCTGCCACATAAACAAAATAAAAAATTGAAAACATATATAGAAAAGATATCTGATTTGATATTAAAAGGTAAATTAAGGCTTCGTCAACTGACTGGGAAAGACCCAGCTGAAATTATTGTACCGTTAACGAATGAGGAAATTTCCTCCTTATGGAAGGATAATGAGTATTGGCAAATAGCTTGCAGTGACTTTTTGGGAAGTATTAGTAATAACTATCCCAAAACAGAGAGAATCAAATTCATAAAGAAAACAATTTGGATTCTTCCACGTATCGTGAGGCAAACACCTATTTCTGGAGTTCTTACCTTCTACACGGATGCAAACAAATCAGGTAAAGCAGAGTATAAATCAGGAAATATAAGTAAAGTAGTTCAAAGCCCTTACAACTCCGCACAAAAGGCAGAGTTATATGCCATTCTGATGGTACTTAAAGACTTTACAGAGCCTCTCAATATAGTCACGGATTCTCAGTATGCAGAAAGAGTTGTCCTGCATATTGAGACTGCAGAATTTGTTCCTGATAATACAGAATTAACCTCATTGTTTTTACAATTGCAGGAAATCATCAGAAACAGGACTCATCCTACATATATAACACACATCAGATCCCATACAGGTCTGCCAGGTCCTCTGGCACAAGGCAATGATGAAATTGATCGTTTATTAGTAGGTAATGTGTTGGAAGCTTCAGAATTTCATAAGAAACACCATGTTAACAGCAAAGGTTTAAAGAAGGATTTTTCTATCACCTGGCAACAAGCCAAAGAAATAGTAAGAAATTGTCCCAGTTGCTCATTGTACACTCAAACTCCATTACCAGCAGGTTGTAATCCTAAAGGTGTTCACAGAAATGAACTTTTGCAAATGGATGTATTTCACTTCCCAGAATTTGGCAGTTTGAAATATGTACACCATACTATAGACACGTACTCAGGCTTCCAATGGGCTACTGCCCTCAGCTCTGAAAAAGCTGACTCTGTTATTACACACCTCTTAGAGGTAATGGCTGTTATGGGTATACCTAAAACAATAAAAACTGACAATGGTCCAGCATATGTCTCCAGTAAATTGGAACAATTCTTCAAATATTATAATATAAAACATGTAACTGGTATACCTTACAATCCCACAGGACAAGCAATAATTGAAAGGTCTAACCGAACCTTAAAAGAGATGCTTCATAAACAGCCAGGGAAAACAAAGACACCTAGACACAGGTTACACAATGCTTTACTAACGTTGAATTTTCTTAATGCTGATGAAAAAGGACAAACTGCAGCAGAAAGACACTGGACTACAGAGAAGACTTCTGAACTGAACCAACCGGTGTATTTTAAGGATGTTATGACCTCAGTCTGGAAACCAGGATATGTGTTACGTTGGGGAAGGGGTTATGCTTTTGTTTCCACAGGAGAAGAAAAGGTTTGGGTTCCATCAAAATTAATTAAAATTCGATCAGAACAGAAAACATCTCAGGAGGAGGAAGATAACAGCCCATCTACAAATTCATAGTCCACAATGGGTAAAGTGACCTCCTAAAAGGAAAGAGAAGTGCTTTGTTTTTGTCTTCACAGGTAAACTCAGCAAGGAATACTGGACATATGGATTCCTGTAGAAGAATGAATAGCTACCCTGAGGACCATCAACAAACAGTATCTCACTGTGTGGTATCAAAGTCTAAATCTCTCTATATTGTTTTTCATAGTACCCTTTTATCTTTATTTCTTCACATACCTCAGTTCCCATTCATTTAACTGAAGCTGGCTTTGGAGTTGGATTGGCTCTCCTACTCTAAACCCAAGCATATTATTTAAATACAATTCAGAATTTAAATACAATATTCAGAATTGATATAAGACAGAAGACATAAAATGAGGGAGTGTTATCTGTGGATTTCTTTTTCTGAACAGTCTAATTTCCTCCAGGTTTTCCATCTTCCCTATTGTCACCTCTTCTGTATGCATACATATGAAAGTTAAAATATTTCTTTGTTAACAGTAATGTTTGAGTTTTCCAGAGAACAAGGGATTTCCTGACAGCAATCTTCAACTGCTTCTGAAAGAGAATGAGGATCCACTTCCTTGACTGCACCTGATTCGACTGGAGGCATCTGAATTGCCCCACATCGTTGACTCCACCTGACAAGCACTATCCTGAAACTGGCTTGAAACTACATCACTCTACACATCTCCGGACCAAGAAACTGAAACAGCACATCTTCTACAATCTGACCAGAGCTTCAAGATAAGAGCTTCAATCAACACTAGAACCCTAGTCAGGAACTTCAATCAAGCATCTCCTGCCATACTGAGACTGTCTGATCTACTGAGATTTTGTTATACTAACATTTTCTTTTCACAGGTCCCCATGAGATTATCATCGTCCCATCTCAGCAGGAAGTAGTTTTGAGAATTCCACGCCCCTCTCCCTACTATTGATATTATAAGTTTACACCTGTTAGTGTTAGTTTTCAATTATTTTAGAGTTGGGATTGGAAGGAGGTGTTCATATTTGGGTGTTTCTTTAAGATAAGTTTAGGTTTAGATAGAATAGATGTTTGATACATTTTGTTCATGGACACAAGTTAGTTGTCCTTTTTTAGACTAAAAGGGGAATTGTAGGAGGAAGTCTGATGCCGCCATTAAACATGTGACTTACTAAGTCTATGCCGCCATTAAACATGTGACTTACTAGAGGCGCATACAGATGAGGTAATAAAAGGGCGGTTTACCACACCGCTAACCACACCCACTTTAGGCAGGACTAAAGACGTATACGGCTGGACGTAAAGACGTATACGTACGTAGGCGGAACTACGTCACTAGCCAAGCCCACTTTTGGGCATGGCTAGGGGCGTTACGGGGGAAGGCATAAAAGACAGCGCACAGGAAGTCTCGCTCTCTTTTCCTGGAGTTCGGCTTCCAGTCCAGTTGCTAGCTGAGATCTGCTGGGCTTCTCGGGGTTTGGTATCTTGTGAGTAATTTTCTACATAAAATACTTAGTTTCACTTTCCGTAATTGTGTGTCACGTATCGTTACAGCGTCCGTAAAGCCAACAAAGAATGAAATACTATCTTACACTGCTAAATATCAAGAATCAGTGTATAAAATATAAAAATATTACATATGTGAAAACTGAGACTAAGGTGGATAACTAGCTACAAATATATTACTTTTCTTTCGTTTTAATAGGCTTTAAAGTTATTTTCCTTTAGTTTTCATCTCAGTAGTATAGTATAATTTATTTTTCAAACTCATTATAATTTTAAGTTCATTATCTTTGCAAATAGTCATTGTTGAAGATGTATGTGTAGAGATTGGAGTTTTCATATCAAATACTATTTTTACATGATTAACAATTAGTTCTAGTAAGTAAAGATTTAAGAAACTAACTTAAATATAACTGAAATGACAATGGCATGTGTTTTTTGTTTTTATATCTGGTTGTGTTTTTTTTTATTTCTGTTATGATGGTAGAATAGCAAAATCTTGGGGATTCATAATAAAATATGTTTCTAACAGTGCTTAAGGGTATGAAAAGTCAATTGCACAATGCCAGAATCCATTGTGGATCTCTGTTCTGCATCAGAGCACAGTGATGGCATCACATAGCAAGAGGCTCAAGGTAGTCTCTTAAGTCTTCTTCCTCTTATAAAACCAATGGTAATGTCATGGGACCCTAACATTATGACCCTCACCCTCTAAGATCCTCAACTCAAAAATCCATCAAGACATTAATTTGACAATTAATAATTTGAATTTGAGGGTTCACATTCAATCTAGATGTCATGTAAAACTTAATATTTCTAGTCTATGACTATTTTTTTAGGGGAGTCTATTTAGAAGAAGTAGAATCATTGTAGAAATTGAAATGAAGGTCTGTTGGATTAAAGGCACCCAATGCAGTTATAATAGAATAAAAACAGAGTCAGATAGTAGAACTTATAGAAGGCAATGGATCATTTCATATGTTAAATTGTCACTGAAGCAGATAGACTTCTGAGCATTTTCTCAATAACCTTATAGTGTTTTCTTTTTCTTTCCCATATCAATATTAATTTTTTATTTTGTGGGTGAAATATTTCCACTAACAAAAGCATGCTATCATTAAAAATGGAAATTAATATAAGTTCATGAGCATCAAGATGACATTGATGAATATATTAGAAACATATCCCCTCCTGAGATATTTAGTTTTGATCAGCTAGCAGATGACAAAAAAGTGCTGGATCTCTGAGGGTGTTCTTACAAACATTTTGTGAAGATTGCATTTAGACTTAAACATGTTTCCAATATGACTTTCCCAGCTGAATGTACACCTGTTCTAACCACATTCAAGGTAACCTTGGTACTCAGTCTATATCCTTCACCACATGGAATACTCCCTCCAGCAAACTTCTGTTTTGGAAATAAGTACAGCTTGTGCTTCTGTTATGTTGATCAAATGATAACAACTTTCGAAGGGCATTTGTGAGGCTGGATTTGGGGATGAAATTAAATCTTCCTTTCTGGTCTGTTTCTTTGTACGTCATACATGTTTGTGGGTGCAGGATCTGTAGCTAGACATATTATTATTTCTAGACACTGGTAGTTCTGTAGCAGATGCCTCAGGCTTCTTCCTCTTGGGGCTCAGGTTTTGACAATGGCAATAAAAACGTAGGTATAAGGATAGCAGTGATACCCCAATAGGCCAAAGAAACAACTGCCTTGTACTGTGAAGGAGGACTTGTTCCTCAACAAAAAGAAAATAAGACAAGTCAAATGGTGAGGCAAGGAAAGTCACAATGTGTTCTCTGGTTAGCATGTATTCCTTTCTCTGTGGGTTATATTGGTATGTTTTTATGCAAGCAGAGCATAAGTAAAATAGAGTATTCCAGCATCATCTGGCATCACCCTTTGTGAATGACCACAGAGAAATATGGGAATGATTGAGTATTTGGGAATAGTAATATAGTGGGAGGGGGTTGGAGTCATTTACAGACTGATGGTAATATGAACAAAATAGATGAACGTACAGGAAGAATGAACTAAAAGGAGAAGTGGATCAGTGAAACAAAGGATGAAACATAATTGTAGGCATTACACTTTCAGCAGCTAATGACATTAAACTGTCTTTGGGAAACAGAGATACAAAAATGATGTCAGAAAAAAAGGATATTCCAAAACAATCCAGATGTGTAAGCCTGCAATTTTTATGTAAAATATATAACATTGAAAATGCATTTTCACACACATATTCAATGTGTTTTCATCATATTCACACCAAAATTTCTATAACTCCCTTAGTGCCCCAGTTTATCTCCTTCTCAACTTCATGTCCTCCTGTTTTGTAATCTTGTATCCCACTGAGTCAAATTAGTGATATCTATATGCAGTTTAGTGTGAGTCCATCCACTGGTGCATAGGCAATGTCCACATTCCCAAAGAAAAGTGAAAGTACCTCACCAAGTAACTGTCAACTGTGGATAGCTGTTCAGCTAGAGTTCGAACCTCAAGAGCCTCTCAAGATTGGCTTGATCTTGTGTTGATCTTATAATCACAGCTTCTGTGAGCTCCTGAGTATAACATCCATGTGTCTAGAAGACAGCATTTCATAACCACCCCTTCATACCCTCTAGCACTTATGTTCTTTCTGTTCCTTCTTCCACGCTGTTACCTGGGGACAGGGAGATTGTTATAGATCATTCATGTCCCATTTAAAACTGAGCACCCACAGTCTCTTATTCTCAGTATTTTAACCTTATGAATCTCTATTATTAATCACTGCGCACTTTATAAAAAAAGCTTTTCTGACCTTGGTTTACAGAAGCATAGATCTGTGATACAAACAATGTTTAGAAGGCAGTTTGACATCATGACCATTCAGCTAAATAACATATAGCTTCCACAGCCATGAACTGTTTACTAGGTTTATGGTACCAAGTATGGATTCCTTCTTGTAGCACATGCTTCAAATTCAATTGAAATTGAATTGTAAGACAGTAGGTTTCTACATAGTTTTTAAAATGTACTCTTCATTTTTGTTAACCTTCTCCCAGCATGAGACTTGTAAATAAAATAGACACAGGTCAATGTAAAAGGATAGAGAACCAAAATATAAGTCACTAAACTGCAGCTACCTGTTTTTTTTTTACAGATATCCGAAAATAAACATTGAAGAAAAAACATCCGCATCATTTATAGAACGTACCAGCAAACCTAAATTTCAACATGTGGAAAGATAGACCTAGATCCTTATCTCTCATTTTGCATAAAACTCCAAATGATAAAGTAATTCAGCATAACACCAGATACCCTGAAACTTCTAGAGGAGAAAGTAGAGAGTACATCAACTCTCAGGCACAGTTACGTATCTTAATGGGACTCTAGTGGTGCTTGAAATAACACCGATAGCCCTGCGTTGGTGGTATATGCCTTTAATCCCAGCATTTGGGAGGTAGAGGCAGGCAGATCTCTGTGATTTTGAGGCCAGCCTGGTCTACAGAATGAGTGCCAGGATAGATTCTAAAGCTACACAGACAAACCTTGCCTTGAAAAACCAAAGAGAAAAAAAAAAATGAAATAACACAAGTAACTGACAACTGGGATCTAGTGACTTTCTGTACTGCAAAGGAAATGTGTCAATCAAGTGAAAAGGCAGTCCTTAGAATGAGAAATGTCTTTGCAAATAAAACATCTTACAGAGAACTGCAGTCTAACACTCATATATATTTTAACCTCAACATCAAGAAAACAAACAACCCATAACAACAAGAGGGATGCTCTCTCAGCCTGGACTCTTAGGGGAATGCCTGGACCCTTCTCTGAGTAAAATGATAGACTCTAGATATCCCCTATGTGGAAGGAAGTGACGATAAGGTGGGAGGCTTGGGGGGATGGTGGGGGTTTGTGGGAGGAGGGGAGGGAGAGGGAACTGGGATTGACATGTGAAACAAGCTATTTGAAATTAAAATAATAATAAAAAAGAAAAAAATGAAAACAAACAACTCAAAATATGGGCTATGGAACTGAACACAAAAGCTCAAAAGAGGAAAGGCAAATAGCTAGCCAACACTTTCAAAAGTGTTCATTATCATTGGCTACCAGTTTAAAATTACTTAAAATTCGATGTCACCACGAGTAGAAAAGACATCATCAGGAATGTAAATGACAACAAATACTAGCATGAACTCATGTGGAGGGGGAGGTCTTATAACTGTATGTGGGAATGTATACTAATATACTTACTTTGGAACTCTATAGAGGTTTCTCTAAAACCATAAATGGAATTACCATATGCTCCGTTACACCTCTCTGGAGTGTATCATTAAAGGACTTTATATCTAACTAGAAAGACACACATACATGCTCAGTGCTGCTAGGAATTAGAAGGAACCTAGATGCCCATCAACTGACGTATAGATAACGAAATTGTGCTGTGGAATATGCACAATAAAACTGTATTCAGCTGCAAAGAAAAGTGGAATTTAAAAGTGCAGGAGTGAAACTGGAACTATGCTGTGTCAGGTCATTCAGGCCCAGAATGAAAAATGCCATACATTCTCACTCACATGTAACTCTTTTCTTCTAGGTTTTTCTTTTGTATATTTAAACATTGAATACACTTGGAACCAAGGGTAATTGAAGGAGACCATTTGACGAGAGTACTAAGGGTTGGGAAGATTGTTGAACATGACCACACTAGAGGTGAATGTTGGGTGAGGAAAGGTACTTAACTATTTAAGAATTATTTTTTGGAAACATTTCTAAAGTGAAAATGAAAACAACATAGGAGTTAAAACAGGTAAAGACAACTGAGGAACAACAAGGTTTAAAGGATCTTTTATATCTTCACCTTAGTCTTGTGATTGTATTACTTCTAGCTAAATATTATTTGGTGGCCAGTTTCCTGTTCTCAGTCCCTCCAATGTTGAGGCCCTGTGGGTAGCCATGGTGCTTTTTATTAGTAGTTGAGGAGAACATGTTTCTTTCTGGGGAGGATGATTGGGTTTATTTAATATTCTTCTTTTCTGAAGGTACTATCAACTATCTGCACAAAGCAAGATTTATTTTCTTTGTGAAAAGGCATATCTTTTTTCCCAGTAAGGAAGGGGGTATTTAGGTAGCACATACGTTGTTGGTGTCTAGGTAATACCTGAGATTTATCTGCATATCAAAAAATCAGCCAATTATTTCTGTTCTGAATAATTTGGGAAAACAAAGCTGGTCTGTCCTTATCTCCTGTAATAGCAGCATGTCTTTCAAGCACAGTCCTGCTAGATAAGCCCATATCTCTGCACTGTGTAAAAGATTGCTCTATAATGCAAAGAATCAAATTAGTATCTAATCTTACATTTCAACCTGTACAAAGAGGTTTCTTTTTGTACAAAGGAAGGAAAACAATGTGGTTGGAAACTGTTTCCTTAGCTTTCAAAGTCTGCTAATTACAATGCCAACAAGATGCCTTCTGCTTAGTGATCTTTTGTTTCAAACAATAACCAAATTTGTTTTCATGTACGTTTGATAATAAAATAAATAGAATTGAAATCAATGTCTAAAAACCAGATCAGCTGTTAATTCTTCTTGGGCTGCCTGGCTTCCTTAAGCCTGGTCTTTGTAAACGCAGAAGACAGCAAAATAGATTAGATACAGAGAATTGCTCAAGAGTCTAGAGGCACTAGAGTCTCACCATCATTTGCATGAGGACAGATTGAAGCTTTAAAGATTCAATGACTTATTAAGAGTATGAGCTACTTATTCACACTGCCTACAAGGGAACCCGTTCATTTTTCTCTGACTCAAATGTCTACTGTATCTTTTTAAGAATATTCTTTATCTGTCCCTTTCCTTAATCAAAATATAGTATATCCTCAGGACACTGGATATGGGCTCTGCCACTCATACCTAGCTCTGTCCTTTAAGGATACTACAATTATCAAACTGGGAGTTCTTCCATCTGTATATGACATGGCTTAATATTTGCATATAATATATACATATGGCCTTATCTTTGAGCCATCCCTAGTTTATTTATGATTTCTAATACAATGCGGATGCTGTATAAATAGTTATTATACTATATTATATAGGGAATGATGATAAGACACTATATCTGTGCATGTTCAGAGGATACAACAGAAGTGATTTCTGGACTCGAAAGTTGGCTCAATGAGGTAAAATGCTTGCCACACAAACCTGATGACCTGAGTTTGATTCTTGCTACAAATATAAAGGTGGGAGATAAAATTGAGTCCACCAAAATTAGCCTCTGTCTTCCATAAGTACACCATGGCACATGCACACATACATGCATATAATGCATACACATATCATAAAAGACTGTTTAATTCTGTGTTCGAGGACCTATATGTGACAGTTCTATACATTGTCCTTCATTTTAAATACTCCTACCTGCCTCTTCCAGTTCCTAGTATTGCATCATACATAGTAAATACAAAGATTTTCAAATGAAGAAACTATCACACCATACCAACTTTAAGAACTGCATATTTTCCACTTAAATGCTGGTGTTGAAACCATAACTTCCAATGTACTTTGAAAACATGTATTTGTGAGGCAATCAGTCCCCAAGAGTAGACGCTCTTCATCAGGGTCCTTGCTGGCTCTTTTCTAAGCTGTCTCATAACTGTACTTCTCAGAGGGAGCAAAGCTTCCCAAAAAATGTTTATTATTGAATGTTATTAACTATTCAACTCATGATGTAGTCTCAGAAATAAAAGAACCCTCAGATCAAATAAGTTTGAATATACGTACAAATGTCTAATGTTGTAATTATATTACACTATCAAAAATTTCAAAATGACAACTGTATTTATTAATTCCCTAAGAAGCCCATTTGTATCAGCTACACATTTCAAAACATTTTTAAAGAGCATATTAATTTAAAAAGTTCTTCATTAAAATATTTTCTACATGACTAAACAGAAAACTACTGTGTGTCTTTTCATGAGGACATGAAAGCAAATGTCTATTCACTCCAGATAAGGCACCAACTCACCAAAGAGATCCTACTCTAGCTTGATAAACTGAGGTTACTTTGGTCATGTAGAGGAACATTGGAAACTCCTATGCAGCAGCATCACTAGCAGATCTGCAGCTTGAACATAGAGGTAGAAAAGCTGCTTCCCTGAAGCTTTCTGTACAACATGCAGGCAGTTCCACTAAAGAGTATACTCTTCTGAGCACTGGTCTATTTCATACAAGGAAGGACCTCCCAAGTCTTGTAACAGTCTGCTTCTTTTTTTTAAAGTTATGTTACTTTCCTGGTAAAAATTTCTCTCTTCCCTCTAGGAGAGAATGTGTTTGTTTGGAGTAAAAAGCTACATAGTAAACATGTATCATGGAATATTTTAGAAGAGAAGGAAGGCAGAAAAATAATTTAAAAAATAATTTAAAAAGCAAGCCTTCAAAATAACGTGACAACAAAGAAATATATATTTTATAAAATAGTAATTTTGAAAAACACTCATATCAAAAAAGCAAAATTATATCACTCTGACTTTATGCCAGTAAATATATTGCTAGGATGTAATGTTGTCATCTACTTTCACTAAGAAAAGACTGCCTTGTAATTCTTATACACTTTTTCTAATTTTTTTTCAAATCAGTTGCTTGAAAGATTTCAGAAAACCATCTAATCTCTCATTTAAAGAAAGAATAATGATGAAAGCAGATACTGCCTATTCTGCTCATTTGCTCATCTATTAATATAAGTTATTTAGGCCATTGAGGAGTGACAGAAAGAAATATTTGATCACAGACTTGCACTAAGGGCAGGATGAAAGTGTGGTGTTTCTGATTCCCGAAGAAAATAAATTGACTGATGCTATTTAACCTATTTTATTCAGAATTGTCATGGGTGCTACAACAGGGTTGGAGAACTTCAAGCATGTGACAGGTACTCAGCAAAGGTTTTGTCTCTGTGTGCCCAATCATGAACATATCTCACCCATACTATTTTTAATGTCAAATTTTTGTTAGCATTATACCTGCAGCAGATTAGAGAAGAGTAATATTCCATTGGGCAAATGTGCCATGTTTTCTTTATCCATTCTTCAGTTGAGGGGCATTTCAGTTGCTTCCAGGATCTGTTTATTAGAGATAAAGCTACTATGAACATAGTTGAGCAAATGTCTTTGTCTTATGATTAAGCATCTTTCGGGTATATGCCCAAGAGTGGTACAGCTCGATCTTGAGGTAGATTAATTCCAAATTTTCTGAGAAACCACCGTAATGATTTCCAAAGTGGTTGCACAAATTTTCACTCCCTCCAGAAACAGAGAAGTGTTGCTCTCATACATATCCTCTCCAGCATGAGATGTCCTTTGTGGATTTGATCTTAGTCATTTTGACAGGTATAAGATAGAATCTCAGAGTCACTTGAACTTGCATTTTCCTTTCAGTATCCTTCAGTAGATTTCTGTCATTTGAGAATCTTACATTGAAAATTCTCTGATTAAGACTGTACCACATTTTAAAAATTATGTTTTTTAGTTTCTTGGTGTCTAGTTTCTTGAGTACATTGTATATGTTGGAGATCAGTCCTCTGTCAGATGTACAGTTGGTGAAGATCTTTACCCATTCTGTAGGCTTCCATTTAGTCCTATTAACAGTGTCCTTTGCCTTACAGAAGCTTTTAGTTTCATGAGGTCCCATTTATTAATTGTCGATCTTAGTTTCTGTGCTACTGACATTCTATTCAGGAAGTTGACGCCAGTGCCAATGTGTTCAAGGCAATTTCCTATTTTCACTTCAGTTAGGTTCAGAGAAACTGGATTTATGCTGAGGTTTTTGATCCACTTAGACTTGAGTTTTATGCGGGTTGATAGCTATGAATCTGTTTGTATTCTTCTACATGTCAACATCCAGTTATGCCAGCACCATTTGTTAAAGATGCTTTCTTTTTTCCATTGTACAATTTTGGCTTCTTTGTCAAAAATCAGATGTCCATAGATGTGTGGGTTAATGTCTTGGTCTTTGATTCAATTACATTGATATACTGTCTGTTTTTTATGCCAACACCATGCTGTTTTTATTACTATATCTCTGTAGTAGAGCTTGAGATCAGGAATGGTGATATATCCAGCAGTTCTTTTATTGTGCAGGATTGTTTTAGATATCATGGGTTGTTTTTGTTTTTCCATATGAAGTTGAGTGTTGTTATTTCAAGGTCTTTAAAGAATGTTGTGAGGATTTTGATGTGGATTGTAGTAAATCTGTAAATTGCTTTGGGTAAGATAGCAATTTTTACCATGTTAATCTACTTATCAATGAGCACAGTAGATCTTTCCATCTTCTGATATCATCTCCAATTTCTTTCTTCAAAGACTTGAAGTTCTTGTCATATATGTCTTTCATTTGCTTTGATAGAGTTCTCCTGACATACTTTATATTGTTTGTGGCTCATGTGAAGGTATTTTTTTACCTGATTTCTTTCTCAGTTCCTTTTACCATTTGTATATAAGAGGGCTACTGTGTTTTTGGGGTTTTTTAATTAATCTTGTATCCAGTCACTTTGTTAAAGGTGTTTATCAGCTATAGGAGTTACCTGGCAGAATTTTTAGGATCTTTTATGTATAATAACTTGTCACCCGAAAATAGGAATACTATGACTTCTTTTCCAATTTGTATCCTCTTGATCTCCTTTTATTGTCTTATTCCTCTATTTAATACTTCGAGTACTATATAAAATAGTTACAGAGTGAATAGCTTTGTCTTGTTCCTGTTTTTAGTTGACCTGCTTTGAGTTTCTCTCCAATTAACTTGATGTTGGCTATCAGCATATGTATATTGCTTTTATTATATGTAGGTACATTTATCATATCCCTGATCTTTAAAGTCTTTTATCATGAAGGGGTATTGGATTTTGTCAAAGGATTAGTCAGGATGTAATGAGATGATTGTCTGGGTATTTTTTTTCCTTTCAGTTTGTCTATATGCTGGTTTACATTGACAGATGTTCATGTATTGAGCCATCCCTGCATCTCTAAGATGAAGCCCGTTTTGTTGTGGTGGATGATATTTTTGATGTGTTCTTAGATCTGGTTTGCAGTCTCTTATTATTTTTGCATCTATGTTTATAAGAGAAATTGGTCTGTAATTCTTCTTTGTTGAGTCTTTGTGTGATTTGTGTATCAAGGTGATTGTGGTCTCATCAAAAGAACTTGGCAATGTTCCTCTGTTTTTATTTTGTGGAATATTTGAGGAATACTGGCATTAATTCTTTGAAACCATCTGCCACTGTGAGGTTTTTTTTTTTTTTTGGTTTTTGGCGTCTTTTTTTTTTTTTGGTTGGAAGACTTAAGTGTTTCTATTTTCTTAGGGATTGTAGTTCTATTTAAAATGTTCACCTGATCTTTGTTTAATTTTAATGCATTATCTAACAATAGCCTTTCTATTTCTTTTAGATTTTCCCATTTTGTAAAGTATAGATTTGTGAAGCATGACTGTACTATTCTCTGGATTTCCTCAGCGTCTGTTGTTATGCATCCTTTTCATTTGTGATTTGGATATTCTCTTTCTGCCTTTTACTTAGTTAAGATAAGGATTTGCCTATCTTGTTGATTTTCTCAAAGAACCAAATCTTGGTTTCCTTGATTCTTTGTATTTTTCTCTTTCATTTATTTCAACCCTCAGTTTGAATATTTCCTGCCTTCAACTCTGTGTGTGCTTGTTTCTTTTTGCTCTAGAGCTTTCAGCTGTGCTGTTAAGTTGCTACTATAAGATTTCTCCACGTTCTTTATGCAGAAACTTAGTGCTCTGAACTTTTCCTTTTAACACTGCTTTTACTGTGTTTCATAAGTTTTGATGTGCTATGCATTCATTTTCATTGAGTTCCAGGAAGTCTAACTTCTTTCTTCATATCTTCCTTCACCCAGTTGTAACTGAATATAACGTTGTTCAGTTTCCATGAGTTTGTTGACTTTCTGAAGTTTGAGTTATTATTGAACTCCAACTTTAATCCATGGTGATCTGATAAGATACAATGGGTTATTCCAATTACTTTGTATTTACTAATATTTGCTTTACAATTGAGTACATGGTCAATTTTGGAGAAGTTTCATGAGGTGCTGAGAAGAGAGTATATTCTTTGGTGTTTGGATGAATCATTTGACTGGTATCTTTTATGTGCAATTGAGTCATGATATCCATTAGTTCTGTTATTTCTGCTTGGCTTCTATCTAGATGACCTGTCCATTGGTGTATGTAAGTATTGAAACCTCCCACTGTTAATGTGTGTTGTTTGATATGTGATTTAATCTTTAGTAATGTTTCTTACACAAATGTGGGTGTACTTATATTTGGGACATAAATTGTACAAATTGAGACATCATTTTGGTGGAGCTGGTAAAGCTGAATTCTTTTTGAGTTTCTAATTCCTGTCTGGACTCCAGTAAAGTCCAAGTCTTCTTCTGGGGTACCTAGGACCAGCCTGACCTCCAGTAGAGCTGCTAGTCTGTTCTTTTGACTGGTGTGGACTGTCTGTCCCTGGGCCTGTTGATTCTGTTAATCCAACTGGTTTGAACTGTGTCTGGGCCTGTGGAGTCTGCCTGAGTTCTGGGGAAAAGATGGTCCTTGGGAGGATGATGAGCAGGGGAGGATTGGGGTGGTGGTATGGGTCTTAGGGGAGCAGGAGAAGCAGAATCCAGGGTGGCAGCAATCCAGTTGTCAGGTGGGTCACTCACTTACTGGATCATTGACTTTTGAGGGTTGCATAAGTATAGTGGGTTTCTTCCAGAGTTGGGGACAGGGCCCAAAAGTGATTCCAGTGCTGAGATGGAAGGCGGCAGGTCACAGGACAGGAGGGAAACTCACCAGTTGTGGCTGGTGTGGACTACGCCTCAGTGTCAGAAGTCCACTGGGGTTAGGGACAGGGTGCAGTAACAGCAAGGCCAAAGAAAATCTGGGATAGTATGGTCCAGGGGAAGGGGCATGAGTGACAGACTTCAGTTATGCTTGCAGGTGAGTCACTCGCTAGGTTTAATTGTTAACAATTGTTAATTGTTAATTTTTATTGTTCTTTTGGCTCTCCGGATATTAAGAGACCTAAGCATGTACTATATAAACTATGTTTTTGGTTTACTTCATGGTACAATGCCAGGTACAAACATGTTAATAATATTAGACATAGAATTCAATTCTAATCATAAAAATAATTGTAACATCCATGAAAACCATACTTATTACTAATGTTATACTTTGTCTGGTTGATATTTTCCCCGAAAGACTCTGTAGAAGGGGAATATAGGCTTGCATAAAATTCATAAGGAAGTTGAAAACTAGATGTATGTTACATAGAGGTAATACAGTATCCTGAAACTTTTCTGAAACTGGTCATGGACTTTGGCTTGCCTCTGAATGAAATTCTTGTACTCCATTGATGTTTTATTCAATTCAAATATCAACACAATCTTATGACAAGAAAAGAATCACAGATAAATAGTATTTTTCAAAGTTCCAATCATCTCAAAAATATTGCCCTAAAATCAAAGTTGGTATAGTGGTTTGAATGAAATGCATCCCATAGACACATTGGGAGTGGCATTATTGAGGTAGGTGTTTAGACTGTGAGGATATGAGAGACAATGCCCTTGGTGCTGATGCTGTATAACAAATACTGGTAGTATAAAACAAGAACATCCTTCTCAACAATAAAACCTCATAGTTCTGCCAGTTTACTCCATCATGAGACCAAATGACCAAATTTCAGTTAAAGTCCCTTATATGATTGCTGTCAATCAATAATGAGCCTGAATTTATATAAAAAAATACACCCTGCATGTGAACAGCAATAGGACGGAACAGGCACCTATATTTTCTCTTTGTCTTGATTTGGTGATATAAGCACATCAACACCACAGAAACAAACTTCTCATGTGGAAGCCTATCAATTCCAAAACCTATGTCCCCAGCTAGGCAGAGCCCCTTTTTCGAGCTTAGACTTGGAAATAGCAGAGGTGATCTCAAATTTTTTTCTTTGCTGTCACTCTACTTGTTTGAAGTAAGTGACTAAAACCTACTTCGTACTTAAAGGAATGTGATTTAGATTTCTTGTATTGAACTAAGAGTGCTATCTGAGAATTTTCAGGCAAACATCATATTTTAAAGCTGAAACTGCTCCCCCAAACTCATGTGTTTAAATCTACGGTTCCCAATGCAGCAGTGGTCACAGGTGAGACCTTTGGAAGGTAGTTGGTCATGAAGGCTAATTACCTTATGTACGTGTATTAATCTACTTATAGATTGAGAGCATAATGATTTTAAGGGGAGGAGCATCTTTATATAAAAAGCAAACTTGCTGTCTGTGACCAGCTTCCATGAGGTGGATACCTGCTCCCTGGTACAATGTATCTCTGTGCCATGGTCCCATAGCAGTAGGGCCAAACTCCTATGGATGGAAAGTTCTTAAAATAAGAGCCAAATGAATCTTTCCTCTAGTAAGCTGATTATCACAGGTGTATTGTTAGGGTGAAAAGGAGCTGGAAGACTGTCCAGAGAGATGACTCACAGGGTAAAGGGAATTTCAATAGAAGCATGTGACTGCATTTAATCCCTTGTTCCCATGGTGGCAGGAGAAAAACAACTCCCTGAAGTAATTTTTTCCTCTGAAAACATGCCATTTAATACTGCTCAAGCACACATATGTACACATACATACATACACACACACAGAAATAAATAAATAAACAAAATTATCTTTCAAAAATTAATCTGGTTGACATCATGGGTTAGAATTTCCACAACAGCTTACAGGAAGAAAAATGCAGTTTTCTGGCAGCCAAAGAAAGAAGTGTTTTTAGATTTTCTTAGCAGAGCTTTTATTTAGCAGAAAATCTTCACTCTCTTCTTTATGATTCCCCTTTTTATACAAAAATTGATCTGTAGCAAACAATCCATGTTGCCTACTTTAATCCATAATTGATTATGTAAAAAGAAAGAGAATAATATCTACTTCTAAAGAAAGTCGGTCAGAGACAGAAGTAACTCAATTTATGAATTCAATATTGCAAACTTCTTGAGCCAGCTCAGGGAGAGGCAACTATGCTTTGAAGATAGTTTGTCCTCAACTGAATTAACTTGGTGCTGTCAATTATTTTTCCCTTCAAAGTATTTTGATGAAAAGATAATGGAACCAAAGCAAAACATTTGATTATGTGTCAGTGTGTGAGTGAACAAGTATTGCAGAGTGTGTCTTCAAGAAATGCTTCATGCTCACAAGGAACTGAACAAGCCAGAAAGAATGTTGGCTTCTGAGTGCAGGAAGGCGATTGCTCTCAATGTATACAAAGAAATTGTGTAAGTCATCAGCTGCTATGCTGTCTTACTTAGGGTTATTTAGGCTGTGATGAAACATCATGGCAGAAAGCAAGGTGGGGAGGAAAGGGTTTATTTGGCTTACACTTCCACATTGCTGTTCATCACTGAAGGATGTCAGGACAGGAACTCACACAGGGAAGGATCCTAGCTGACGCAGAGACCATGGAAGGAAGCTGCTCACTGCCTTGCTTTTCCTATCTTGCTCAGTCCACCTTCTTATAGAACCCAGGATCACCAGCCGAGGGGTGGCTCTACCCACAATGGGCTGGATGCTCCCACATTGATCACTAATTGAGAAAATGCCTCACAGCTTTTCTCATGGAGGCATTTCCTCAACTGGGGCACCTTCCTTTCTGATGACTAGTTTGTATCAAGTCAACACACAAAACCAGCCTGTACATATTCCAATTTGGATGTTTCTGGGTAACTCCTTGGTTAAGCTCTGTTTTGTAAAATGCTTCCATTCTTTAAAAAAGTTCCTATGACTTTTATTTAAGTGAAGACTGAGAATTCAGAGAAGTTAGAGACACACTCCCCTGAAACAATCAGCAAACAACGTAAGAGTTTGAAATATACCTGACTGTAATCACTTTTTTTTTCTTCTGCCTGTATTACTCTTCATCCTTTCCTGAACTGCTCTATGTCCTAGGACACTCTCTAAGGTTACATCAAAAGGATTATTTTGTTCCTTTTCTTCTATATCTTTGAGAACAGTGCATGGGGTCTGAAGAGACAGAGTGAGTGACTATTGGAGACTGTTGGTGCCAGCATCCCCCAACTGTGCTGTGAGCTGGCTACAGTCATTAGTTGGAAGTCATATATACATACACTTACATCCTCACACCTCTCACTGTCTTCTATACCACTCGCCTTAACATACTCCCATTCCTATCAGACCCAGAAATAGGCTCTAGTTTCCTATGGACCTTACTTAAGACATACTACCATGTTATTGGTAGTTTCCTTAACTATGCTTTTACATGTATAAGTTCTCTGTTAGCAGAGTGGTGGTGGTGCATGCCTTTAATCCCAGCACTCAGGAGGCAGAGGCAGGCAGATCTCTGAATTTGAGGCCAGGCTGGACCGACAGCCTCCAAAACATACAGAGAAACCCTGTCTCATAAAACCAAAAAAAAAGTTCTCTGTTAATCTTTTTGGTTATGTAACACAAGTATGTCTGGAATGACTTCTGGGTGTGTGGCTTAAAGTATATGGATACCGATGTCATGTAAGTCGGGAAAGAGCAGAGGCTAACTTTGGATGTACTAATGTCAAAATGTCTCCAACATTTAAGTAGATACTCAGATATAATATGAAATCTGGGTTGATGGGAAACCCTCAGAGATAGTATACAGGTGCTTTATGACAAAACCCTGATTCACATGGATGGTATCCACGGCCTAGAAGAGCACAGAAACGGAAGGACAGTTCGTGGATATCCGGTGTTATCAAGGTCAAATATCCTCCCTTGGGAGAGGAAAGAAGAAGGTCTGCTCCACTAAAATGTTGCAGTGAGTATGGTTGCAAGCATTTCCTGATTCAAAGACTATGGCTTCTACTGGAGGCTTTTTACTATGTCAATCTCCCATTTGGATCAGTTTATTTCCTACCTGCCTTTGGTCTCCCTAACACAGACCTTGTTACTCCATGGTCCCCTTCTGTAGCTTATACTTGTCCCTTAGGAGAAGTATTTTCCCTTATTCTTGTCTATCTGTTTCGTCTTTCCACTGGAGCTCTCCTTTCTTCCTTCTCTGAGTTAATAGATTTAGATGGACCATTAAGTCCAAAGTACAAATCATTAGCCACTCAAAAAAATGCTTTCCACAGCTTCCCTAGAGGGAAAATATTTGTATCTTCTCCTTTAGTGAAGTAAAAGATGAAGAGAAGAGAAGGAGAATCGTTATACCACGAAAGGCCTTAAAGATTTTAAAGGAAAATGAAAGACAATGTTTTAAATGTCTTAATCATTGAGCTTCTGTAACCTTATGGTTCTGCAGAAGGCTGGATAAGATACAAAAACAAACTCTTATAATGAAATTGTAGCAAGGGTAACTTAAAGGAAGGAAATTAAAATCATTTATTGGAGAAGTTAAACCAAGTAGGAGACAATGTAGAGTAGGAACTGAAGGGGATGTTGTGAGTTATAGAAAGGAGGTGGCTAGGCAGTTGCCACACATTGCATCTCAGTACTGAGCATTTGGGCAGTCTGGGTTCAAGCTGGCATGCACAAAGAGTTTGAAGTTCAACTGCCCAACAAAGAGTGGCTGTAGCCCAGCTGTGGTGACGCACACCTTTAATCCCAGCACTCAGGAGGCAGAGGCAGGCGGATCTCTGTGAGTTTGAGGCCGGGCTGGACCGACAGCCTCCAAAACAATACAGAGAAACCCTGTCTCGTAAAACCAAAAAAAAAAAAAAAAAGAGTGGCTGTGTCTCTAAGAGTGGGGGTTGAGATGAGAAGGAAGGAAGCTGGCTAACCTTTGTGGTATAGTTATCATGATGTGTCTGAGTGCACAGACAAAAACAAAAACAAAAAGTGTGTTTGGGGTATCCAGCTAACTATATTCTTGGAATAATGCCTGGCATGATGCAGAAGAGACAACAAACAAAGCTGAGTGTTTATATGTGACTTGGAATTTAGAATAGTTAAATTATTTCTGTTCTTACCATAATCAGTAACTACTGTTCAAATTTAACACATCTTCTGACTCTGAGAGCCTCTGCCATGGTGCACAGAGATCTGTCCTAGCTTTCCTTCCTCAGTTCTGAAGCAAAGCTTTGCCTCCCCAGATGAAGGAAGGCCTTGAAAAATCCGATCAGGTTCGCTCCTTGTCAGTAAGAATTACTTCTAACCAGGAAAGATAAGAAGGCAAGAACAGTTTTGATAGCAGAGGACACATTCACTGTAGAAAGATGAAGATGTGGCATGGCAAGAGAGCCTAAAGAACAATCAGGACCAGAATGCTCCAGACCAAAGCATCTTCCTGACTCAGAACACCTAATGGATTTATATTTGCAAAAAAAAGGGGCAGGGGAAGGTGTCTCTATGGGCACTAACATTGCATTGCAATACTTAATTGCTTATGGAATTGCAATCCACATTTTAATTTCAAAATTCTTTCACATGTTCATAAAAACTATTTCTCAAATAAATAGCAAAACAAAGGAAAAAAAAACATTGACCTGTATTTGAATGCTACAAAAAGACTTCAGCCAACAAAAGGAATGTGGAAATGACCTTGCATTAACATGTGTTGATGATTAGCAGGTGAGCACCTCTATTAATTGTAATTTTGAAGCTCAATTTTATGCAGCAAATAGGCCATCTAGAAAGTGTGTTCTCCTTTAACTTAAAGTAAAATTGAAAGTAGAAGTAAATACATTCTGCCAATAAAAAGGGAACAAACTAATTTCTAGTTTCTCTGACTATTGAATTACAGATATTAGCAGCAGAAACACATACAAGAGAAATGAACCTGTCAGTCATAGAAGAATGGAAAAATAAGTAGAGAGTTTAATAAAAATACAAAGGGGAAATGCAAATATATTAAATTTAAAGTACTGTGTGCTATAGACACCCTGAGCAACAAATGGACTACAACACTCCAATTTCCAAAGGCTACCTGAACAGCTAGAATAGGACTGGTATGGCAGCTATATTGAAAACAACCTTGAGCATAATTAAGCAAAAAAATGTAATAAGTAAAGTTGACTACACTCTATATCATTAAATGACTTTAACTGATTTACTTAGGAAAATAAAGGTAAGATTCATGTTAAGGCATGCTACAATGCAAGAAAACCATTACCATGATTTATAGATACTTCACAGTATTCTAAATTTGATACCCATGATGTTTGTAGTAAATACATTCTATAGTGACTTTAAGGGTCAATTGAGATAATGTTTGTCAATGAGAAATCAGAGGAAAAATTGAAAGGGAGAACCTAAAAGACAAATGACAACAACGAAGTTTCTACTCTTTAGTAGATCTGTGCAAATTATAAGTACATAGACCCTGGCAGTGGTAGCATTGACAAAAAACATGATTTCTTTGGTGTGAAGCAAACACCTCAGATAGTAGGCAACTGCATCTACTAATTTATAGTCAGATGATCTGAGTCAAATTTGGATGTGATATGTAACATAATGGTTTACATATTAGCTGTAGACCTTTACAGAACTTCTAACATGTAACATCTTTTAATGCTTTAAAAGGGACAAAGGGTAACCAATGGTAATAACAATACATGTAATGTTTCAGAATCTGTGTGACCTTACTGGCAAAAACCCCAAACTAAACGACCTGTTCTTGGTTCCAGGCATTTTTCTTAGTGTGTAGTATGTAGTAAGGCATTGTTGCCCTGCTATAGTATAATGAAAGACATTACAAAATGGATTCATAAAACACAGAGGAATCAACCTCAGACCTAGCTGGATACTTTATACTTTCTGGATAAAATTCAGAGTGTTAAAAGTTGCTATACACACTACAAAAGGACAAAAGCTATCATCAGTTATACACAGCTGTGAGTCCAGAAAGCTGTAATAATGGCTATCCTGGCAAGACATGCCCACTGATACAATAGTGACACAAACATTTGGAGAGTGATAGCCGGGCGTTGGTGGCACATGCCTTTAATCCCAGCACTTGGGAGGCAGAGGCAGGCGGATCTTTGTGAGTTCGAGGCCAGTCTGGTCTACAAGAGCTAGTTCCAGGACAGCCTCCAAAGCCACAGACAAATCCTGTCTCGAAAAACCAAAAAAAAAAAAAAAACATTTGGAGAGTGATCAACCAACCACTTTCTGATTGAAATGAAGTCTGATGCTACAAGATGAAACCTCAATGTTGCATAATTAGCTTATGACAAAACTATGGTAAGATAGGTCATAGGTCCTTTGGGAGAATCTACTACCAGTATTTTCAGATATGTATATAGTATTGAACCAACTTCTAGTGAACTATAATTATACATAAAGACCAATGCATCTATCAACTCTCATCTTAGAAGTTCTATTTATAGTATATGGTGCTTAACACAGAGACTCACATCTGGCTAAAGCAAAGAGAAGAGACTGCAATAAGAACATTTCTATATTGTATATATATATACGTATATATATATATATTCTACCCCTATTGTGGAATAGAATATTTGTTTAACTACATAAATGTGTGTTGTATTTGTTTGTGCTACAGAATATTTACTAAACCTTGTAAAGATGTGTTGCATTTTTTAATGCTACATTTTTTAACTCTGCAAAGATGTGTTGCCTTTGTTTATGCTGCATTTGTTTAACTATGTAAAGATGTATTGTTGCTTTACCTTTCCTGCCTAAAGCATCTGATTGATCAAAAAAAAGAGGGAACCAGTCAGGAACGAGCCCACCAGCAGCCAGGCAGACATGGGCCAGCTGGAGGCCAGAGAACCAAACACAGGAGGCAGGAAAGCAGGGTAGACAATAATCAGATGAGGTAAAAGAGCCTCAGGGCAGTACATAGAAATGAGTTCACTTATGGTTATCTGCATCTTCCTCCATCAGTTGCTGGTTGAAGGTTCTATGATGACAATTCATGTAACCATAAATCTGCTTACAGGGGAAGGTCAGTTAAGGTACCCTCTCCACTAATGCTTAGGATCTCAGTTGGGATCTTCTTTGTCTGTCCCCAGGAATATCTTTAGTGTCTGGTTTCTCACCATAATGACTTCCTTAATCAAGATATCTCTTTCCTTGCTCTTCCTCTCTATCTTTGCCCCATCTCCACCATCCAGTTCCCTCATTTTTTTTATGAATGAGGCAATTCATTAACTCAGCATCTTTTGTTCTAACGCTTCTTGATGGCAGCTGCCACCTGTTCGGCAATCCTGTTCAGATCTTTCTGTCCCTGAGATGTTAGTTATGGTCCCCATTTTAGTCCTTTTCTACCATTTTCAGAGCCTCTAGGACCTGGAGAACACAGTGGGCCACACTCTTGGACCCTTTCCCTGTAATCAGATTTATCACTACCTTAATTATCATCATAGAACCTTTATGCAGCAACCGATGAAGACAGATGTACAGATCCACAGCAAAGCACTGCCTAGCTCCCAGAGCCCACTCAAACAGATGCAGGAATGATAATACGAGCAAAGTGGCCAAGACTATTTTGGGGATGCCCACAAGAAACAGCTGACCTGAGCTAGTGGGAGCTCACTGATTGCAGACTGACAGCTGGGGAACCTGCATGGAACCAAACTGGGCCCTCTGAATGTTGGTGACAACTGTGTGGCTTCAGCAGTCTGTCAGGCTGCTGGCAGTGGGACCAGAATTTACCCCTAGTGCTTAAGCTGGCCTTTTGGAGCTCATTCTCTTTGGAGGGATACCTTGATCAACTTAGATATGGGGGGCAGGGCCTTGGTCCTCCCTTAAAGTGATGTGCCAGACTTCTTTGACTCCCCATGGCAAGCCTTACCCTCTCTGAGGAGTGGATAGGATGGAATGGAGGTAAGGTGGGGAGAGTCGGAGGTAGGGAGAGAGTATGAACTGGGATTTGTATGTAAAATTTGAAAAGATTGTTTTAAAATTAAAACTATTATGTCAAAACAAAAAGAAAATTTTTTGTTTAAGTTTTAAAAAACTAGCTAGAAACAAGCCTAAGATAAGGCTGAACATTCATAATTAATAATAAATCTCCATGTCTTGATTTGTGTCTGGCAGTCCAAGGAAGCCTGCTATATACCCCCTCCTCCTAGGGGGTATATCACTGTGACCGGAAAGAGTGCAAGAGCAATAGGCAGCTAATGAACACAGGGGAGCAATGTCTTCTGGACACAGCAGGACAGCTGCACATACGAACTCTCAGTAGTTAGGGCAGTGTTGATAAAACCTGTGCAAGTCCAAGCCAGACCAAATTCCAGTGTGCAGCAGGGAATCGGGTAGGAATTCCACCCCTAGTCACAGAGTACTTGGAAATTTTTAGCTGTTGGGAGGAGGAGAGACAGTTTTCTTTAAGAATGTAGCCCTGGTTAGTTAATGAGGTTCCAGTAAAAGACCACACATCCAAGAATATTGGGACAGCTCACATTGGTCTTGATGGGGAAAATGTTGGGTTAGGGAACAAGGCTTACGTGTGAATATTTGAAATGGCTGATTATGTACAAAACATATATGAAAGTCTCAAATAACTAATAAAATCAGAAGGGGCAGAGTTACACTGTCTTTCCTGACCATTTTTAAACATTAGACTCTTTATAGATTTGTCACTAGTTTTGTGGGAAACTACTCATGTTTTTCAGTTTGCTCTATAATCTTTTCTTGACAATATTTTGGGAAATTACACTGTGGAAAGGGTACAGGCAACCAAAAACAAAGATAAGAAGAAAAATGTACCAACCAATATGTTTTGGACTTTATCAAGATCCAGCCCAAATATGGGGAAATGAAAACAATACTGCCTATGCATACCACTCTACATGAGGAAATAGAGAAGACAAGACTAGGAAGAAAACATAAACAGTATAGGGACCACATAAGGTGTGGCCAAGGGTAATATTAAGACCCACAGCCTTTTCTCATCTTCATTTCAGAGCCTATCAAGTATTTACATTTCCTTTAAATACTGGACACTCTTCTATAGAAACTACAGTTTCTGCCTCCCAAGAAGCTAATAATCTGTTTGGGGAGAAATATAAGAAATTCAGCGAATGTGTCAAGTGGGATAATTAGGCTAAACATAGGATCCAGAGGAAGTAATTAGAAGAAGGCATAAGCTTGTCTGGGAACAGGTGGGAATTGAGAATTTTATTCATGAAGATTCTCTAAATAAGCTGTCACAAGGTAAGTTGAGAATGAGGGGAGTGAGTGTGAAGCAGTAGGGACCATTTCAGAAAGATTTATTGGATTCCAGTGTTTGTGTGTGAAAGCATGGACCACTGAAGAAAGCCCCACACTTAGAGAGAAACTACTATATAACTAAGCAGAAAAACATTAAGTAATCTACCAATGTTGAGAATAAAATATATTTTGCTGAAATATTAAAGGACATATTTGGTCTACACATGTCAGTTGAAGAATTCCAAATTTTGGGTCATGAAATTACTTAAAACTCTGTTGCTGGGTGGAGGTGGTACACACCCTTAATCCCAGCACTGGGGAGGCTGAGACAGGCAGATCTCTGTGAGTTCGAGTCCATGTTGTTCTACAAAAGTTAGTTCCAGGACAGCCTTCAAAGCCACAGAGAAGTCCTGCCTCAAAAAACAAAACAAAACACTAAAACAAAACAAAAAAAACCCACAAAAAAATCAAAATTCTATTTCCTTGTTTGATGATGGTGATACAAAAAAGAGATGGCCAGAGGATGTACTGTAAATACAACTTGTCCTTACCACAACATATGCTCAGACTTTATGCAATATCCTCTTATTGAAAGCTGTTAAGCCATTAGAAGAGGGTTAGGTTTTTCAAAGAGATAATATAATTTTCAGGGGAATGGGTTCAACCAGCCATTATAAAATATCCACTGCTCTTTTTCCTTTCCCCATGTTTAGATGTTTGGATATCTATGGTTTTCTAATATAAATTAATATGAGATCTTAGCAAGATGTAGCTGCCAGAACGTTAACTACTTACTCTTCTTTCCCTGTAAATTAACCAGGTCTGGATATTATGTCTTAACAACAGAAAATGAATAAGACATACAGGATGTTTGTTTCACCTTTAAAAACAACACGAGTTAAAAATAATAGTAGTTAATGATTAATATGATAATTTTCATATACCTTACTCATGAAACTGGAAGAAGTAACAGAGCAGGAATCACATATACAATATGCATAAAGAAACAGAAATTGTAAAGAAATGGAAGGATAATAGAATTTGTTCTAAACACAATAAATTATAACTATGGGCCTAGATTAAAGTCAAATACTATTGTTCTTGTAAAGGAACACTACAATCAAATGACTTCTAATGGCATTCAGCTATTCCTGTAAGTTCGTTCCTCTCTTTCTGTCTGTGACCAGATCTGCAGTAGATGGGAACTAACACGGAGACCCATAACTGGACAATGTGCAGAGAATGAAAGACCTTGGAACACACTCAGTCCTAACTGTATGTCTCCATCAAATACCTCTCCTCAGGACTCACAGAGTTATGCAGACTACACAGAAGTATCCTTAGAGCTCTTAGAGCCAGAGAGGATTGATTACAACGAAGAAACATTGTCTTCCTGACACAAAGGAAGTAACACACAGGAAATCACAGAACCTATGGCAGCATGAACAGAAATGGTACATGTTCAAGCAACAAGGGGTCCTTGTGCTGAGAGGGGGAAGTGGAAACAGTCTCCCACTCCTAATCCAGAACCTGTCTCAATTCAGAAATTGCTTGCAAATGAAACATTAGTTTTCTCCAATGGGATCACATTAATTTTGTTTGGCATTTATCTTGTTTTGTTTTACTTTGGCTTGTATAGTATGGTTTCCAATTTTGGGTTGTCATGGTTTTTTATGTGTGTGTGCTTCTTGTGTTTTGTATTTATTTTTTAATTCTGGTATTTGTTGTTGTTGTTTTTGCTTATCTTTTTTTTCTGCCGGTGTTGAGGAACAAAATTGTACGGAGAGTGCTATGGACTCAAATTTCAAAACCATTTTCACCCCTCAAAACACAGAGATGAATCCCTCATGTTGTTTATCTTCTAAGGAGAAAAAGAATTGAAGACAGAAAGGGAGGGAGGAGTGAGAGTGGAAAGGAAGGAGGGAGAGAGAGAGAGAGAGAGAGAGAGAGAGAGAGAGAGAGAGAGAGAGTAGACTTGGGTGGATGGGAAGGTAGAGAAGGTTTGGAGGATTTGGGAGAGAAGAAAAGAGATCAGAATATATTGTATGAAAATTTATATTCAATAAAAACATTGCATTGAATACATTGTGATTAGGAGATTTGTGGGAAGAAAATAACAAAATATAGGGCTTATGTTAGTTTGTTCCTGCAGATTCATTACTGAACTGATTCAGCCTTCAGTGCCAAGATGTTCTTCTCCTTATGGTATGCAGAGAACCTTTCTCATGTGGGCTTCAGGTCAGTTTTTGTTAAGAGTGGATCAGGTGACAAAACATCCCTATACCTTCTTTTTCTCAGCTGTTTACAGCCCAAAATAAACAATATGCCCCAAGTCATACACCCTTTCAATATACCAAATACTTTATAATTACCCAGGGAGCATTATAATCTCAGGCCTAGAAACTGAAATAATTCAGAAAACTGCATATAAACTTTGTAGAACTAATCAGAAAATCAATTAAACAAAAACATAATACAAAAAACATATGCCAAATTAATTTTGCAACATTAATATTATAATTGCCTGCCCTGTATCCTGAATTGATAATGTCTTTGAGGTCTGTGTCAAAGGATATCTTTAGAGCCAGTGTTTCTTGTCCATCAACAAGGAAGGCTTCATAAATGTTTATGAAGGGAATTGTGGCCAAATGTCTATTGTCATAATTCCTAAAACATGTACAAAGATTATCTTTTTCAGATGGAATAGTCTTTCAGATGATTCTTTAACTTTGTGTATGACATAAAGCTACATTATATTTTGATAGCTGAATTTATAGACAAATGCATCCAAGCACACAATGAAATGTGTGCCTTGTATTACCCAATCATCTGTGAAAATCTTCTTTCTTTAAATTAGTTTTAAACTAAACCACTGACCACTGGGAACAAGGAAGGGGCTGTGTAAACACTAAGTCACCAAGCCACTTGTGGCACCTAGGTGCCAAACAGCAGAAAACCAAAGATGATGAGAAGGACCATAAAGTCATCTGAGCCCTAGATGAGGGGCCTATTGACTTGTGGAAAATTCAAGGTCAGAGTATTTACTCTAGGAAAATAAGCCAGGTTGATGACAACACTCAACAATTTAGCTCACTGGTAAGGGAGTCTGATGCTGCCCTGGCACCTCCAGGTCTCTGGAATTTGACTGCAGATAAAGGAACACATTAGAGTGAAGAGCCTTTGCAGGTTGTGAAGTGTGTGAAGATACTCAACAATGATTAAGAGGACCCAAAATATATGTGAAGCAGTGCAATTTGTCCAAGGTGACATGGATGTTGGTGACTGGGTAACAGCTACTGTTCACTGAAGAAGTGATGAGAGTTGGTGTACACAGAAATAAATACTAAATTCACATTTTACTACCTCCTGAGATTTACCCAACTGTTACTAAGATGCAGGTTGAGAGAAAACCTGATGTCACACACTGAAATTTTGGAATCTGTAAGGAACAGACTGAGAAATTGGAAGGAATAGACGAAATACCTCTACTATATCTAGAGAGGTTTGTTAACCCTTTGAGGGATGTGCAGCTCTTGGTCCCTCCAGGTATAGTCAAGCCATTTTATACTAGGTTAATTGCCAGTAGAATTGGTGCTTTCTTCATTAGTTTCTTCCTTTGAGCTCATACAGAATTACATCAGTGAGGTGGCTTGATGATTGTGCTGTGAGTGGCAATGACTTACAGAAAACAATGTTGGAACTGATCAATTAGTGGAATAGTTTGATCCTTGAGGCAACATCAGAGACCAGACATTCACTAACCAACCAGGTACTTTGGATCCAGCACTGATGAGTCCCTCAAGATTGGACAGAAAGATTGAATTTAGCTTACCTGATTTAGCAGATCAAACTCACATTTTTAAGATTCATGCATACTCGATAATGAAAGATACAGTATATTTTAGTTGTTAGCACAACTGTGTCTAAATAACACTGGTGTGGAGATCTTTTTGTACAGACACTGGTATGCTGCAATCCAAAAGTGGCCAAAATTTCTAGAATAGGTTTTCTTGAAAGCCATGTCATGCATTCTCATTCTAAATTCATCAACACTCCCCAATAAATGACATAAAACTGAAAGCCAGAGGCTGTGTGTGAAAGAACTCCCTCTGCCAAAACCCTGTGTTTGTACAACTTTTTGCCATCTCACAGAAACCCAAGGTTTCAAAACTTCAAACAAACAAATAAATGACCAATAACAGAATCCAGAATAAGTTTTTCAAATGCAGGATATTTGGTACCAACAGCAGAGCAGGAAAGATAAAAACAAATTGAGTGGGTACAACAGGCCCTGCATCAGGGCCTGTGTTCCAGTGCCTGGGGATCACCTGGGAACTGCACAGAGCTTCCAATCCTGGCAAGAGCCAAACACCCCAGACTCCAGGACTTCTCTCCCACCAATGAGACCAGGAAACCAGAGGAGCCAGGGCGACCTGGGGACCAGCTGTTCCAGCTGGCAGGTGGTACCAGATAAAACAGATGCTGCATCTGGGCCCGTGTTCCAGTGCCTGGGGATCGCCTGGGAACTGCACAGAGCTTCCAATGCCGGTGGGAGCCAAGCACCACAGATTCCAGGTTTTCTCTCCCACCAACAAGACCAGGAAACCAGAGGAGCTAGGGAGACCAGGGGACCAGCTGTTCCAGCAGGACCCATACAACAGGCCTTGCATAGAGGCCTATGTTCCAGTGCCTGGGGACCACCTGGGAACTGCACAGAGCTTTTAATTCCAGCGGGAGCCAAACACCCCAGAATCCAGACTCCAGGTCTTCTCTCCCACCAATGAGACCAGGAAACCAGGGGATCCAGCAAAAGGACCAGGGGACCAGGTAGGAGGCTAAGCACCCCAGATTCCTGGTCTTCTTCTCCACCCACTGGACTAGAACGAGGACAAGGAATAGAAGAACTATCAGATTATTGGACTTGCTAGCACCCACCAAAAGGGAACACTGGTCCCCTAACCACCAGACTAGTAAGGGGCTCTTTCTGCACCCAGTAGAAGAAGAGATGGGAAAGAGACAATACAAAAACACACCCAGCAACAGAAAAACAAATATGGCACCACCAGATTCTAGAGACTCCACACCAGCAAGACTCCAACATTCCAATGCAAATGAAGCAGAAGAGAATGACCTTAAAACCACTTTCATGAAAATGATAGAGACCCTAAAAGAGGATATAGGAAAATCCCTCAAAGAAATGGATGAAAAAACAAACCAAAAAATGCAAGAAATGGAAGAAGAAACAAAGCAAGAAAGGCAGTAAATGGAAGAAGAAACAAAGCAAAAAATGAAAGGAATGGAAGAAGAAACAAACCAAAAAAGGCAGGAAATAGAAGAAAAAACAAACCAAAAAATACAAGAAATGGAAGAAAAAACAAACCAAAAAATGCAAGAAATGGAAGAAGAAACAAACCAAAAATTCATAAAAGGCAGCGAATGGACGAAAAGATAAACTGAAAATTGCAAGAAATAAGGCACACATTGCAAGGCTTGAAAACTGAAATAGAGACAATAAAAACAAACACAGTCTCAAGAAAGGCAGGAAATAGAAAAGCTGGGCAAATGGTCAGGTACTACTTATACAAGCATTGCCAACAGAATACAAGAGATGGAAGAGAGAATCTCAGGTGGTGAAGATACACTAGGAGAAATGGATTCATCAACCAAAGAAAATCTTAAGTCCAACAAATCCTTAACACAAAACATCCAGGAAATATGGGACACCATGAAAAGACCAAACCTAAGAATAATAGGTAGAGAAGAAGAAGAAGAAAACCACCTCAAAGGGGCAGAAAACATATTCAACAAAATCATAGAAGAAAACTTTCCCAACCTTAAGAAACACATGCCAATGAAGGTACAAGAAGCTTACAGAACACCAAATAGAGTGGATCACAAAAAAAATGTCCCCTTGTCACATAATAATCAAGGCCCCAAAATAACAGAATAAAGAAAGAATATTAAGAGCAGCTAAGGAAAAAGGCCAAGTAACATATAAAGGCAGACCTATCAGAATTACACATGACTTCTCCATGGAAACTCTGAAAGCTAGAAGGTCCTGGATAGATATTCTACCAACAACAAGAGACCATGGATGCCAGCCCAGACTACTATAACCAGCAAAGCTCTCAATCATTATAGATGGAGAAAACAAGATATTTTATGACAACATTAGATTCAAGCAATGTGAATCCACTGACCCAGCCCTACAGAAAGTTTTGGAAGGAAAAATCCAACCCAAGGAAGTTAACTACAACCAGAAAAACATAGGCATTAGATAATCCCTCCCTACCAACAGCCAAAAGAACAAAGGCGTGAAATTCCACACATAATCCCACCACCATCAACCATTCCAAATCAAAGAAGAACGAGCAATCAATGGTCATTAATATCCCTCAGCATTAGTGGCTTTAACTCACCCATAAAAAGACACAGGCTAGCAGAATGGATTTGAAGACAGAACCCATCCTTCTGCTGCATACAAGAAACACACCTCACCCTCAAAGACAGACATTACCTGAGAGTTAAAGGTTGGGAAAATTTTTTCCAATCAAATGGACCCAAGAAACAAGCAGGGGTAGCAATCCTAATATCTAACAAATTAGACTTTAAAATAAAATCAATCAAAAGAGATGAAGGAGGTCATTACACACTCATCACAGGTGAAATCCACCATGATGAAGTGTCTATCCTGAACATCTATGGCCCAAATACAAAGGCATCCACATTCGTAAAAGAAACATTATTAGAACTTAAATCACATCTAAAGCCCCACACACTTATAGTGGGATATTTCAACACACCACTCTCACCACTAGACAGGAACTCTAGACAGAAACTCAACAAAGAAGCAAAGGGTCTAATAGAAGTAATGACCCAACTGGGATTAACAGACATCAATAGAACATTTCATCCACGTAAAAAAGAATATACATTCTTCTCACCACCACATGGGACCTTCTCAAAAATTGACCATATACTTGGCAACATATCAAACCTCAGGAGCTTCAAAAAAATTGGAATAATTCAACGCATCTTATCAGACCACCATGATTTAAAATTAGAATTCAACAACAACACAAATTGCAGAAAACCTACAAACTCATGGAAATTGAATAATGCACAACTGCACAATTCCTGGGTCATAGAAGAAATAAAAAGAGAAATTAAAGACTTCCTAGAATTCAATGAGAATGAAGACACAACATACACAAACTTTTGGGACACTTTGAAAGCATTGCTACAGGGGAAGTTCATAGCACTAAGTTCCCACATGAAGAAACTGGAGAATAGTTATACTAGAGAATTAATAGCACAGCTGAAAGCTCTAGAGCACAAAGAAGCAAACTCCCCCAGGAGGAGTAGATGCCAGGAAACAATCAAATTGAGGGCTGAAATCGATAAAGTAGAAACTAGGAAAACAATACAAACAAAGAATCAATACAATGAAGAGTTGGTTCTTTCAGAAAATCAACAAGATAGACAAACCTTTGTCCAAACTTACCAAACAGCAGAGAGTGAACATACGAATTAACAAAATCAGAAATGAAAAGGGGGACATACAACGGACTCTGAGGAAATTCAGAGAATCATCAGGTCATTCTTTGAAAACCTGTACTCCACAAAGTTGGAAATTTAAAGGAAATGAATGACTTCCTGGATAGCTATCACTTGCCAAAATTAAATGAAGAACAGATAAGCAATTTAAATAGACCTATAACACCTATGGAAATAGAAGGAGTCATCAAAAGTCTCCCAACCAAAAAAAGCCCAGGTCCAGATGGCCTCAGTCCAGAATTCTACCAGAAATTCAAAGAACAGCTTATACCAATTCTTCTTAAAGTATTCCATGCAATAGAAGCAGGAGGGTCTTTGCCAAACTCTTTTTATGAGGCTTCAATAACGTTGATCCCCAAGCCACACAAAGACATTGAGAATAGTGGGAACCTGGGAATAGTGGACCTGGGAAATAGAGAGGGGGAGAAGTGGAAGAGAGAGTAGGTTGTGGAGGAACAGGAAGGTTGACTGGGTGGGTAGGATAGGGGGAAGAGGGAATCATAGGTTAGAAGACAGGTCAGGCACCATTGTGACCTCTAGTGATCTAAAGGGATGACACCAATGGCAAGCTAAGCAATAGTGTAGAGACCACCTCGAATGATCATTCCTGATAGTGAACTTGATGTCTGTAACCATCCTGGTTCAGTGACTGATGGAAGCAGAGGCAAACACTCACAGTTAAATACTGAACAGAACCCAAGGAACCCAGCGATAGAGAGAGAGGAGCGATGAGCAAATTGGCAAAGAATGGGCTGGCAACACCAGCAGAGACAGCTGAACCGAACAAGGGAGAGCTCTTGGACCCCAGACTGACAGCTGTGAGGCCAGCATGGGACCGATCCAGACACCCTGAATGTGAGAGTCAGTGAGGAGGCCTGGGCTACCTATGGGGCCCTGAGCAGTGGATCAGTGTTTATCCCTCGAATACTAACAGACATCGTGTGTCCATAACACAAAGAGGGTTGCTCTCTCTGCCTGGACTCTTAGGGAAGTGCCTGGACCCTACCCTGAATGAAATGATAGACTCTAGATATCCCCTGTGAGGAAGGAATTGGCAATAGGGTGGGAGGATGGGGGGAATGAGGAGGGTGCGGGAGGAGGGGAGGGAGAGGGAACTGGGATTGACATGTAAAACAAGCTATTTAAAATTTAAATAAATAAATAAATAAAAATTTAAAAAATTACTATACTTCATTGGTACTATTTAAAAATTTTAGCATTCATAAGCCAGGCGTTGGTGGCGCACGCCTTTAATCCCAGCGCTTGGGAGCCAGAGGCAGGTGAATCTCTGTGAGTTCGAGGCCAGCCTGGTCTACAAAAGCTAGTTCCAGGACAGCCTCCAAAGCCACAGAGAAACCCTGTCTCGAAAAAACAAAAAACAAAAAATTTTAGCATTCATGATCAAGTTCCAAATGATTAAATCTCTCTTAAGATTTTTAAGTTTTTTTTTATAAACAAGAAAACACTATTTTTATGTGTATCTTGACAATGAATCTTATATGAATTGAGACGATTTTCTCTGAGACTGACAATATTTTTTGTGATCATTAGTATTCTTTTTATTTTATTTAAATTAGAAGCAAGCTTGCTTCACATGTCAGTCCCAGCTCCCTCTCTATCCCCTCCTCCTTGGCCCCCCCACCAACCTCTCTAACCCCCCCCACCCAATCCCCACTCCACTCTCCAGGGAGGATGAGGCCCTTCACGGGAGATCTCCAAAGTCTGTCATATCATCTGGGTCAGGACGTAAGCCCTCCCCGATTAGTCCAGGCTGAGAGAATATCCCTCCATGTGGTGTGGGCTCCCAAAACCATTCAGATGCCAGGGATAAATACTTATCCAATACCTGAGGCCCTAAACATTGCTGAGGCCTCCTCACTGACACCCACATTCAGGGCCTCTGGATCATTCCTATGACGGCTTCTCAGCCATCAGTCTGGGGTCCAAGAGTTCCTACTTTTCAGGTCAGGTGTCTTTGTGGGTTTCACCAGCAAGTCTTGAACCCTTTTTTCCTCATCACTCCTCCCTCTCTGTCACTGGGTTCCAGGAGTTCAGTACAGTGTTTACCTGTGGGTGTCTGACTCTGCTTCCATCAGTCACTGGATGAAAGTTGTAGGATGGCATATAATAAAGTAGTCCTCAATGTCATTATCGGGGAAGGGCATTTAAGTTAGCCTCTCCACTATTGCTTAGATTGCCAGTTGGTGTCATCCTTGTAGATCTTTGGAAATCTCATTAGTGCCAGATCTCTCCTCAAACCTATAAAGACTCCCTCTATTATGGTATCTCTCGTGCTTGCATGTATGTGTATGTGTCCATGGTAATGCACATGTAGGACAAGGTGTGTGCTCAGTAGAGCATTGTGACTTCCTTTATCACCCTGCACCTTATTTTTGAGAGTATCTCTCATGGAACTTGGATTTTGCTGCCTTCTTATATAAAACTACAAATGGCTGAAAAACAAGTCAGGGAAACACCTTTCATATCAGCCTCAAATATGAAATAACTTGGGGTAACTCTAATCAAACAAGTGAAACCTTTTTTTTGAGACAGGGTTTCCCTATGTAGCTTTGGAGCCTGTCCTGGAACTAGCTCTTGTATACCAAGCTGGCCTCGAACTCACAGAGATCCGCGTGCCTCTGCCTCCCGAGTGCTGGGATTAAAGGCGCACACCACCACCATCCAGTGCAAGTGAAAAACTTATATGATTAAAAACTTCAAGCCTTTGAAGAATGAAATTGAAACTATCAAGAGGTGAAACGATATCCCATTCTCATGAATCAATAAGATTAATAGAGTAAAAATGGAAATCCTATGAAAAGAAATCTACAGATTCAATGCAATACCCATCAAAATTCCAACTCAGTTCTTCACAGATGTTGAAAGGACAAGTCTCAGCTTCATACAGAAACTAATTAAAAATCAGGAGAGCTAAAACACTCCTGACTCATAAAAGAATGGTTCAGTGCTTTACCATTCCTGATTTCAAGTTGTACTACAAAGCTATAGTAAATATCATGGTATTTGCATAAAAATAGACATGTTTGAGCAATGCAGTTAAATTAAAGTCACAGATATAAATCCAAACATACATGGATACCTGAATTTGTTAAAGAAGTTATAAATACACACTGGCACAAAAGACAGATTTTTCAACAAATGGTACAGATCAAACTGGATGGCTACATAATAAGAACCAAATTAGATCCATATTTATCATCCTGTATAGTACTGAACTCTAAGGGGATTAAAGACCTGAACATAAAACTAGAAACACTAAACTTGACAGAGGAGAGAATGGAGAATAACCTTAAACTCATCGGCATGGGAGATGGCTTTTAAACAGAACACTGTTAGAAGAAGCACTAAGATCAGCAATAAATAAGTGGAACCTCATGAAGATGAAAAGCTTCTGTAAGGCAAAGGAAACTGCTTATCGAAAAAAAGCAGCACTCTACAGAATGGGAAAAGATTATTATTAATTCCACATCTGATAGAGGACAAATATACAAAATGCATAAAAAAGCTAAGCACTACCTACAAAAAAAAGGCAAATCACTCAATTTTTAAAATGGAGTATAGACCTAAACAGAGAATTTTTAATAGAAGAAACTCAAATGCCTGAGAAATACTTAAAGAAATATTCAACATCCATAGTCACCAGAGAAATACAAAAAAACTATATTCAGATTCTGTCTTATGCCTATCAGGATGACTAAGATAACACAAGAGTTCATCAAGATGGTCTTGTGTAATAAGGGGAACATTCCTCCATCGCAGGTAGGAGAGCAAATTTGTACAGCTACCATGAAAATCAATATGTTATTTCCTCAGAAATGTGGCAATCAATCTACCTCAAAATCCAGTTATACCACTCTTGGGCATATGCACAAGGATGTTTCTTCATCCCACAAGGACACTTGCCCAACCATGTCTATTGCTGTGGTATTCATAATAGTCAGAAACTTGAAACAATGTACATGTCCCTCAACAGAGTAATTGGTAAAGAAACTGTGGTATATGTACACAATAGAGTATCACTTAGCAGCCAAAAAATAATGATGTCATACAATTGTAGGCAAATGGATGAAACTAGAAAAAAAAACAACCTGAGTAAGGTACCCCAGTCCCAGAAATATAAATATGAAATATATCCATATGTATAAATACTAGCTATTAAATAATTGATAACTAAACTACAATTATTAGACCTAGAGAGGTTAGGTATAGATGAAGGGACCAGGCCAGAAACATGGATTTCCTTGGGAGAGCAAAATATAATAGATTTTATTGGTGGACTGGTGGTAAGAGAATAGAAAGGGATGGAACAGGTGGAGAGCAGGAGAGAATACAGAATTCAGGGAGAGAATGTATAGAGAAACTACAAAAATTGAGAGGTGGTGTGGAGATTGTGGGTGTTTGAGTGAAAATGCCTCCCTAGGCTCATAAGGAATGGCACTGCTGAGAGATTTCGCCTTGTTGGAGAAAGCATTTCACTGGGAGTGGGCTTTGAGGTCTCAGAAGCTCAAGCCATGCATAGTATTTGTGATTCTCTTGCTACTGCCTGCAGATCCAAACACAGAAGTTTCAGATCTTCTCTAGCACCTTGTCTGCATGCCACCATGCTTTCTGACATGACAATAATGAACTAACCCTCTGAAATATAAGTCAGCTCCAATTAAATGTTTTCCTTTATAAAGGTTGTCATATTCATGGTGTCTCTTTACAGCAATAAAAACCCTAAGACAGAAGTTGATACAAGGGACTAGAGTACTGCTATGATAGGCCAGATCATGTTTTTATTTGAAGAAATGTACAATTTTGGACTTCGGGTTAGGAAGGCAGTGGAATGATTTAAATGGAGATTAATTGACCATACCAGAAGGAACGTGGAAGAGGGTATGGTTCTCAGGGTAATTTTTACTGTGGGGGCCTGGCTTAAGAGGTATCAGAAGAGAATTATAATACATGGCCTAAAGACAGTTCTTGTGCTATTTTGGTGAAGAAGGTGACCACACTTTGCCCTTGCCTAAAACATTTAACTGAGACTAAATTGAAGAGTTTTGTATTAATAGCACTGGCAAGGGACATTTCACAAAGCTTAGCATTGACTCTAACATGTGGTTGTTATTGTTCACTCTTATGAAAATATTAAAGAAAAGGAGCAAGTTGAGAAAGAAAAAAATACAAAATGTAAACTTCAAGGAGATATGAGGCATGAGGAAGTGGAATGGCATGAATCTTGTGTTCAAGGAAATAAACAAATTGAAGAAAAGCCTGATGTTCGAAGAATTAAAGGGTATAGTGACCTTAGTGACAGACCCCACCCAGATAAGCCTCCAATTTGTAAAAAGGAATTAAAGAAAAGTGTTGGGCCAGGCATAGTGGCACACGCCTTTAATTCCAGCACTGGGAAAAAAGAGACAAGTGGATTTCAGAGCTCAAGGACACCCTGATCTAAATAGAGAGTTCTAGGACAGGCAAGTTTGGACAGTGAAAGAAAACATCAAAAACAGAAAGCTGATAAAGATGTAATTGATCAGGAGGGTCATGTTCCCGCCCTAGCAAGCAGCAGAACTTGGCAGGTTCAGTCATATGATTCTGACTTTAGACCTAACAATAGAAAAAGGGGTTATAGAATCTCTGTCCTAACCAAGGAAAGCCACCGAGGCCAGGTAGCTATCAGGAGTGTCACTGCATCTAGAGAGGCCATTGTTTGAAGCTGTAATGGTTAAGCTTGCATTGTCTTGGAGACCCCAAGATATTGTGGATGCCAGAGCCTTGAGATACCCACCAAAGAGAGCTGCTAACCAACCTAAGTGAAAGGAATATGTTTCTGTCAACAAAAATGAAAGGAGTTGAAGAGTTGAAGTGCATTTTGCCATCAGAAAAGGAGATTTTGCCCTGCTATTCTTTTTATCTTGTTTTGATACAGTATTTCCTTACTCTGCTCATTTCCTCCTTTTTTGTAAACCTAATGTATATCCTGTGCCATTGTATATTGGAAATATGTGTTCTGCTTTTTCATTTTGATTTTTCAGGGGATTATAGTTAAGAGATTGCATGAGTCTTAGAAGAGACTTTGAACTTTGGACTTTTAGCAATATTGAGACTGTGATAGACTATGGGGAGTTTTGAAATTGGATTAAATGCATTTTGTATTATGAGATAATATAAGTATAAACCTAAGGGGACCAAGGAGTAGAATTTTGTAGTTTGAACAAAAATGGTTCCTTAGTCTCATAGGGATGGCACTATTTGTAGATGTAGCCTTGTTGGCGTAAATGTATCACAGGAGGTGGGATTTTCTCAGAAGTTAAAGCTAATACTATAATGTCTGATTCTCTTCCTGCTGCCTGTAGGCCCAGAAATAGAACTCTCAGCTACTTCTTCATCACTGTGCCTGCCTGAATGACACCATGCTTCCTACCATGATGGCACTGGACTAAACCTCTGAAATTGTGAGCCAGTCCAAATTAAATGGTTTCCTTTGTAAGAGTTGCCATTGTCATGGTGTGTCTTCACAGCAATGAAGTCATAAGACAGGAAACTATTGCAGTAGCACATTCCTAAAATGTATGAAAGTAAATCTAGTGAAGTCTCCAAATAATGAGAGATACAGAGTCACAACTGGACATATCTTGTCACCAAACAAAATTTTCAGTTGATGTGTTGGCCAAGGGTGTCCCATGGAAATCCACAACAACTCATGCTGTTGCCAAGACAATAGGTTGCTCTCTACAAACAGACAGGAAGACCTAATTGCTGAAATAAAACCAACACAACTCATTGAACAAAAAAAGGGTGAGCTACTGCCTATATAGAACCTTCACCCCTGTATTCTAGTGTCTTTTTTAAGTGAAGGTACTCCGTTGGCTTCCAAAGTAGAAATGCAAACACCAACCCAGTCACAAAACCTTTGATTTACAATCTATCCTGCCTGAAAATGTGATAAGGTAATGGTCACACCAAGTTTGGATGAGTAACCAACCAATGTCTGAATCAACTTAAAGCCCAATCCACATGATGGAATCCATACCCCATACTGCTTAGATCCCTAGGATCAGAAACTAGATAGTGCAGAGAGCTAGTATAAAACAAAATACTATTGCCCTAAATAAAGTAACAATAAAAGTCTCCTAATGATATTCTGTTATATTCATAGATCATTACCTTAATAAACCATTATCAGAGAGGCTTATTCCCACAGCAAATAGAACCAAGAGACTCATTAGCCAGGCATTACACAGAAAGGAGAACTTGGAATACATGGTTCTAAATGGGATGTCTCCAACGATTTCCTTTCCTCAGTGCTCTGGGAACTCTATGGTAGAGGAGGCAGAATGAGTGTAAGAGCCAGAGGGGACAGAAGGCATAAGGAGAACAAGGCCCACTAAACCTATGAACCAAGCTCATGAACTCAGGAAGACTGAAGCAGCGAGCACAGAGCCAACAGGAATCTCTCCAAAGTTCTAAGCATAGATATTATAGCTGTAATTCCTCTATTTTATGGTACTCCTGATTGTATAATTGAGTGGTCTCTGACTCTTGTGGCTTCTCTTGGGGCTCTTTTCCTTCTGTTGGTTTGCTTTGTCCAGCTTTGAAGTGATGTTTTTCTTTGTTTCATCTTATTATACTTTATTTTGTTAAAAATAAATAAAATAGTGTTCATTTTATTTCTTTAGACTCCTGGTATACCTTGATTTTATGGAAAATACTATAAATTTTGCATTAGATAATCCCCTGCTATTTTATAGGTGAGAAAGAACAGAGTTTGAAACCTCTCCGTGTATGAAATGCCTAGTCTTACCTCTAAGACTGGGAGGGTTATCATTCAGGACTGCTTAGCTTCGATGTTTACACTATTGGTGATAGCCACTGCAAGCTTGTACTTTCATTTCTTTTAGGTCTTTTATATGCTCTAAGTAGAAATTGCCACAGCAGACAATAAATATTGATCACTGGTTGAATTTTTGGGCCATCCTTCCTTCACATAAGAATAAGCAGGTAGCACAGGTGTATTCAACATGGATAGGCAGGAAGCTTGCTTTCTCCAAAATTAAACTTGCTGGACAATGGTCTGCTGATGAGAGAAAATAGCTCTAAGAAATGAACTAGTAACAATGAGATAATTTTCCTCTTGAAATATCTCACTTCAAAAAATACATAGATATTATGTTTAATCATATATTCTGAAAAGCCAGGAAATAGTGGGACATTTCTAGGTTGCTTCAAAATGAATTCATCTAAGTTTTTCCATCTTTAGTTTAGTCAAGACTGTCATCAAAAAACTGAATCATCCATCAGTTCTTCTCTATTTTAATCTGCTTTTGGAAACACAAAGAAACAGGGCAGCTAAAAATTATGAATAATAACAGAACTGCTGGAGGTATCACCATCCTAGACCTCAAATTGTACTATAGAGATATGGTAATAAATAGCATTAGCATTGTACTCATATTAAAATACACACATTCTTCAATGGAATTGAATTAAAGGGCCAAGCTCCACAGTTTTCTTTGTTATAGGTATTCTTTCTTCTTGTAAATTTGTAAATCTGTTACACCAAAAAATAATAAATAACTAAATTGTGGAATATAACCAATTCAGTCCATATAATGTTACTTTTTATGACTGAGTATTTGTCAATGGACAACACATCTCTTCCCTGGGGAAGATCACCTCTACTGCTCCCAGCTTTTGTCAATTGCCTGTAGCTCTCCATGTAGGTTTGAGGCCTCCTAACTCTTTGTCATGCAGTTCAGTATGTTTATTTCTATCATCTTTGTTCATCTCACATTTGGGAAGTTATGTGTAGTGATACATGACTTATGACTTATTAAAACTTGCCTGAGAATTCAGAGCAAAGTAAAGCCATAAAACATAGAAACCAGGCACACAATTTTAATCCCAGCAACCAGAAGCTAGGAGGTGGTGGGACACACCTCTAATTGTAGGACTCAGGACTTAGAGGTACAAAGATCTCTGTGGGTCCAAGGACACCCAGATATACATAAGATAGATCCAGACCTAATGAGAAACCTCCCACACAAAGATGATTTCAGAACCTGGGATCACACACCTTTAATCCTAGCACTAAAGAAGTATAAAAAATAGGAGCAGGCAACTTTCACATTCTCTCCAGCACAGATTGTCATTGGTGATTTTGACTTTAGCTATACTGGCCAGCATAAGATGGGATCTCAGAGTTGTTTTGATTTTCATTTCCCTGCTGGCTAAGGATGTTGAATACTTTCTTAAGTGTCGACAACCATTTCAAATTCTTCTATTGAGAATTCTCTATTTAGTTCTGAACCCCACTTTTTAATTGAATTGTTTGGTGTTTTGATAACTGGCTACTTGAGTTCTTTGTATATTTTGGAAATCAGTCTTCTGTCAGATGTGGGATTGGTGAAGATCTTTTTCTATTCTGAGGGCTGCCGATTTATCTTGTTATCTTGACTATGTCCTTTGACCTACAGAAGCTTCTCAGTTTCAGGAGTACCATTTAATAATTGTCTATCTCAGTGTCTGTGCTAGTGGAGTTATGTTCAAAAAGGGTTCTCCTTTACCAATTCTAAGAGGTTTATTGTGGCTGGATTTATGCTGAGATCTTTGATCCATTTGGATGTAAGTTTTATGCATGGTAAAAGACATGGGTTTATCTGCAATCTTCTACATTTCTGTGTCCAGTTATGCCAGCAACATTTGTTGAAGATGCTTTTTTTCCATTGTATAGTTTTACCTTCTTTGTCAAAAGTCAAGCATTCATAGGTGTGTGGGTTAATATCTGGGTCTTCAGTTCTATTCCATTGGTCTACCTGTCTATTTTTCTACCAATACCAAGCTGTTTTCAGGATTATAGCTCTATAGTAGAGCTTGAAGTCAGAGATAATGATGCCTCTGGAAGATCCTTTATTGTACAGAGTTGTTTTGGCTATCTTGGGTCTTTTGTTTTTCTATACGAAGTTGAGCATTCAAGGTCTGTGACGAATTGTTAAGGTATTTTGATGGAGATTGCATTGAATCTGTAGATTGTTTTTGGCAAGATTACCATTTTTGCTGTGTTGATTCTACCTATCTAAGAGCATGGGAGATCTTTCCTGTTTTTTTTTTAATCTTCTTTAATTTCTTTCTCTAAAGACTCAAAGTTCTTGTTATACAGGTCTTAAGCTTGTTTGGTGAGTTACGCCAAAGATATTTTATGTTGTTTGTGGCTATTGTAAAGGGTGTTGGTTCTCTGATTTCTTTTGCTGCCCATTTATCATCTGTATACAGTAGGAATATTGATTTTTTTAGTTAATCTTGTATCCTGCCACTTTGCTGAAGGTGTTCATCTGCTGTAGGCGTTCTCTGGTAGAAGTTTTCAGATTACTTATGCAAACTATCACATCTTCTGAAAATAGTGGAAGTTAAACTTTGTCCTTTCTAATTTGTATGCTCTTGATCTCCTTTTGTTTTCTTATTTATCTAGCTAGAATTTGAAGTACAATATTGAAGAGATATGTGGAGAGTGTACAGCCTTGTCTTGTTCTTGATTTTTGAGGAATTGCATTGAGTTTCTCTCCATTTAGTTTGATTTTGGCTGTTGGTTTGCTGTATATTACCTTTATTGTGTTTAGATGTGTTCCTGTTATCCTTGATCTTTCCAGCACCTTTATCATGAAGGGGTGTTGGATATTATCAAAGGCTTTTTCAGCATCTAGTGAGATGATCATGAGGTTTTTCTTTTTCAGTTTGCTTATTTGGTGGATTTCATTGATGGATTTTCTTTTGCTGAACCATTCCTCTGCCCCTGGGGTGAAGCCAACTTGATCCTGATGGATCATTTTTCTGATGTATTCTTGCCAGTATTTTTCTGAGTGTTTTGGCATCAATGTTCATGAGGGATATTGGTCTGTAGTTCTCTTTCTTAGTTGTGCCTTTGTGTGGCTTAGGTAACAACATAATTGTAACCTCATAAAAAGTGTTTGGCAATGACCCTTCTACTTCTATTTAGTGGAACAATTTGAGAACTGTTGATATTAGCTCTTCTTTGAATTCCTGGTAGAATTCTGCACTGAACGCATCTGGTCCTGGGCATTTTTTCTTTGGAAGACTTTTGATGGCTGCTTCTATTTCATTAGGGGTTATAGTTCTATTTAAATTGCTTATCTGTTCTTGATTCAATTTTGTAAGTGTTATCTATCCAGAAAATTGTCCACTTCCTTTAAATTTTCAAATTTTGAGGAGTACATGTTTTCAAATTATGACCTGCAGATTCTCTGGATTTCCTCAGTGTCCATTGTTATGTCCCCCTTTCATTTCTGATTTTATTAATTTGCATGTTTTCTCTCTGTCTTTTGGCTAGTTTTAATAAAAGTTTATCTATCTTGTTGATTTTCTCGAATAACCAACTGTTTGTTACAATGATTCTTGTATTGTTTTCTTTGTTTCTTCATTATTGATTTCAGCCCTCAATTTGATTATTTCGTGGCATCTACTCTTCTGGGGTGAGTTTGCTTCTTTTTGTTTTAGAGTTTTCAGTTGTGCTATTAATTCCCTAGTGTGACTATTATCCAGTTTCTTCAGGTGGTCAATTAGTACTATGAACTTTCCTCTTATCCTGAGTGAGGTAACCCAGTCAAAGAAAGACAAGCATGGTATGTACTCACTCATATTTGGGTATAAGACATAGAGCAATGGACTACCAGTCTACAATCTACACCACCAGAGAAACCAGGAAACAATGAGGACCCTAACAGAAATTTACATGGTCCCCGAAGCAGGGGAAAGTGACAAGAACTCCTGAGCTATTTGGGAGCACAGGCTAGGGGAAGGTGTGGAAGGGAGGTAGGAAAAAAAAAGAAAGGGTGAAGAGGAGGGGGAGGAGACCAAGAGGGATCAGGAAGACTGAGACAAGGGAGGAATAGAGGAAAGCAAGAAAAGAGATACCTTAATAGAGGGATTTAAAGAGATTAAAAGAGAAATCTGGCACTAGGGAAATGTTCAGAGATACACAAAGATGACTCCAACTAATAATCTAGGAAGTAGTGGAGAGGCTGCCTTTGATGCCCTTCCTCTATAATGAGATTGATGACTACCTTAATTGCCATCCTTTAGCCTTTATCTAGTAGCTGATCAAAGCAGAAGTAGGCACCCACAATTAAGCACTGAACCATACTCCTGGAATATAGTTGTAGAGAGGGAGGAGGGATGAGTAAAGGAGTAAAGACAGTGCTGGAGAAACCCACAAAACCAGCTGACCTGGCCTACTGAGAGCAAAGGGACCCCAGCCATAAAGCTAGGGAACCAGCACTGGACTGAACCAACCCCTCTGAATGTGAGTGCCAGTGAGGAGGCCTGGGCAGTCTATGGGACCACTAACAGTGTAACTAGTATTTATCTCTAGTGGACAAATGGAATTTTGGAGCCCATTCCCTATGATGGGATAATATTTCAGCTCAGATACATGGGGGAGTGCCTGTGACAGACTTTGATGATCCCCCACAGAATGCCTCACCATCCTTGTGTGAGTGGGGGGGTGGGTTGGGAGTGTTGGTAGGAGGCATGGAAGGATGGAAGGGAGATGGAAAGTGGAATTGATATGTAAAATTATTATTTCTAAATAAAAAATGCAGGACAGGGTCTTCAGTAATCATTATCAGGCATTCATTCTCCTGTCCCATTGAGGATACGATGGATTCATTCTCCAGCCACAGTGTGGATAAGAAGACATTCAATCTCAGGATTCTACAGTTACACTGAGGAGAGAGAGCAGGGTCAGCCAGTTCAGCCTGAGGTAGCAGTAAGAGTTTGTGGCCTGCTACTTTGTTTTTATAATCTTCAGCGTGAAGTTTGAACTCCAATATCTGTCTCTGGATCTTTTATTTTTAGTGTTATGTATTACTAGGAGACACAGTCTTAAAGCAAATTCCCTTATTTAGGAAAGGCAGATAGGTGTATGGGAGCATCTAGATGGCAGAAATGGAAATGTTTTAAATAAATTGTAATTTCAAAAATAAAAGTAACAAATTATGAAAATACTTTTAAAAATTAAATAATTACAATTCCTCAGGAAGATATAGAAAACTTCAGGAAGGAAATACAAGATATAAGAAAGTATCAATGTAATATTTAAAACTGAAATATACATTACCTAACATAAAAATCTTAGAAAATAAGCTTAATGCAAAAAAATAGGAAAATGGAACCAATGAAATGAAACCCAAATAATAGCAACAACAAATTCTAATCAACAGTTAAAAGATACATGAACATACTCACTGTCAGATCTTTTTAGAATAATAATGGATATAATATTCTAATTATCATCAGAATTCCAGGTGAGGAGTAAGAGATTCAAAGAAAAAATCGAAGAAATAGTCTATATATTGTCCTCTTAGGATAGAAGTCATTGTGTCCCATAGGTTGGTATGTTGTGTTTTCATTGTTATTTAATTATAAGAAATTAAATTTCACTTCTTACTTTATCTTTACTTTTCTTTCACTAGTGTGTTTTGTAGCTTCCAGGAGTTTGTGTACTTTCTGTAGTTTCTATTGCTCTTGATATCCACCTTTATTTTACTTTGTGGTCTTTTAGAATGCAAGATGTAATTTTAATTTCCATATATTTGTTGAAAAGTGAGAAAGTGCTTTATGGTTCCACAAGGTTATCATCTACCTCATCACACACATACACATCATGCATATGCAGACACATAATAATAATAAATTGAAACATTTTTAATCTTCGGGGATCTTATATTATTTTGACATTTAAGAAGTGACAATAAATGTGTTAAGTAGATTATATTGTAAGCAATTCGTTTAACCAAATGTCTTAAGAAGTTTCAAAAAGAAAATTTCATCCCATACACTTTCAAAAATAAATCCCTCCTATCTTTTGCTGCTCCAAATACACTTAAATTTGGGTGAAAGTAAGACATTTAGGATATTTTAGAATAAAATATCAAATGATTATGTAATGTTTCTCAAAAAATAAAATAACAAGAAAGCTCTAGTTCTATCTGACATCACAAAACTATCATGACAAGCAAATTGAAAGAGTGTTTGTCAGCAGTATGGTGAGTCAGGAAAGGGTTAAGCCACATTTCTGAAAACCTCAAGTCCCACTGTATGAACTTTCCCAAAGACATTGCCATACTAGAATTTTAATACATGCCTTTGGTGTTTATTAACAGGCACTCTGGAAAAGCATTCAGACCACTGGCTCCCTTCCTTTAAGTGCTGGGAAATAGCCATTTACTAAATATCAATTCATTAATGTGAAAGAGTTAATGGGGAGACCATGCTATGCATTTTGATAATCTACTTCAATAAGTATAACCACATGATGGTGATTATTTGGGATTATAAGTAATATTAGTACATCAAAATAGAGGCATTATTTATACAAGTTGGACCAGCAACACGTTTCCAATATTGATGGGATCAAAGTAATTACTTTTATGAGTGTCTTTTTGGTCTAGTATGCTTGTTATTTATAATGAAGAAGAAAAATAAATCATTTATATGGAAATACAGAGAAAATAATTTGGACTGCAGATGATGATGGCCAGCTCTTGACACCTGAAATTGTTTTGGGCATTGCCAAATGAGCCATCAGCTTTAGCTTTCACTGACTTCTCTGGGCAAGGCAGAGCTGCCAGCCCAGGCCTGGTTTGTTACCACTGCTTTCTCTGCAGAAAGCAAAGAGGGACTTGAAAACGACAATCAGACAAGGAGACACACTGTAAGACAGCTTCTTCCCTTTTTTTCCTGGAGCCCAATAAATGGAGATTACAGGGAGAAAATGGGGAAGAGATGTTACCTTGAAAGATGATTGGAGAAGGTGAGAGAGTGGACATGAAAGCAGGCACAGAATGTTGGGTTAAAAGAGAAAAACTGAAAATAGCTGACCTGAACAAGGGGGAGCTCAGGGACCCCAGACTGACAGCTTGAAAACCAGCATAGGACTGGACCAGGATCCCTGAATATGGGTGTCAGTTAGGAGGCCTGGGCAGTCTATGAGATCTCTGTAGTTGAATAGTATTTATCCATAGTGTATGTGTACGGATGGACTTTGAGATCCCATTCCCCTTAGAGGGATACTCTCTAAACCTAGACACACAGGGGAGAGCCTAGGTCCTGCCCCAAATGATGAGACAGGCTTTGATGATTCCCTATGGAAGGCCTCACACTTCCTGGGGAGCAGAAGAGGGATGCAATGGGGGTCACGGGCATGGCAGGATGAGAGGGAGAGAGAACTTGGATTGATGTATAAAATAAGACTTTCTAATTTAAATTTTAAAAAATAGAAAAGCTGATGCTTGTTGTCCACTTCTGTGGTATTTTACATATAAGATTTTCTTTTTTATAAAGAAAGCAGATTCTTTGTTTTGTAGTAACCTCAAGGAAAATCCATCTTTACTTTAATGTCCATATTGTCTGTGATTTGATATCTTTGTCCATCTATTACTTAGTGTGTAGGAGAACAAACATGTAGACAATAATGAAAGTCTTCCTTTGCAACCTTGAATTTTTACTACTTTTCATCTTTGTAATGATAGTCATGGAATATCTATGTATTTGTAGCATTTTATTTATTCAGTACTAATTACTTAGTGGCATATTCATTCAGTAATTTCTCTAATTCAATAAGGCCTATTTTGAATTTTCTGTATGCTTTCTTTGGACTTTGGGACCTGAAGTCTCTCCCTTTCTCTCTCTCTCTCTCTCTCTCTCTCTCTCTCTCTCTCTCTCTCTCTCTCTCTCTCTCTCTCTCTCTCTCTCTCTCACACACACACACACACACACTCACTAATAATCCGTTTCATAGGGAAATTTCTTTTTATTATACCAAAGGCTCATTACAAGAATCTTAGTTATGATATAAAACATGTATAAAACATGAAAAAATACAAGTAGTCTATATAAACACTCTCATATTAATGATGTAAACTCACTTGTAATTTTCTCTTCTTGTGAAATGATTACACTTCACATACTAGTGTGACATAGTCACTATGTGTGATCTTCTCCAGGTGCTCCACAGTTACCATGCTTCTATCCTTTAAGGCTTTCCTTAAACATTATTAATGGGATGTCTTGCCTGTGAATATCTTCCATTTCCAAGCCTACTGAAATGTCTGAAACATTGTGTGGAAGGTGAAGGCACTTATCTCCAAGCCTGACAATCTGAATTTGATCCTGGGATCATGTTGATGGTATGAAAAGAAAGCCATTTCAGTCTTCTACCCTTCACATGTGTACCCTGACACTTTAGTATGTATGAACATGCACAAATAGAAACACTTAACAAATAACATACACACTTAATAAATGTTAACTAAAAATAAAAAAAACCTACTGCATATTACAATGCATTTTGGATTATTCAGCAAATACTTACTGTATAGGTTATTGGGTTAAACTTTTCAATTATATCACCGCCTTAGTTGTAATTTCAATTTTTTGAAGAGGCACAATGACCATGACAACTCTTATGAAAGAAAGCATTTAATTGAGATTGGCTTACAGTTTAGAGGCTTAGTCCATTCTTATCATGGCAGCATGCAGGAAGGCATTGTGCTAGAGAGTTTCCTGAGTGTTCTACATCTACATCCACAGGCAGCAGGAAGAGAGAGTGACACTGGGCCTGAAACCTCAAAGCTCATTCCCAGTGACATGCTTCCTCTAATGAGGCCACACCTACTCAAACAAGGTCATACCTCCTAATAGTGCAGCTCTGTATGGTCCTTTAGGGGCCATTTTATTTCAAACCACCAAAGCACTAAGGAAAAATGACTGCCCTCAATACGATCACATTAAAGTGGGAGAAGAGGGAAAAAAAGTAATTAAATATTATGATGTGGAAGAAGGTATGAAGACCCTCCCATTTTGCTCAACATTTGTATGTAATACTGCTAAGTGTTTCTCTTCAACAAGTTATTTAAGCATGTGGGATAATAATTCTGTAGCATAAAGGGAAACATGCCTCCTATTTTAATCATCAAAATGTATTTAAGCAGCATTTTATGGTTCACGGTGACTTGATATTTTAAAAATATTACTTGACTGTTTTCCATTACTTGACTTTTTTCTACTACTACAACTTAGATACAGCATTATCATTTTATAAATAGAAATTCTGAGACAAATTCATAAAATTTTCACATAAGAGAGGCAGTAACTAAACTGGGCAGGAAGAAGAAGATTGCATAGGGAATTAGAAGAAAATAGACTCATGTTGCATGTTTTGGGGGGCTATTACAAGAGAAAATCCTGAGAGAAATCTGCTTTCTGTAGGTTATCTCAAGACAGAGGCTTAATACACATAGGACAAAAATGTCCTATTTCTGGAGAATGTGACACGACTGCAAACTCTTTAAGCAGTCATCATTAAGAAATGAAGTGTTAATTGGAAGCCAACTTTTGAGCATAGTTCCTCCTATTTTAAATTGAAATTTTTATGAATTTGCTTTCATCTCTACTGAAAAGCAATGTTCTAACCAAGGGCCATGTACTGATTTAAATTAATCATTCCTTATAAGCTATTATGGATATGATGGAGGAGGATTTTTGCAGTGGTTGGAGCTCCAAAAATAAATAAATTGATTATAGATGGACAGACAGATACATGCTAGATAGATAGATAGATGATAGATAGACAGATAGATAAATAGATAAAAATAAACTTTTAACCATTTCATAGAATGCTTATAACACTCTTTAGAAATGAATGTAAATAACCTTAATCTACGTAGCTTTCAACACAGCAGGCAACACAGAGTCTTCTCCAGCACAACTTCAATAAAGAGCAGTACCAGTGGGGCTACTCCAAAGGAAACAAGGACATGTCCTCCTTATACTCCCATTATTATCTCCTGCACATTGCTTGGTAGTATGCATGCCAGTAAATCTCTTTCATTATACTATTGCAACATTCTAGTGGGTCATTCGCTGGAGCAATTATTGTAGCTCCTGCAACAGTGATATTACAGAAAAATGTGTAACTTTCCAATATTCACATTTCTAATTCTGTATCATGTCATCTGAACTAATATTTCTTTTGCTAGTGTTTGTATTTAAGAAGCAAAATTACCACTTTAGAAAGAAACATGCAATATTTTCTTTTAAAAATGAAAATTTACCCATTCTGTGCCAAATGCACTATGAAACATGGTATTCATTCAGACTGTGACTCATGTGTAGCTTTGAGTTAGCCAGCTAGTTATTCATAAAAGTGTGCATGTCTGATGACTCCTATTGAATTGTGTTGCATGACTTCATGCAACAACAGTGGGAAATGACTTGGAAACATAGGGAAAGGATAAAACTTTAGAATAACAACTTAAAGTGTTTAATGAACTATAAACAGCTTCTACTGTTTAAATGTCTATGAGTGAAGCAATGGCAAAGAACAGCAAGAAAGAAAGAGAAAAGTGTGCAGTTTATAATTAGAGCTATTAAGGGTTCTGGGGTGGATATAGAAGGCAGTTATAAAAGAGAGCTTCTCACCAAACCTTGTGGAAAACATAAAGGCTAAGTCTACCCTGGCCCTTTAAGAGGAAAAACATTAAAATACACTTGTGTGTGTTTGGTGCCAGCATGCAGGCAACAAAATTCCATTATGCCCAATGGATGCTTTCTATTATGTGCAATAACATCTATATTACACATCACATTGATGGGCACTATTGTGGTACCACTGCCATAATGTTCAGTCAGAACACTATGGAGAAATGAACCCATTCTGAGCACAGGGAAATGCTGTGTTCAATGTGGTGACACTGTCACTCCAAAATGAATTTCTCAATAAATGCATAAACGTATCTCATGGAACTGTGTTCAAGATTGATCTCTTTTATTTTTATATCCATGAGATTTTGGACAATTTCACATTTGTTACAAATGACTTGTGTTGCAGTATAGAGAGGTACTTGGTGGCATACAGTGTACTTTTGACTCTAGGAATGACCCTTGAAAAGAGGGAAAGAAAAGCTATGCCAAAAATATGTCACTCTCCTCACAGTATCCATAATGCATAATGCCTATAATTAAATAAAGTACAACACAGCAAATAAACACAACTATTACTCTGTAAGGATCATTGTTCTGTCCTTGTACATCAGCTATTTCAATCTTCAATAGGAAATTAAATAACTTCTTCCTCATACTCTGCTATAGCCCATACCCCACAGGATATTTACAAATGGCTGTGGAAACACTCATCTATATGAAAAACTCAATAGGAATATGGTGACTTTTGATATCAAACACCCTTAATTGATGATGAATGAGTTTTCTGTATATGGCTTAGTATCTGAAAGAGGCAGACACAGGAATCTGGGAACACACCAGTCTCACTGTTACATTGTGCAACAGAATGTCAAATTTCCTCCTTCTAAAGAACATTATTTTATGCTGTTTAATTTGCAGATTATTTTAAAACATTTTTAATTATTTTATTTTATACAAATGGGTGTTTTGCCTGTATGTATCTTGTTTCCAACCTGCATGTCTGTTGCCTGGAGACAGCAGAAGAGGCTATTGGATAGCATGGAATTGAAGTTACAAATGTTTATGAGCTATCTAGGTGCTGGAAATGGAACTCAGGTCCTTTGGAACTGCAGTCAGTGCTCTTAACCACTGAGGCTTCTCTCCAGCCCCATAATCCATAGATTCATACTAGAATTAATATAATAAAATACCTATCCATATTTGTTCTTGAAGAAATGCACTGCAGATAAACTTCTCAGCCCATGGTAACTAAAGACTATTTGGGTTTGTCTTAGTTAGGACTTATTGCTGTAAAGAGACATGATGACAGTAACTCTTATAAGGTAAACATTTATTTGGAGTTGCATTACTGTTTCAGAGGTTTAGTCCATTATCCTCATGATGAGAAACATATTGACCTGCAGGCAGACATGGTTCTGGAGAGTTCCACATCTTGATCTGCAGGCATCAGCAAGTGAACTGTCTGCCACATTGGGAATAGCTTGAGCATATGAGATCCACAAACCAGACCCTACAGTGACACACTTCCTCCAACAAGGCAACATCTACTCCAACAAGACCATACCTCCTAATATTGCCATTCCCTATGGGACAAATATTCAAACATATGAGTCTATGGGGGACATATAGATTCAAAGCACCACATTCCATTCCCTGGTCCCCATAGGCCATATAGTCAAACCATAAGGCATAATGCATTCATTCCAACTTCCCATATTCTATCACAGTCTCAACAATGTTTAAAAGTTCAAAGTCTCTTCTGAGAATCATGTAATCTCTTAATTGTAATCCCCTCTAATATAAAAAATACAGTTCATGAACTTCCAACATATAACATCACAAAATACACATTACCATTCCAAAAGGGAGGAAAGGGAGCACTGCAAAACAAAATGCTATACCAAAGCAAGACTTAAAACCAGCTGGGAAAATTTCAAACTCTGTATCTCCATGTCTGATGTCAAAAATCTCTTCAGATCTCCAAATTCTTTCAGGTTTGTTAAAAGCAACACATTTATTTCTCTTGGACTGGCTTCAATCCCTGTTAGCAGTTCTCCTTGTCAGGTATCTAATGGCTCTGGCAACTCCAAAATCCTAGAGTCTCCAGGGCAATCCAGGTTCAGGTTTCACCTTCACAGCTTCACACAGTGGCCATTATGGGCTTCCACGGAGGAACAACCCTGACACATGCTTGGCCTCAGCAACTTTCCTTAGTACTGGACAGCATTTCCACAAACCCTTTCTTCTGTACTTGACTGTGAACCACGTAGCCAAAGCTTCCAAATTCTGCTGCTTACCTGGGTTGAAACATAGCCTCCTAGTTCAATTACATCTTCATCAGTATTTTGTTTTTGTTGACAGAGTTTCTGTCCAGCCTGGTCTGGCTGCCCTTCAGCCCCAAATAAACACAGAGCTTATAATACTTAAAAACTATTTGGTCAGTGACTTAGGCTCCTTACTGACTATCTCTCTGTTAATTATTAACTAATAACTATTAATCTATATATTTCTGCATGACCTTATCTTACCAGAGAATGCCTGGAGTGTTATATCTTTCTGGCCTCACTCTGCATCCTCTCCCCAGAATTCTCCTCATCTGGTAACCCTGCCTATACTTCCTGCCTGGCTACTGAGCAATCAGTGTTTTATTCATCAGCCAATTTGAGAAAAATATGTACAGAAGAACAACCCCCATAATTTCCTCTTTTCTTTCTAATAAAAAGAATTTTTTAACTTTAACATACTAAAATTATGTATAAAAAATAATTATCAGGTAAGAACTATAGTTAACAATATTTAGTCCATTAACATTTGTCAAAATTTAAAGAAAATATTCTATTATCTCTCCTATCTTTGTGTGTCCAAAATTTTATATGTAACTTACCTTTAATCATAACTAAGTAAAACTATAACCATAACTCTGTTTTCAACTCCATCAAAGTCCTCAGAAAGATAACATATAAACTCCAGGATTGAGACATCTCACTGCCTTGTGAGTCACCCAAAGTTCTTCTGTAATGCTGAGGCATCCATCTTCAGCCCATAGGCCTAGCATGTCTGTCAGGCTTCTCAGCAAAGCAGGAAATTTGAAATTGTCTTTCCTATATTGGAAGTTTTTCAGTTATTCTTATCTGTGTCCTGTAGAATATCTGGAAAACTATTCCATGAAACAGGAACACTGAAGGACTGTCCCAACTTGTTTTGTCAAGTTCAGCAGTCACTTTCATGTGGGACCTGCATGTCTAGCTTATACAGCATATAGTCACACAGTCCAGGCAAGAGCAGTTTCTTGCCAAAAAACTAGTCTTGGATTACATTTACTGCTTTTCATATTTTGGAACTTCCCTGAATCTGCAGGATAAGGCAAACTTGATACTTGTAGATGATATTTTTGATGTCTTCTTGGATTTGCTTTGCAGGTATTTTATTCAGTAGTTTTGCCACTATGTCCATAAGGGAAATTGGTCTATAATTCTCTTTCCTTGTTGAATCTTTATGTGGTTTTGGTATTGAAGTAACTGTTGCTTCATAAAATGAACTCAAAATTTATGGAGAGAGTTGACAACCTTGTCTTGTTCCTGATTTTTGAGGAATTGTGTTGAGTCTCTCTCCATTTAATTTGATATTTGATGGGGGAAATCCTTCTGTGTATATGTTTCATTGCTATAAACAAAGCACTGTTGGCCAGTAGGTAAGCAAGATAGGTGGGACTAGGAGTCTAGGAGGATTCTGAGTAATGTAGTGAAGAGGGTCATCGAGATGTGATCCCTGGTGAAGAGAATGCACACCTGGCATTATTGGAAAGACAAGTACTTATAAAAATATATATTGGTGATTATGGGTTAATGATTAAGTCAGAGTTAGCCAATTAGAAATATAGCAAATGTCCAACAGCTTCATAATTAATATAGGGTGTTGTGTGTTATTTGGGGGCTAAAGCAACAGGACACAGCCGGTAATCCCACAATGGTTGTTGTCTGTTGATTTACTCTATATTGTTTTTATTATATTTAGGTATGTTCCTGTTATCCCTGATCTCCCCAGGACCTTTATAATGAAAGGGTGTTGGATTTTGTCAAAGGCTTTTTCAGTATCTAGTGAGATGATCATGTAGTTTTTCTTTTTCAGTTTGTTTATATGGTGGATTACATTGATGGATTTCATATGCTGAATCATCCTTTCATCCATGGGATAAAGCCTATTTCATTCATGATGAATGATTTTCCTGATGTGTTCTTGGATTTAATTTGCCAGTATTTTATTAAGTATTTTTGCATCAATGTTCATGAGGGATATTGGTTTATAGATCTCTTTCTTAGTTGTGTCTTTGTGCAGCTTCGGTATCATGTTATTCAAGCCTTAGAAAAAGAATTTGGCAATTACCCTTATGCTTCTGTTGTGTGGAATGCTTTGGGGAGAATTGGTATTTGATGTTTGGTTCTTTACCTTCAGCCTTTGCTTGTATATTCTTGGGTTTTTCAAGGGATTTATTCTTTTCCTCTAACTGTTTGTACTGTTCTGAAATTCTTTAACTTATTTATTCATTTCCTCTTTAAGATCCTCTATCATCTTCATACAGTTGACTTTGAAGTCTTTTTGTTGTGCTTCAACTATGTTGATATACTCAGCGCCCACTGTGGTGGTTTAGTTGGGCTCTGGTGCCTTCATATTGCCCTGGATGTTACTGATTATGTTCTTATGCTGGTGTTTAGGATTCCAAGTTTGGAATGATTATAATTCCACATTCTCATTTCACATTTGTCTTTGTTGGATGGGTAATTTTGGTACTTGGTTTCTGTTTCCTCTCTGTATTTGTAGAGTGTTATGACTATGCATTGCCTGTTTCACTGGCCTGCTCAGCTTGTGTGTTCACAGGAAAGGCCTGGCAGTGTTGGAGACTAAGATACAACAAGAACAAGTTGGGGCTATGGAGGTTAGGAGGAAATTGTCTGTGAGAGCCACCATAAATGTGAGCACATGTGAAGGAAATTTTGAGATGGTTATCTATTGCAACACTATTGTGTCCAGGAGAACAGAGAAAATGAGACAGACAGACAGACAGAGAGAGAGAGAGAGAGAGAGAGAGAGAGAGAGAGAGAGAGAATATGTTTACAGGAAGCCTACCTGGTTGTGTGATTGGCATGGCCTATGTCTATGAAAGTGTGATGTTATATTGGATCCTTCCTTTCTCTGAGCATTTTTGTTGTCCTAGCTACTACAAAGTAAGCAGCTTTCTTGGTTACATGCAAACACAGTGACTCCCTGCCTTATCACAGGGACATTCAGCAAACACCAAACACCGTGAGTCTCTACCTCATCTCAGGTATGTACACCAAATACAATGATACTCTGCCTCACCACAAGCACATACACCAACCTTGGAAAGTGATATCTGAAACCATGAAGCAAAGAAAATTCTTTCCTTCTTTTAAGTTGTTTGTTTTCAGTGTTTGACAAACAACAGAAATATGAAGAACTCTTAGCAAGTGATGTGTGGTTCAAAAATGGTGTTTGGGATCATGATTAGGGATAGGGGAAGTAAGGAAAAAAGGGAAGCCTTTTGAGAGGTTGCAGTGTGAAAAAGAGCTTAGTTATAGGCTATAAACATTAAAAATGAATACAAATCATAAACACAAATATGTAAATGCAACAAAATTGCTAATATATTTAGGAAAACAACAAAAGGCTTACTTAAAATTTACTCACAACAAAAAAGATACAAAACTATCCATTTCCCCCTTTCAGCAAACACAGTAAAAAGACAAGTCAAAAAGAACTTGACAACTGTGTAACTTTGAACATGAAATTTAAAGATAAGCACCTGTTATGTGACTGTATTTATTGGTAAACAAGCAACTCTGTTTTTTCCTCTCTGTGACTACAAAGGAATTCTATTATATTAACACAATTGGATAGATTCCCAATTACCCAATGTTGTGGATTCTCAACAGATTGATAAAAACAAACAATGAATAAGCCACCTTATGGTATGGCTCATTTTCAGTTTGGGTCATGTTCCAAGTTCATGATTATGTAGGCAAGATTTCTGTCACTGTGTACTCAACCAAACATACAAGTACATGGGGACACCTTAAAATCTGGTGTTGACCAGTGTTCCTGCCTCTTGGTGATTGATGATTAATTCAGACATCTAAGACAAAAGCTGGATGTTGACTCTTGGAGAGTTCCTGGAACATGAGAGTTCAGGAGCAGCATTGCCTAATCTTGCAAAAACACTTGGTACTATTCATTTGCCATAAGGTTTTCAGATAAGAAACCAAGCTGTTGTAGTTATGTAATTAACTCAAAAACTGGCTTTCTCCATTGTGAGTATGGGAAAAAAGACATTTCAAGAAAATATTTCTCTTGTAACTGATTTAAAAAAATCATTATTTGAAAAAATGTAAACAAATTTATTTATCACATTTTAAAATGGTCCTTGATATACAAAGCATGAGAATTATTATAATTTCCTTAATGGATACTGTTTTCCCTAAAGTTAGCCTAATATAGATCCATAAACATATTGTAGACTGATGGACAGATAGATAGATAGGTAGGTAGATAGATAGACAGATAGATAGATGACAAATATAAAGATTTAAAGATTGATATTGACAGTTGGTAGATTTGATTTTGATTTTTTGTTCATGAGTATTATGTTGCTCTCATGAAACTGGTAGATAACTCTTTGAAAGAGAGCCCAACACAACTCTGTACAAGGTTTTTTAGATATGAAACTGAGAAAGCTTCTCCAGGGTAGATAATGAGGTTCTGTGTATCTTTGAAGAGCCTCTGAGACAACTTATTGAGAATATTTAAACTTGTAAGGGAGAAGAAAGGAAAGAAATGATTTTCAAAATTTTTGATTAGTATCATCTTTCAGATAATTCCTCAAAATTTCAATAAAAATAAAATGCTAAATATAAGTAAATTCATATGTGAACCTAACAAAACTTAATTCTGTTTTTGTTTATTGCTTTTGTTTTTTAAAACAAGCATCCCCTTCTGTAGTCAAGGATATCCAGAAATTCATTATGTAGGTCAGAGTGCCCTTGAACTCAAAGATAAACTCTTGCTTCAGCTTCCCAACCACTGGAATTGCAGGCATTGGAGGCCCACCTTATTCTACCTAGTTTTGAATAATGACTTTACTGGGGCCAAAATATAGTCACTCTACAGGACAAAGTGACAACTGATACCAGGAATTTATAAATAAATCCTGTTATTTTGACCTGTGAGGCATCTTGTAAATAAAAGCACATATAAAATGAAATAAGATAAATAACATAAGCTAAGAAAGGAGGAGTTTCAATAGTTCTGCTAGCAAACAGATGTTTGTGAGGAAACATAATAATATCCTCTTAGGAAAGATAAAAACGCCATAGTTTCAAGGGAAGTTCTCGTTAAGCTTAAACAAAGAAGCTAGGATTTTTAACGATCCAATTCCCTTATCCCAACTGAATGAGATCTGCAGATAAGGAAATATAATATAAAGAGAAGTACAGAGGTCAAGCAAATTGTCTTCTTTGTAGTTTTCTGTTAATCTGATATGATATGTTGATGGAACTTCAAAATCTTTTCAAAAGAGTCATACCTTTGGAACACTGCTCCCTTCCTGGTGGTAGTAAAAATTTGTACAGCCACTTTTAAAGTAAATACAAAGACTTCTCAGAAAATGGCAAATTGATCTACCTCAAGACTGAACTGTACCACTCTTGGCATATACCTAAAGAATGCTCAATCATATCACAAGGACACTTGCTCATCTATGTTCATAACAACTTTATTCATAATAGTCATGAACTTGAACCAACCTAGATGTCCCTCAACTGAAGAATGGATGAAGAAAATGTGACAGAAACATTTACAAAATGGAATATTACTCAGCTGCTAAGAAAATTACATCATGAAATTTACAGACAAATGGATGGAACTAGAAAAAGTCATCCTGAGTGGGATAACCAAGACCCAAAAACACAAACATGGTATATACTCAGTTACAAGTGAATATTAGTTGTAAAATAAAGAATAATCATGATGCAATTCATAGACCCAGAGAGGCTAAGTAACAAGGAGGGATGCATGAATCTCCCTGGGAAGTGGAACTACAATAGATTTTGCAGGTGGACTGGAAGCATGTGGGAATTGGAACAGGAAGAATCAGGTTGTGGGGGATGGAGGGATAGAGTACTGGAAGAGAGGACTGGAATTGGATGGGAACATTCCATAGATGAGGTAAAAACCTCATACTATGGAAACTCTCAGGAATCTACAAGGGTGACACTAGTTAATATTCCTAGTAATGAAGCATACAGAGCCTGAAATTGCCATCTTCTGAACCAAGTCAAAGAAATGTTTAATAATGCTACTTTGCTATACTCATAGATTGGGGCCTAGAAAAGTGTCATCAAAGAAACTTCATCCAGCAATTGATTGAAACAGATGAACAGACTCAAAGCTAAACATTAGACAGAGCTCAGTGTATTCTACTGAAGATGGGGAGGAAGACTTTTAGGAGCTAAAGAGATCAAGGACAACATAAGAAAGCCCACAGAATCCACTAACCAATGTTCATAAGGGTTCAGAGACTGAACTAATAATTGGGGAACTTGTATGGATCTGACCTAGAGCCTCTGCATATACGTTATGGTTGTATAGCTTGATTTTCTTATGGGACTCCTATTAGTGGGAGCCAGGGCTGTCTTTAACTCTTTTGCCTGCTTTTGGAACTCTTTTCCTCCTACTGGGTTCCCTTGTCCAACCTTAGTAAGAGGGATTATACCTTGATGGGGAATGGTCTTCTATGTATATGTTTGTCTTATTGGTTGATGAATAAAGCACTGTTGGCAAATAGGGAAGCAAGATATGTGGGACTAGGAGAGGTGGAAGATTCTGGGATATGCAGGCACCGTTAGTCACCATGTAGGGTACCAGAACACTAAGAGGTCTGTACCCTTTCTCTGGTAAAAGAAAACCACGTGGAAATACTCATATTAGCAGTTATGGATTAATAATTAAGTAAGAGCTAGATAATAAGAAACCATAGCAATTGGACAACAGCTAATAATAATTATATTGTCTCCTGTGTTATTTGGGGACTGAAGTGGGAATGGGACCCAAATGGGCCAAAAAAAATCACTCTACAATCCCTAGTCTTATTGGAACTTGATAAACCATGTTTGGTTGATATCTCTGGGAGGTCTGCCCCTTTCTTAAGCGGACTTGAGTAAGAATGGATCTGGGGCAGATAGGAAGTGATAGTGAGGGAACTTGAAGGAGAGGAGGTAGGGGAAGGATGTAATATCAGATAATACAAAAGAGATTCATATCTGTCTTACTTGCCTGTTACCAGGGATGATTTCTCAGTGAATTTTCCTCCTAATTTAATGTCATCAAGTAATTTAGCCTTTACCTGTTCCACTTCAAAACTAAGATAGTATGAATGAAAATGACCCCATAGGCTCACAGGGACTCTAACTATTGGGAAATGGTAGCCTTGTAAGAGTAGATGTGGCCTTGTTGGAGGAAAAATATCACTGAGAGCAGGCCTTGAGGTCTCAGATGCTCTAGTCTGGCTAATGTGTTGCCTCCAGATCTGTAGAACTCTCAACTCCCTACCCAGGACCATGTCTGCCTACAAATAACCTTGCTTCCCACCATGATAATAATGGACTAAACTTCTGAGCTGTAAGCCAGCCCCAATGAATATTTTCCTTTATAAGAGTTTCTGTGGTTATGGTGTCTCTTCACAGCAATGGAAACCCTAAGGCATAAACCGTGGTTTCTTTTCTTTATTAAAAATCCACTAATGTTCAATATGTATTAGGAAATAAGCAAGAATGATTCCCTTTAATATCTAGTGTTATTTCTGTGGAAAAAGAAAATACCAGACATTCCTTTGACCACATAACTAAATTAAAAATTTATAAATGTTTTAATTTTCTACTTCAATTAATATTCAGGAATTCCATTTAATGAATTAAGATATGAGGATACCTACAATGAACTAATCTTGGAAGAAGTAAGAAAAGGTAAGATAGAGTTTGAATAGAATTGGCCAGGTGGTAGTGATGTACACCTTTACTCCCAGCTCTCGTAAGGTTGAGATAGGCAGATCGTTGCAATTTTAAGACCAAACTGGTCTAAGAGCAAGTTCTGACACAGTCTCAAAGGCTACACAGAGAAACCCTTTCTCTAAAAACCAAAAAAAGAGATATTAGAAATGAAGAGATAAAAGAAGTGATAAAACAAATTTACTCACGGAGAAAAGTAAAATTCCTTCTCAGGAGAGGGACATTTCCATTGGTACTATTTGTCTGTTCTTAGTTCGTTTATGTTATCTACATAAGATTGAGATATATCACAAACAGGCTTTGGATGAGTTTGACAATTATAATCACTTATATTTTACTAGCTATATATTTAATCATGTATCTTGTGGTAGTGCTTGAATAAACTTAAGGGGACATGTTCATTCATATCACTTAAAGAATTTTTAGGATAAAAAGCAGAACACTTCTATGAATTATTTGATATATTTATGACACTCATCTTGACCATGACAAGTAATTTTAGCCTAATGAAAACTTATCCATTCCTGCTATATTGTTTCTGCCTTAAATAATATTTTAAAAATTTTAGTACCAGCATTGGAGCTTCCAACAAACTCTCCTCAGCTATAGGGGAAAAACGCATTTGAAACATTCACCTATAATACTTTTTATTCACTGTCATTGCACCATGTCATAAGATAGACTAGTCATAAGATAGACTAGTTCTCAAGAATTTCCATAAAATAATTCAGTTGTTATGGACACTCAGAGTAGTTTGTTCTCAGAATTTGTATGAGTTTTGAGTCTCTGCATTAACCTTTACAAACTGGAAAACAGCATTTTCTCTCATGAATACTGTGAAGCCCAAATTTGTAGACATAAACAAAAGTACTTAGAAGTCAGGTTGACAACTTTACCATTTAGAGAAAGAACAAGAGTTGGTTCTCCTCCAAGTCCCTATGGTCTTCCTAGGCATGGGGTTTTGACTTTCTTTATAGTATCAGACACACATCTCTTTTGTGGAGCAACTGTAAGTGTTCACCCATAGTTAGATCATCCACAGTAACCTCTTCCATGTGAGAATCAGAAACACCCCGAAAGAAGAGGTGAAAATAAAGTAAGAGCCAGAATACAGGCAGACAGCTATGGCATGCTCTCTTCTGGACAGAATATTACAATGCCACACACGAATCTACAGCATCTAAAGTTGCTTGCCCAAGACCTACACAGCATCAAGTTAGTCAAACGTTCATCAAGGATAATGGGTGTGTTCCTGCAGCAGCACCAATAGCAGAAAATCTATTGACACTAAATGGCTGTTGAGGGAAAGAGAGCAATTTTCTTTAGTGAAGTGTCTGTTGGTAGGTTGCCCATGGTCCAGTGGATGGTCTCACACTCATGCACAAATCATCAGCGCTAATTATTGGACATGGTATTTTAATGATAATAATTATTAAAGGTATGAAGTGAAGAAAGATACATGGGGGTTTCAAGGAGAATTAGAGGGAGATAATATGGGGGTGGGTATGATCAAAATATATGCATACATCTAGAAAATCTTGAAATACTAATATAAAAATTGTGACAATTATTGAAGCAGTTAGTAAGCCTAGCCAATGTTAGTGCTGTCAAGAAAAATGTAAGTAGTTCAAAGGTAGAAGGAAAGTGATAAATATAAAATCTCTAAGAGATGGAAAATGGGAGTCAAATGAACATTTGATGGCTTTACTAGACTAGCTGGAAGCTAAGTGTACCATACCATACAACACACCTACTCCAATAGTCTGTACAAGTTCATGTGGATTCATTTATTTTACATTTGAATCTGAGATAGTGTATTTTCCTTTTTCAAGAGCTTTTCATCTCTTTCCTGACACTCAAGAATAATTTTGTGCACTAAAGACAAATTTATTAAACTGCTAAATGTTCTATCACCTGGATCCTTACAAAGTGTTTAGATTATTACACGTTGTTTAATGGATCTACAACAGTCCCATAGCAAATGTTATATGGTGTTATTTTATTTGGTTACATTAATTTTTAATGAAAATCATTCTTTCTATTTCAGGAGTAGCTGTATGTGATTTAAGGGAGCATTAGGTGTGCCATAGCACCTTGAAATGTAATGTCTCTGCTTCAGACACAAGCTCGTCAACTTTTTGACTCAGAATCAGTTTGTTTGCTCTATTGGAAGAACTGAGTACATCGGTGTACTTCCATGACAGTAAGTAAAACACGTGAATTGAGAATTAAATGGTGATTGCCTTCAGTCCTGGATAATTGTAAGGTTGTTCTGATTTCCTATCATTTCTATGCAAAATTAATCATCCTTGATCTATAAATGCAGCATTAATATTTTTAAAATGCTAATGATCTTTAAGGCATGGTTCAAGGAAGTCAATTAAATGTTGTGAAACCAATTCAATATTTCTTTACAAACCTATAGCCCTCTCCTTCCGCTGAAGGGCTGACTACTTCATCTTTGAATTACCCTCTTTTGTGCCTTTACTGGATATACTTAGTACTAGTTAGACCTCTAATGTTATTTTACTGTTGGAGGGTTGGTTTAATTCAAATATATTTTCATTTTAAAGTTATAATGACTTACTACACCTGCTCACTTAAAAATTAGCACCTAGTTAGGCAATTTTCAATAGCCTAATCATCTTTTGATTGTCTCTCCCTGTATCACAGGCAGTTCACCTGTTCTTCATCTAAACTCAAATGTTTCCTGTTTACATGTCTGAAAACAGTGAAAGATGATAATATTTAGAAAACAAAGAAAATGGAAACCTACATTGAAATGCATTATTTATATAATTATCCTGTAATTAAAGTAATTATAGTTTGTAAAAAATTAGTTTTTTAAATTTTAATTTAGAGATTTGTCATGGAATAGGCTATGAGCGTTAACCACCTCCCCCAAACACACACACACACACACACACACACACACACACACACACACACGCACACGCACAAAGTTATCAATGATGCACAGTAAACAAATGTTACTTCCATATTTAAGAATTTAAAATCAGTTATTTCTTTTAAAAAACAAATATATGGTAGGAAGCCCAACAGTGAGATAAACCTATGGAAGAGATTACCTAGATTGGAAATCTGTAATCCTCTATAGTCTCAACAGCAACAATGAGAAAAAGGGACAGCCCTGTCTTGCTGAGCTCCACACTGATACTGGGGATAGGTGGCCGTGTTATATAAAAATAGCCCACCTCCAGCATTTCCTAGAAGACCAGGTCAGTGACAGATAGGGCCAGGATACATGACTTGCTTGAGGGTGTGCAAAAGAAATGTAGTTTTCAAAGAGGTCCTGACAAGCACTCACAGTGGGGTTTTCATTATCTTCAGTGAGAAGGCCTATCAGTCAGCTTTTGCTATACGGGGCCATCCACATTCCTGTGCTTTATATTATTTCAAAGTGGATAGCACAGTTTGTGTCCAGTTTTTCATTCTAAATCTCTTATTCAATAGTTATTCTTCCTTTCTATACTTTTAAGCAGATTTCTCCTCTGACACAGTGAGCTCATGCTGTCCTTTGGGAGCACTTGCTAGAAGTAGCTTATAATTAGATCCCTGAACCATCTTCAGAGGTTCCTTTAAAGACACACTTGAAATCAAAACACAAAAGTTGCATTTTCTCCATGGTTTTGATTAAATTTTAAGAGTAAAAGTGGAAAGTACTTCAGAGATGCTGTATCTCATGATGTGCTTCTGTAAGCTTCTCCAAATAGCCAGCTCAGGTGCTTCAGGAGAAAAGTCAAGGTTGTTGTGTTGACATTAAGCCTTGACCATCATCATGGAGCTAGAGAGCAAACAAATGGAGAACGAAATTGTATGTCTTCAAACCCTTAGTGTTCATGTTACTGTATTGCCAACAACTCAGTGCCATACAAATAATGGAAAAGATTGTTCATGAATCTTCTGATGCCTTTAGCTACTGTCAGTGTACTCACTTGATCCTCAAGCTCCTGGCATCAAAGGGTATGAAATGCCAAAAATAAGAGGAAGGAGAGGCAAAGTAGCCAATGTTGCTCTAATCCTCAACTCCAGCATCTTATGTGCTCATGATCCCAAACCATCCTATTTATTTCCATGAGTGAATATTGCTTTCCAGAACGTCAAACAAGTCATAAATGAAGCAACAGGAGTTTGAGGGATCATGGTTCCTTTCCCTTGGAATATCCTTGGTGTTAGTTGCTAGAATCCTCTGTCACAGATTAGTTTCCTGCATATAACCCTTTCAAACTGCCCACATAGACTTCAGTGATTCCTTTAAAGAACTGAACAGACATTGTCTTAAAAACACATGTTGTGAAGAATGTCTTTTACCATGGACCATCATTACTGTTACAGAGGTGAGAACTGTGTTGAAAGCATGCAAAACTGTCATGTGCAAACAGCGTCTGGAAATGTTTAACATAGACAAGAAAAAGACCTAGTCAGTCCTGAGTCTGTTTCACGCTATGCTGATCAACCATCCTGAAGATTTTGAACCTAACTTCTCTACTGTATTCTTCTCTTAAGAGCTTTAACTTTTTAAGATTTGTTTTTATCTTTGAAGTGTGTGTATGTGTGTGTGTGTGTTCATATGGGTACGTGTGCATGAGTGAAGGTGCTTTTGAAGGACAGGAGTTACAGGAAATTGAAAGATACTCAGAATTGATGCTGGGAACTGAACTATGGTTCTTTACAAGAGCAGTTTAAACTCTTAGTCATTAATCAATCTCTCCAGCCCATTTCAACAGTTTTAAAGAGCTATTGAGCAACAAGTGTTTGATGTATTTAATGTGTGTCTGCTAAGTACAATGTTGGCAAGGAGAAACACTGTCCTCCCAATGTGGCAAGGCTTTCACTAGCTTGAAATTCACTGGCTTTGATTATTCCCATAAATTCACAAAACGTCGGGTCCATCAATATTCCAACCCAGGGAGAAAGACTCGCAAGACTTGCTCCTACTCAAGTATATGTAAGTGAGTGGCATTTCTGGGTGGGTAAAATCTTTTTTGTGGTAGTGTAGCTGCTTGTCAACTTCTTTAATCTTGTAAACAACCCCTCTTCTGTAGTCCAGTAAGGAATTCTGATTATATTTATTGCTTCACCAAGTTATAATAGGATGAAATCATTTACTTGTTCTCTTCCTGATTCCCTATCTGAAGAGTAGACTTTTGTTATGTCTCCCAGGAAGACTTAATGTAACACTTATTCAAATGACTCCTTTCCCAATAGCACATATTTCCCCAAGGAGGAGAAAACTAACTGGGAGTGGGAAGGGTGTCACTGCTGACCGTAGATTGTAGATCCTGCTCCTAGAAGACTAGATCAGTATCAAAGGGGAAAATCCCACTTTTCATTTTCCTTTGAGTAATAAACTTAAGGAGAGTCCCATGGATTAGACAGTATTCCATGAAACAATACCTTGAGAGTAGCAACTGGAAGGATACAAGGTTATATTTATTTACCCAAGGAAGCTCTCAGGTAATCAAGTTTTGACCTCTCATCTTCCACTGTGCCAGCAGGACACAATAATATCCAAGGGTATCACTCTCACCCATTTCCCAAAATTCATGAAAGAATCATTGATCAAGCCGGGCAGTGGTGGCGCACGCCTTTAATCCCAGCACTCGGGAGGCAGAGGCAGGCGGATCTCTGTGAGTTCGAGGCTGGGTTGGACCAACAGCCTCGAAAACAATACAGAGAAACCCTGTCTCTTAAAACCAAAAAAAAATAAAGAAAGAAAGAATCATTGATCAACAAGAAAAAAACATAAAATACTTTCCAAAGTGGAGCAATTTTATCTCACTCTCTCCTCCAAACTAATCAGATTTAGCTCATGGACAGCACTGTGTGGGATGAGGAGGTTTTCCTGCCTTGATTATCAGACATTCCAATTTTCTAAGATGGCTTTTGAATACAGCCATCTTTACTATATACCATCTGCTCAAACATATAAAGTCGTATTAAACAAGGCCTGACAAACGTACTTGGGGTGTGTGTGTGGCAGCAGAGATTGAGTGAGTGGAATACACCCATCTTGCTGCCTACGAGTTAAACAGCTACCCCAGCTTACTCACTCTGTACACATTTGGGTGTCTGAATTTTCCATCTGAAATTTCACATAACACAGAGCCTGTGGCTTCCCTATGTTTGAAAGTTGATGGAAATTCTAGACATTATACCCATTTATCAGAAAGTACCTGCCAGTATCAGCCCTATAATGTTTTATGTAGTTCAGAAAGAACTAACTATACTGTGTCTAGAATAATGTTTTTCTTGAAGGTGATACATATTTCAGTGTTTATTTCGGGTGCCTTTGGAAAGAAAATTTTCACTTGCTTTTATTTCTTGATTTTAACATGAAATTCTTCATTCTTCCCTTCACACTTCCTCTAAATGCATTCGAAGAGAATCTTCTTTGTCCACTGATCCTTCTCCATTAAGGTGACAGAGTTCTTCATCTTCCCATTTGAGGAACCACTTAGAAGTGAAGCAATAGTCCACTTAATCAGTCTGACACCACTAAACTCTCAATAGCACTTGGCTCAGCTGGAGGAAAATAGATGAAAATTAAAGGTAAAATCCAAAGTCCCTGCCCACATTATTATCAGTGATTTACATGTTTGAATGGGCCAATTGCAAAAGAAAAGTACACAGGTAATTGGGAATATTTCAATAACTTTACTTAGAAACTATCAACTTTCCATGGTTCAAATGAACATATTGACGTAACAAAATTGGTATTGGCATAGATTTGACCCTGAAATAGCTATTTTTATGAACAACATATGAAACAAAAACTAAAGATTTGTATTTAAATTAGAAATAATGCTTTCGAGGAAGTCTACTTACTTAATAGTTAATAAATTTTTAATGTATATTTTCTATCTATCCTACTAATTTAACCATAAAAGTAAAATATAACAGTTGGTTTAGATATGGAGGAGAAGGATGCCATAGTGAGCTTCAGCTGTCTAGTTGACACAAACTAGAGTTACCTGAGAAGAGGAAATCTCAACTGAAGAATTGCCCAGATAAGATGGGTCTATGATCATGTCTCTAAGGTATTTTTATTAATTGATAACTTCTATCACAGCAACAAGAAGAAAACTAGAACAAAAGATAAGCAGATGCATCCTAGTGTCACCACACACTTACACACACACACACACACACACACACAGACATTAAAAGGCAGCTTTACAGTCTCACGCAAAGTTCAGTAAATTCATAATATAATTCAGGATAATGTCAAATATTAATCTATATTGTCCACATAATTGTTTTTGCTTTAAGTGAGATGATACTAAATGTTATAGAATATTATTTTAAGGTGTTTTACTTTTGTTTATGTTGCATTTGTTTGACTGTGAAGCTGTGCTACTGTGCTTGTCTAAAACACCTGATGACCTAGTGAAGAACTGAATGGCCAATAGTGAGGTAGGAGAAAGAAATAGGTGGGGCTGGCAATTAGAAAGGATAAATATGAGTAGAAATCTTGGACAGAAGAGAACATGGAAATGAGAAAGGAAGGAGGAACACTTCAGGGACCAGCCACCCAGACACTCAGCTACACAGTCAGACATGGAGTAGAGAAGGAAAGAAAAGGTATACAGGAATAGAGAAAGATAAAAGCCAGGAGGCCAAAGGCAGAAGTGATAATTTAAGTTAAGACAACTGAACCAAAGTCCTGGAAACTTGGGTTGTCCCCTCTGCATGTGGGAGACAGTTGTGTAACTTGGAACACTTGAGGGGCCCATGGCAGTAGGACCAGGATCTATATACCTGGTACATGAGCTAGCTTGCTGGAGCCCATTCCCTATGATGGGATGCTATGCTCAACATGACCACAGGGGGGAGGGGCTTGGTCCTGCCCCAACTTTGTTGACTCCCATAGGAGCCTTTATCTGTTGGGAGAAGTAGATTGAGGGGGGGTTGTGGGGGCAAGATGAATGGGACATGAGGAAGAATGTGAGGGATAACTTTAGTTGGAATGTAAAATGAAATAAAAGAATTTAATTTAAAAAGAAAGAAAACAAGCCAAGTTAAGAGGTTGGCAATCCTAACTAAAAATAAGCCCTGTGTGTGATTTATTTGGGAGCTGGTTGGTGGGCCGCTCAAAAGTCAAAAGAGTAAAAACATGCAACACATCTAAATACTATTTAGATATATAGATACAGTTATCTCTCTCTCTCTCTCTCTCTCTCTCTCTCTCTCTCTCTCTCTGTGTGTGTGTGAAGCAGAATATATAGAGAGAGCAGAAGTCCTGTGATGTCCTGCCTAAAAACAAAGCTTCTGACACTTACATAAAAGAGATTAAATAGATTCAATTGTTGTCAATTGTCTGCATGAGGGCAACCCAGACCACACTCATCACAGTAAAACTGGCATCGCCATGAAAACTGCCATCTAATCTTCAAAGACACCTCTTTGTTTTCCAGATTCCAATAACTAAGCAGAAATGACCTGATTTTTTTCTCCTTTCCTTTGAAGATGATACACAAGCTTCAAATTTCAATTGGGACCTTGAGACAGATTTTGTGATGGTTTCTGGCATACCTACATGAATAACAGTTTCTCTTCCTTGTTGGTTTGACTGTTTTGCTACTACTACTCTGTCTGCTGTGAGTTTAGTTCATAAGCCCCATGTACTAAGCAAATCAAAATGGAAGAATCATTTCATATTTTTCTTTTGTTTATGGCGCGATGCTGGGATTTAGTTGTGTCCTCTTACGTTCTAGGCAAGTGTTCCACCCTGATGTATGTCCCCCCTCCCAAAAAATGTTTAGCCCCCATAAGAAACAGACTAACACAGATTTCAGGAAAAAGTTTTATGAGCCTGTGTTAATAAACACCCACTTCAATATTTCTTCCCCATATTCCAGTAGCCTATTGTTTCACAACAAATCACCAATAACCTAGTGTGGAAAGACTCCCACACTAATATTTGAGCAAAATACATAATTTTTTTCCTGAAGAATGTCATGTCAAGTTCTTCTTTCTGCATGTTTTTTTGAGCATAGCAAACAGATTTTTGAAGAAAAAAGAAGGAAGCTGAGCAGCTGTTTCCTAGAGGTTCGGGACCTTGCATTTATAGACTGATTCTAATTTCAGCAGGATGCTGGTATTGCTAGGTGCTTCTCAGTTCACAGAAGATGAATTTTAGCTCACTCCAGGCTAGTCTGTCATTATTTCCTTACTCATGGTCTTATTTTCCATGGATTGGTTCTCCCTAGTTCTGTAATCTGATAATATTAAGTGTAAAATTCCATAAAAAATATAAACAATTTATGTGGAGCTTCAACTAACTTTTATTACATTGTTACAATGTTTCTAATTTTTATAGGTAATAACTATTGATTTCTTACCGTATCAAATAAGTACACTTTGTCAGGAGTATGTGTTTATATAAAAACATACCTAATATTCAATACTATCAATGGGCTCAAGCATTTACAGAATATTTATTAACATTTTTCAGTAAATAATAGAAGAGTACAAAAGGCTGCTATTGCCACTTTCCTGGGGAATCTTATGGTAGGTGGCAGAAACTTTAGGACATAGGACCTAGTAGAGGCACTGAGGTTGATAGCAGTATGCATTTAAAATGGTATTTGGAACACCAAGCTTTCCATTCTTTGCCTTTTAACGTCCTGGGTTGTTGAACAGGCTCCTCTGTTTCATGCTCTTCCTCTGACTGCTATGTACCCACAGGCTCAGAGAGGCAAAGCCCAGGGAACTTGGAATGAAATCCCAAAACCAGGAGCAAAAGAAGCTGTTCCTTAAGTTCTTTGCATCATCCTTTTTCCAGTAATGGGCACCTAACACACAGAACCTCAGCAAGCACAAATATGTTTCACTTGCATTGTCTAATTCTTCCATGTTCCTGAGTTCCACATGCCTTCAGGACTTCCGTGGGGTGTAGGGGGAGGGTCCAGTCCATCTACTTTTATACCAAAATGTCCTTACTTTTCAAGGAAAACCTCAGGCATCACAGTTTTAATATTTTAGTTTGTTCATGTCTCATCCTAAACTAAACCCAGATTTACCTGAGAGCATGTAATTGTTCTCTATTATAGCATATTATATATTCTCTTTTATAAAATTATTTTGTGTATATCCACAACTAAATATGAAGTACATGGAGGACAAAAAATGTTGCTATTCAGTTTTTATGGCCTCAAAACTATGTACTACATTGCCATGTGTAGAAACCCATTGAAACAAGTAAATAGAGGTAGATTGCCCATCCCAACAACTGACTACTGAAAATTATATTCCCCACATGATGACATATCTCTCCACAGAACTGTAATCTCAGTCTCTGCTTAGTTATGAGCAAGGTAAAGAGCAACAACAGAAAACAAAACAAATATACAAACAAAAAACCCTATGCTATTTTCATTATTGACATTTGTTTGTTGATAAATATATTCACTAAAATATAAATATTAGTTGCAAAAAGTGAAAATTGGTCAAAAGTCAGGATGAAAACACAAGACCCAGCAACTCCACTCTTAGGCATATATCCAAAAGATGCCCATTCATACAAAAAAGATGTCTGTTCCACTATGTTCATAGTAGCATTATTTGTAATAGCCAGAACTTGGAAGCAACCTAGATGTCCCTCAACCCGAAGAGTGGATAGAGAAAATGTGGTATATTTACACAATGGAGTACTATTCAGCAGAAAAAAACAATGGAATCCTGAGATTCGCAGACAAATGGATGACACTAGAAGAAACCATCCTGAGTGAGGTAACCCAGTCACAAAAAGAGAAACATGGCATGTACTCTCTCATATATGGATTTTAGACATAGATCTGGGGAGGGCCAGCCTACAATCCCATGGCCAGAGAGTCTGGGAAACAGAAACTTCCTTTAGTGGCTGATCGAAGAAGAAGCAGACTCCCTTGGTTAAGTACTGAGCTGAACTCAAGAAAGCCAGTAACAGAGAGGGAGGACTAATGACCAAAGGGATTAAGACTGGGCTGGTTTAACCCCCAGAAACAGCTGACCTGACAAAGGTTAACTCTTGAATCCCAGGCATCAGCCTGGGAATCCATCATGGGACTGATCAACACCCCCTGAATGTGAGTGTCAGTGAGGAGGCCTAGGTAATCTATTGAGCCTTGGGCTACAGATCAGTACCCATCCCGAATATACACACGGACTTTGGACACCCATCCAACAACGTGAGGTGCACTCTCACCCTGAACTCTTGGGGAAGGGTCTAGGCCCTGCCCTGGATGAAATGACAGACTATGGACACCCCCATAGAGGGCCTCACCCTCCCTGGGGAAATGAGGGGATAATGGAGGGGTTGGGGGAGAGCATGGGAGGAGGGGAGGGAAAGGGAGAGTGACCTGGAACTGACTTGTGAAGCAACCTTGTTTCTTATCTAAATTTAAACTGAAAAATAAATTTAAAAAAAATAAAAAAACAAACATACAAACAAAAACCCCTATGCTATTTTCATTATTGACATTTGTTTGTTGATAAATATCTTCACTAAAATGTAAATATTAGGTTGCAAAAAAGTGAAAATTGGTCAAAAGTCAGGATGAAAACAATCTCTTCAGGAAAAGTAGCTGCTGAGTCTCTGTAAAACGTAAATGTGCAAATGTGAAGCACAAGGAAGATTAGGTAGCTGATGAAGTTGTCTCCCTTCCTGTGCTAGCTTCAGCTCATCCTGAAATGGGATGCTATTTCCTGAAGCGAGAAATAATTTACTCAATAATATTTACTGATTGATTGGAGTTGTCTAGTATTACCATCCCTAGCAAGGTATATTGTGATCCTGAGAGGTAGTATATTCAGAAACTGCTATCCAGAATAGCTCACATACCCTTGCACCGCATGTACCAACGTTTACTTCCCATTCCCAGTCCTACCATTTGAGTGCAATGTTATGACCAACTCTATTCATTTACAAAGAATGCTTGACTTGGTAATAAAGACTGAAAAGTAAATGCTTTACTACTCCTTCTCAAAGAGAACCAGGCAAAATAGAATTGCAATTCCCAAATTTGGGCATATTCATCACACAAAATACTCACTAATTGAAATTGTGTTTGCAAGTCATTTTCCTACTATCATCTACAAGAAGATCTGGTGATATCTTATATTTCTTGAGTTTTATTTTTAAGCAGCCTGGACAATTTAATAAACATTTTTGAAAGAACAAGAAAAATAATACAAAGAACTCTAGTTCTAAAATGCTACAGGTTTGCAAGATGTATTGACAACTAAATGATTTCAGTTTTGAGATGACCAATACCTTTAATTCTTTTCTCTTTTGCATTTATTAGCAGATGTGATGGGATGATTTCTCACATATGGTTATCCTGTGGAAGCCAATGTCCTCTTCTACTTTTTGGTTTAAGTTCATGTTTTGGCAAAAACTTTTCTCCTCAGGAAAAAAAATCTTTCTCACATGTGTTACTTTCTGTTTTCTTTTTTGGAGTGTGACAGAAATTCAACTATACCCTAAAAATAAGTGGCAGAATATTTTGTGTGTGGCATGTATAGAGGAGGTTGGTAGGAGTCCACCATGGTATTTTTAGATGTTTTTATTAACTACACTTTCTCTTTAATAGTTTCAGCCATGTACATAATACATGAAGACCATTCTTACACTCCACCCTCTCCCCACTCTCAATAGAGTGTGTGTGGAGGGGAGGAGTCTCACTGTGTACTCCTTGCTAGCTTATCACTTCCAGTGATTCGACTGCCTCTTCCCAAAGTGCTGGGATTAGAGGTGACAATCAATAAGCTCAGCCTTTCCTATCCCTGTTTACCCTTTCCAACAAATTTCTTTCCCCGACTCATGCCTGTTAGTTTTATTTTGTGACCATATGGAATTTAAACAGGCCTGTTTGTGTGGCAATGGAGTTGAAGCTGTATGGTGGAGCCTCATGGTTTTTGTCTCCTGAATATTTTTCATTAGTATATTGAGGATTAGTAGAATGTGATGGGTATGCATGCCCCTACAATAAAGACATAAAGAAATATGGTTGATCTGTCTTTGGAAAAGTACAAAAATAAGTTTTACAGTCTGTTGGGCATAAGATTAATTTTTCATGTATGAGGATGTTTGAATCTCAGTGAAAAATATATAGCTTGAGAAATAATTAATAACAATATAAAATGTATTCATTTCATTTTCATCATTTTATTGACTGTTAGTAAATCAAATTGTTATGAACAATTCTACAATTTATAGACTATTATTATCAATAATTTCTAAATAGGGAAACTGCAATGTAAATTGAGATAAAAGATATTGAACAAGCTGGGCAGTGGAGGCGCATGCCTTTAATCCCAGCTTTTGGGAAGCAGAGGCAAGCAGATCTCTGTGAGTTCAAGGCCAACCTGGTCTACAAGAGCTAGTTCCAATATAGTCTCCAAAGCCACAAAGAATCCCTGTCTCGAAAAACCAAAAAAAAAAGATATTAAACAAATCATTTTGCAAATATACATGTATACATGTGAATACTGGGATTACAGGTGTATATGCAGAAGTTATATGAACACAAGTACAAGTAAATCTACATACATATATCTATTTATGTGTTCATATGATTAAAATTCCTTATTTGTTTGAAGTACCATGGAAAGTAAAGAATATGGTTAAAAAATTAATGAAAAATTACCATAGAAATCTGAGAACTGTGAAAATCCACTCAAAGGACTTCCAAACGAAATGTCATAAGAAAAAAATGGACTTGAAAAGCCCAATTTAAGTGTAGCAACAACTGCACTCGGGAATATTATTGACTTGTCAGGTAGACAGAGAACATACTCATGTCATCTAGTAGAAGAAAGAAATACAACATTGTGGAGGCAGAAGTTTATTACCTACGCATCTAGACTTTAATTATCTTACCAGTAACGCTAATGTTCTCAGGATGACCACTGAGATTTCTTCCATCCCTGATGGTGTTACACATTCCTGTGATGACTTCAGTTCTCTCAGAATAAAGAATAATATCTTCCTACTCTCAGTAGAAGGCCAGACATACTGAATCCAATCTAATCCATATGCCTTCTCTTCTTTCCCTTCTGTTGTTTATTAACTACCTGTTTATTTAAACCAATAACTGATTTTTCAAAAAGCATATGAGTCATTGTTGAAATATACAAACTTAATATAATTTTTCATTTCAGAAATTAATATAAAGTTTCTTTCATTCAGACAACTCATAACATTCACTACCACAGAAATAAAGTGAGGAATAGGACAAATACTCAGTCCTGCATAAATTCCATTTGTTTTCCCATGATCATAAGTTCACTAAAAGCATACTTACAAGAATAAAGTAAAATCAGCCTCCACCCTCTTGAAACCCACAGTACCACAGATTGTAACATGCCCACTTATTGGCTCATAACACGTGCAAACCATCTTCTTTCACCTCAAACACTATGAGTGACGTGCTGTAGTCTGTCCACTGTGTAATTCTGATGCTTTGCCCCTCTCCTGATCATCCATGGCCTCTGCTTTCCATCCTGCATCCCATGGTCATCATTATAGTAACCAGAATCTTCTGTGAATTAGTAGAGAAAGAAAAATATTATCATCACTCCCAACAAACATGCAATACATGATGAAACCTAAATCATCATTAGGAGAAAACCTGGATCCCTTCATGGATGTTGCTAAGTCATGCTGATACCTAGTATAATAACATGTGCTAAAGGAAACTGTGTTGTTTCACGGGGATCTGGGTCAGAATACTAATGACTTTTTTATCCAACTTGGCCCCTTTAAATAGAAGGTCTGATTATTTACGTTGGATTCCAGGTATGTGTTTTTTTAAAACATTTTGTGCATATAAAAAGCTTGAAAATAATCTGTAGATCCTCTTGGGGAGTCATCCAACCTAAATAGCTATCAGTACTTCACCCAGGCCCTGAAAATACAAGAGTAATTACTAGATTTTCACTCCCTCAGTATTTTCTTCACCTATTCTTTGAATTATTGCTACAAATTATTAAGATGGAACAAATTGCCAACCTAGGTGACTATCAGGTGACCATACAAGGTTGGACTCATTTTCATTATTGTAATTTTGAACCTACTAATTTCCTGAAAAAATGTTTTGTATATCTACTTCCACACTAACAATAATGATGGTAGCAATGATATGTAACGAAAATCTTCCCTGGGTGGTTTCTGTAAACTGATCAATGAACATCTATTGAATATCTATAATACATTCAAAAGTGTGCTAGCAAAAAAATGATTCAACAGAAAAGAAGTTCTAGTGCATGCTCCTGGAAACCTTGCTGTCTAATTAGAGACAGAGCATCCATACGTGAAATTGCTGCTGAGCAAGACATTATGAAAATGTTAAGCTATTTGTATATAAAGGATTGTACAAGGTTGAGAGCTTGAGACCCCTTCAAGCTACTCCTCATTTACATATCATAGACCTGAGACTCAGAGATATTAAATTCTATGTTAGAAACTGACAATTATAAAAGCCTTTGCCATGGCACTTTCTACGATACCAAGATGGGTGTTCATCACTGCGCAAAGCATGGAAAAACCAAAGCATCAGTATGGGTGATAAATGAGGATTGAAATTGACAAGACTTTTAGAAGCATGCACTCTATACAGATGACTAAAGAGAAACGAGATCACATGAAAGACATGAGATCCTGTGACACCTGGGATAATGCTGAGTATGGAGATGAATGGTGGTTCTGGAGGAGCCAGGAAAGATGAGTTTCAGTACCAAAGACTGGAGGAAGAGAGGTGATGTAATCGGTTAGCAATGTATTTGCTTTGAGACTGATAGCCATGGCACTTCTGACATGCCTTTGGCCTGTGGGTATGCTGTCACATAAGTGTGCCTCCACAGAGACACACACACGGTAACCTTGATTTCATCCTCATGAAGGGCACTTTTCAGCTTTCCTGTTCCTTGGGCTTGGGATGTATGAACTTTCTGAATTAGTTCAACGGATGAAACCATATCTTAAACGACTAAATATTTTCATTACACTCACATTGTTTTCCAAATTCATTACATGTAACGCTCAAATATTCTATCACACACTTTAAGTTAAATTTGTATGTTTGCCTTAAAATAGTAAATTTATTACTTTAAGTCATATTTTAAATCAGGATCACAACATATTTCAAAACATAGCATAGCTCATTGAAAAATACTACATTTTTTCAAAAAGCCCATGTTTTGGCAATGAAGTAACACGAAGTGCTTTAAACAAAGATGGAAAGAGTGGCTATTTCCTGTGACTAAATTTTATATTAAAACCAAGCAAAATATAGTTCTTATTGAAGTTCCATGGAAAACATATTTTAGAAACAATAGAAAAAATAAAAGAAATTATAAATTTATATAGTTAAACCCTAAACATAAAGTCACTTTTGTTATTTTAATGGTAGAAATTTTATAACATGCTTATATTTTACAATAGAGATGGTTTTGCATCTTACTCTAACCCTAAAAATCAGCAAGAGAGAAAATAGCGTGAGAATATTTGGGGCATTTAAGACAGGATTCATCTCTTATAAGTCGCTAGTTCCATTAAAATTAGAGACTGTGAACAATAAGCTTATATTAGTGACCCCTTTATGGAAGCAGAGTATCTAAAATCTCAGATTTTCCTGTCACATATACACTGTCTATTATCTCAGAGGTAATTGGCTGCAATGTAATTATTATTCATCATCTATAGAGAAAAACTGAAACAGAAGGGGCAAGAAGGTTTGCCCCCACAACCACCCAAACCCCTCCCAGCACAAATTACTGCCTGATTCTAATTACAGTTTTCAGCTCTAGCTGCTGATTCTTTTATGGGTGGTGAGGTAATCTAATCAGGTGGATTGGGAGCTCACGTTAAACACACCACACATAGAAATTAAAGTAAGACTGATGGGCTGAAAAGCTGTTAATCAATATGTAGGGATAGCTAATTTAATCCTCTTGCATTTGCATTTCCCCCTTCTAAATCATTGCCCAAAGCTTATTTGAAGTTCTCATTCTTCAGCGGAAGGACATGTAGGTATCAGGCTCACTGTGCTGTCTTTCTCAACTTTTCACACTGATAGTCAAATTAGGTCCATCCAACTTTTGTTGCTGTTGTTAGTTGGAAGCGTCTCAATAATAGTATATTCACTGGGCATATCACAGGTCAAGGCATTCCAGGTTTCATTAATGTGTACCCACATGATGGTTAATCTGCATCCATAATGCATTCACTCTAAGACACCCTGGGTTTATTTCTTGAAGTACCTTTTTAGCTGATACATTTAGAAGCATGCAAATAGCCAATTATCTTTACCTCAAAGGCCATTAAAAGTCTACCTGCATCAGGGACAGGGAACAGTGGCTAAACCACAATTATAAATTGGCAGTTTACCCAGACTGTAAGGGCCAAGGCTTGAATGAGGCACATAAGTAATTAAAAACATTCCCAAAGTCTAAAGCCCGCCTTCCTTTGAGAAATGTTCTTGGATTTGGACGGTGTAGTATATAGGGCTTTTGATTACACATTCTCTTGTGGTGCATTCAGGAAAACATAATGTGTGGATATCTTGATGGAGATTCGGCAAGAACAAATGAGTTTTTGCTTTATGATAAGAACGCTCTCCTTCTTAGTATCTTACATTAATGAGTGTGGGTGGTAGGGGAGATCCCTTGGCTTTGTGACATGTGGAAGAACTATGGCTTTGACAGTTATGCACTATGTAGTGAGTTGCTACTGTTTTTAAGGATTTAAAGCAATAAGGAATCTGGGGATGATAAAAAAAAAGTAGCTATGTTGAGGAAATTGGTCTTGTTTGTGTTCTTAGGTATTGTTTGTTGACTAAGATAGAGACTGTGTTTCACTCTAGTGTATTTGCTGTTTTGGCTATGAATATGCAATCTGTTACCTTATAGCAATGCTTGATTTAGTAAAAATCTAAGAATTCTTCATCATCAGGTTGGGAAAAAAGTGAATTGTTCATCTAAACCACAAGTTCATTCCAATTAATGATAAACAATTTGTAATCAAAGTACCATGACTATAAACTGTAGAGTGTAGTCTTCCTTTGCCAGTCGCCTGGGCCCTGCCGCAGTCTGAACCCCAAATAACACACAGGACACTATATTAATTATGAATCTGTTGGCCATTTGCTTGGTTTCTTACTGTTTATTTCTGACTTAAGTATTTAACCCATAATTGTTAGTCTAAGTATTTCTCTTACCTGAGAAAAGGCTGCAGACCTCTTACTCCTCTGGCCAACTACATGGTGCAGATTTGGTGTCTTCCGGAGCCTTTCTCTTTGGCTTGAGGATGCCATGGTTTTGAAGCTGTTTCATAACCATTGCTATGTGCTCATCCTTACCATTCCAGGCTTCACAAGGGCAAAAACCATACTATACCTGACCCTATACTTTGGCCTCTGTTAGCTGTGATTTTAACTGCCCTGTTTCTAAACCCAATCACAGTGGGCTCAATGGGACATGATTTGTTCAACAACATGTTTATTTAGCTTTCCAGAAAAAGTTTTTGTACCATGATTGAGTTGTGAATGTGAACAATGATCACCAAATGAAGAATTAACAATCCCAACAAAATATTTCTTTCAAATACAGAAAGCTGAAGTGCAGAGATGTTAAAGAGAACATCTTAGATGATGCCTCCATTTACCATGTGACTAAATTAAGAGTCCAACGTCTTTCCAACTCCGTGTCCAATGTTGGTACAAGCTGTTACACAGATCACACTTTGACAATCTGAATAAACCATCAAAGGTAGTACATATCCCATTGAAAATGAGCACTAGTTCCATTTCTATGGACTAGGAGAAATGCTGAAAACTCTAACATTCTATTAATTTTCATTATATAGTGATAATATATGCTTGCTAAGTGGCTCCTTTTTTAAGATTCATTCGGTGACCTGATTTTTGTTCTTTTATCATAAATGATTCACTGGGAAAATAAAAGATGTTAAATAAGGACCTTATACTGTTTCATGCTGGTGGTAAGAGCTTCCACCTTAATGTTAACAAAGCACATTAAGGCTTCTGGCCTCGCAGAACCTCAGCTGTGTCTCAGGGTATGGTGAGAACAAAACTTATAAAAAGCTTTTTCCTGTATTTGATAAGTGGAGAGTGCTAGCACTAATAGAAAAGCTTCTTTTTGAATCTTTCATTTTAGAACCCGTAGTTTTGTGGCACCAAGGTCAGTGTGGTCAATAGGCCACCCTCTCTTCGAGCCACATCTCTGACCTGCAGTATCAGGTGAGGTGTTCAGAAGAAATGATTATCTGGATCTCGCTTCAGCTTTACAGGAGGCTGAGCCAGACACATCAGAAAATCATGGTCAGTCTGGGCAAGCTAGTGAACCCTGTCTGTCTCACCCATGCAATATGGGCAGCACTAATAAGATTCACTTTGTTATTTAAAAGAAAAGGAGGTGGTAAAGAAGAAGGCAGAGAAGAAGGAGAGGGAAGGGTGTTGGAAGAGAAGGAAGCAGAGATGGAGGAGGAAGGGGAGAGAAAGAGGACAGTGACATGAAGCTGGGAATGAGACATGTTGGATGGGATGAGGGGACAATTGAAGGGTAAAAATGTCACATATATATATAATTGCATAATATTGTATACACATAAGAAATTTTCAAAGAATAAATTTTTGTAAGTGTTTTTAAGTGGGAAGAAGGATAAGGCTGTAGCTCGGTTGGTTGCAGAGTGTTTACATGCAGGTTAAGTTCAATCTGTAGAACTATCAAGGAGAAAATTTAAATTTGGAAAACAATAACTTCTGCTCTAAGATTAAAGATTTCTCTTATCACTCTCTCTGGTAAACAGCCCTCCACAACTTAGTTGTCTCTGAGCTCAGCATAGAGCTCAAGTTAACCTGTGGATCCAATAACTTGACACTTTTAATCCTTCCCCTGCTGGAGTGTTAACTAGCTATTTCTCTGTCTGAGAGGCTATGGTCCTTCTTCCATCCATAATAAATAACTTCTTTTTATTTCTGCACAAATACCTCAGCCTTAGAGAAGCTATCAGTAAGTAGCCATTCACAATACTATGTTAAATAAACATTACACATTTAAAATGACAATAGTAATACAATTTAATAAAACATTTAAGAAATAGTCCATTCCTGGTGTAAACCCCCTGATTAACTAGTTAGAGTAAAAATAGCAGCTAGCATATTTTAAGTCTCTATATTGTTACAGCAGAATTCTGACATCTGTAATCTCATTTCATAAATTTGAAGACTTCCTTCTTTACCCCTGCAAATATGAATCAAAACTATGATTCAAAGAGCTCATTTAACAGTTCTTATCATCCATACAGTAATTTCAGCTTTTTAAGTCAAATACATCTCAAAAGATGACATTTTGGAGTCTAAGGGTGAAAGGACTTTTCTCTTTAATAATTAGTGGTAACTATGGTCAGCTACTAAGGTCAGCTAGAAGATATGAGAAGGTATTTAGGAGTGTTACCTCTGATCCAGAATATCAACAGAGGGAAGAATGAAATCCCAAGAAAGGGCAAGGTAGCCCTCCATCCACCCTGGACCAGCATAAAGTGAGCTTTTAGAATGTGCAGCCCTACAAAAGGAGACATCTCAAGTATCTGAGTGTAGGAAGACTTCCATCATTTTCCTGTCACCTCCCCTGAAAATATAGTCCCTTTATTTCCTCTCACTATTTTTTTAACCTCTAAGTTGTCATTTCTTCTGAGACTCTTTACGTGTTTGCATGGGGCTTCAGAAGCTTTCAATTGATAAGGAAGTGTCCTCATTTTGCCCTACATCCTTCCAGTCCTGAATTCAAGGCTGGTCCACTCACAGTTTGCCATAGCCAGCCTGTTTCAGAAGTCTCTGAAGGGAAGGGTGTCTCTTGAGAATTCAACAACCTCATGGACTTCAGAGAACTCAATATAACTTTCCTGAAACCAAAGTAACCTCCCAAGATTCTTCTAAACTTGAAGAAGACTGAAGTAAGGAAACAGACAAATGTTTTAACTTAAATGTGTACTTCAAATAAATTATGGATTTTGTGCCTTCAGAACAATTGCTAACATGTTTAAGAGCAACCATTTATCAGAGTTTACTGAATATTTACAAAATTGTAAAAGACTTTATGGTCATCTGTCTATCTCTCTATCTATCTATCCTATTATTTTTGGCCAGGATTTCAATTTATACCTAATGTTCTTCTAAAGCTCAATGTGTATCCCAGGCCTTGATCTCACAGACATCCCCATTTCTCCAACTGCTAGGATTACAGGACTAAAGAACCATACCCAAAGCTATTACTTTAAAAGAAAGGAAGTAAATGGCCATGACGGCAAGCCTGGAACTTAAGAGAAGTAAACAAATGTATTATGTTTAAGACTTCAGATGAAAAGCAGTGAAGTGTTAACTCCAATGGGAAACACGTAGCATTATGTAACACAGATTTCTCCCTTCATAAAATGGCCTAGATGGCAAAATCTATGTAGTCATCATTGACTAACATTCTGGACTGCTTCACAGCAATAGTATCCTGTTTTTAAATCCCTGAGCTTAATTCTTTTAGATATATGTGAGAGAAGCATTTAGGAAGGCAGATGTTCAATGTTAATTGAGAATTCACTCCCAGAATGTGATTACCAGCTATAAGTATCACCTGCCCACCCTGAGGTTACTTTCACCAGTGATGAAACACACACACACACACACACACACACACACACACACACACACACACACTTAATATAGGTTAACAGAGATAATCTAGTCCTAGAGATTTTGATCTATACTATTATGGTGTATGAATTTCTTTGTGTGAATTCACTCTTAAAATATTGGTTTTTCACTTTCTTTGTTTCTGTAGTTATTCCAGGATATGTAGGCTCAGCATTCATCACAGAAGTGCAGGTGGAAAGGTTGTAAGAGTCAATGTATCACAGAGTTTTCAGTCTCCTAAGAACATCAGTTACACCCAGGAAAACAATTCTATCCTATGTGCCAAATTCCCAGCGATGATTGTACAGCATTACATAGTGGGAGATAGTTCTTTTACACAGGAGCAATTAGAGGAGCTGCACATGCCCAGGTGACCACGATAACAATGATGAATCTGAGATGGGCTGGGAAAACAGCTACTGATTGTGCTCCCGTCAAAAGCAATGAATGTCCGTGTGGACATGCCAACTTTGCACACAGAGAAGTTATGGCTGCTCCCTTACAGATTTACTGCCACCAAAGCTTCCTTCTCATTGCAGCAAACTTTAGGGAAGAAAACAACCGTGAAGAATCAAGGTTGCAAGAACTTTTCACTGAAACTGTTCTGAAAGTTTTTGAGGCATAAATTCAACCTTCACCATAGAGTGCTCATGATTGTTTCAATATCATTTTTACTATTCTTTCAAGATCTTCAGAATCCTAATTCTTCAAAGAGTTGCTGATCTTACAAGTTGCCACATTATGCATAAAATTAAAATGAAGAAACAAAAAGGATCTGAACTTTAAAAAATAAAGTTTCCTATAATGGGAAATGTTGTTATCACACAGGCTTTCAAGTCAATGTAGCAATCTTGACACTGTAGTATAATCTGCCATTCCACTACCTTAATTTCCATAGTAGGATATGGGTATAATTTTCATATTTAGTGATCTGGCTCACTTTTATGGAAGAGACTTAACGGGTCTAAATATTTTTCTTTTATAAAATATGTTAATCACTTTTATTATAATTCTCTTTTAAAGACATTAAATCTTATTTAGTTTTTATATTCCAATCCCACTTTGCCCTTCCTCCTCTTCTCCCACTCTTCCCACATGCCCCCCCACCTCCCATCCGTTCCTCAAAGAGGGTAAGGTCTCCCCTAGGAAGTCTACTAAGACTGTCCTGTCATCTCCCTGAGGCAAAGCAAGGCATTTCTCCACTCCCCACAATCCTGTGTCTAAGATGAGAAAGGTACCTCTCCATGTAGAATGGACTTACTAAGTCAGTTTGTACACTAGTGTTAGGTCTTGGATCCACTGCCAGTGGACTCAAGTATTTTCCCAATCACACCATTGTCACCTGTATTTAGGGAGTCTCGTTTAGTCTCATGCACGTTCCCCATTTGTCACACCTGAGTCAGTGATCTCTCACTAGCTCGAGTCAACTGATTCTGTGGGTTTTCCCATCATGATCTGGTTAGCTCCTCTCTCACTTCAGTTGTACTCCAGGAGCTTGGCCCATTGGTTAGTTGTGGATTTCTGCATCTGCTTCCATATGTTTCTGAAGGAGGATTCTAGATTCTCTGGGTTTGTGGCTATAGGCTGGAAAATAAAATTGAAATTACACCATATAGTAAAAGCTTTTAAAGAATTATAATATTGAGCATCCTTCAAGAGGAAATATCAATATTATAATTCTTTTTAAAAACTGTTACTATATGGTATGGTTTAATTTTATTTTCTAAAAATTTACAATTGAAAAAGTTGAAATTCTAGACACTCTGTATTACCAAACAGAGCCAGAGGCCAGCTGGCATGTAACTCATAAACTGCACTATTAAGGTAAGGCATCCATGACATCATCATGTACTGAAGAGGGGCCAGGACCTGAAGCTCAAGGTTTCTGGAATTTGAACAAATTATCCAGTGATGTGCCCAAGATTGCATAAAAGCAATAAAAGTGTGTTCCTTCTTTGATTGACAGCACTGAGTCAGTACATATGAGCACAAGACATTTCTCTCCTGATATTCCTATAAAAAGCCCAGAGAACAATCTCTGGATTGCTCCACATTTATCTTCTTGGACTCTCCTGGTTATGGTCTCAACTCCATCAGCCAGAGGGTGTACATAAGGTTGATTTCCATGTCCCAGGTCTGAACTTGTGCAGCGTTTGCACTGACTTCCTGCTGACTAAAACTGTCAAGAGGCAACAGCTACCCATAAGGGATGCTGGAACATGGAGTTGATCTCTGTGCTTGGAGGGCAGGGAGAAAACTGTATTCAGCTGAGGAAACAGCAGCCTCTGCAGCATAGCTTTTAATAACAATATTTTCTGTTACTTCCTTATAAGATATAGAATTTACATGTCTATTACTTTGTATGCCAAGAGTCATTAATCACATTATGTATGTGTTGAAAAGGGATGCATAATAGATGGTTATGTGAATGCATCCATAGCCACAACAGAAGATAAGGGCACCAAACAGTGGTTTTCAGAGGCAAAATCTCCTGGACAGACTGAGATGGACATGAGTGTCAAATGTCAGAAGTGGTACCCTTATAGGTGACATTTTTTCTAAATGGCAAAAACCTTTAAGCAATGCTCTAAATAAAACAGCAAGTATTTCTTTTTTCTTTTTTATTATTTATTTTTAAATTTAAATTTAAATTAGAAACAAGGTTGCTTCAAAAGTCAGTTCCAGATCCCTCTCCGTTTCCCTCCCCTCCTCTCGTGCCCTCTCCCTAAGCCCCCCCAATATCCCCTCATTTTCCCAGTGAGGGTGAGGCCCTTCTTGGGGGTGTCCATAGTCTGTCATTTCATCCAGAGCAGGGCCTAGACCCTCCCCCCAAGAGTTGAGGGTGAGAGTCCATCTCACATTGGTGGATGGGAGTCCAAAGTCCATTTGTAAACTCAGGATAAATACCGATCTACTGCCCAAGGCTCAATAGATTACCTAGGGCTCCTCAATGACGCCCCCATTAAGGGGGTCTTGATAAGTCCCATGCTGGATTCCCAGACATAAGCCTGGGATTCAAGAGTTAACCCTTGACAGGTCAGCTGTTTCTGGGGGTTAAACCAGCCCAGTCTTAATCCCTTTGGTCATCAGTCCTCCCTCTCTGTTACTGGCTTTCTTGAGTTCAGCTCAGTGCTTAGCTGTGGGAGTCTGCCTCTGATTCCATCAGCCACTGAATGAAGGTTCTGTTTCCCAGACTCTCTGGCCATGGGATTGTAGGCTGGCACTCCCCAGGTCAATGACTAAAATCCATATATGAGAGAGTACATGCATGTTTCTCTTTTTGTGACTGTGTTACCTCACTCAGGATGGTTTCTTCTAGTGTCATCCATTTGCCGGAAAATCTCAGGATTCCATTGTTTTTTCTGCTGAATAGTACTCCATTGTGTAAATGTACCATATTTTCTCTATCCACTCTTCGGTTGAGGGGCATTTAGGTTGCTTTCAAGTTCTGGCTATTACAAATAATGCTGCTGTGAACAGAGTGGAACAGACATCCTTGTTGTATGAATGGGCATCTTTTGGATATATGCCTAAGAGTGGAGTTGCTGGGTCTTGTGGGAGGTTTATTCCCATTTTTCTGAAAAATTTCCATACTGATTTCCAAAGTGGCTGAACAAGTTGGCAATCCCACCAGCAGTGGAGGAGTGTTCCCCTTTTACCACATCCATTCCAGCATAAATTGTCATTGGTGTTTTTGATTTTAGCCATCTGACAGGAATGAGATGGTATCTCAGAGTTGTTTTGATTTGCATTTCCTGGATGGCTAAGGATGTTGAGCACTTTCTCAAGTGCCTCTCAGCCATTTTAGACTCCTCTGTTGAAAATTCTCCATTTACTTCTGCAGCAGACTTTTTAATTGGATCCTTTGGTGTTTTGGAGACTTGCTTCTTGAGTTCTTTGTAAAATTTGGAGATCAACCCTCTGTCAGATGTGGGATTAGTGAATATTTTTCACATTCTGTGGGCTGCCTTTTTGTCTTGCTGACTGTGTCCTTTGCCTTACAGAAGCTTCTCAGTTTCAGGAGGTCCCATTTATTAATTGTTGATCTCACTGGCTGTGCTACTGGTGTTATGTTCAGGAAGCTGTCTCCTGTACCAATTCGTTCAAGGGTACCACCCACTTTCTCTTCTAAGAGGTTCCGTGTGGCTGGGTTTATGTTGAGGTCTTTGATCCATTTGGACTTACGTTTTGTGCATGGCGATAAACATGGATCGATCTGCATTCTTCTACATGCCAGCCTCCAGTTATGCCAGCACCATTTGTTGAAGATGCTGTCTTTATTCCATTGTATATTTTTAGCTTCTTTGTCAAAGATCAGATGTTCATATGTGTGTGGGTTAATATCAGGGTTTTCAATTCTATTCCATTGGTCTACCTGTCTATTTTTGTGCCAATACCAAGCTGTTTTCAGGACTATAGTTCTATAACAGAGCTTGAAGTAAGGGATGTTGATGCCTCTGGATGTTGCCTTGTTGAACAGGGTTGTTTTGGCTATCCTGGGTACTTTGTTTTTCCATACAAAATTGATTATTTTTCTTTCAAGGTCTGTGAAGATTTGTGCTGGGATTTTAATGGGGATTGCATTGAATCTGTAGATTGCTTTTGGCAGGATTTCCATTTTTACTACATTGATCCTACCTATCCAAGAGCATGGGAGATCTTTCTATTTTCTGAGGGCTTCTTTAATTTCTTTCTTTAAAGATTCAAAGTTCTTATGATACAGGTCTTTCACTTGTTTGGTTAGCGTTACCCCATGTTGTTTGTGGCAATTGTAAAGAGTGATGTTTCTCTGATTTCTTTCTCAGCCCTTTTATCATCTGTATATAGTAGGGCTACTGACTTTCTTGAGTTGATCTTGTAGCCTGCCACTTTGCTGAAGGTGTTAATTAGCTGTAAGAGTTCCCTGGTAGAGTTCTTTGGGTCATTTATGTAAACTATCATATCATCTGCAAACAGTGAAAGTTTGATCTCTTCTTTCCCAATTTGTATCCCCTTGATCCCACTTTTGCTGTCGTATGGCTCTGGCTAGACCTTCAAGTACAATGTTGAAAAGGTATGGAGAGAGTGGACAGCCTTGTCTTGTTCCTGATTTTAGAGGAATTGCCTTGAGTTTCTGTCCATTTAGTTTGATGTTGGATTTTGGTTTACTGTATATAGATTTTTATTATGTTTAAGTATGTTACTGTTTTCCCAGATCTCTCCAAGACCTTTATCATGAAGGGGTGTTGGATTTGTCAAAGGCTTTTTCAGCATCTAGTGAAATATGTGATTTTTGTTTTTCAGCTTGTTTATATGGTGGATTACATTGATGGATTTTTGTATGTTGAACCATCCCTGCATCCCTGAGATGAAACGTAATTGATCGTAGTGAATGATTGTTTTGATGTGTTCTTGGATCTGATTTGGCAGTATTTTATTGAGTATTTTTGCATCAATGTTCATAAGGGATATTGGTCTGAAGTTCTCTTTCTTAGTTGTATCTTTGTGTGGCTTGGGGATCAAGGTTATTGAAGCCTCATAGAAAGAGTTTGGCAAAGACCCTTCAACTTCTATTGTGTGGAATACTTTGATAAGAATTGGTATAAGCTATTCTTTGAATTTCTGGTAGAATTCTGCACTGAGGCCATGTGGACCTGGGCTTTTTTTGGTTGGGAGACTTTTGATGACTCCTTCTATTTCCATAGGGGTTATAGGTCTATTTAAAATGCTTATCTGTTCTTGATTTAATTTTGGCAAGTGATAGATATCCAGGGAGTTGTCCATTTCCTTTAAATTTTCGAACTTTGTGGAGCACAGGTTTTCAAAGTATGACCTGATGATTCTCTGAATTTCCTCAGAGTCCGGTGTTATGTCCCCCTTTTTTTTATATTTTATGTTCCAGTTTAAATTTAGATAAGAAACGAGGTTGCTTCACAAGTCAGTTCCAGGTCCCTCTCTCATTCCCTCCCCTCCTCCTGTGCCCTGCCCCCAACCCCCCCCCCCGTTATCCACTCATTCACCCAGGGAGTGTGAGGCCCTCCATGGGGGTGTCCATAGTCTGTCATTTCATATAGAGCAGGGCCTAGACCCTTCCCCAAGAGTTCAGGGTGAGAGTGCACCTCACATTGTTCTATGGGAGTCCAAAGTCCATGTGTATACTTGGGATGGGTACTGATCTGCTGCCCAAGGCTCAATAGATTCCCTAGGCCTCCTCACTGACACCCAGATTCAGGGGGTCTTGATCAGTCTCATGCTGGATTCCCAGGCTGATGCCTGGGATTCAAGAGTTTACCTTTGTCTGGTCAGCTGTTTCTGGGGGGTTAAACCAGCCCAGTCTTAATCCCTTTGATCATCAGTCCTCCCTCTCTGTTACTGGCTTTCTTGAGTTCAGCTTAGTACTTAACTGAGGGATTCTGCCTCTTCTTTGATCAGCCACTAAAGGAAGTTTCTGTTTCCCAGACTCTCTGGACATAGGATTGTAGGCTGGCACTCCCCAGATCTATGTCTAAAATCCATATATGAGAGAGTACATGCCATGTTTCTCTTTTTGTGACTGGGTTACCTCACTCAGGATGGATTCTTCTAGTGTCATCCTTTTGCCTGCGAATCTCATGATTCCATTATTTTTTTCTGCTGAATAGTACTCCATTGTGTAGATGTACCACATTTTCTCTATCCACTCTTCGGGTGAGGGACATCTAGGTTGCTTCCAAGTTCTGCTTATTAAAAATAAAGCTGCTATGAACATAGTGGAACAGACATCTTTGTTGTATGAATGGGCATCGTTTGGATATATGCCTAAGAGTGGAGTTGCTGGGTCTTGTGGTAGGTTTATTCCCATTTTTCTGAGGAATTTCCATACTGATTTCCAAAGTGGCTGAACCAGTTGGCACTCCCACCAGCAATGGAGAACTGTCCCCCTTTCACCACATCCTCTCCAGCATAAATTGTCATTGGTGTTTTTGATTTTAGCCATTCTGACAGGAATGAGATGGTATCTCAGAGTTGTTTTGATTTGCATTTCCCGGATAGCTAAGGATGTTGAGCACTTTCTCAAGTGCCTCTCAGCCATTTTAGACTCCTCTATTGAAAACTCTCTATTTAGTTCTGCAGCCCACTTTTTAATAGGGTCTTTTGGTGTTTTGGAGACTTGCTTCTTGAGTTCTTTGTAAAATTTGGAGATCAACCCTCTGTCAGATGTGGGGTTAGTGAATATTTTTCACATTCTGTGGGCTGCCTTTTTGTCTTGCTGACTGTGTCCTTTGCCTTACAGAAGCTTCTCAGTTTCAGGAGGTCCCATTTATTAATTGTTGATCTCACTGGCTGTGCTACTGGTGTTATGTTCAGGAAGCTGTGTCCTGTACCAATTAGTTCAAGGGTGCCACCCCCTTTCTCTTCTAAGAGGTTCCGTGTGGCTGGGTTTATGTTGAGGTCTTTGATCCATTTGGACTTACGTTTTGTGCATGGCGATAAACATGGATCGATATGCATTCTTCTACATGCCAGCCTCCAGTTATGCCAGCACCATTTGTTGAAGATGCTGTCTTTATTCCATTGTATATTTTTAGCTTCTTTGTCAAAGATCAGATGTTCGTACGTGTGTGGGTTAATACCCGGATTTTCAATTCGATTCCATTGGTCTACCTGTCTATTTTTGTGCCAATACCAAGCTGTTTTCAGGACTATAGCTCTATAATAGAGCTTGAGGTCAGGGATGGCGATGCCTCCGGACGTTGCCTTGTTGAACAGGGTTGTTTTGGCTATCCTGGGTACTTTGTTTTTCCATACAAAATTGATTATTGTTCTTTCAAGGTCTGTGAAGATTTGTGCTGGGATTTTAATGGGGATTGCATTGAATCTGTAGATTGCTTTTGGCAGGATTTCCATTTTTACTACATTGATCCTACCTATCCAAGAGCATGGGAGATCTTTCTATTTTCTGAGGGCTTCTTTAATTTCTTTCCTTAAAGATTCAAAGTTCTTATGATACAGGTCTTTCACTTGTTTGGTTAGCGTTACCCCAAGGTATTTTATGTTGTTCGTGGCAATTGTAAAGGGTGATGTTTCTCTGATTTCTCTTTCAGCCCTTTTATCATCTGTATCTAGTGAGATAATCATGTGATTTTTGTTTTTCAGCTTGTTTATAAGGTGGATTACGTTGATGGATTTTCGTATGTTGAACCATCCCTGCGTCCCTGGGATGAAACCTACTTGATTGTGGTGAATGATTGTTTTGATGTGTTCTTGGATCTGATTTGCCAGTATTTTATTAAGTATTTTTGCATCAATGTTCATGAGGGATATTGGTCTGAAGTCCTCTTTCTTAGTTGTATCTTTGTGTGGCTTGGGGATCAAGGTTATTGAAGCCTCATAGAAAGAGTTTGGCAAAGACCCTTCTGCTTCTATTGTGTGGAACACTTTGAGAAGAATTGGTATAAGCTGTTCTTTGAATTTCTGGTAGAATTCTGCACTGAGGCCATGTGGACCTGGGCTTTTTTTGGTTGGGAGACTTTTGATGACAGCTTCTATTTCCATAGGGGTTATAGGTTTATTTAAATTGCTTATCTGTTCTTGATTTAGTTTTGGCAAATGATAGCTGTCCAGGAAGTCATTCATTTCCTTTAAATTTTCGAATTTTGTGGAGTACAGGTTTTCAAAGTATGACCTAATGATTCTCTGGATTTCCTCAGAGTCTGTTGTTATGTCCCCCTTTTTGTTTCTGATTTTGTTAATTTGCGTGTTCACTCTCTGCTGTTTGGTAAGTTTGGACAAAGGTTTGTCTATCTTGTTGATTTTCTCAAAGAACCAACTCTTCGTTGCATTGATTCTTTGTATCGTTTTCCTGGTTTCTACTTTATTGTTTTCAGCCCTCAATTTGATTATTTCCTGGCGTCTACTCCTCCTGGGGGAGTTTGCTTCTTTGTGTTCTAGAGCTTTCAGCTGTGATGTTAATTCTCTGGTATAACTGTTCTCCAGTTTCTTCATGTGAGCACTTAGTGCTATGAACTTCCCCCGTAGCACTGCTTTCAAAGTGTCCCATAGGTTTGGGTATGTTGTGTCTTCATTCTCATTGAATTCGAGGAAGTCTTTAATTTCTTTTTTTATTTCCTCTTTGACCCAGGGATGGTGCAGTTGAGCATTATTCAATTTCCATGAGTTTGTAGGTTTTCTGCAATTTGTGTTGTTGTTGATTTCTGATTTTAAAGCATGGTGGTCTGATAAGATGCATGGAGTTATTCCAATTGTTTTCTAGCTGCTGAGGTTTGATATGTTGCCAAGTATATGGTCGATTTTTGAGAAGGTTCCATGTGGTGGTGAGAAGAAGGTATATTCTTTTTTATGTGGATGAAATGTTCTATAGATATCTGTTAATCCCAGTTGGGTCATTAATTCTATTAGACCCTTTGCTTCTTTGTTGAGACACTATTCCTGTCTAGTGGTGAGAGTGGTGTGTTGAAATCTCCCACTATAACTGTGTGGGGCTTTAGATGAGATTTAAGTTCTAATAATGTTTCTTTAACGAATGTGGGTTCCTTTGTATTTGGGGCATAGATGTTCAGGATAGACACTTCATCTTGGTGGGTTTCACCTGTGATGAGTATGTAATGACCTCCTTCATCTCTTTTGATTGATTTTATTTTAAAGTCTAGTTTGTTAGATATTAGGATTGCTACCCCTGCTTGTTTCTTGGGTCCATTTGATTGAAAAATTTTTTCCCAACCTTTAACTCTCAGGTAATATCTGTCTTTGAGGGTGAGGTGTGTTTCTTGTATGCAGCAGAAGGAAGGGTTCTGTCTTCGAATCCATTCTGCTAGTCTGTGTCTTTTTATGGGTGAGTTAAGGCCATTAATATTGAGGGATATTAATGACCATTGTTTGCTCATCCTTCTTCGATTTGCGATGGTTGTTGTTGGTGGAATTATGTGTGGAATTTCACCCCTTTGTTCTTTTGGCTGTTGGTAGAGAGGGATTCTCTAATGCTTATGTTTTTCTGGTTGTAGTTAGCTTCCTTGGGTTGGAGTTTTGCTTCCAAAATTTTCTGTAGGGCTGGGTTAGTGGACACATATTGCTTGAATCTAGTTTTGTCATGGAATATCTTGTTTTCTCCGTCTATAGTGATTGAGAGCTTTGCCAGGTATAGTAGTCTGGGCTGGCATCCATGGTCTCTTAGTTTAGGTAGAATATTTATCCAGGACCTTCTGGCTTTCAGAGTTTCCATGGAGAAATCAGGTGTAATTCTGATAGGTCTGCCTTTATATGTTACTTGACCTTTTTCCTTAGCTGCTCTTAATATTCTTTCTTTATTCTATATGTTTGGGGTCTTGATTATTATGTGGCAAGGGGATTTTTTTGTGGTCCACTCTATTTGGTGTTCTGTAGGCTTCTTGTACCTTCATTGGCATGTCTTTCTTAAGGTTGGGAAAGTTTTCTTCTATGATTTTGTTGAATATGCCTTCTGCCCCTTTGAGGTGGATTTCTTCTCCTTCTTCTATACCTATTATTCTTAGGTTTGGTCTTTTCATGGTGTCCCATATTTCCTGGATGTTTTGTGTTAAGGATTTGTTGGATTTAAGGTTTTCTTTGGTTGATAAATCCATTTCTCCTTGTGTATCTTCAACACTTGAGATTCTCTCTTCCATCTCTTCTATTCTGTTGGTAATGCTTGTATTGGTAGTGCCTGACTGTTTGTCCAGCTTTTCTATTTTCTGCCTTTCTTCAGATTGTGTTTTTTTTAATGTCTCTATTTCAGTTTTCAACCCTTGCAGTGTTTGCATTGCTTTTTGCAATTTTCTGTTTATCTTTTCGTCCGTTTGTTGCCTTTTATGAATTTTTTGGTTTGTTCTTTCTTCCATTTCTTGCATTTTTTGGTTTGCTTTTTGTTCCATTTCTCACATTTTGTGCTTTGTTTCTTCTTCCATTTCCTGCCCTTTTTGGTATGTTTCTTCTTCCAATTCTTGCATTTTTTGCTTTGTTTTTTCTTCCAATTCTTGCATTTTTTGGTTTGTTTTTTCTTCCATTTCTTTGAGGGATTTTCCTATACCCTCTTTTAGGGCCTCTATCATTTTCATGAAAGTGCTTTTAAGGTCGTTCTCTTCTGCTTCGTTTGCATTGGAATGTTGGGGTCTTGCTGGTGTGGAGTCTCTAGAATCTGGTGGTGTCATATTTGTTTTTCTGTTGCTGACTATGTTTTTGTATTGTCTCTTTCCCATCTCTTCTTCTAGTGGGTGCAGAAAGAGCCCCTTACTGGTCTGGGGACCAGAGTTCCCTTTTGGTGGGTGCTAGCAAGTCCAATAATCTGGTGGTTCTTCTATTCCTTGTCCAAATGCTGGTCCTGTGGGTGGAGAAGAAGAACAGGAATCTGGGGCACTTAGCCTCCTACCTGATTCCCTGGACCCTATGCTGGGTCCTGTTGTACCTGATCCGGAACAGCTGCTTCCCTGGACTCCCAGCCTCCTCTCATTTCCTGGTCTCGTTGGTGGGAGAGAAGATCTGGAGTCTGGGGTGCTTGGCTCCCGCCGGGATTGGGAGCTCTGTGCAGTTCCCAGGCGATCTGCAGGCACTGGAACACAGGCCGGGAAGCCGGCCTGTTTACCTGATGCTGCCGGAGGAACCATGTCTCCCTTTTCATTTCTGATTTTGTTAATTTGAATGTTCATACTCTGCTGTTTGGTAAGTTTGGACAAAGGTTTGTCTATCTTGTTGATTTTCTCAAAGAACCAACTCTTTGTTGCATTGATTCTTTGTATTGCTTTCCTCGTTTCTACTTTATTGATTTCAGCCCTCAATTTGATTATTTCCTGGCATCTACTCTTCCTGGGCGAGTTTGCTTCTTCGTGTTCAAGAGCTTTCAGCTGTGTTGTTAATTTTCTAGTATAACTATTCTCCAGTTTCTTCATGTGGGCACTTAGTGCTATGAACTTCCCCCGTAGCACTGCTTTCAAAGTGTCCCATAGTTTTGGGTATGTTGTGTCTTCATTCCCATGGAATTCTAGGAAGTCTTTAATTTCTTTTTTTTATTTCTTCTTTGACCCAGGAATGGGGGAGTTGAGCATTATTCAATTTCCATGAGTTTGTAGGTTTTCTGCAATTTGAGTTGTTGTTGAATTCTAATTTTAAAGCATGGTGGTCTGATCAGATGCATGGAGTTATTCCAATTTTTTTGAAGAATGAGAAATCAATGGTTATTAATATCCCTCAACATTAATGGCCTTAACTCACCCATAAAAAGACACAGGCTAGCAGAATGGATTCGAAGACAAAACCCATCCTTCTGTTGCATACAAGAAGCACACCTCACCCTCAAAGACAGACATTTCTTGAGAGTTTAAGGTTGGGAAAATTTTTTCTAATCCAATGGACCCAAGAAACATGCAGTGGTAGCAATCCTATTATCTAACAAATTAGACTTTAAAATAAAATCATTCAAAAGAGATGAAGGAGGTCATTACATACTCATCACATGCGAAATCCACCAAGATGAGGTGTCTCTCCTGAACATCTATGCCCCAAATATAAAGTCATCCACATTTGTAAAAGAAACATTACAAAAACTTAAATCACATATACAGCCCCGCACACTTATAGTGGGAGATTTCAACACCCAACTCTTACCACTAGACAGAAACTCAACAAAGAAGCAAAGGGTCTAATAGAAGTAATGACCCAACTGGGATTAACAGAAATCTATAGAACATTTCATCCACATAAAAAAATTATACCATCTTCTCACCACCACATGGAACCTTCGCAAAAATCGACCACGTACTTGGCAATAGCAAATATTTCTTATATTTGAAGAATAGCTATATTCTTCAGTGTTCAATGCCTATTAAAAGGGGTGCCACATAGCCTGTGTTCATAACTAAAAATCATTTTGCTCTAGATTTAGTTGAATATCTATATTGATGTAAATGGAATATAAAATACACAATTACTTAAGTATCCATTTTGAATATACAGTGAGACTTCTGGAATTTGTGAGGACTGAAAACTCTTTGTTTATGTCATTATTGTCTTGCCTTCCCCCTTCCTCAATGGAATATTAGAAACATGGCTTATCTATGGCAACAAATATTATACAAAAAAATGTAAAACTTCTTCCTCATGGGCTGTGTCTTAGTTTGCTTCCTGATGCTGTGAATAAAGATTATGAACAAAAGCAACTTGAGTAGCAAAGGGTTTATTTGGTCTACATGTCCTAGTAACAGTCTATCAAAGCAGAAAAGAACCAGAGCAGGAGCTTGGAGACCGAAACAAAAGCAGAGGCCATGGGGAAACGCTGCTTACTGGCTTCTTCCATATGGCTTGGACAGTCTGCTTTCTTATACAACCCAGGACCATCTGTCTAAGACTAGCACGGTAGACTGGGCCTCTTATACCAATCATTAATCAAGAAAATACCCTACCACCCTGCCTGCAGGTCAAGATGATGAAGACATTTTCTAAATTGAGGTTCCCTTTTCTAAGATGACTCACTCCAGTTTATGTCAGATTGACAAAAAAAATTAGGTTGTACTGTCCTCACTGAAAACCACTATAGGAAAAACTAAAGCTAATTTATGTATCACCCAAATCTGCCTTCTTTTTAACATACAGAGCTCATCCACACTCCACAGATGCTCTCTCTACTCCATAATTTCTATCCACAGAAGAGAAGACATAGCATTTAATCTCTGAAAACATGTCACCCCAAACTGCTGCATCTGTTTCTTGGTTGAGCTTGTGATCATTCTATACCTGTCCAACCTGGAAGGAAAGCATTACCATAGAAGAAATCTTTACCCCTAACCCTTCACAGAATACATTCATGTTTGAGACTGCTTTAACTAAGATTTGCTAAAAATATATTGCAATTACTACACATTGGAATTAGAGATACTGACTTCTACCCCAATCCTTTAAAACCTTCAATGTGCCTTGTGTGTGTGTGTGTGTGTGTGTGTGTGTGTTCATGCCCTTTCCTTTCTATCACAAAGGTAGTTTCTTGCATGTATGATTTGGAATATCTGCCTTCCTGATATCACAATAATGGGAGAATTATATTAAGCTTAAATGTCTTTAATTCCAGACTGCCTCTTCAAGTGTGGGCAGTAACTTATTATGAGTCTTAAGTATGTTAAGAGAGCATGCTGGTCACTGTGAAGAATGGAAGGGGGAATCCTGCTTAATATACAAATGAAAGTTGATTGAAAACTGTATTCACCATCAATTTATGTTACCTTTACAAGTTTTATTTATTTTGTACACAAGCTGATACTCAGTGCAGTTTTTGTCACCATCAAAAGATCAAAATATTGAAGAGAGTAGCGATGGCACTGGGGCTGAATGCTAGCTAGAATATAAGGCAGATAGGTCCCATCTCATAATGCCTGTTTCCTGAGAAATCCCATGGACAGTGATACATCCTGGGGTGAAGGTAATCCTTGCAGTTTGAAGAGTTATACAATTTACCAGATGTCAGAGTGGCAGCATAGGAGCATTTTCCAATTCTATTATGAGAAATAAACTATAGTAACAGTTTGTTTAACTTAAATTTGCTTTATCAACTACATTATAGTATTTGTTCACCTGGAATGGTATGTAATAAGATGTGATACAGGATTCACGAACCTGATACACTGACCTTCACCATATAATGTGATGGTGTTGCTAAGAACACATGTCAATTGCTTCCATCATCCATAAGTGCACATTAGGTAGCTGTGGCACTCACTAGCTACCCGCGAAATTAACATCAACTAGCACCTCAGAATGGAGGTCTGCAAAGACAGGCAGGATGTGACATAGCTGGAAAGAATCAGAATATATGCAGGGATATACGATGTAGCAGGCAAAGGAATTGAAGGTCCAGCTTTCCCCAGTAAAAGAAGACCACATGGACATACTTAGATTCATAGATATGGGTTAGTAATTAAGTCACAGCTAGCCAATAAGAAACTCAACTAATGGCACATAGCTTTATAATTTAAAAAAATGGCCACTCACTTCTCAGTATAGTTACTAGAGTGAGATCATGTTTAGCAATGTCTACCATGGAAATCCAGACAAATATTCACAATTTGTGCCTTAGGTGCCTTGATCTCAGCTTAGACCTAGAAGCTCTAATACAGAAAATCAAGAAAATAGGCCCATGAAGCATTCACAGATCATTTTAATACTATATGTGTGGTTAAGTTACCTGAAAAAGCAATAAAATCTGCAAATTCAGTCGAACACACTCTTTTTTGGATCTCCAGTGATCAGAGGCACCAGAGACACATTTTTCCTTTGATGCCAGCAAACAAAATGTGGCCAGAGCTTTGAACATGATTGTCAGAGACTGAAGAATGTCATGATGGTTGGGTGTTGGGCTGCTGGAAGCTTTTGATCTTCAGGTATTGTAAGTAAAGTTACACATAGAAATCAGTAATCCACAGTGGCTCTCAGAAGAGCACCCCCTTTGGCTGTCTTTATATTTGACACTATAGTTACTTAGGTCAAGCTGCCCCTTGTCTTAAGCTACTGCATTGTACAAGTGGTTTTTGACTCCCTTTTGAAGATGAAAAATAAGTGCACCTGATGGAGCCGTGAATAGCATTATCTTCTTGACACCACACCTCAGCACAGTCCACCTCTTCATAAGGTCCAGGTATGGAAGTACAGCCTTTCCTTAGTCTGGTATACCATATACATTTTCATGACATGATTTTAATATACTCTAATATCCCTATAATCTCAACACAACCTATTCATGAGAGTAACACTACTTAATAGCGCTATATTGGTGATGATCTCCATCAGTTTGTCATCTGACAATCTGGAGTGTGCCCCTAAGACTGATACAGAACTTTTGACTCTTTCCTGGGCTTTAGATCATCTTGGTCCCTGCTAGTGATAACCCTCCTCCAACTGCCTCTTCTTGTCCTCCTGTTGTCCCCATCTGGACCTGCTCTTGATTCAACTACTCATGGGTTTATCTGCACCTGTTCCTGTCCTTTCACCACTAAGGCTAGACTCAGTTTTAAAGGTTATCTCTGACCCTGTGCCCTGCCCTTACAACAGGTACTACAGCTTCTTTGGCAAGACTGCTAGCTGAGTTTGTTTTTATCTTTTTACTCTGAACTCCATTTTGATTTATATTGAGTTTATTGCTTCTATGTACTTCTAAAATGTTCAGGCTTGTAGTCCTTTACAGGCTTACCTAGCCTTCATATACACATATAAAGAGACAGACATACGATTTTATAATATGTAATTTGAGAATTGATATTAAAATTAAGAGTATGATAAAATAATTTGTGTTTTTCTTGCCCTGGGTTATCAAAAAAGTGGTTATAGCTGATGAAGTGCTGTTATTTAACTTTCTTATCTTCTGAATTTACCATATAACATAAATTTTAACATTGTGGGAAAAACATATTCTGTGTTCCTGACACATGCCATGAAATATGTTTATGAAATGACGTTTTGATTTTACTTACTTAAGGTTGGGTTTTTACCTTATAAAATGATGAAATGAACTAGGTTTTAATTTATGGTAGAGATGCCATTGTGGTGGCTTAAGTTCTGTCATAAATATGTTACTAATGATACTGTTGCCTTTTTGTCTTCTGAAATTAATGGAATTCTAAAATATTCACCAGTAATTGTAGTCTACCTACTTCCCAAAGGATACAAATTTGCTTGAACTGGAAAAGATGTTATTAAAACAACGAAGACTCCTTCCTCCCAAAGCAGAGAAAAAAGCAATTGTTTTCAGACTGGGGAGGATGGAGCAGAAACAGGATCTGGGAGATGAGTCGGTAGCCACCATGTTCCAGTCAGGTAAGGGTGAGCTCTGGTGTTCTGTCACACCTTACAGTGATCATTGTCAGAAATAATGTGTCATGGAGCTAACAATAGCTAGAAAGGGAGGATTTTGAATGTTTTCTAACAAAGAAGCAACAGATGTTTGAAGTAATATATGTGTTAGTTGCCTTGATTTCACTATTAATATGAGGATATAGACTTTGAAAGTTTCATAGTTTTCAAATATTTGTAAAAGTATCATTTTTCAATTACAAAGACAACAAAAAAGAAAGCATGGTTTCTTCATAGGCACTGCTTATGAAGGAATTTTTCTAAACTACTCATGACTCAAGGGACATAACCTACAGCATTCAAAAGCTAGAATCATATGTGGAGATGTGGGGAATCAATGCCTTATCAGCAAGATATGAACTGGGTCAAAAAAAGCACATTTTATGGTTTAGATGCAGCTTAGGTTTTATTTTAGAAAGAACTGGGAATCAAAACCACAGGTGACATATCTGGGGCAAACACCCAATTCCAAACAAAGATTTCATTATCTTGCACCATCTCCCCAGGAATAGTTACAGAAGACATTTCATGTTTTGAGGATAAAGTCATTGAAAGCTGATCTTTTAGGCTAATGTGGATTGGCATAGTGTGTCACAAATCCTAGCACAAATAGCACAAATCCTATCATTTGTGAAAATCTCAAGAAAATGGAATAATTTAACTGCATGGGCTATAAAATTTGAAGTGTCATCCCCCTGTATCTCAGCTTTTTCTGGCTCCATTTAGGCCTTTGTCTCCCCATCTTGCCATGCTTATCTCCCACTTGCTTTTTACTTCCTGTCAGTCCCTTTCCTCCCTCCACCCACCCTGTCCCCTTGCAGTCTTATTCAGTTTTTAAAATGAAATTGGAAAGCCAGGGCAGCTGGAAGAAAATACATGGTTCAATTTCTCCTAAATATACTCAAATTTCTATTTAAAATAATAGTTTCCTCCTGTAATTGTTTTAGAAGCAGTAAGCTGACTCAAACCACAGCTAATAACAAAAGGAACTCAATTTAGTTCTTTCTAAGTAACTGCCGAAGGCACTGGCTAATGGGGAGAGAAAGCCACAAAGAACATTCCAAAGAGAAGGGCGGGGGCTGCTACAATTAAATAGCTTTTGTTAAACCAATGTTTTAAAAGGCATGTTCTACCCTATGAAAGTGAGTCCAAGTTGGAAACAGTTTATAAGAGAAAGGGGAAAGCCCCTTCTCAGTCATCTTCACATGCTACACAAAGAAGAGTGCTGGTTTTGATTGATCAAAGCTAAGCACATGGTCAGAATGTACTCACTGCAGAGATGTCCAGGGCCTAATCCTTGGGAAGATTTGCCTATAATTTCATAGACCATTTCTGGGACACTCAGGAAACTTGACAGCCTCAAGAAAGAGATTAGAATTTCTGGGGAGAATTCTTTCCAGCATAAATCATTCAAACCCCAAGTGGGTGACAGATTTTAAATTCTGTAACATGGTGGGTATGCAAAAAAATATGGTATTAAACACATATCTACTAATTTTTGGTACCGATTCCTTTAAGAAATTGCTCTTAATCTTTCCTTGAGTGTAGGCTAAACTTAATGAATGAAGTTTTTGAACTAAAACATGGCAGAAGCATGGGATTCCCTTGCAATGCTGTTCAATGAAAAGGTAGAATCTAATTCTCTCTATCCCAGAAGTCAGTAGTTGCTCTTGGTGCTTTGCGTAGGGTCAGGAACCTGGGAGATTGTTGAATTTCCACATCAGCGTGTCTTTTGATATTGCTATTGTTTGTATTTTCTTTGTACAACCATTTCTAGGGGAGAGTGTGTCACAGCCAATGGCCTGGTATTGTGTCTCTTACAATCCTTCTGCCAACTCTTCTGCATGTCCCCTGAGTCATAGATGAGGGAACTGTGACATAGACATATCCCTTGGGGGTGGACTCTGTGATCCCATTCATCTCCGAATTGTATCCAACTGTGGTTTTCTGTAATGGTCTCCATTTGCTGTGTAGAGAAGCTAGGAGAATTAGTGTCTTCCAGGTGTGCATACCCTTATTGGTTATCCAATAAAAACTAGTTGACATGAAACAATATACAACAAAAGTGGGCTCAACAGGTTGTATTTATATAGCTGTGCATACATATACAAACCTATATGTGAATGTAGCAATAATTATTAAAGAAAAATAGGCTATTGATTTGAGAGTTGGGGGTATGAGAGGTGCTGGGATGGGGCTGGAGGGAGGAAAGGGACAGGGAAAGTGATATAATTCTACTGTAAGATACACTAGTACAGTAATGGCACAGAGTTTTCAGGATTAATTAAACAATATCTGATTTGATTTAAGGCTCATTCCAAACAATGGAACCCATACCCAGGACTGCATGTGTGATTAATAATCTGAGACTAGATGTCCTAAGGCCCTAACATAAAACCAAATGCTACTGTTCTAATAAAGCAATATAACAATAAAATGTCTTCTAATGGTTCAGGTGTCAGGAACTTCCTTCATTATCAGAGAAGCTTCCTTCTGCAGCAGGCAAGAACAAATACAGAAATCTAGAACCAGACTTTATACAGACAGTGAGAGGCTTTGGATCACTCAACCTGAAACAGATATCTCTATCTAATCCCTCCTTTAAGGGCTCAGTGAACCCTGTAGCAGAGGAGGGAGAAAGATCTTAAGAGGCAGGGGGCACAGAGAACACCAAGGAAACAGTCTCCTAAACACAACAGGACCAACTCACAGACGCTGAGGCAGCATGCAAAAGGTTTTCATGGGACTGCATCAGATAGAGTCCTAGAGATAAAAGAAGTGGACACCAGCCCCATCCCTAACCCAGAAGTTTCTCCAATTGATAACCAATTACAAATAGTTTTCTTCAAGGGAGTCTCAAAGGGGAAACAAACTACTCTCAAGGGTAGACTGCATGCCCAGCAGTAGATGGCTGACAGAAAACAAATTCAGTGGCATCTTTGGAGGTTCTTTGTGTCATAATGTCATGTCAGGGCCTTTTATTTTTATAAAATTTTATCTCTTTTTCTTTTTAATTTTAAGTTCTATTTTAATCTCTTCTTCTTCTTCTTCTTCTTCTTCTTCTTCTTCTTCTTCTTCTTCTTCTTCTTCTTCTTCTTCTTCTTCTTCTTCTTCTTCTTCTCTTCTCTTCCTCCCTCTTTACCCTACAGATCCTTTGTGCATATGTTGTATATTTGGCTTTTGTTTTTTGTTGTTGTCTGTTGTTAATGGGATTCCTGAATGTACTAATATGTGGGTCTTTGTGTTTACATATGTCTAGTGTCTTCTCTTGGGTTATTCTGCTTCTGTTTGTTTTGTACTATTCTGATGTGCTTGTTTTTGTTTTATCTTATTATATCATATCTTATTATTTTCCCTTCGATGTCTGCTTTCTAATGAGAAAAAGAAAAGGGGTATACCTGGATGGGAAATGGTTTAAGGAGTAGCTGAGAGGATTAGAGGGTGGGAAAACAATGATAAGGATATACATTCATGAAAAATTAAATTTTCAAGATAATAAGAAATAGAAAAATAATTATATTTTATAAACATGCAATTTTCAAAGGCTCAAAAGAAACAGGCCGTAAGAGTTCATCAAGTCAATCACTTGAATAAGGGACTACCTCTCTGCAAGGTGAACCAACCTTAAGCTATTCTAAAGTAACAGGCAGAATAAACAGCATTTCATGAGACGATTTACTTTCCCCTCCAAGAATTTCTGTTCCTTAGTGCAATTTCTTATGGAATACGCTCACACTGCTCCACAACTGAATCACTCAGGAAAGCATAACTTTCCCATTTCTTCTTGTTCTGTGTGCATTCCTAACACTTCCTTGCCTTTCTCTAAAGCCCTACCTCCTGTGTCTGCATGTACCATCTCCATGCCAGCTTTGAGTGGCATGGCTCTTCTCTTCCTGCTTTACTCTGTTCTCCTCCTCTAGGAAACTCTAAAGACTTAGAGTCTGCTTGCCCTGGGGTTTTCCTTTTTAAACTTTATAAAATTAAATTGTAATTATTCTTAAGTTTCCATTTGAGTCTGCTATTAAATTCTTTTATTAGTGAGACTAAGAACCCCATGAGGACAAGCCAGTTTCACTAGTATCAATATTAGACTGAAGCAAACCCTGGAATTCCTGTCCAAGGCACTCTTTTTGCTGTCATTCTTGAATAACTAATTGGAAGGAACTCAGTGTTCTCGAGTAAAGAGAGATGGCTGAATTCCTGGTCGTTTTCCTTTATCTCTTAACAACAGATCTGTTACATATCACTGTATACCACGCTAAAATATATGCATTTTTCACATTTGGCTTACACATATGTTAGCCAGTGTAGTTGCAAGGAAAGGGAAATATGATTTCAATAGCTGTTCATGGCTGATGAAACGACTAACCATGACAGGCTGCCCAGTCTTCTCTCAGAGACTAGGCCTCAACTTCATCTTCTGAGACTGAACAAGCAGTGTCTGAGGAAAAGCCAAGAATAAAGGACAATCAATCTCCAACAGCCCCAACAGCAAGGAAAAGGCCTGGTACATGCAGTACTATGTCAGGCTCAGGCCTGAACCAGCCTCCATAGCAGCTCAAGGACAGGGCCTGGGACTTGTCCAGGCCTGTGCAAAAATGGAAAACTTCAGCCTGATTGGAAATGTCATCTCATATGTGTGTTTGTCTTACTGGTTCATGAATAAAGCACTGTTTGGCTAGTGGCCAGGCAGGAAGGACAGGCAGGCTACCAGAGGAGGAGAATTCCTGGAAGTATAGGCAGAGATGAGTCATTATGTGATCCCTGGAAGAAAGGACATGAGTCAGGAATTCTCTGGTAGGATAAGACCATGTAGTAATACCTAGATTAGTAGTTGTGGGATAATAATTAAGACAGAGATATCCAATAAGAAGCCCAAGCTACCCACTAAAAGGTGGGTAGACCTATAGGACAGGAGGAGAGGGATTTGGGATTGCTATGTAAAATAAGATTGTTTTAAAAAATAAAATGAAAAATAAATGCTATCAAAGGGAATCCTTATGTGTCTTTCTTTGCTGGGAATTTTTCCTATTTCTGTCCTTTCTGTTTAATTACTATGGATAATTTTTTAATCACAATAAAATGGCAGTTACAACTAAAAAATAAAAAGAAGTGATTGCTACTTGATTAAGCTAATCATATCTAAAACGGCCTAATTTCCTCAGACATTCCCCTCAGTAAGGCTTAAAAGAAGCCCCCATCTTCCTATCGGGTTCTAGCCATCTTGCCTCCGTGAGGGATGGTCGACTCTGGCAGGCTGAAATAATAAAAAATGACTCTTTGCTTTTGCATATGATCTGATCTCTTGTCAGTCTTTGGGGGTCCTGACTCTAGGCACAACAATTGAATCCTTTATTTAAAAAGTCGTATTAATGAAAGCACAGAGATTTGCCTAAAACAAGTTTTTCTTGACAAGAGATCTTTCATAAAGAAATGAAGATATAAAGAAATAGTAACATACTGATTTTATGTCAGAATAGGTGAATTTCATAGTTTTATAGGTATGATTAGATAAGATATGATCTTATATGACAATTTGCAAGGCTCATATGTCACAGAGCATGCTCTGTGACTCTGTGTCCTGGGAGACAAGTTTATTTCTTCCAAGCAAAGGGAAGTCTCCCCTCCCTCTCCTTTTCTTTACAATTTATAAGATTATATATGTGTGTGCACATGTACTTATCTGTATGTCACTGTGATGTATAGAGATTAGTGGACAACTCTGAGAAATTGGTTCTTTTCTTCTATAACACAGATTCTGGGAAACAGACTTAGTTTGTCAAATGCTTGGTAGCAAGTACCTTTACCAGCTGAGCCATCTAACAATTTCATAATTGTACATAGTGCATTCTTATCACACTTTCTTCCTTATTAACACAGCTCCTTGCTGCACCCTCTAACACACTTTCTTGTCTCTTTTGCTTCTGTTTTGTGTCTCATTGAGTTCAACCAGGGTCATGCAAGTGAGCATGGATGTTTCACTTAGGGATGCAGACCTGGAGGACATACCAGTTCTTAAAGGGAGAGTTTCATGAACTGGCTGAGCAAAAGGTTAGAAAATGCAACCTGGGTTTTATTACTCACCCAAGAGAAGAAAAAAGGAAGGAAGGTACTGTTATCACAATAGATGTATTTTGGATCAGTATCTCATGAAGCCCAAGTTAACTACCAAAGGATTCCTAAGGCATTTTAGGTATGAGAACACTTCATTCAATTTATCCCCCTTGTTCCTATCCATCTACCTTTAAGGATAGTCAGAATTTGAACATGTTTCCTGTGATACTGTATGCACTAAATACACCCCTGAAACAAGGTGCAGACATTTTTGGGGGTGTAAGAGTAAACCAAACTTTTGTATTAGAAAAGGTGAAGTTATTTGGAGTTCTTGTTATCACCAAGAGAACATAACTTTAACCAGTAAATAAACTGAGTTCATAATCTCCATCCAATTATCTCTGCATGTGAACTCATTAACAGCACCCCACTGGCCTCATGGGTTGGTATAGTTAATATTTAATGGCTATTTCATAATAAACACTGTGTTAACTGAAGTAAAACCAATAGAGGAATTTTGGTGTTTGTGGACACCTATATTAGATTGGTTAGTCACATTATAGAAAATTTTAGAGTCAAAAGATATTTACCTTAGCATTTTATTAAGGAAATTCTGTTGTACTTTAATATTAGCTCATTATTTGTTCAACTCATGACTGAAACCCTTGTAGGGATGAAGGGAGAAAGCCTATGAGGAAACTAAAACTCATTGCTGGAGAATTCTTTGCTTGTTCCAGAGCATTAGGGATGATAAGGATTGTATTAATGGCAGGCTTTCTGTAAGGTGGATAGCACCACAACTGAGTTCTATCCATCCTTCATAACACTCTACAGTGGTTGGCTGGCTAAATAGACACTGTACTATTTACAAATGGTGAAAGTCCACCACTTATCAGGAAAAACCAATTCTCCCATCTTCCATTGGTTCTCAAAAAGTAAGTTATAGCTCATTTATGGCAATCTGGACAGAGGCCATTTTTTCCAGGCTGCCTTTCAACTACTATGGGGTATGAAGTTGATTTTTGAGCTTCATTCATTTAGAAGAAAATAGCTTGCTCTAAACTTCCAGTACACACTTTCTGTGTAAGCTGAGAAAGGAAGGAGGCTATTCAGCACAGGCTCCTGGGAAAGAAACAATTGCCATGTTTTGAGCCACTGTGTTCTAAGATCTCTGACTCCACACCATTGTGAGTTTTCATTGTTTAACATTTTCCTCTTCTTTCAAAGGTGTTTTATAAGCTTCAGCCAAGAAAACATTTTTCTAAATCTTTCCTAAGCATCATTTTAAATTTCACAACTATTATTGTTTATTTCCAACACATAAAACACATCCTATTTTTATATATTAAATTTAGACATAGCTTTACTAATATTAATTTTAATAGCTTATCGAGTCCTTAGCTTCATCTGCTATTGGATTGCTCTGAATCGTGATATCTCACTTGTTGTTTCCCAGCCTTTGCAAATAGCATATCTTTGTCTTGTCTCATTTCAATTATTAAAATGTCCTTATGGTTATGAATTAATTTCATGTAAAGAAGTCATTCCTGCAAGGTGGAATTCTTCAGCTGAAAATATGTTAGGAAGAGGACATGGAATTCTACTCCATCAACAACACCTCTGTCCTAGATTTATTTCTGTTGATGCAATAAACACCAAGTAAGATTTGAAAAAGATTTATTTGGCTTGTAGATTACAGTCCATAATCAAGGAAGCCAAGGCAGGAACTCAAGATCAAAACCTGGAGGCAAGACTGAAGCAGAGGTCCTGACAGTGTTGTTTTAGGCTTGATTCCCATGGCTTAGTCAGCTTGTGTCATACTCAGGGTTTCTATCAATACAATAAAACACTATAACCAAAAGCAACTTGGGCTGGAAAGGATGGTTTCTTTTCTAGGTAGTAATCTATCACTGAGGAGCTGATACAGAAGCCCTGGAGAAGTGTTGCTTACCCTCCCATGGCTTGAGCAACCTGCTTTTTTTATAGAACCCAGAACCACTAGTCCAGGGGTGGCACCATCCAAACAGAGCTGGGTCCTCACACATTAACCTTCTATCAAGAAGATGCACCACAGGCTTGTTCACAGGCCAGTGTAGTAGGAGCATTATATCAACTGAGCCTCCTTGTCTTTAAACAACTCTAGTTTGTGCTGAACTGATATAAAGCTTGAGAGGGTTGGAAAGGGGAAAGGGAAGGAGGAAATTATATACTTGTGTTATAATCTAAAAAGTAAATTAAATAATTAAAAATAAGTAGGAAATTGGCTTCATTTTGAATGAACTTGAACTTTGTAAAAATAGTAAAGAATTCTTTATTTTTTTAATTTTTTGAGATTTTAATATAATTAAATCATTTCCTCCTTCATTTTCCTTCCTCAAGCCCTCCCACATAGCCCTTCTTCCTCTTTGAATTTCAAGGCCTCTTTTTCTTCCTCAAGTATTGCTACACGTATATATGTATATATTCCTAGATATAACCTGTTTTGTCTGTATTTATTTGTATACATGTGTTTTTACATATATGTGTATGTTTTCAGGGCCAAGTATTTGGTACTGGATAATCAGTTGCTGTGCTCTTTCCTGGGGAAGACTGTTCCTCCCGCCTCAGTATTTCTTAGTTGGCCATAGTTCTTTATGTAGTGTTTCTTCCCTTCAGGCCCTTTACCCATGCACTTTGGCATGTCTAATGTTGTTGTCCCTGTTCATTTCACATTTAGGCAATCATGTTGGGGAGATTTTAATGAATGTAGCTTCTGTCATTACTAGTAAATACAGTCTCACAGCAAACTCTGTCCCTTACAGCCTTCCTATGCCATCTTACACAATGTTCCCTGAACCTTAGGTATAGGAGTTGTTTACTACATGTATCCTTTGGGACAGGGATCCACAGTTGATTGGCTGTGATTTTCTTTAATGGCTTGTGTCTGCATAGAGAAATTTACCCAAAGAGGATTGAGAGCTACATTAGTATTGGGTATAAAGACAAATATTCAGAAGATAGTTAAATATTATATTGGTTTAGTAAAGGGATTTTGAGTTTTTCCTCCAAGATCCATAACATCACTAGTTGATTAGGTTTACAGTATCAAACATGATTTTCCCTTTTTTGACCATGTTGTAAGTCCAAGTAGAAAGTTGTTGATTGCACATACACATATATATACACTATATAATATATATGTAAAAATATGATATGTAACCATAACAGTCTGTTTTTTAATGGAGCCCAGTACCACTGGCCCAGGAATGGCCCTGCCCACAGTAAATTCAGATTTCCCACATCAATCATTAACAAATAAAATGTTCTACAAACATATCTATGAGCCTATCTGATGGAGACAATTGCTAAGCTGAGGTTGACCCTTCCAAAATGTGTCAAATTGGCAACCAATACTTGCTAGTTATCACATGTCCAGATAATGAGGATGCTCTCAACCTACAAGTTATAAGTTGCAAGGGTGTAAAGAATAAGCACAGGGAATTAAGTGAGCCACAGGCAGCTTCAGATGTAATATATGCCAAAGTTTTTTTCCTTGGTTTTGCAGACATCTTGTATATGATTAAGGAATTACTCCTTTTGCAGCCAGGTAGTGGTGGGGCATGTCTTTGATCCCGGAGGTTGGGAGGTAGAGACAGGTAGATCTCTGTGAGTCTGAGGCCAGCCTGGTCTACAAAGTGAGTTCCAGGACAACCTCCACAGCTACAAAGAAACCCTTTCTCAAACAATAGATAGATATATAGATGATAGATAGATAGATAGATAGATAGAAAAGTACTGCTTTTATTTCTAATATACTGCCAAATTTATTGACTACTGAATTTTACCAACTATTTTGCTGCATTTAATGAACACAGTATTTTTCTGTAGTTTCTCTAACATGGTATTTTATAATGGCTCAATTTTAAGTGTTAATCAATCTTACACTCTAAAATCAGTTTAACTAGAACATCATCTATTATTCAGTCTACATGTTTGGGGTTAAATTTGCTAATGTGATTTAGGAATTTTATGTCAACATTCAGAAGGGAGCTGGAAATGTGATTTTCATGTCTTTCATTGGCCTTTCAGATTGTGACATTATATTTACATTGACCTCCTAATTTAATCTAGAAAATTGTCTCTGTGGTTCTGGAAGAGCTGCTGTTAGGAGCTTCATTTATCCCTTAACCTATCGTTGAAAGGACGAACTAATCAAATCTTCTAGAATTTTCTTTCTGCTAATGTTTTTATTCACGGATTCAATTAATTAAAGCATTTTTGAATTTGCTTATTTCTTGTGCTCATTTTGGGAAATTTTCCTCTCCTGGGAATTTTAATCTTTTATTTAAATCTGCAAATACCTTGGCATAAAGTTATTCTACATTTTCTTATGATCTGAAAAACTTGCTGTAATATCTGTTTTAATTCCTGAGAATGTGGCTTCTTTTCCTCTTAATAAACCCTGCCGTGTATCTACCAGTCCTGTTATTCATTTGTGCTGGGGTCACATTTTTCTACTCATTTTCTATTTTATCTGCTTGGGTGCTGATTTTATGCCCTTCCTTTGTTGAATGTCTTTTTTTATAACTTTCCGAGTATACGGATGTTGCCATGCCCATCCTTCCTAATGTTCAGATATAAAACCATACGTTTCCTTTCAAATGACAGAGCAGCTGCTGCCGAGAAATCTCAGCTTGTCCATCTTAGCTCTTCTATAAGAAGATTTGCTGTCATTCACTAAGAATTCTTCAGCCATACCAGTTACTGCCCTTAATTTCCCTTATCTCTACAATATGGGTATTTTTGGTTTTTCCTATCATTTCAGATCAAGTTTACTAATATCAGAAAATAATCTGAGTGTTTCATGGTTTTAAAATTTTGAGATGAATCTCTGCCTAAAATGAGGTTGGTATCTCTCTATACTATAACATTTTATATTATTACCATGCTTTTAAACTTTGTGTATATTTTAGACATCATAAGGTTCCATTCTTAAATTGTACACATAATTATCTTTTAATTATTTGTTTGTTATATAATTTATATGGGATTCTGTTTCTATTTAAATATTTTATTATGCCTGAGCCAGAGCCTCTATATTCAGGCAGAAAGTCCATCAGAAATTAATTCAACCAGGATCTGTTTGACTGAAAGATGTCTATATTTTAGCACAAATGTGGAATTTTTATGGTATATATTATGTTGCCACTCATTTTTGAATCTTACTTTTATTCCATTTTTGATAATTTATACATGCCATGTATACAATATATGTGGAGCATATCTACTCTTCACTTCCCCCTACAACTCCTCCATCATATCTCCCAACTTCATGTATTCATCTTACAATATTTATTTTTCTGTTTTATTTATATAGACCACTGAGTCCAACATTACTACCTTCAACATGAGTATAGATTCATTCTCTGGAAAACAGGGAACCTATAAGTGTGTGACTTCTAAAGAAAAATGACTATCTTCCCCAGCAGCCAGTAACTGCCAAAATCTCCTCAGTCGTGGTAGGGCCTCAGGAATCTCTTCTCCATGCTAGAACCTCTAACTGGCTTGATCTTGAGCATGTCTTGTGTAGGTAACCACAGTTTCTGTATGTTCATGTGTCCATCAGCCATCACAGGTCCTAAGACTAGCTTTTCATATCACTCCTCTCAATCCTCCAGTTCTTACGACATTATTTCTGACTGCTCCTTCATGATATTCACTGAACTTAGCAGGAGGTTTAAATAGATGTCTAAACTATGGCTCAGTACTTTGAATAGTAATGTGTCTCTGTGTTAACCACTACAACTGCAATAAGCTTCTCTAAACAAAGTTAGGAACATCACAAACCTATCAATATGAGCTTTGATCTTTAGAAGGTAGTTTGACAATATGACCATTTGGAGCAATGCCTTAGCTAGGTTTCTATTGCCATAACAAAGCATCATGACCAAGGCAACTTCTAAAAGAAAGCATTTAATTTAGAACCAGTGGTTCCAGGGGATTGGAGTTCATGGCTATCATAGTAGGGAGCATGGCAGCAGGTAGGAAGGCATGGCTATGGAGTAGTAGTTACCAGCATACACCTAAAGGTAGAGACAAAGTTAAGTGGGAATGATGTTGACTTTTGAAACCTCAAAACCCATGCCCCTATAACACACCTCCTCAAACAAAAGCACAACTCCTAATCATATCCAAATAGTTCCAACAACTGTGAATGAAGAATTTTAATGCATGAGCCTATGGGGGTCATTCTCATTTGAGCCATCACAAACAATGTCAGCAGGGCTTATGACTTACCTATGCTTAAAGTTTGCCAGTAAATTGAGTGGACTGGAAAAAATTACTGGACTAACAGATGTCAACCAAGACCCAAAAGATATATGTCACAGAATCTTTCTTGTATGAGGGTCCCTGTTTCATACCTTTCTGTATGTAGCATAGAGCATATGTAGAAACCAGGAAAATAAGGAATGACCATTTTTAAGGGGGATGCCATTAAGAAAGGAGAACACTGTAATGTGGTTCAAATGAAAGTACAAAGGTAAAATATTGGGTGCAAAAGGGTTCAAGGAGGTAGAGTGATGAGGATGGGGAAATTAGGAGCCATTTAAGCAAAATGAAATGTATATAAAGAAGCTACATGGAAACTATGATATTGCAATCCAAATTATAGATATATAGATAATAGATAGATGGATGGATGGATAGATAGATAGATAGATAGATAGATAGATAGATAGATAGATAGATAGATAGATAGTAGAACATATGTGAAAAGAATATTTGAAGCTAGAGTTCTAAACAAAGATGGGCCCAAGAAGTGGGGGGAGTAAGGCAGTAGGGAGTTGGGTTAACCAAATTTAGAATACATGAAGAAGCCCTCCAACTTGTAAACTAATTTAAATATATATTTTGATGACTTTGAGGGACTGGAAATATGGTTCAGCCTTAAAAGCACTGGATGCCCTTCTGACTCGAGAGTTCACAACTCTTTGCTACTCCAGTCTCAGGGAATGTAATGCCCTCTTCTGGCATCCATGAACACTCCATGAATGTGAAGCACAGACTTACAATGACTTACAAGCCAAACACCAATACAGAAAATAAAAAGATTCAAATGAAACCTATAAAAGTGAATTTGAGACCTTACAATATGGTTTCTAATTTAAATTAAAAAAAGAAAAAAAAGTGAATTTGAACAAAAGCACTCCATATGGTGAACTGTGCTTTTCCCAGAAGACATGGATTATTAAATACAAATCTTAGCACCAAACAACACTTTCCTCTCTAGAAGTTATTAGTCATAGAGACTCCAGAAGCACCTGACACAAGAAGCGACTGCCTCTGCTTTTTGCTGCCCATTATAACTGCATGGTGAGACCATATTGATAAAAATATCACTCAATCAGGTTGCAGGACACAGAGAACTCTGTCTTGAGTTGACATGGAAACTCTCCAAACTAGCTTTCATCATGATGAAAGGTTACTTTGCAGGCCTTTGGAGGAGAAAAGACACGATTGCTCTTTCCTGCACTACGCTGTACACTGCAATACCTACCAACCAGGCAAGATGTGCCCACTGGTACAATAGAGGCCATTTATTTTTCAGATCTCTAAATTTTTCCAGCATGTTTTCAACATACGTTCACTCTTTTATATAAAAAATTGTGCATTTCTTGGTGTGGCTTCCTTGAAGGTAATTCCTCTTGTCCAACTTATTTTAATTTCTCGTTTTCCCATTACTTATTTTTATGGTTATATGTCTACATGTGGTTTATTTACATTTATTCTGCTTGAGTACATATTTCCTCTTGAATTTGTGAGCTGACTTATTTTATTTGATAAATAATATTTTGTAATTGTCTTTTCAAATGTTGTATTATCTTTCCTACCTTTTTGATAAGTCAGTTTTATATATATTTTAAAATCCTTTTACATGTTTCCAGTATGCCTTACATGTATTTTCCATCTTTTATTGCTCCTTGTGTGTGGCTTGGATGTTTCCTAGTATATCTTTGTGATTATAGTCATTCATTTTTTTCTGCACAGATTTAATTTTTTATAATGTTTTATGTTTCTTTAACTCCTCTTTGGTTATTTGTTTAGTTTACAAGTGAAATGTGCTATTTTATGATATATTTTGAGCACAATAATCACAGATTTTTTGGGGGTGTTATTTTAAGTCAGTGTCCAATTTTCCACTAATAAATGGGTTTCTGTTGAGTTTTTAGCAGCTTTTTTTCCCTCTTTGACCTTTAACATATGTGTAACTCTTTCCATTGGATAACAAATATTACAAAGAAAAATCAATGTGGTTATGGAAGGTATATTTATTTATCACCTTAATCAATGAGGGACTGATCAAGTTACTGAACCTTCATAGATCCTCTCCCCTCCTAGTGGTGCTTTTTCTATATCAAGTTTTACTTCCTTGAGCCTTAACTGAGGTTCAGAATCCTTTCTCCTTGATAGGCACTGAACACTGGGCAGTAGAATGCATAGGGAAACCTTTTGCATGACTGCATGTTTTCAATGTTTGTCTCCCTTAAAGTAGAGGTGAGGAAAGAATGTTTCTCTCACCTGTGTGTTCTCTGCACTGACACTCCAGATTCACCCTTTTAGATTTAACTAGAGAGCCTAGGATGAAGCACAGTGGTCAATCACTTGTTGAACCTCTATCAAATCCAAGTTTGATATTCAGCACCACAGGGAGAAATTCAATAATTAACAACTAGTAATTCAGACTCAGTGTTGGAATATAACAAATTAGATTTTAATTACTTCATTAGTCAGAACTTGTGTATGGTATAGTTTAACTCCTTGTTATCACAAAAAATATAGTTTTGTAAATAAAAACAAAGTAATACCAGGTCCTAAATTTACACTTGTTTAAGTATCAGGCATACACAATTGGCCCAGCTTCTTAAGACAAAATGTATAAAGACAAAATGGCCAGGTGCTAGCAAAAGCCAAACAGAAAACACAGAGAAGAAGGAATCACCTTTCTCACTGACCTGAATAATAGGTGGTAGAGAAATTTTGAAATGACTGTTTTTGCCATAGTGACAGGTCACCTTCTAAAAGGTGGTTGTTTTTATTAGCTAAAGAGTAAAGTTGGCAACCTGTTGAGATGAGTTTTAGTCAGTTTGTAGCTGCTTTTTCCATTGCTGGGCTCTTGTCCTATGAGATATTATCCATTTCCAGAAGTTGTGCTATTTCAGCAATTTCTTGTTCAACATTGACAGTTGCCATATCACAAATATTAGAGAGATTGAAAAGACCTATAAGATCATTAAATCCATCCCCCTGGCACTGTAGGTGAAGTGAAGCAAAACTATTATTTTTGTGGGCTATATTTGGTTTGGTCGTTTCTAGTAAAAGTAATATGGAGAGAAATGGGTAAGGTGCCTAGATCAGGGAAAGTTAGTGTCAGGAAGTTTAATTACCTCTTTTCTTCCTTATCAGTTTGAATAGCACTAATCATTAAGCACTCACTTTGTGTGCCTGATACATATTTTAAAACTCATATGAGGCTTAATTTATATTCTATACTTAAGGCCCATATGCTACTTACTTTCAGCATTCATCCAGTAATCAGATTCGCTGGAGTCCTACAATTAATGGTCCTGGAGACAGACTGTTGATTAAGCTTTAAAGAAAAATACATAATATCACATTATCTTTTGTATAGCAATATAAGTTTCCAAAAATCTTTGACTATTGTTGAAGTATAAATGTGGCAAAGCACTGTAGCACTTTCAGCGACTTCAAATTCTTTCTTCCACGCTAGTGATTCACTTAGTAACAGACTAATAAGCATCTGTGGAGTGCTATCCAAATGTCTGTTATGTATATTCATTATTATTAATTAAAATGAAATGTTAGATATTTAGCTCTTTAAAAATACTACTTTTTCTTAAGATATAATGATACTGCCCCCAGGAATAAAAAACATTCTAACTACTAAATGTTGTATATGAACACAGAGAAATTTTATAGTCACAAAGTCACATGACAATTTCTAATCTTCTTATTAAATACTGTATAATTAAACCCACAAAAATACTTTTGTACAACAGACTATGTAGTCAAATCCAGCTACATGCCAATGGATAGCAATCTCTCCTAATCAATATCAAAACATCACCTCTTATGAACAAAATAGAAAACCAAAATACCAAGGAACCCAATAAAGCTCTGTGGTTGATAGAACTTGTATCTAATAACCATTGGTTTCTGAATTCTTGAAATAGAAACAAAGGAAAACAAAAGTGTTTCTTTCAGTACTTCATATAACATATATTTAAATTTTTCACGTTATTTAGAAAATACATGGAACCAAATATCTTACACAAATCTTTTAACAGACTTGCCCATTATTGCAGAATAAATTACCAATTCCACTCTCATGTTCTTAATGGTAAACATACTCCAAACTGTCTATTATTTGTATATAATAATCTGTACAATGTCTATCTTTCAAATGTCACTTAGGATAGAGGAAATTTTGATGAGTTCAACTTCTAAAAAGAATTTACTGAATTCACTTCATTTTAGGATGAAGTTTAGAGCCAGGCCTAGATTTTGACTTCCATACTGTAAAATCACATAATGAAACATTATTATGCAATTCTATTTTTTTCTTTTTCCTTTTTTTTTTGCTTTGACTATGCAACCTTATGTTAGGTGTTATTTGAATAATAAAACTTTTACTAAACATTAATGACATTGAAAGAATATATATATATGGGAAAAGGAAACTTTCTTAGGTGGAGGTCAGGTAACTCAGGGGATATAGACTTAAGAACCGTCACCCAGGTGTGAACATATTTGCAATATAGTTTCCTTGAGTCACCCATATTCCTATAGATAACCCCAAATAAACTCATAGAAAGGGTGGAATAATTTGTTGGGATGTCATAAATACCCTCTGGAAGGAAGAGACATCTACTCATGTTTCTCCAGGAAAACTCATGCAACAGAGAATAATAATGTGAATTTATATGTGTTTATATGCTGTACTGATATTCATCTCTAGAGAATTTGTGATTGGAGACAATGGCAAGAAAAAAATACTATAAAGTTACCTATTTAGGGCAACTGAGAGAATAATGAAGAATGTATAAAGGAAACATTTTCTGAAGAGGAATTTCTAAAAATATTTCACTCTCTGTAAGGTACATTGATTTCTAGATTTCTATCTACTACATTTTTTTGTTGTTAAAACCACAAGTCTTTCATTCACTTGACCCTAAGGTCATGGAATTTTTCACAATCTGAGTATTTTTATATGCTAAGCATAATTGCATTTTAATGATTTATTACTCATTTCTTATAGACTCTCTCTAAATGGAGAACCATTTAGATCCTAGCCCCTAAAATATTAGAAGGAATGTACTGGCTTTATTTTGAAATTGGTTATTGTTTTTTTAATTAAATATCATGCAAAAAATATCTTAAGGTCAATTTGACCATATTCCAAGGTCATGAATACTCTCTCTCTTCACCATCATTAGTGAATGTCATAACTATGATTCTGTGTTATATTCATAACTGGTTAAGGACTTTGTCTAAATTGGTATCTCATCAAAGAAGATGGAAAACCTAGGAAGACAGATTGGTGAAAGTAGTATTAAATTGTTTTAATGTAACTAGTTCATGTGTTCCTGATGTCCATGGGTGTGCTGAGGGACATCAGGCTTCTCCAGGCCTGACACATCCCTTTGGAGCTGTAGGCAGCAGTCACTTTTGCTGTCCCAGAAATTTTCTGTTCTTCTGGAGTGCCTTGATATTCCCAATCAGATCATATTTTATAATTGTGCAAATGATCTAGGTTCCCTATTATGAAAAGTAAAAATACACCTTTGAAGATGAAAGCACAGACAAAAATAAGATAGTTAAACATAATTGCAAAAACTCAACCCCATTGTCTTACCATTTTAGGAGGCTACAACTCTGAATGTCAAAGTGTTGAAATGGGAATGGAGTCTAATCCTAAGTCTTCTTTTAGGTACTTTTTGAAGATTCGGGTACATTTCTTAACCCCTCTTTCTAATTTTCCTTATCTGAAATTTAAGAGGATTTTACTAGATGATTCTTAAAGTCCCTTCCAGGGAGAAATGCCTGTGATTCTTTATCATGCAAAATAAAGTGGAGAAGTGAGATAACCACTCAGAAGCAGCAAAGGATAAACAAGGCTCAATACTTTCCTCTATTTCTCTGCATATTTCAAATGAAAATTATTCTTTAATCCTAAATCACCAGGAAAATGGTCTGTGTTCATATTTCACTCCGTGTGCCAGCCAGAACTCCATACTTCCTCATACATAGTGAATCTAGTAACCCAAGTTGAACAGGATGCTAGATTGGGCTATGTGAAATTGGCATCCACTGTACTTTCATTAAAGTGATCCATGTTCCCTGTGGCAGAATCAGAACAGCAAGGCACACAAATATAAATAAATGGGAAATTTAAAGGTTTGTTTATACAGATACATTCTAGTTCAAACATGAAGATGTTGCAATTTGGAAAACTTTGCATGTCAAAGCTGGCCATTTAAAGCACATTCTCACTTCCCATTCACTGTGATTTTCTTTTTTTAGCAATGCTTTTTAATCGCCACCTTCACCAAACATAAGTTTAAGTGTCACTTCAACTCATTTGCACTTTTACTTCACCAGCTTCTCTTGGAGAATTTTCTTGCATTAAATGATTTAGCTCTGGTTCCACTGTATCAACCCTGAGGCTGAATTTTGCCTCTCTGTAATCATGCCATCACAAGAGTGAAAAAAAAAAAGAACAAAAACAAAAAGCAAAAAGAACATGCTTAGTTGAACCCTCTAAAGGACATCTGAGTTCTCACTACAGCAGTGTATACATATCAACAATAATGTGTTCATCATTTTCTGTATATCAAGACTTTCCCGAAGAACACCCAATTTTCAAAATCTCTTCTATTAAAACCCCATTTACCAGTGAAACTAAAATGTAAATTGCTTCCCAATTAAATGTTTCCTTTACCACACCCTCTATCCTCCAGCCTAGTTGCTTTCATTTTCTATTCAGTTCAAGGCTGGACACTATATTCACATAGAATTCAAGTGAATGATAACATAGGAATAACTCCACTTTCTCTTCTTGTCCGCTTCCTCCTTGACGAGATAACCTGGTGAATCCAGGTTGCTTTTCCTAATTCGGTTGTGCTCTGTGCAATTGGTTTTACAGATTTTCCCACAATATCCTCCAAATCCTTCCCTGGGTGTATGTTCTGCATAATTGGCTCCTTGATCCTATACTTATTAGTTTGTATCTATATGCCTGGACTGTGTTTGGCATCTTCCGGCTTAATCACCTACGATTCAAATCCTTTTCAATCTGATAATATTGCACCTTATTATATCCCAACTTCAGTTTCAGTATCACCAGCAAATTCAATGATCTTTGGTCTTCCGTACGTGTCCTAAAATATGTAGGTCTTATTCCCAGAGCTCTGAAAAGCATGCTATTACTAACCCCTCCCCCACCCTCGGAAGCTGAGCTTGCTCTCTATGACTGCTTTTTGTCTACTGCTGTTAAATTAGTTTTCTGGCACTATCCTATTTTACCTTCTATTCCCTGAGTCTGCTTTAGATATAAATCTTAAATGTCAAAACTTTTCACTCTTTTTGAAAACATTTTTTCCTTATCTATCAAGGCAACAGTGCTGTCCAAAAGGTCCAGAAGATTAAAGAAATATGACCTTCCATGTATACCCTCTTAACTATCTCTAAGCCATCTTGCTAGGATTCTCTATCTAATCAGAGAACAAGCCATCTCTCATACCAGATACTGGACAGAGACAGTTTTATTGCATGCTGTGATTGAAGACAACGAAACTACAGTTCGATTTATCCATGTATTGTTGGAGAAGGACCACTTGCTAAGTATGGGTTTCTAAAATTTCCACAGAACTCTCATTTGGGCAAAGGACAGGTATGTTCAACCCAGGAGTCCATGAACTAAGTATGGCATGGCAAGGCATGCTGAGGAGACAGGAGGTATAATTACTTTATCCAAGGCCAACTATATTTTATTAACTGTTTACTCTATGTTGACTTCTATCTTAAAGCACTTTCATTTTGAAGGGACTCTAGCCAGCATGAACTTGGCAAACATGGCTGTGGTAGGCCTTGCCTTTCTACCTTATTTCCTCCACCATAGTAAAAACTGTTAGATTACATGCCTAAAGCTACCCTCCAACATCTATTCCCTTTTTTGGCCACTTCCTTCTCCTGAGGCTGACTATCAAGGTCCAGCTATCCAAGTATTGATGTCAAAAGTCCCTTTTGACTCACCTAATTAACATTCCCAATTAAAGTTAAATATCTCATCCTCCTAACACCTGGATTTCCCTTTTATTTTTATAAACCAACATTTGCCTACAGGGCACATCTGTCTCCTGTCTCCTCTCTATCCAGAGGCAGTCCTTTGTAGTCACCCCCCACCCTCTGCTAGGACAAATACCCCTGCCCCCTCTCACTTCTTTCTTCCCCCATTCTCCCTTGTCCCCTATCTCCTTGCCCCCTATCTCCTGTCTTTGTCTCATATTCCATGCTCTTTTTGTCCCTCTGTGGCAAACAAATCTCATTTGTGCTAAGAATTTGGTCTTGGGGTGGAGGGGACTCAGGTGTTGAGCTGATATTGTGCATTCCTTTAGATAAAGTGATTTGGTGTGAAATAAATATTGACTTATCTGAAATAATGTAGGCTTTTTAACTTATTTTCTCTAACATCTTGCTTAATAACAATGTGGTTGTAAATATTAAATATCAATATAGGTATAATACTTATTGACAGCTACCATCTCTTAAATATTCAAATTTTATTGGTTTTATCATAATTTTCTTTTGTATCTTTTGTTCTGCACTGAATTGTTATATCTCTTTCTTCTTATGCCTTTTTGTCTTGCTAAAGTTCAAATCCAGAACCCAGACATTTTCATGTGAAATACTCTTCCACTGTATAACTGAGTTACATCCCAGCCCTTCCCTGGTCTTCCTTTTCTTGTCTCCCTGTATACAGACTAGGACAATCATCCATTGTTTTTTCATGATTTAACACATAGAATAATACAAGTCAGATATTTTCTGGACTGCAGTCTAATTATAGGTTCTTCCCTGATGATGTGACACAATAACTAAAGAATATTCAAGCTTTGTAAAAATGTAGTAAAGGTGATGAGCAATTTTCAGTGATTCATATGAAGTAATTATATTTATTTTGCTTATTTGGCAGTATTATATCTGGTAGTTTTCTCCATAGTAACTGCTTTTCTTGTAGCAATTTACAAGTTGAGGGGAGACACATTAAGACTATGAAAACAATATTTCTCCTCAAACATCCCTCTGTAGTTGTTATTGCAATAGGTAACTGTTGGCAAATTTTCAGTTTCCTTCATTTCTACTTTGGTTAATTTTTCTCCTTTATTTGTTTGTTTAATTATTTACATGTATCAGTTTCAACTTGTGAATATTTATTTATTTTATGCATAATGTATAAGAGACAGTGGCCCCTGAAATCTTGTGTGAAAACATTAACAATTTTTGAATAAGAATGATATACCCTGGAAAAGATAGTTGAACATATTCCCATTATGATTAGCTCATTAGATAAATAAAATGTTGGACCAAGACCACATTAGTGACTGCCAGATTTCTCTCACTGGATATAATAGCACAACAGTCCATGCTCCTCCCCACAAGTTCCTATAATTAACTCTAATTGGAATCATATTCTCTCTCTCTGTCTCTCTCTCTCTCTCTCTCTCTCTCTCTCTCTCTCTCTCTCTCTCCCATACACACACACACACACACACACACACACACACACACACAAGAAGAGTAGACATAGAAGGGGGAGATACTTGGGAAGAATATCACCAGGTTCAGAATGGGATAGTAATTGTGGGTGAAAATTATTAAAAACATTATACACATATAAGAACATCTAAAAATTAAACCTAATATTATATATAACCAGTACATGTCATTAAAAACATTTCAAATGAATCCTATCATGTACATATATGTTGAAAGGTAATACTTTAAGGAGGTGAAAATCATGATGTACAGATTAACAATAGACATCAAAGAGTAGTTGATAATTCATGTAACTCAGAAATAGGACCAAGTTCATGGTATAATACTTAGAGGAGCATGAAGCAAATTAACTGCACTGTGTTAAGGCAGTCTGTCTAATCCAGGAATCGGATATATTGCTCTGATAGAACATGTTCTGATAGAAGGCAATATGAAGTAATTCTTCTAAATGTACTGTACTCACATGAGGCTTTTACAATCCATCCAAGGAACTAACTGTCCTTGCACTAAACCTTAGTAATAAATGGGATTAAATTTAAACATATTGTGATTAGAAGAACTGTTTTAACTTCTCTCTCTGTCATTTCCACCTTGACTAACACAGGCTTGGGCCACTAGATATTTCCACCAGCACACCCTGTTTCAAGGAAGGAAGGAAGACAAAAGCAAGAGGCACAAAGCAGATAATATCATTATCAAGTAGGGAATCAACATTTCTTAAATATGTATTTACCTTTAATTGTGTATATGTGTCAAGTGCACACAATAGATTCCTGCAGAGGCCAGAAGTGAAAATTGGGTCCCTGAAAGCTATCATTACTAGAGGGTGTGTGTAGCCTGGTGTTGGTTCTGGGAACTGGCAACATGCTCTCCAAGCTGCCCCACCTTATTTTCATTTCCTGAAATTGTTTTATAGAAATGCTTTTTTCTCAACATCAGTACACCAATCTTTCCATCTATTACCTTCAAGACTTATTTATGGAGTATATAGTTGATTCTGAAGCTTACTTTATGCTTTTATAGTTTACTGGTGAACATGTTTCTTGCTCTTAAGAAATATTTACAAACTTCTTCTTTTCTCAAAGTCTTTGTTTGAAAATTTCTGAATTATTTATTTGTCAGTTCAAAAACTATAAAGATCCACAATGCCTGCATACTATGTCTTTGTATTTACTCTAATGGAGCTCTGAAGTGGCCACTAAATACAATTGTAGTTAGAAGCACCAGAAGTACAGCTGTTTCTCCAGTGATTGCAATTTCACCATTCATACAAAAAAACCTAGAATAATGATAAACTTTATGAACTTAATGAGATTTGGAGTCAGAACAAAATCAAGTTTCTGGGGAAGTCCATGAGAGATAATCTTGATTATATTATTCAACATTGGGTGTCATTTCATGATACTGGAGCGTTAGACCAGATAACAAGGAGAAATTTTTATGTGCACAAGCTTTCATCTCCCTTGGTTTGATTGGGGATGTTGTGAAATCAGCTACCTCCTGTACCTCTCCTATTCTTGTTTTTAAGATTTATTTATTATGTATACAGTATCCAGAAGATGCCCCAGATCCCATTATAGATGGCTGTGAGTCACCATGTGGGTGCTGGGAATTGAACTCAGGACCTCTGGAAGAACAGCCCGTGCTCTTAACTGCTAAGCCATCTCTCCAGCCCCCTCCTATTCTTTCACTACCATGGTTAAGTGTATTCGCTAATTATGAGCCTATGTAACTGTTGTCTCTGTGGATGGGAATAGCAAAATGAGTCATTGCAAGGTTTCTAGGTGGTTCTTAGGCATCTAATTGCCCTAGAACACCATAAAACTCCAGATTTACTATGATTCCTTGCCTTTAGAGTTTACAGGCCGTGGGAGACACCCATTCTGAGATTTTTGGACCCAAAACACAGGTTTACATGAACTGTGTAGCATCCTTTCAGATTCTTGTGACTGTGACCAAGGAGTTGAAGAAACCTGAAATTTTAGATTTCCTCAGCCAGGATGATGCTCCTAAATTTTATACGATTGTACTTTTACACTTGAACATAATACATAGTTTCCTTCACATCTGTGAATTTAATCTGAAAATTGAAATGTAATGTTACAAAGCAGCTAGCGAGTGCATGCTATCCTGCTGCGCTGAAGAGCTTCATCACTGTACCTTCCAGATACGATTCCTTCCTCTTTTTGTTCCTAAAACATCCCCCATCATATCAAAGGAGACTAGACAAGCTGTTTGTTTTAGCACCTGAGCAAAGTCAGACTTGTTACCAGGAGAAAAAAATTCATTAATTCTATTGAAATTATCTTTGACACATTGTTTCTGTGCTCTCAGCCAAAGATATGTTCAAGGTGTGGTCTCCACATGAGCAACAAATACAATACATATCAGGAAAATGAGATTTTGCTGGTATCCCTTTGTCACAGCAGAACATAGTAAGCATGGACATAATGCAGAATTCCTTGCAGAAAATCCTTCAGAATTCCAACATATATACCAGTCAACTTTGCTAATCAGTATTTTATTTCCCCCATAGAGTACCTATAAACTATACTTTGTCCCCCAAACTGAGATGACAGCCACTCTACTTTCAAGAAACTAGCACAAAGTTCTCATGCATAAGAGAGGAAATACACAAAATAAAATCATTAGACTTTAGTTTCAATAAATCTCTCAAACACACACACACACACACACACACACACACACACTGTTAAAAGGAAAACCTAACAGATTTTCTCCACATGAAACCAAACTTAATTCTAAACATTTTAAGATTTAAGCAACTCTAATATGTAGGAAATCTTCCTCACTGACCTAGATGACATGCAGTAATCTTTGTGCCTGAAGGAAAGCTTGCTTTAAGGGACTGCTGAATTCTCACTTCTAGAGACCTGTGGAAACAGCCGGCTGATTTTGAATATCACAGATATCCTTTAAGCATTACATCATAGAAATGATGTGCATGAAACCAACCTTCCTTCTCTTTGTTATGTTTGTAGAAGTTAAATGATGATCCTTACATCAAAAATGACTTTTAATATTTCAAACATAAACATGCAGTAGTGTTTTACTGATTGACATATCGTCACCTAATGAATAAAACAAATTGAAAACTCATTTATTTTTAGGTCATATGATCCCTACTTTACAAATGAGAAAACTAAACGATTAAAACAATAGATAAATGTCCCAAGTTTAGAAAACACTGTCATGACCCAGATTGCCTGATTACAGTAGTTTTTATTCTCATTATTCAAACAAACTGGCAAGTTAATGAAGATGTTGATAGGAGCAGTGACATAGGCCATGGAAATAATTTCTAATTATAACTTCAGTGGTTCTTAGCAGTATTTAGTTCTTGTAATTGAAGGCATCTAGCACTGGGAATATTTAAACCAAATACAAAAGTCCAGGTAAGTGAAATGAACTCCCACCTCCCCCCAAAAAAAGAATAGCAATGCTATTATCCATTATGTTTGAATATATTCAAACCACAGGGCAAGAAAAATGCATCCCAAGTTCAGCGTGTGCATTCACCTGAACTCAAACTGCAGTTATGATATGGAGAGACAGAGTGAAAGTTACTAATTGCAAGATGCTCAGAGCATGAACTGAGTCTTTTAGCTAGTATTCATAAAACATCCACATTTTAACCTATCTATAACTACTTTCATGTAAGTCACTTGTCTGTGCTGTGAGAATTGATCAGTTGGTGTTGATAGTTACCACACTATTGTGTGACTCTGAGCCATTGTTTATGTTTCAGTGGTTCAGTTGAGATAGACAATTTATTAATATAGAAATCCACTGTCAGAAAAAGAAAAGTTCAGCTATACCAAACAAATGTGCTTGACAGGAAAGGTTGTAATCATGTGAAAATATATCTGAGCATCCCAATTCTTATGGGAATCAAAACGTTAAGTAATTTAAACCATAAGATACAATAAATGACTTTCACAGGGCATTCTTTGATGCCCAATATGCAGCTATGCTTTTTAAAGGGAAATTACAGCTACTAGAGTTAATTTAATGTAATGTAATATAATTGTTGAAATTTTATTTTGTACACACCAATGGAGTCTCTAATGCCGTGGTATGGTTTTCTTTAAGTGAATAATTACTCCACATAGTTGAAAGAAATGATGAGCCTAGAAGACAGCAGTAGATTGTAAGGAACAAATGTACGAGAGGTGCTTTCCAGAAAAACTGCCCTGACACCGATCCATTGATGAAAATTATGAAGAAATTAAGCAGTCTATTTCTTTCCTTCCATAAGAATATAATCTGTACTTAAATCCCCATTATATTCAAATGCTGCTGTCCCAGTGTTTAGAGAATCCCCAAACACACATTTTTCCAGCATGTATTTATGCTATACCTTCATGCCAGGCTCTATGAACACAGGTGTCTTGATTGCTGTACGCACATACATCTTGACTTTAATTACTCATTCCATAAATTTTCATTAATATCAACAAAAGTAGGATATCAACAAATGTTACAAATTCTAACCAGGCAAACTCATGGATTTAGTAACACTTAAAAACGCATACTGAGTATCTCCCTTAGGTTATAAACTATTGAAGGTGTTACGTTCTTATGGATGCCATCTATGTTTAAGTCTTAAATTTTCATTTTATCAAATTATTCCTCATATAATATATTTTGATCTTAGTCTTCCCCTTCTAGCAATTTTTCCTGTATTCTCCCTCTCTCTATGTTCTCAATCTCCAACACTCTCTCTCTCAAAGCAAAACAAAAAAAAGATCTGAACACACAAAAGAAAGATCAGTATAACAAAAATCATAACAAAAATCACACAAACCAAACATAGAGTCTGCTTTATGTTGGTGTTGGCCTCCTACCCGTGGGCATGGGGCCTGCTCTGAAATGAAATTACTTTGCAATGCTGGGAGGCCTGCTAACTGGTCAGAGATTGCAGTCTGTCACCACCTAGCAACTTTTTCCAAAGCTTGGCAACATGGGACTTCCTCTCCCCAGCAAGACTTCCAGCTCTCTACCTGCCCTTATTTGGAGAATGCTCTTGGGTCTGGGGAGGAATGACCTTTTCTGACAGCTGTCTCTGAGCCTGAATACCTGACTTATCTCTGGGATGACCCTTGGCACAATTTCCTGATAGAAGCCTTCCCTGCTGTATGTATGGTAACTAAGATTTGTTCTGGGAGCTTTGCTATAGGACCCTGCTGCCGCATAAGAAGCCATAAGATAGGGCAGTGCCACTTCACGTAAATTAGGGTTGTCTCTAGGCTTGCCAATCCTATATATTCCTTATACTCTGAAATGGAAGTTGTCTCCTGGAGGGCTGTCTCCTTAGCACCAACAGCCATCCAAACCATGTTTCCTATTCCTATTTTTGCTCCCTCCACCTCCATGGACCAATGCCACCAATGATTCCAGGAAAGAATCAGAGCCACATTGAGGAGACTGGGTTTCCCACTCTCAACAGCTATCAATTAAGAATAGCTTCTAGGTTAGGCATGGGTCTTTGTGCTCCCTTCCTCTTCTCAGTGATAGGATTTTGTCTTATTTTAACTTGTACAGGTCTTTGGCATGCTGTTACAGTCTCTGTGAATTAATATTTGCAGCTTATTGTGTCTGGAATATACTGTTTTTCCCTGGAATCATCTGCCACCTCTGACTTTTTCTATCTTTCTGTATCTTCTCCTAGTTACATTGTGAACTGTGAGGAGAGGAATTTGATAGAGATATCCCATTTAGGGTTGATGCTTCAAAATCTCCCATTCTCTGCATAATACCAGTTGCAGTTTTTTGTGTTAATTACTATCTACTTCAGGAAGAATCCTCTCTGATAAGAGCTAAGTGATTCTCTGCGCTATGGGTACAGCAGTTGCCATTAAGAGTTATTTTGTTACTGTGCTCCTTTAGAAGAATAACAGTATAACATTTTCCCTAGGGTCCATGATTTATCAAGTCTCAGGTACTTGGCTACTTTAACAGTTTTGAAAAGGTATCTGTGTCATGGAGTGGACCTTAAATTAAATCAAAAAGTTACTGGTTACTACTGTAATATTTGCATCACTATTGTACTAATATTTCTTGTAGGCCAGTTGCTGTTATAGGTCACATGGTTAGTAGCTTAGTGATATTAATGATTTCTTTACTCCTAAGGTAGTGCGAAAAGTACTGTCCAGCATCATGTATGTAGGTCAGTATGGGTGAAGCTTTTAGTTGGGCAGCATCTTGATTTCTCCGTGTTCAATAACACGAGTAAATGGTGTCTTTAATAATAGGACCTTACCATCAGGTTGTGTTGAGTAACCAGTAGCCTTAAGAATAACCTGTGGTGTTTGGAGGGAATCTCCCCAGGCTATACTTTGGTCAATGACTCAACAAGAGGTTTTACTTAGTAGCAAAGGATATCTAGGAGGGGAATTATCTCCCTCGTTATATGTTGACACCATTTAAATGCTTTTCATGTACGTACATGCTTTAGGAAAATTTCTAGAGTAGTAGATTTCCACATGACTTTGCCAACCCCTTTAGTTAGCTGTCATCTTCATATTCCCTAAATCATTCTTATTCTTTTCTTCAAACCTCCTCTCCATATTCCATATTTTATCTTTATCTTCAAGGTCCCTCCCCAATTCTCCACCTCATTCAACCTCGGGATGAAGGTTTCTACATACCTTCATTTACCTGTAAGCTTCAAACTTGCATTTTTCTTAACAACTGAATAATATTAATGTTGTGTATGCTTCACATTTTCACTAGCCATTCATCAGTTAATGAACACTTAGACTATTTACAATTTCTGGAAATTGTAAGCATAGTAACAATGAACCTGTGTGAGCAAGTATCTCTGGAAGAAGATTTTGTTTGTGTGTGCCCAGGAGATGTATAACTGAATCTTCAGGTATATCTACTTTCATGTTCTTGAGGAACCTCCACATTGATTTTCATAGCACCTCTATAGTTTGCAATTCCATCAACACCAAATAAGTTTTTCCTTTTCCTTGAATCCTTTCCAGCATGTGCTATTATTTATTTTATTGAACGTGGTCATTCTGATAGGGGAGGAAGGATAAAATTTCAAAGTATTTTTAACTTTTGATTTCCTGATGGGTAAGGATGTTGAACAATTTTTAAGTGTTTTTCAGCCATTTAGGTTTCATAATTTGAGAACCTTCTGCTTTGTAGCATATCCCACTTTTAACTATTTGGTTTCCGGATGTTCTGTTGGTTTTGGTTTTATATATTATATATTACAAATAATAATCCTCTATGAAGTGAATGATTCATAAACATATTTTCCCACTCTATAGGCTACCACTTTGCCCAAATGATGGTGTTCTTTAGCAAGTGTTTTTCAGCTTGTGAAGTCTCACTAATTGTGGGTTTTGATTTCTATGCTATTTGTTTCCTGTTCAATTACTCCTTTACTATGTCAATGAATTCTAGTTTATTCCCTATAGTTTTCTTATCAGGTTTTGGATATGCATTATGGTAAGGTCTTTGTTCCATTTAGAGTTCAGTTTTGTTCATGGTGGTGTTTCTATTTTCATTCTTCCACATGTGGCTATTCAAATTGACCACTGCCATTCACTGAACATGTGTCACTTTTTTCATTGTGTATTTTTGTTTTGTTGTTTGTCAAAAACTGGGTGTCTTTTTGTGTGTGAACTTTTCTTCTCTGAATCTTCAATTCTAATGATCAATGTGTCTGTTTTCATAGCAACACTATACCTATGTAATACACCTCGAAATCAAGTGTATTATTACAAGGCAACCTCCAACAGGATAGTCTTGAAGACAAAGCCACCAAATTGGAACTTTCATACTCACTGTCAGAAAAAAGGCAAGGTTCTTCCAACTACTCCTGGTTCCTGATTTCAACAGAGTTGTTGGAGAAGAGAGAATATCCTGAAATTATACCATTGAGAGGCCACTCCCAATACCATATCAATGAGACCACTTGGAGAGAAGAACTAATCCCTCTTCCCAAGAGCAGCCAAGAAACTTAGATATTAGTGTAATAGATATTAATGTAACCTCTTGGAAAATCTTGGCTTTTACTTCACACGGCAGAGACAAACATCTCACCAGCTACACTTGGAAATTTCAATATTCCTTTCTTGACAATTGATAAAATAACCAGAATAGCTATGTGACATAGCAATGCATTCTCTTTGCAGATGCCCACAAAACATATGCCAAATAAGAGCACAACATGGTCTATAAAAAAAACTCAGGTTTGGAACTGTTGAAATGTTAGAAATTTTGTTATTTGGGCAGGCGGTGGTTTTGCACACCTTTAATCCCAGCATTCGGGAGGCAGAGGCAGGCAGATCTCTGTGAGTTCAAGACCAGCCTGGTCTACAGAGTGAGTTCCAGGACAGGCTCCAGAGCCACAGAGAAACCCTGTTTCAACCCACCACACCCCCCAAAAAAGGAAGTTTGTTATCTGACACAGGGTGTCAAGCTAGAGACTAGTAACAAACCCATAACAAGAAAATCCCTAAAATTTGACAAAGAAACTGCACTACTCTAAAACCACTGGTCAAAGAGAGTAGTTACATGAGAAATTGAAGAAAAAAAATACATTGAACTAAAGCAAGACTTAGAGAGAATTAAAACACCCTAAATTTGTACATAAAAAACTCTTAAGAATATAAGATTCAACTTAGCACAAAGCAAGAACAATGGCACAAATAATAAGTATAGAAGCAGAAATAGAAGGTACTAACACACAAATATTCATATATGTATAATAAAGAACCTTTTTTAAAAAAGAAAAAGCTGATTGCATTGGAAAAACCTAAAAATTTAACAGTGTTCCTATAAGACAAAAAAGAAGAAAAAAAGACAAAAGGGAGATAAAAATAAATTGCCAAAATCACAAATGAAATTGGAAATATCATCCTAAATCAGCTCATTGAAAAAAATGTTATAAGGAAACACTATGTTCACCCCAAAGATATAAATTTTATAACTTAGATGAGGTAGGTTGACTTCCCAAAACAATGAAAAACAGTTTCACACAATATGAAATACACAATTAGCTTAGCCAACTAATTGTAGAAGAAATTTAACTCTTAATTTTAAAGCGCCCAAAAATGACAAGAAAAAGGAGAATATACTGAATGTCTAAAGGAAAATTTAAAACACAGGTCATAACTGCAAGAAGACCAGACAAGCAAGCCACCCATGGGCCACATCTACACTCTCCAGTCTCTCCTTCCTCAGGCAGAGACTCCCTGCTCAACCACAGAACTCACCTGCCAAAAGATCAGGTGGGCTGCTAACCCATAGAAAACCCTACTCAGATGTCTCAGACAAAGACCTTCTGCACTACCATAGGCCGTGTTTTCCAGAAGAGCTGCCCTGACTATTGCCAGTTCCACTCTCCTCCTCATTGTCAAATCCCAGCTCCCACTTCATGTGGACATTCCCCGATAGACCAGAGGCCACAGGAGAACCAGAAATCCAGCCTGCAACTTCGGCTGGAACTATCTACTGTATCAACAGCCAAGGAGACTACCAGAACTCCTGTCCTCAACTTGTGCTGAGACCCCCTGGCTGACAAGAGACAGTGCTGGCTACCAAATTGGATGGAGACCCCCTGCTCAACCAGAAGCAACACAAGGCAGAAGAGGTAACAGAAACCAAGGATCAAAATGCCCATCTAACAAAGAAAAATCAAGAAATCAGCAACTACACATGTAATCATCCCAAACCAAGATGCCAGTACAAGAACATAAAAATAGCCAGGATGATATGTTACCACTGAATATCAGATATCTTACTACAGCAAGGCCTAAATATTCCAACACAACTGCAGCACAGGAAAAGGGGATTAAAATCTAAAGTTTAACTTTATGAAGATGATAGAGGTCCTTAAAGGAGAAAGAATTGCCTTAAATAAATTGAGCAAAAGACCAGCAAAAAAAAAAACTAAGAAAATGAGTAAATCCTTCAAAGAAAACCAAGAAAGCACAAACTAATGTAGTTGAAGAAAAGAAATAAAACTACTCAAGACCTCAAAATGGAAATAGAAGCAATAAAGAACACAAGCTGAGATAATTCTGGAAATTGAAAATCTAAGTAAGCAAATAGGAGCTACATATGCAAGAATCACAACAGAACACAAAAGATGGAAGGGAGAATCTCAAGAAATTGAAGATACTATTAAAGAAACAGATACATCAATAAAAAGAATGCTAAATTTAAAAAATCCTAACACATAGCACCCAGAAAATTTGGCGTACCAAAACTAAGAATAATAGGGATAGAATAAGGAGAAGAAACCCAGGTCGAAGGCCCAGAAAACATTTTCCACAAGATCATAGAAGAGAAGAACTTTTTTCTAACCTAATTAAGGGGATGCCTCCAAAAGTACAAGAAGCATACAGAACTCCACATAGATTAGACCATAAAGGAAACCTACATAATAATAAAAATACTAAATACAGAGACCAAGGAAAGAATATTAAAAGTTGCAAGGTAAAAGGAGCAAGTGACATATAAAGGTAGACTAATTAGAATTATTCTGGAGTTCTCAGTGGAGGCTCTAAAATCTAAACAGTCATGGACAAATGTCTTACAGAAACTACTACTATACTCGGCAAAACTTTCAATAACCATAGATATGTAAAAACATTTCATGATAAAATCAAATTGCAACAATATCTATATAGTCCTACAGAAGGTACTAGGAGGAAATTTCCAACCCAAGGAAGTAAACTACACCCATGAAAATTCAGGAAATAATAATCTCACTCCATCAAAAACAAAAGAAAAGAAGTGTGAGCACACATGCATGTGTTGGTGCACACACACACACACACACACACACACCAAGTTAACAAACATTGGTCATTGATAGCTCTCAATCATGATTGGATCAATTCCCTAGTAAAAAGACACAGACTAACAGGATGGATGTGAAAACAGGATTCATCCTTCTGCTGCATATGAGAAACACATCTCAACATCATAGAAAGACATTACCTCAGTGTAAAGGGTTGGGAAAAGATTTTCTAAGCAAATGAACCTAGGAAACAAGTTGTTTTAGCCATTCTAATATGTAAAAAAATAGACTTCAAACCAAAATCATTCAAAGAGACAGGTACAACTCATACTCATTAAAGGAAAATTCCACTAAGATAACATTTTAATTCTTAACATCGATGCTCAAATCTCAAGCACAACCATGCTTGTAAAAGAAACACTGGTAAAGTTTAAAGCATACATCCACCTTTACACATTGATAGTAGGAGATTTCAATAACCCACTCTCATAAATGTACAAGTCATACAGACAAAAAAAATACTAAACAGAGAAATACTGGAGCTAAGAGTTATTATGAACCAAATAGACCTAACACATACCTAGAGAACCTTTCACCCAAAGACAAAATAAAATACCTTCTTCTCAGCACTTCACTGAATTTTCTCCAAAACTGACCACATAAGCCATCACAAAAATAACTCTCAACAGACACAAAAAAGTTAAAATAACCCCCTGCATCCTATCAGACCACCATGAATTAAAGCTGGATTTCAACAACAGAAACAACTCTCTACTGAATGACTACTGGGTCATAACTATTGGGATATTTTCTTTGTAATCTAACAAATGAAACTTTCCTGAAGGTCAGAGTGCAAAGCTAAGTCACACAGCTAGTTAAGAGCTAAGCCACAAGTAGCCACACACGCACACCTAAGCCATTAGTTGGCCATAGAGGACAGTCAGTGGTGGCCACAACTTTAATCCCAGCACTCTGGAGACAGAGGCAGATAGATCTCTGTGAGTTCAAGGCCATCCTGGGGTACATGAGAGTTAATCAGTCTAAAAGAGAAGCACAACTCATATCTTTGATCCCAGCCCATGGGATGACACACCTTTAGTCTTAGCACTAGAGAGGAATACAAGACAGGAACTCAGTGTAGTCTCAGGGCAATATGAGATTTGATGGAGAGCATTGCAGTCTGCAGTCATGCTAAGGACAGGATAAACCCACCTTTGGTTTGAGCCTTGGTAGAGAACCCAAGGGAATCAGATGGAGGAAAAAGGGATAGAGAGAGTTTGGGGAATCTACAACCCTTATAGGTGGCTATTTATGGGTGATGTAGAAACTTAGTGCAGTGGAAACTTCCAGGAATCTATGACCACAGCCCTAGGTAGACCGCCCAATAAAGGAGGATATGGATCTTGAAATTGCCATCTTCTGTAACAAGGCTAGGCTCCCCAGTGGTAGGAATGGGACACCAAGCGAGTCAGAAAACCTATGACCCACAATCTATCCTTGCGGCATGATTTGCTAGGGAAATGGTGGCTTAGAACTGATACAACATAAGAGGGGGCCCATGCCTGATACTGCCTGGATGGCAAGGAATCATAGGCTAGATGATCCAGAGACCTAGGATAGAATCAAGAATGACAGGCAAAAAAAGTGAATGGAATGACTACTAATAATAGTCTACTGTATTCGTAGATCAGATGCTAGTCCAATCATCACCAAAGAGGATTCTTTCAACAACTGATGAGAGCAGGTACAAAGACCCATATCCAAACCTTACTCAGAGGTGGGCCAATCCTGCAAAAGAGGAGGAAGGACTATAGTCAAATGACTAGAGGACACCTGGAAAACAAGACTCACAGAATCAACTAAGCAGGGCTATTAGAGGCACACAGGTACTCAAGTAACAACCATGAAGCTTGCATGGGTCTACAATAGACCTTCTGCATACATGCTATGGTTGTTTAGCCTGGAGTGGGAGTGAAGGTGTCTTGGACTTTTTGCTTATGCATGGAACTGTGTTCCTCTTATTGGGTTGCCTCATCGAGCCTTGATGTGAGAGCTTATGCCTAATTGTACAGCAGCTTATTTTGCCATGTTCAGTTGATTTCACAGGAAGGAATGATCTTTTCTAAAGGGAAAAGAGTAACACTTGATCTGTGGGAAAGGGGAAGGCGTGGGCCGGGACAAAGGGAGGGAGGAGAAGCTGCGGTGGACATGTATTTTATGAGAGAAGAAATTTTTAAAAAGGGAGATAAGGTGGGAAGCTGTGGGGGCTGGTGAGGGGGTGTGGATGGAAGGAAGGGAGATGGAGCTGGGATTGACATGTGAAGCAACCTTCTTTCTAATTTAAAAAATGTAGTAAATAGTAATAATAAAAAAGAAAAAGAAAAACCAGTTCATCTAATTCACAAATAATCTCCAACAAAAGGAAGTATTTTCCAATGTATTTTATGTAGTATTACCCTACTGCCCAAAAAATATAAAGGCAGTAGAGACAAGGAGAAGAGACACACAAAAACCATAAATAAGTACAAATCATGAATCTTTATATTACATTAAAGTTATTTAAATTTATTAATTTGTAAAAATATAAGAATTATGATCAAATGAGGGCAATTTCAAAGATATCTACTATATTAACAGACAGTAACAGAAAAATGGTGTGATTATATCAATTAAGGCAGTAAAAGCATTTGATAAAGCTTGATGCCAATTCTTAGTAAACACAAAACTCAAGTAGGGGGACTAGAAGAAAACATCTTTAATACAACAAATAGTACTTTTAAAAAGTATCCTTAGTATTATGGTTATGATTGAACATTTACTGCTCTCCAATTCTGGTCAGGTACACAGTAAAACTATTGTTTAACCACTAACATTTTTAAAAGATAGTATTGAAAATTCTAGCAAATAAAGCAATAAAAGAAACTGAAACACAGTGATGACATTTGTTACTATTGTGTGCTATGAATGTTTATGTTGACAATTCAAAGGAATATATAAAGCAACTACAGTTTAGCAAGAAATTTAGCATATTCAAATGTTACATGCTAAAAATTATTTTGTGTATGAGAGTTATGAAATATGGAAAGTAAAATTTAAAACATACCTTTTAAAGTATTAAAATAATTATAATACTTAAGTATTAATGTATAAAACATAACTTTCATAGTTAAAATATGTAGCTATATATGATAAAAAGTTTAAGTGAGAAATGTTATTAGAAATGGAAGGGGGAAGGAAAGAGAAAAGAGGTAAAGAGTCATAGGGACAGAGAGAGGACAGATGAGAAGAGGGAAACAGGAAAAGTACTGTCTGCCCCAGGGAAACAGCAGGAAAAAGGATAAAAAATTGTAGAAGATTTAAATAAAATGAGAGATATACATTGACTTTGGACCAGAAGCACTCAGGTTTAACACAATTCCTAACAAAACCCAGGAAAACACAACCAGAATCTTCATAAGATATATATCAGAGTTATAGAAACTAGAATCGGAAATATGGTTTTGTAAAAGAGAGAAAATAAGTATATCTGATTTCAGGACTTACATTGCTACAGTAGTCAAACTGTATGGCATAGGGAGTGAGAGAGGCAGGAAAGTCAATGGAATAGATTGAAGACACAGGACCCACATAAATTTGACCACCTGAGTATTGACAAAGACGCCAATTCTTTAGAGAAAGAGTGAACATAAGCTGGAAAAATCAGATACTCACAGAAGAAAAGTACCCCTGAAATTATGCTTCTCATCCAGATTTTAAAATGCAAACTATAAAAGTGTAACACCTTTATAGGATGAGAGATAAGTTAGCTCTTCATAACTAAGATAAGCACATATTTTTAGAATTGATAAGTAAATAAATAATTAGCATACTAGAAACATACATATATAAGCAATAATGAAGCCCATTACTTTGTATGATGCCCTAAAGTTAAAATAAAGTAATAACTTTTATATCTTCAAATAACACCTGATAAAAATACAAAATCCAACTGTGTTTGCAAATAATAACATCAAAGGTTTGGCTGTTAAATGAATACAAAGGCAAGTTAACCAGTAGGAGAAAAAATTTGAAAGTTATACATGTGATAACACACTAGTATTTAGGAATGTTAAAACTCATCAGTAAAAACAAGCAATTAGAACCAAGGAAGAATCATTTAGCTCAAATAAGCACATGCTAAGATGACAGACATCATTATCCAGTAGGGAAATAAAAATGAAAGCCATGCAACATTAATACATATCTATTGAACTATGCCCCCTCTTGGTATAACAAAATCATCTTCTTGTCATCTTGGAGTCAATAAAACATTGTCCACTAGCCATGGTAACATAATAAACTGAGCAATATAGTGATAGGTATACCTCAGTAATGGAAATGGGATTACTGTCATTCCCTAATAAAAGAGGGAAAGAGAATCATTGGATCTTATTTGGGATTCTGGTCATTGCTTATTCTTACCACTATCACTAGGTGTAAATTATCTCAGATGATAGAATACACAGAAAGTTGAAAGCTAACTGAAAGTATAGCTCCATTGTGCACTTTCTGTGAACTCTTGATACATAGTAGGGGGGGACACAGTAGTGAGTTAATTGATTGCTAATTGAGGGTCACAAATACTCTAGAAAGTACCACCTCAACCATCCTTGGTAGTAAGTCCATTAACTTAATCAGTTCACCAAGTTGAACTTTGGCTGAATTCTTACTTATCTGGGGTGAACAGATGTTTATTAATGTAACAGCCATAACCACTAAAATATAAAATGGCAGACACAGAAGATGGTGGGGATGCCACAGAAACTGAATCACTCTGACATAACTACTAAGAAAGAAAATTGTGCAGCCACTTGAAAAATTGTTTAACGGTTTCTTTAAAATCTCATGATGTAGCTATTGTATAACATTGCAATTTTCCCATGCAAAAGTTGATAGAAGCTTATTAATAAAATGTGAATTACTTTGATTAGTAATTCATAATTGCCCCAAACAGGAGCCAGACTAAATGCCCTTTGGTGGAAATTACCAAATGAGGACTGAGTCTGTAGTGCATACATACCAAGAATTAGTATGTAACAATAAAACGGAATGACGGCTGATATACCTAACAACTTTGATGAAGTTATGCTGACAGACAAAAACCAACACTCAAAGCATTTGCACTATGTAATTTCATTATGTAGCATTCATGGACTGAAATTATAGCAACAGGGAGCAGACTGAGGTTATACGGGTATAAAAAAATAGAGATGGAAAGGAGTGAATACATCTATAAAATGACAACCTGATCTGCTTAATGTGCTAGAAGTGTGCAGTACCTTGACTCTACCAATGTTGATATCCAAGTAGGAATATTATTCTACAGTTTTGTAAGATTTTCCCATGAGTAAAATAGGGTAACAAGTATGGGAACTCTTTCAGCATTATCTTATAACTGTACAAATCTAAAATGTCTATTTAAAAATCTGATCTAATCTAATTATGAGAACACATTGTGAAAACCAAGGAGCAGCCTGGCACTCTCAGCTTGACAACTTTATTCTTGGTCTGTCCCGGAGTCACACACCACACCCCCATGCAATACAAGGATGCTTGTGAGACTTCAACATCACATCTACACAACTGACTGTTATCCTACAATGCCCAGATTGCCTCCTTCTTGTCTTAGATTCTTTCTGCTTGTAATCTAAACTCCTTTCTCTATATAAGCCACGAAACTCCACCTACACTTTTATCTTTTTACCATTTTCCCAAACAAAACAGTGTTCCTCTTCTCACTACCGTAGCAAGGGTTATTTCTGTCACTCTTTCTATGGAGAAAAGTCAGGGCTCCACTGCTTCATTTAACCGGTCCTGATAGATGTCCAAGACAGAGAACTCACACAATGTTATGAGATGTAGGCCACCAAGACTCCTGTAGCGGCATCTTGCCTGTGAACCTGTAACAGTGGACACGCCCTTTGAGCATGGTTTCAGGCGTGGAAGTGATCCATTTAAGGAAGAGGAGTTGGGGATGGGAGCCCTATTTTGAGGTTTCAGAGAGTGTCAGAGAGGCATGATCTGCATTTTTGGAGCAGGAGTGCCGCAACAGTTACTTACTGTTACCTGTGTAAGTTCATCCCTAATAAAGCACTTATTTATCATTTATCTTGGGTCTGGTGAATTCATTATAACCCCTCGCCTTCAGACTCCAGATCTAAAACTGTTTAAAAAAATGAAGCATCTTTCCCCTTCATGGGAGAGAGTCTTTGCATCCACAGTGTCTGTAGTCAATGTTTGAACAAACTGGCAGACTTTACCATTTCCAGGCTCCTGAACATCTCTTTCTCCTCTCATGAGCTTCACCTTCCTCTGATCAAAACCAAAATAAAAAAGCAAACAAACAATTAACAGTAAGAACAACAATACCATAGAGAACATTAGATCATTTCCAATTTTTCCTGCTCAATTTAAAAGTGAAGAAATCCTCAATGTCTCTTACATTTGATCACCTTTTCATCTTCTCGATCTTGATATACTGGAAAACTTGAAATTCTCTAACTTCAGAGAGGAATGTCAGCAATGTCCACTATGACAGCTGCTGTTCATTGGGCTATGGTGAGGAATGCTGTGTTCTTGTAACATCTGTTCAACACTGAACCTTCTTTTTCAGACTTGTACCATGGCCAAAGCTGATTCCTGGTCTGGGAGACAGACTCCATGTTACTATCAGTGGGCAATACCTAAAAGGAGTTCAGAGATGTTGATTCTCTTGTACATGATCCCATATACATGTTCAAAACAACAGAAGCACACCATGTTCAAAAGAACAGAAGCCTGGAAAGATGTCCATTACCATGAAGTACATGAATGAGCTATGGCAATATGAGAATATGTGACTATGAGATTATAGTGTACCTTGCCCATCTAGAGAATCACTTAGCCATACAATAGCTAAAACTTCCTGACTACCATCATCCTGTCATTTTCAAGGATTGCCTGAATGCCACCATCCAGTTCCTGAAGGACCTGGAAACCTTTGAGGTGGACCTCTTTCGGGTGGTGCTCTGTGGAGAGAGTACTGGAGGTTGGCCTGTGGCCAATACTATCCAAGTCTTAGTCAGTAGGCCTAGTTTCCCCCAGGTCCAGGCTCAATTTAGGATTGCTCCAGTAATCTGGGCCATTAATTTCTGCTTACCATCTCATCAACAGAATAAACAATGTGCCATTCCTTAAAAAAAAGAAAAAAGAAAAGTGAGGAAATCCAAAGGAAGGAAGGAAAGAAGGAAGGGAGGGAAGAAGGAAGAAGAAAGAGAATCACCTACACTCCTTTAATAAACTTTCATACTTTGTAATCCTAAATTGGCTTCTTTAATTGTTGTCTGATATGCATAACATTCACTACAGTACTGAAGAGGAAACATCTTGGTTTCACAGATTAAATTTGAAACAGTAATAATATATAAAGCAATAGTATCTATGCTTTCATCTCAGCAGATCCTAACATGGGTTCACTGAAGTTATCTGAACAAATGTCCTAGGTCTCTTGGAGTTACCCTGATAGCCTGTGTTCTGTCAGAGAAGTGACCCAAGACAACTACGTATTTCTTGCCTTTGTCTCCATACTGGACCTTTAGTGCTGTGTGGCTGACCAACCAAGACCTAAGCCCACAGGCGTATTAATTAAGAGTAAAATAAAGAAGCTATGTATGAAATGCATATTTCATTAACACCAACAGGGAAAATAGGCATACAGTGAAGGTTAATGGAGCAAGTAGCTTTTTGTTTTGAAAATAGGCATGGGAAAATCTATGAAGGACAGGGCTAGACCTCCATCTGCACTGGAGAAGTTCACACAGTGTGTGTTTCTCAGGAAGAAGCAGATCAATTACCTTCCACTTCCATAAGAACCAATATGAGAGACCAAAGCAGGTCCTATTGCTCAGTGTGGCTACAATACAGTCTGTGCTGTGCACAAGCTTGAGCCCTTCGCCAGGGTGGTGAGGTAATACATGCTGTATTAAGCGTCTCTGCAGACTTAACAGGATTCCCTAGTTTTAACGGAATATTACTCAGCAGTAAAAAACAATAGCATATTGACATTTTCATACGAATGGATGAATCTAGGAAAACCCATCCTGAGTGAGGTAACCCAGATCCAGAAAGGCAAATGTAGTATTACTCACTCATAAGTGGATATTAGACATAAAGCAAAGGATAACCTTGCTGCAATCCACAGCCCCATAGAAACTAGGTAAAAAGGAGAGCCCTAAGAGCAACACACAAGGAGGGCCCAGGAATGGGAAATAGTTAATATCTCTTGGGTAAACTGGGAGGGGAATAGAAGAGTGGGGATGGGGAATGGAACATGAAGGATCATGATGACCAAGTTGGGGAGGAACAGAGAAGGAGAGCAATGAAAGAGATATCGTGATAGAGGGAGGGAGGGAAAAGCCTAGTGTTAGGGAAACTCCTAGGAATCCACAAATATAACCCCAGCTAAGACTTCTAGCAATAATGGAGAGTCTGCCAGAACTGGCCTTCTCCTCTGAAGAAATTAATGGCCACCCTAAATCCCACCAACATCCAGTAACTGATGGAAGCAGATGCGGCAAAGCACAGTCAAGCACTGGGCTCAGCTCCTGGAGTTCAGTTGATGAGTGGAAAGGCAGAATATATGAGCAAGGGGGATCAAGATCATGATGGGAAAACCACAGAGACAACCTGAGCTATGGTAGCTCAAGACTCTGGATTGACACCTGAGAACCTGCATGGGACCGAACTAGGCCCTCTGAATGTGGGTGATGGTTATGTGGCTTGATCTGTTTAGGGAAAGGGGCCTGGCAGTGGGACTATTCTCGGTAAGTGGACTGGCTTTTTGGATCCCATCACATATGGTGGGATACCTTGCTTAGCCTGAGTCTTGGGGGAGGGGCTTGGTCCTGCCTCAACTTGATATACAAGACTTTGGTGACTCCCCAAGGGAGGCCTTATCCCCTCTAAAGAGGCTCTGGGAGGTGGGGTGGGGCAAGGGGAAGGAGGCAGAGCTGGGTTAGGTATGTAAAAATAATTTTAAAAAGAAACTAAAAAAAACCATAAGTTCGAAAGAAAGGTTTCCTAGTGTTACAGCAATTATGTTTCCAAACTACATTTTTAGTAGGAAGTCACTGTAGATCAACTCATGAAACACAAGCAAAACAAGGGCAATGTGGTGGTATGGTAGTCCTTCAGAGACAAGCTTGAGAGTCCCCTGTCATTCCTAGGCTGCATCAGTTGAATCAGCCACACTTTCCCAATAGTTCTACCTCTGTTGTCTCGTTCCCCTCACACCTGCTGTCTCAACATCCAAGAAGTGACTCATTTCGGTGGGAAATGAACAAGAATATGCCCAAGGCTTGAAATATTTTAAATGTGAGTGTTAAGTGAACACAGAAGATTGTACTTAAAAATACCTGTCATCACTCAGGTGGCATCTGTTTCGAGTGCACAAATAACCCAATATTTTGTCGTCTCATCATTCACAACTCTTGGAGAGAAAACAGAGAACAGAATGAGCTGCAGGTGAAACAAAATAAACAAATTTGAGTTTCGACAAGAGGGACAAAGCCAGGCTATTTTAAAACCTGGAAATGCAATCACCTTGATGGTTGTGTGAAGCACACGTATTGTGACAATTGTTTAAAGTCTGCGTGTTCTGGATTAACACAGTTGCGAGCTGATTTAAAGTGGGAATAATATTACCAAGAAAGAAGATGGCATAGCACCTGAGCTATGCATAAGCTATGTGTAAAGATCTATTCATGAATACAGCTACATAAACTAAGTGATGAAATAAGACCTCTTAGTTTGCATTATTAAAACAATTGTATACTTTATTTTAGAGGTTAGTTGATATTTTGCATAGCTTAAAATAGACTAAAATACAAATTTTTCTTTAGTACTTTATTTTCTATCAAGCAAGCAAAACCGAGTTCTTCAAGGCAGCCAAGCAAGTTGCTGAAATGCATGACTCTATAATTCCATCACTCCTGAACTCATATCAATATTTAGAAATTTGCTCTACAGAGATTGATTTACCATATGTGGCAATAACAACCATTACAAACTCTCAATATTTCACAAACCATGATATAAATTGACTTTACTTCACACTCCTAGATGTCATTAGGCTCCTCCCCTACCAGGGAAATTGTTTCCATGGTAACCAAAAGGAGGGGGGAAGAACAGGGAGGGACAAAAACAGCATAAAACCTAATGAAATGAATTATCTATGGAATAAACAAGATATGGGAAAGTGTTGGATGTCAGAACACTTTTGTCTCTAGGCCTTTATATATCTAGGGATATGAGGGCCATGCCATCTAAAAGATCGGACAGGCATGAATACTCTGCCTGAGGCTGCCTGCATTTACCAGCATCTATGATCCGTTCTTAATGGAACCTGCTGAATCCTCCTCTCACCACCAGCTCTGCACAACCTCTGTGGACATGACTAAAATGATTCAGAAGCTCTCAGCTAGAATGGAAGCAGAGTTGCTCACAGCAGTCCCAAATCACTGCTTTGTAAGCTTGTTGTGGGTTGGATGACAAATAGAAACCAATGTGGCATCCGAAGTGGATACCACACACCAGAAGTAATGATCACTTACATAATCAAGAGTCCAGTCAACAGAGCTTTCACTGATTAGCACATGGTGATTTTGTCTGGCCAGTTGAAGAACAGTGAGGCCAGGCTCCCAGATCACAGTAACCTTGCAACCTTCACCATTACTGCTTTCTGAAGCAATGATGGCAAAACAAGAGTTTCAGTTATGCAGAAGTCTCCAGTGGGAACACTATGTACTAAAATCAATTCTGAACTCTTGGGTCACCAAGGAAGCTAATATGAAGTAAACATTAAGTAGCACCTGCTTTCATCTTTTCCCTCAGATTGCTTAAATAAAATATGCAGCTAACATAATGTCATTTTTATGAGATTCTGCATATATGTGACTTTCGGAATTAACTCAGGGGACACACATTACATATAAACATATACTTTTTAATTAATTTTTCTTTGTAATTCAAAGTAGATGTCTAATGCATTCATGGAACGATACGGGCTCCCTCTGGGGGGCAATTTTAATACCTGTAATTCCGTGGCTTGTTAATCAAAGTTTTTTTTAAGCTTGTAGATAATTTATGTCTGTCTAGTGTTCAAAAGGTTGAAATTACAGCAGTAAGGGAGGAGGGGAGCCTTACCTCTGACAAAAGATAAAATTTCATGGAATTTCTACAGAACTGAGAAATTCTGAGATATATTTTCTTTATGGAAATGCTTTGATTTTAAAGGGGAAAGAACTGTAGGATTTTCCCCCTACAAGGTAGAGTGAAAGTACTTGACTTCAGATATAGTAATGGTTAGTATTCTCCATCAGTATTGTCCATCTACTGGCACATGAATTTTCCAAAAGATAGAATTTGTTGTGCTTCTTGTAGAAATATAACTGGGCATATGTTACATGGGGAAATTTCCATGCTGTGTAATTTCAGACTGAGATTACGTTGATTTTGTTGACTCTGAGACTCCATTCTTTTCTTTCTGTTTTTGCTTATGTTTTGTCCTGTCATTAAGCCCAGTTTCCCACAGAGAATAAGCAGATCTCAGGGTAGAGATTGCAGACACAGAGCTACAGAAGGGAACCAGCATGCTGTCTTCATGGGAAGGCTATTGATATTTCAGGTTTGTATGTTAGTGTGAGCATTTGCACATACACATGTATACTCACAGTTGGATAAACTCACACCATTCCTTGCTGGAGCATAGCTCCTTTTGAACTTGAAATGATTGCCCAGGAAAATTTTACTGAGGTGTCATAGACATTCATATCTTCTAACTTTGTTCTTACTCAACTACAACCTTACTGGCAAATAATAAAATAGTACAAATTTAATTTGATTTCAACAGGCTCAAAAGAAGGCTTAAGATATGAGACTAATTGTAGTAGTGATCAATGTCAAAGAGTCATATGCCAATTAGTGGAATGAATTCTCAAGATTTCAGAGAGCAGTAATGGTGAAGCCCACCATGTTAGTGTGAGCCTGGCCTAGCTGGTCTTCTGCTGACCAAACAAAAACAATGTGCTAATCAATATAAGCTCAATTGACTGGAGTCTTTACTATGTAAGCAATAATTTTTTCTTATTGGTCTTTTGCTTGTATATTAAAGTTTTCAATTTTGCAGTCTTATGGGTTTTGTGTGTGTGTGTGTGTGTGTGTGTGTGTGTGTGTGTGTGTGTGTGTGTGTGTTTGTCTCTTGAACATAGATGAGCCAGTGTCCTTATGATAGGATGTAGCATTCTTTGGGTGCTACACTTTTGGTGGTCTATCTGGATCTTGAGGTAGACTGATTCCCAGTTTTCTGAGAAACTGTCGTGTTGATTTTCAAAGTGGTTGTACAAGTTTGTACTCCCAACAGCAATGGAAGAATGTTCCAAACGTATGAATCTTCAATTAGTCCCTGAATACAGGCCTTTGTTGAACATCAAAGGAAATATCCCTTAACAGATTTTTAAAGCAGAATGTCACATTTCATTATGACAACTGAGCAAGGCACGGACCTATCTATGGTTGTAGCAGAATGTCACCAGGAATCATTTTGTTCCTATGTTCCTTTAGTAGAGCAGAAGTATTTTGAAGCTCCCCACCCAGTCTTATGGCTTATCTAGTCTCCAGTTCTTGGCCACCAAACAGTGTCATGCATGGATTCTATCTCATGGAGTGGACCTTAAATCCAATCAGAGAGTGGTTGTTTACTCCTAAAATGTTTATATCACTATAGTCATTTACATTTTGTATATTAAATTCCAAGGATAGACCCCGAATTAACAGATTTGACAGCATGTACTTTTACCCACTGAGCTTCTTTGCCAAACCTTCATTAGTATATTTAATTATCAAAACCAGTTTTATGCAGAATCCTAAATAGTAACCATCTGTCTAAAACTCCAAACCAGAGACATAAAGTAATAAGTATTTATTGTGCTGTTGCCTTTCTTGCCTTTCTTGTTTCTGTCTGGTGTCACAGGGCCAGTCAGATACAAAAGGATTACACCTCTCTTGGAGAGTATTAGCAAGGTCACTTTCAAGAGGTGAATGTATTGGGACAGCAGAATTTAGGTCATTGGAAAATTGTCTAAAAATAGCAACCATTGTGACCATTACTTCGGAGGTGATAAAATAACCTATAAACACATATGACTCAAGGTTGTGACATATGAGTGAGTAATGGTGTTGAGGTCTGAATACAGGTTTCGGGTGTGGAATCATAAAGTAGTCTAGGCTGTGAGAACATCCTCTGGAACTCCAAAGCACAACTTCCTTTTTATTGTCCAACTCTGCATTCTGTAATAATTTGACAAAGTAAGAATGGAAGATGAAAAGGTATTCTCCAACTTGAAGAGGGTGTCCCCATTTGAACAGCAGTTTTCTACAATTGTGCATTTCCTTATAGAAATTATGTATGTGTGAGTACAGAGTCAAGTGTCTCTTAGTGATGTGGCTTCATTCTGAGAAGTGTGCAGGTAGACAATTTTATTGTGCACCATACATCAACATTTCTATAGGTCAAAGGCTCCATGTGGCCAGTTTGTGTGATCAAGAAATGCCATTGAGTGAAATATATGAAACTGCTGAGGGTTTAAACACAGTATATTATCTAAGAATATCCTTTTATAAAAATGAGGGCAAGTTAAAATAAAAGTATCAAGTATAATGCAGTGAGTATAGAAAACAAATATTGTGATGGCAAGTGTTACCTGTGTTGTACTTCTAATGTGATGAGAGTACAGAAGGTTTGCTTATGTCCATGTCACCACAAGAACTTCAGTGTTGTCTCATGGTGCCTTTCTGGCTAAGATGTGCTAATAATCTTAGCTAGTTTTATTAGATGTGCTAGGAAACATAGCTAATAAGTTTTCTACCAAAATATGGTTTAATTTTGTTAACATTTTATAGGATTCCCAGTATAAAAATGGTAAATTGATTCACTGACTTATCATTATGTCATAATAAGTATTGCATTCATCAAACCATGCACATATGCAAATATGTTAGTTTAAATAAATAATTGGATTTATGTGAGATTTTTAAAAAATAAAACAAGAAAGAAGGCAATAACATCTAACCCAAAGTGTAAAAGTAAGGATAAATCATTAAAGGTAAAAAGAATCAGTTGATTTAAATAATTTTTCATTTCTATATCTATTTCTCATATCTAAGGCATTTATGACGGAGGTGAGAAAAGTCACTTTGACAGATATACACATTGACACCAGTACTCAATCACAGGTATCTTCTTAAGGATGATATCCCCACTGTCCTACTGAACCCTCACACCCTCTGTGTGAAGACCTGCTGAGCCTCCAACTCAACTTTTTTCATAACATTTATCACTTTGTCATACAGTAAATGACTTTCTGTTTTTTCATTGTATATATCACTTATTTTCTACTTTGGAACTCATAGTCTAAGAGAACATGAATTTTACTGCAATTTATGACTGCAAGAACATAGTCACCATGCTTCTTTCCTCCCACTTTGCTGGAACTGCCATGATAAACTATCACGGACTGGGTATTTTGAGCAGAAATGTATTCCCCCACACTTCCAGATGCTAAGACTCCAGGACCAAGGTGCTGGCAAGTCTGGATTCACATGAGCCCTCTTTCTCTACTTACAGTTAGATGCTTTCCCACTGTCCTCACATGGTCTATTTCTGCTGAGTGGGGAGATGCTGAGCACTCATCTACCAAACTATGATAGAGCTTGAGAGACAGATCTGCCACAGTCCACTGATGCTTTCATTTTTTTTATTTAGAAGCATTCTTATGACTATGCTCAGAAACTTTCAGTAGCTTATTTGAAAAAGAAAAATAAGAAAAATACTTCAGATTTCTGCTTTGGGTTCCAAATGTCTGTAGTGAGATCTTACTGGCAAACTTACTGGCAAAATAAATAAAAGCATCCAAAGAATGATTTCAAATGAGAGACTCTCAGAAACATGCTATAATATCAGAGAAAACTGTTCTTCTTTCTACAATTCCAGTTGCAGAACTTCCATGCACCCAGTAATTCATTTTACTCTTAAACATTTGTGATGATGCCCAACGCTGAACGGTCAATTAAAATAAGCAGTACAAAATGCCTACCCTGAAATGTGAGCCCATCTCTGGCACATGTTTCATTTCAATGCTGGAATTGCCAAAATAACTAGTGTGACTGTTCAGTTCTAGGATCAGCAACTTGTTCTTTCGGTTTCTAAATCCCAAAGCAAACAGCTCAGAGATGCTAGAAGTCAGCAGAAAAGAGAGCTCCACTTCTTTTGTTGTCCTATTACAACCAGTGTATTTTGTTAAATCATATCCTCCTCAAGGAGACATCAACTATTTGAAGAAAACCTATTCCTGGTATCTGAATTCTGTCTTTAAATAAGGAATAAAGATCAAAGAGGGTACATTTTCCAATTTTTGAACATTTCCAAAGCTCCTCATACTGCAAAATGGAATTACTTAGGGCTGCTATGGAGACCCCTGTAGCTTCAAGCCTATAAGTGGAATGTTTTAATACAGTGTACATAATTAATTGCAACATATTTAATATCTATTAAATGAGGAAAAAACAAGCCACTTAGTACATGTATATTTATTTTAAATATTTCACCAGGCACATACACTTACACACACACACAAAACTGTGTTAAGTGTCTAAAATATTTAATACAGACATCTTACCCAAGTTCAGCATTATATTTAATAGCGATTGTTTTCTATTGTGAGACTTTTTATTATGAAACAATTGGAGAGCTTACCACCAAGTAATATTTGTTAATTAATGCCTGGGAAATCAGAAAATACACATGGCTGCTAGATCAGCATGAGGCCTACCAACAGTACAAAAGAACACTCATCACCAGTGATTTTAAACTGTTGGTCGATGCCCTGTTCATTATGTAAGATTACTTCAATGAAAATGTGGGAAAATAGTTCAAAGTGCATAACAATATAGTGTATGCAACTTGTGTTTCATTAATTTCCAAGAGTAGAAATATTCTCGTCTGGTGGATTTAGTTTCTATATTGGAAAGATAGTACTTAGATTTATTATTCAGAAAAACCCTTCTAATTTTTGTAGCTTCTTTTCTCATTTCATAAGGAAATCCATGTGCTGCTCATCTTTTCCCTTTTTCTAACGAACCATATATTTCACTCTTTCCCTTACAGGACAGTTTGAGGAAGAATTCAGTTATAGAAAATTGAGATATACACACTCATAGATTAAGGCAACTGTGTCACCTACATTTTCCATGATTCAGCCATGCCCTTTGTTTTTGGATGTGATAGAAAAATCTGTTTTCACTCTCAACTGGAAATTCAGCATGGTTAGACCATATGGCTGTTCACCTTCAGGCAACAGAGAATGGAAGAGATTCCCAGCTGCTCCCATTACTGTAGACAGTGACCCCGTTTGGACAGCAGTCTTGAGAAGCTAACACCTAGAAAACAGACTCTCTCCTTGAATGCTAGACTCTTCTGAATGTTTGCTGTCAAATTCTATGTTTCCTAATTTTAATGGTGTCAGTGTCTTGTGTATGTGCCATCTCCATTTCTTTTTACCTATTGAAGACCAGATACTAACATTATAATGGTTTATAAGTAGTGAAGGTTATCTTAGTTCAGAAGCCTCAGAGTATTGTAAAATCTCTTCTTATTTTTATAAACTTAACCTACGACATCATAGACACTAAATGGATATTTACAAGATACGTGTTGGTCAACATGCTGTAAATACTCACAAGAAATTTGCATACAATGCACCATACAGGAACACAATACACTTTTAGAATTTTCTTGTTTTGTTTTCAAATAATGTCAGTGGTGAGGTAGATTCTGATATATATATATATATATATATATATATATATATATATCCAGGTCAAGACCTTGGTACATAACCTAATAAATGGAATGAGCAAATGTGTCTAATGTCTAGCATCCAATATTTAGTTGAAAACATTTTACTCTTTCTAATAGGATTAAAACCATTCCTCAAAACAATGAAGTAATATCCCAGTAAGTTCTATTTGAAGCTCTATCCATATTTATTCTTTACCTCTTACATGTTAAACATACATGACTGTATGAAAAACACATCATTACAGTTCATAAAAAACTGAGATAACCCACAAAGCTTGCAGGAGACTGACATAAGGATATTTTTTCTCTTCCGTTTTTGTTGGGTTGCACTTTGGATCTAATTTGACCTTACATCTCCTTCAAAGAATGTCTGAGTGTACAGGGCTATCAGTCCTCTATCTAACTCTTAATGTCTAGTTCAGGAAAAACTGGTATCTTGCTGGACTATGTCTTTAACTCTGAAGACTGAAGACATTAAGTGAGCAAAACAGAAAGGATCAGAGCATTTGGGCAAGTGCATCCATTTATCGGACCACAGATGAAGGGAACTCTCAAATGTGTACGACATTATGTGTTATATCTGACTCTAGTATTAGATACATATTGATTCACAGATGAAGAAGCCCCTGCCACACTGTGATGTAAGCATAGTTTCTCATCAAACTGTATTTATACATTAGATGGAACAAGAAAAATTGGTTTTTAAAACAATTCATTTACTTTACAAGTTAGTTCCCAATCCTGTCACCTGACTTACCTAAAGTCATCAACCCTCATGAGACAGTGCACTTTGAGGTCTTATTTCTGTGTGGACAAAGGGCTGGAGGTTCACTGAGCTGCTTTGTGCCAGGTCTAAAGACTGAGGGAGTGGCCATGACCTGGTCACTGCGTTTGTTCCCTGGCATATGCATGCTGAATAAAGGATGAGATGTTCAAGCCAGAATGAATAAAAATAATAATTGTTTTCAACCCTTTATATTTATATGCTTTGCAACAGAATCTTGAGATAAAGCTGAGAACTTTCCTTGTTTCCCTGTGTCTGTTTCTCCTGACTCATCGTTATCCATTCTACATATATCTGCCATCAAGTGCTTACTGATTTATAAAAATGAAAAGAATTTTTGTGTACTTTGATATTCAGTCAGAAGAAAACCATTGTAAATCTTAAAGGCCTAACATTTTTATCTTGAGGGAAAACATAATTGGACTGAAGGTTATTTACTGGGTACTTTTAAAAAAGCCAAATAACGGCTTTTCAACATCGTCTACATTAAGTAGCTTCAAAATGATGCTGGAAAATAGCATCTAGAAATGGCTTAGTGGACATGGCTGCAACATTTTAACGCATTTGCCTATATTTTAGATTTCATTCACAAAATTGTTTGGATGTACTTAGGGTGCTTTTACTTGAATTTTTATTTATTATTTAACACAAACCTAGTCATTTCATAGTCATTACTTTAAAACTTCCACAATTGATATAAAATCCATGTTGGGTTTTGAAGGAAATTAAGTAATCATTATCTGAAATACCAAAAGCAACAGAATTTCTTCCAGTGTATTTCTTGTCACATTGTTAAGAGAGCTCCCTTTACAACCCATGCACCTCACATTATCATTCTTAAGGATGTCTAGAATTTTTCTTCTCAGCATTAAAAGAGTTGTTTACAGTGGTAGCACTTGGGAAAAAAAGTGCCCTTGGTTCAATTCTGGCTATAATCCAATAAAGATTCCACTTGCCAAAAGGAAATAATAGCAGGTTCCTGGAGCCAGCCATTACATTTTGGTTTTTCACTGCTTGGGAAGAAATCTGATTTTGACTTGCTAAGTCTGCCTTATGAAAGTAAATGAAGAATTAGATCATATATGCCATGTGATTAGTATCTGTTCCTTAAGCTTCTCTTAAATATAATTACTTTGTTTAAGTTGAACTGTACAAAAAATAGTTGCATAAAATGAGATAAATCACTGAGTCCATTGACTATTGTGTTTGGGTGTTTGATTCTGGTTTTGTAACATGGTATAAAATATAGGACATGGCAGAAATCTTATCAGTTTAGTAAGTGATTTTTGAATTTAACTTTCCAGGTTACAGAACACGTTTTATACCTGACCTTGTATATCCACTCTGTAGAGTATTTTGATTGCTCACCTTGTCCATGTATGTCTAAGCTAAGATACAAGGATTGCAATATACTTTCCAAAGTCTATCCAAGATAAAACAAATGACAAACAAAACAATTAAGCTCCCAAAAAGGGCCCATATGGAGGCTACTCAAGACATCTTGAGAGGAGAATTGTAAGTTTGCATCTTAAACTCAAAGCCTATGTGATAAAACTTGACCTCCTCTTTATCATTAGTGAAAGATACTAGAACCCTTCACAGGAGGGGACTAGTGAAAGGTTCCAGATCCTTAGATGTGAATCTTTGAAGGGAACTGTGGGAACCTCTCCCATTTTTTTTATTTTAGTAGCAATTTATTTACAAATAAGTCTCCTCATTCCCTCCCTATCCCATCCTCCAATGCTTCCGCAACTATCCTGCCAACCCACCACACACACACTCTCCAAGGATAGTGAGGCCCTCCATTGGGGATCATCAAAGTCCATCTCATCATTTGAAGGAGCGCCTAGGCCCTCTTTCTTGTATCTGGGTTGCAACATAATCCCCCCATAGGTAATTGGCTCCCAAAGTCCATTTGTGCTCTAAGGATAAACACTGGCTCCACTGTTAGAGCTCCCATAGGCTGCCCTGGCCTCCTAGCTGGCATACAAATTCAGAGGGCTTGGTTTGATCCAGTGATGGTTCCCCAGGTTTACAACTAGGGTCTCTGTGCTCTTACTTGATCAGGTCAACTGTTTCTGTGAGTTTCCCCAGCACAGTTATGGCTCCTTTGCTCATTCCTCCTCTTTCTCCACACCTGGATTCCAGGAGTAGGGCTTAGTGTTTCACTGTAGGTGCCTATTTCTATTTTGATCATCTACTGGATGAAGGCTCTAGGAATGGCAACCAAGGTAGTCATCAATCTCATTATTTGGAAGGGCATCATAGGCAGCCTCTCCACCATTGCCTAGATTCTTAGTTGGGATTATCCCTGTGGATCCCCTAACTTTTCCCCCATGCCAGACCTCTTTCCAAACCTATACTAGCTCTCTCTCTCAAGGTATCTCCTTTCTTACCCTCCTCTATTCCTCCCCTGTCTCAGTCCTCCTGTTCTCTCCTGTTCTCCTTCCTGTCCATTTCTCCCCCTCTCCCCTTCCCATCAACCTCCTCCCTCCCCCTGAGCTCCCAATTTGCTCAGGAGTTCTTGCCCCCCCCATTCTTGGGGGACCATACTTTCTTCTTTTGGTGTTCTCCTTGTTTCCCAGTTTCTCTGCTGGTGTGGATTGTAGGCTGGTAGTCTTTGCTCTATGTCTAATATCCATATATGAGTGAGTGCGCATCCTACTTGTCTTTCTGTGATTGGGTTACCTCATTCAGAGTGTTTTCTTCCAGTTCCATCCATTTGCCTGCGAATTTCAAGATTCCATTGTTTTTTTTTTCCACTGAGTAATACTATATTGTGTAAATGTACCACATTTTCCATCCATTGTTTGGTTGAAGGGCATCTAGGTTACTTCTAGTTTCTGGCTATTACAAACAACAAAGCTATGAACATAGTTGAACATATGTCCTTGTTGTATGAATGTGCATTCTTTGGGTATATGCCCTAGAGAGTAATTGCTGGATCTTGGACTGATTCCCATTTTTCTAAGGCACCACCATACTGATTTCCAAAATGGTCATACAAGTTTGCACTCCCACCAGCAATGGAGGAGTGTTCCCCTTTCTCCACATCCTCTCCAGCATAGACTGTCATTGATGTTTTGTATATTAACCATTCTGGCTAGTGTAAAATAGTATTTTAGAGTTGTTTTAAGTTGCATTTCCCTGATGGCTAAGGATGTGGAGCACTTTCTTAAGCGTCTTTTGGCCATTTTAGATTCCTCTATTAAGAATTCTCTATATAGTTCTGTACACCACTTTTTAATTAGATTGTTTGGTGTTTTGGCGGCTAGCTTCTTGAGTTCATTCTATATTTTGGAAATCAATCCTCTGTCAGATGTAGGGTTGTTGAATATCTCTTCCCATTCTGTGGGCTGTCGTTTTTGTCTTGTTGACTGTGTCCTTTGCCTTACAGAAGCTTCTCGGTTTCAGGAGGTCCTATTTATTTATTGTTAATCTCAGTGTCTGTGATACTGGTGTTATGTTCAAGAAGCCATCTCCTGTACCAATTCATTCAACGGTCTATCCCACTTTCACTTCTCAGAGGTTCAGTGTGACTGGAGGACGTTGAGGTCTTTGGGCCTAGCAATAGATATGCATCTATCTGTAATCTTCTACATGTCTGCATCCAGTTATGCCAGCACCATTTGTTGAAGATACTTTCTATTTTCCATTTATAACTTTAGCTTCATTGTCAAAAATCAGGTATTCGTAGGTGTGTGGGTTAATATGGTTTTCATTTCAATTCCATTGGTCTGCCTATCTACTTTTGTGCCAGTACCAAACTGTTTTCAGGACTATGGCTGTATAATAGAGCTTGAAGTCAGGGATAGAGATGGCTTTAGGAGTTGCTTTATTGTACAGGGTTTTTTTTAGTTATCCTTGGTTTTTTGTTTTTCCATATGAAGTTGAGTATTGTTCTTTCAAAGTCTGTGAAGAATTGTGCCAGTATTTTGTTAGGAATTGCTTTGAATCAATAGATTGCTTTTGGCAAGATTGTCATTTTTACTATGTTGATCCTACCTATCTATCCGAGAGCATGGGAGATCTTTCCATTTTCTGGAATCTTCTTTAATTTCTTTCTTTAATGACTCAAAGTTCTTGTCATACATGTCTTTTACCTGTTTGGTTAGAGTTACTCCAAGATATTTTATGCTGTTTATGGCTATTGTAAAGGGTGATGTTTCTCTGATTTCTTTCTCAGCCCATTTATCATCTGTATATATTAGGGCTACTGTTTTGGGGGTTTTTAGTTAATTTTTTATCCTGCAACTTTGCTGAAGATGTCTTACATTACTCATTGAGGGTGTTTTGTGTATCATCACACCTCTACGATAATGCACTGTGTTATTTTAAAGAAGCAGAATCAATTGATTATAAACTTGTATCTCTGAAACCATGAGCCAAAATAAATTTGTCTCCTTACACTCTGATTACCACAGGTATGTTCATAGCAAGAGGAAGCTGGCTACAACTGATATACAGACAATTGCCATTTAATTATTGCATTATGTAATTTAGCAAAATCAATGTTCCATAGTGGAAAACAATAAAAAATCATAAATTTGTTCTATAATTCCTTCTCCTTTACATCATCTGACAAATTCCTACCAAGCTTTTAATACAGCTCAGATCTCATTCCTTCTAAATATCTTAATATCTCAGAACTGGCATAATTTCCATAGTTCACATGTCAATCCTCTGGTGTAATGCTAACACTAGCATGCAGCAGCAACCTTTATCTTCTTCTGTCCATCATCATACAGCTCTCCTTAAGAAATAAAGGCACATCACTAGAAGACATGAGAACACCAAGGCTTTCAATATGCAAAGGTATACTTAATGGACTTTACCCTTCTCTTAAATTACTATTTTTCTACTTAACTGTGTTGTATTTCACCTAAAAGAACCCAGTTTCTGAGACTAGTCTAGGAAACTCTTCTCTATTACATGATGAAAATGAACATAAAGCTTTCACTCTTCGGTGTTGGTGTGTGCACTTGTGTATGAGGCCAGAAATCAACACTGCACATTGTATTCAATCATTGTCCACATTATATTTTATAATCGGTCCCTCAGACCCAGAGCTCACTGATGGGGGATGTCCTTCTGTATATGTTTCTTTTATTAGTTGACAAATAAAACACTGTTTGGTCAAGATAGGAGAAACTAAGAGATGAGGAGCATTCTGAGAAAGGTAGGCAGAGAGGCACTGGAATGAGATGCTACTGCTACGTAGAGACTGGGAAGATAGGATGCACCAGGCATTCTTTTGTAAGATAAGGCCATGTAGAAATATATAGATTAGTAGTTATGGCCTAATAATTAAGACAGAGCTAGTCAATAAGAAGCCTTAGCCATCAGTCAATAGTTTTATAATTAATATAAGTTTTGCATGCTTATTTGGGGGCTGAAAAGAGGGGGGCAGGACCTGGTGGGACAAAAACTTCCAGCAACAGCTCACTTGCTCAGCAAGACTAGTTGACTAGACCAGGAATCCCTCTGCCTCTGCCTCTCCAGTACCAGGAATAGAGATGTGCATTGCCTTGATGGTGTATTTTGTGTAGTTCAGTGAATCTGAATACTGGTTCTCATATCTGCACAGTAATCACTTCAGCCTCTGAGCTATCTCTTTGGTTCTCCATTTTTTTGTTGTTTATTTGTTTTGAGGGATTATCTCCAAGATTCAGAACGTAAATCTAAGCGAATCCCCATATAAGAAAATCTCTTTACTTTTATATCCTAATATTTAAATCCTTGGTCCTAAAAAATATTCTCCAATTCCATTTTAAAGGAAGCCCTTTGTAAGTCTGATATATATATACATATATATACATACATACATATATATATATATAATCAAAAAAGTTACCTGGACAATCTGCTCATATTTTTGTGGGAATAATTCTTCCAGGAGTGATCATTGATATGGAAGATTGAAGGAATTCTGGTTCTCTGGTTATACCAGAATATAATGGCAACAAATGACCATGATTATAGTACTCACTCTACAGAATTTTACTATTATATTTACCAATTTATCTGAGTAAATTAGAATTATCAACTCAAAATTTATAAATGCCTTTTCATTCACATATGATTCCAAGTAATTGTATTTGATTCAAATAATCATATTATCAGTGCTTTTCATACTCCAACCAGCATAAGGGTACCTGTGAGCCCATTCAGTGAAACCCATGAGTATGTCTCAGTTAAAGCACAGAGGCAGTGAAATCAGATCACATTTATTGGGTGGGAGCTGTGAGAAAGTCATATTCGTTCATTTGAGACCTTTAGGAAGCTTCTGTTTTTATTATCGTGTACAATCCGTGGAGTTCATATAAAAGCTAGGGACAAGGCAGTAAGTCTACCGCATCATTATTTCTTTTCCTACTGTTAAGTTTCTTTATAATTTTTCTGTATTTGAAAAAAATAGGTAAACCTGGCCAGATAGGGTTTACCTTTAACCTGCATTTTTGCAGATCATTTTTAAATGACTAGAAAAGCAAGCCAGAGCAACATTCTAAGGCATGCATCAAAGTGGAGAACACCTAAGTGTCTATACTAATACATGGCAAATTTAGTTCACCGCCGGTAAATGCAAAATAATGAGCTTTGAGTAAAGAATATAAAATTGGAAGATCTGCTTAATGGAGAGGTGCTGCTGCATGCCGATTAGAAACACATTTGAGAAGTCGCTGCAAAATTTGTATCCATTTAGCCTTTAGCTCAACATGGAATTGCAGAGATACCAAGTTAAATCACTAAAAACAAAATATTGTAAATCAAAGGCAGAATTACTGTTATAAAATATAAGTATAAATTTGCCCCCAGAAAATACAGAGCATGGCTGCTTTGTTTTCGTCCAAGCCATCAAAAGACTTGAAAATGGACCAACTGCTGCTTCTAAAACAACCCTGAAGTTCAAAACGATTTCTGAGAAATTGAAAGACAGAATTATCTACAAAAGTAGTAAAATTACTACACTGGAAACAAACAGAAAAGTAATGAGACTCTATGTCACAATAATAGAAAGGGGGAAAGAAGTATAAAACGTGTTTCCCAAAATTACGAGAATGTGAATGTGTTTTTAAAATCCTCTGAAACGGGATAATCAGTGAAATAAAGATACAATTATACACTTTACAAGACAGATTACAGAATCCAGAAGAAAACACATTAGACTACAGCAAGAAATACACAAGTTCAAATCAACTATTAGCTTTTTAGCTCATGAAATGACACTGACAGACTCTAATTCCATGAAATGAACTGTCCTGTTAAGCCCAAGACATCTTAAATAAGAGTTAATTGACAAGGTACTCAGAGTACCATGAGTATAAATATGAAATTATTCCAAGTTTTACTGACTTTACAACCAAGCAACTGAGACGCAGTCCATGAAACACATAACTCACAGGGAAGAAATTAAACAACCTAGTGTGTGCTCAGAAATATTAGACAGAATTAGGTTTTGATTAATGTTAAGTCTCTCCAAAACAAGTGTGTCATAAAATTCCAGTTATATTAGGTATTTTCTGTTGTCCAATTTCAGAAAAAGTGTGATTTACTGAAAAAATATATTTCAAAGAAAAAAACCTCTGAATCATTTAACAAAACAATTCCAAATGTTTTTTGTTTGTTTTCTGAACTATTTTTGTTACTTTCAAAGGCATTATCAGAATTCTAATCTTCACCTATAAATGAGATTGTTCATATCTGTCATAGTTTCTGTGCCTTCTGAAATCATTAAGTGTAGAGACCCACACACCACTGGGTGCTCCCTTCTGGGCCCTGGATTAGGCACAGAACACTCTAACACAGAGGAAAAATCAATTACCAACAACATAAATTGTTTTACAGAAAGAGAGAGAGACAAGGTGGCTGCATCTCAATCAGATAGCCAGCAAATGCTTTTCAGGAGTGACTTTTAAAGGAAAAAAAAGGAAATCTGTGTTAGGGTAAGCTAGGATGAGTTGGTAGGTTTTGCTACATGTTTCTCATTGTAGCCAAATGGGAAATTCTGATAGCTGGACCTTGGTGGTCCGCTTCAGGAATGAGTCAGGCATAAGGAAGTGGCAAAATAAGGGATTGGCCTTTGATGACGAGCATTAGGGATGTGGAAGTACTAAATAGGGAAATCCAATGGTTTAGCAAGAAACAGGGATGGAAAGAAGGAAGTCAGGGTCTGCTAGCACCATGTTTGCCATGCTTGGGCCTGTTGGAGCCCTTCACTAATTATGCTGTTAAATTCATCATTCCAAACACATTTTCCACTCTGTTAGTCAGACATTGTTATTTGTATAAGAATTTCTTTTCATATTCATATTGTATGTTTACTATCATCAACTAGTTTAATAAAACAATGTGGACGATAACAGTCTCCAATGTATACCTATGCAACAACAGGATGAAGGAGAACCCCAAACGACTGGATATTTGAGGTAAAAATTTGGTTCAATGTTACATTGAACCAGTGGTTGTTTCCCCACTGTCTTCTTTATAAGAAAAAGCCTGATTTCTAAACTGTATCTCTAATAGTACATGAAACAGTTTATTCTAGTTCAGAAGAAAAGTGAAATGGCTCTGGTGTCCTCTGCTACAAGGGTTATCATGGGTACTTCAGTCTACAAGTGTTGTTTACGATTATTAGCACATGGGCTTTTTATGTGGCTTGCATGCCTGTGGACTTAGTGAGTTTGCTGCTCATAAAACATCCTTGCATGGATAACAGACATGTTTTAGCCATAGTATCATAGGGTAGTCCTGAAGAGAAAACCTCAATGTCTACATTCTAATCTTCCCGTTTGTCCTTTACATGCTGTGTGTTCAAAAAATGGTCAAAAAATGAGAGAGGTGTGTAAGGAAAGGAAAGGGCATGGAAAGAGCATCTACTTCTGTTCTCAAACTTGATCTTGAGAAAGTGACTCCATATTCTTTCATGTTTATTATCACTCTGTGTTCCTCAATACTGCCTATGTGTCTGTGGGTTGGGCTACAAGCTTACAAGTGGGTAGTGTGAAAAGATGAATCATCTGTTTTAGAAAATCTATGCTCATCTCCTCGTGGGTTTCACTGGAGTGATGAGGTACTCACTTCAGTCTCAGGAGTTGTCAGTTACTCTGGAAGGAAGTTCTATAAGCTGATAAAAGTGGCTTTTGGGAAACTTCACTCAGGTTGTCTCTTCTCCATTATAAAAACCAAGACTGGCCCTTACACCACTATTTACACCCTCCTCATCTTACACATAGTGTAAAAATAAGAACATTGGCTATTTTTCTCAGGTTATTTCTAAGTCCTTTCAACAAATGAAACAACATTATACTCATTCTTTGGGCATCCAAAGTATGAACTAGGATTTTGTTAATCCAGATGCATCAATGTCGGCCTCTATCGATAATGTGCCAGCTTTGTGCTTAAGTAGTGATACGGTGTCATTAGAGATGTATTCCCGAAATACCATCTGAAGTTTCTGTAAAGGGACTCAGCTTCCTTAATTCAAGACATCTGTGTTACTAGAATCCTAAGAGGAAATGAAAGTAAAGGGAAGATATTGAAATATGATGTGATCCAGGATGCCATCAAGAGCCAGTGGAAATCATCAGATAACAACATGGAGAATGGGCTGAAGAAAGTAAGTAGTAGCAGAATTGAATTAAGCAGTAGAGTTAAAAACTTGTGGCACACACTGATGAGTCTAAAAGATATTCATAAACTTGTAAAACCTTTTATTTCCTTTTCTCTTTAGAACCATGCAAAATCTTAATGGTCTTCCCTGATTGTACTGAATGAAAGAAGTTTCCATTTCAGAGCCCAATTCTAGTGAATCCACGTGTTGATTGAAAAGAAATGTATGTTGTCTTGAAAATGAAATCAGACATTTAATGACAGAGAAAAACTATAAATGTACGAGATAAGAAACCTGACGAGGCCTTTATAAACCTCAAACACATTTGGTCAAATATTATACATTAGTGCTCATATGATTGCAAATCTTAGAGAAATATAGTGCCATTAGATACTCTTTTATTAGCCTTTGTTATGAGATTAAATATGTATTAATCTACAAGAGAACTCAGAAACTTCCATGTGTTTTGTTACTTGTTCTCCAGGTTCACAATCATTATTTATAATTGAAAACACATATTCTGCACATGCAAGAGTTTTTAGATGACATTTATAGAAACAAACTGTGTTATTCATCTGAACTTTGCCAATTAGCAATAAATATTTAGAGATTAGGGATGTTTAGGAAAGTGAAGGATCAAACACTTAATGAATCCCAGACTATGGTCTGTGTGCTTCTTTCATGTGGAACATGTTCATTGTGGTGTTTCATGTTTTATAAAATGAGTAATATACATATTTTTTTCTATAGATCCTGTTTTGTGGATGGAAAAGCTGAGTGAAATTCCTTCTGCTCTTTACACTCTTGTTAAGGCTATAAGCCAAAGACATGCTCAGCATGCCACTGGAACCCTTTCAGAATACAGATACAGCCTCCTTTCCCCTATAGCCTATGTCTGTAGGACACTAGTTGAGATATTGCATGAAAGTGCCACTACAAGAAAGGAAAGACAGGGCACTCAGACCTTCTCATTTTCTGTCTCAGTGATTAAGTCTTGAGACTCCCTTCCCTACACACATGCTTTCTGCCACAGGTTCCTTCTTACTGAACTCTACATAAAAATGAATCCTGTACATCAGATTCAGAGAGAAAATTTGAAAAAGTGGTTCTCAATATTTTTCAAGTAAAGAATTTTTATTTTATTTAGTTTTTTTAATTCTGATTAATACTGAAGTAAGTTCATAGCAGCATTATTTGTAATAGCCAGGACCTGGAAGCAACTTAGATGCCCCTCAACTGGAGAGTGGATAGAGAAAATGTGGTACATTTACACAATGGAGTACTATTCAGCAGAAAAAAAAAAAAACAATGGAATCCCGAAATTGCAGGCAAATGGATGGCACTGGAAGAAACCATCCTGAGTGAGGTAACCCAGTCACAAAATGTATGCACTCACTCATATATGGATTTTAGACATGGATCAGGGGAGTGCCAGTCTGCAATTCCACTAACAGAAAGTCTGGGAAACCCCAAAATGATATTACTGTAGACAGTACACATAAGAATTATTTTTCCTTTTAAAAAGACCTTTCAAGATTGATTTGTGCTGCCCAAACCTTCTTGGATGAATTATTGTCTTCTACCAGCATATGGCCAACTAAACCTGACTTTCTATTTTCTAGCAGCTAAAATCACCATTCACCCTATAGCTAGGGATACGATTGTATGCCCAACCCCCACCTCCATGCTGAGTTTTGGTCTGACTTGGGCTTACGTAGGTTTTGGACTATTTTAAGTGTACTTTTCAGGACCCTACCTAATGCCAGTAGTATTACTTTCCATGATGTGGGCCAGAAGCATTTAGATAAGTTTTATGGGTGTCTGTATGTATACACTACTGGGCAGCCCATCTCTAACGACATTGTGCAAGAGACTCAAGAATATCAGGACTTCCAAGAAGACTCTGTAATTCAGCTGTGAGACTTCTCTTCTACTGAAAAAAAAAACCACACACAAAAATTTGGCTTTAGAAATTGGTGCTTCCTCAAAAAGTCCAATTCAACTTTTGTAGCATGAATTCTTGTTGGGGAAGTCCTGTGCATTTGTCAATAAAGCACTGTCTGGCCAGTAGGAATCTAGATAGGTGGGACTAGGAGTCCAGGAGGACTCTGGGAAGGAGAAACACAGGAGAGTCAACATGTAACGCCATGGGGTAGGAAGCCCGGAACTATTCTCCGGTAAGAGAAATACTTAGATTAACAATTATGGGGTAATTACTTAAGTAAGAGCTAGCCAGTAAGAAACAAGCAAGGCCAACAGCTTCATAATTAATATAGCCTCCTGTGTGTTTATTTGGGACTGATGCGGCTCTAGAACCAGGCTGGCAGGAAGGCTCCTCTCAAGGAAAAAGCCTCTCTTTACAAATTCTAATTGGTATTAATAATAACATCTCAGAATCAGATATTGGGGTTAATGCTGAAGAACAGAGAAGCAAAGTGGCCAGCCACTAAAGAGTTCTTGCCTCCACCAATGCTCAGACCAAAGGGGACATCTTTTCCTCAGATGGAATAATCAGACTGCCCTGCTCCTCAGACTGCACTGCTCTTCAACTATCTCTCTCTTGTCTCCTCCTACCTTATATTCCTCTCTCCAACCAGCCATATCACTCCTGTCTCCGTCTACTTAGTGTTGGAATTAAAGGCATGTGATCCCAACCACTGGGATCACCTTTGTGTGCTCTGTTTCTCTTTTAGACAGATTCAATCTCGTGTAGCTCACAGTGGCTTTGAATTAACAGAGATGCATCTGTCTCTGTCTCCTGAGTGCTGGGAATAAAAGTGTGGCCACCATTGCCTGATCTTTTTTTTTTATTAATATTTTTTTTATTTTCCATTTTAAATTTAGATAAGAAACAAGGTTGCTTCACAAGTCAGTACGAGGACCCTCTCCCTTTCCCTCCCCTCCTCCCGTGCCCTCCCCCCATCCCCCCCCCGTTATCCCCTCAATCCCCCAGGGAGGGTGAGGCCCTCCATGGGGGTGTCCATAGTCTGTCATTTCATATAGGGCAGGGCCTAGACCCTTCCCCAAGAGTTCAGGGTGAGAGTGCACCTCACATTGTTCTATGGGAGTCCAGAGACCATGTGTATACTTGGGATGGGTACTGATCTGCTGTCCAAGGCTCAATAGATTACCTAGGCCTCCTCACTGACACCCAGATTCAGGGGGTCTTGATCAGTCCCATGCTGGATTCCCAGGCTGATGCCTGGGATTCAAGCGTTAACCTTTGTCTGGTCAGCTGTTTCTGGGGGTTCAACCAGCCCAGTCTTAATCCCTTTGATCATCAGTCCTCCCTCTCTGATACTGGCTTTCTTGAGTTCAGCTCAGTACTTAACCAGCCAGTAAATGAAGTTTCTGTTTCCCAGACTCTCTGGCAATAGGATTGTAGGCTGGCACTACTATGTAGTGTGGCTAGCTATGCACTCTGATCTTCAGGCAAGCTTTATTTATTAGATCATAAACAAAATATCACCATACATTTTATTCAAAGTTACCAAATTTCCCTACTGTCCAATGCCAGAAATATAGATTTATATGTGTGTGAGATTTGCTGATTTTATACAGTGGAAAACATAGTAAAATAAAAATGCTTTGAAATATGGATACTACATCTCCAGGCATGTGGGTTTTAGTTCTGATTTTACAGCAGCCACAACAATAAGAATTGAAAAACACTAGTGTTTGGGGGGGGTCAGATAAGGGGGGAGGATGATTTAATTGAAATGGTCCAAGGAAAGGAAAAGAGTGAAAATGGGTCAGGGAGGAGTGGATTACAAATAAGGGGTGGTCAGCAGTGTCAGACGGCTTGGAGAGGTCAAGTACAATGAGCCCTGGAGTGGAACAATTAGCAATTAGGAGGTCACTGGTTACTTTGTCAAAAGCACTTCCAGAGAAGGAGGGCAGATGCTAGATTGTAATGGGCTGGGAAGGAGTGGGATGAAAAACACGAGGGAGACAACAGGCATAGATTATTCCTTGCAGACATTTGGCAGTGAAGCTAAGCAGGAAGATAATGCACCATGTTGAGAGAGTAAAGAAATACAAACAAAGCTGCTTTTATTACATTTTTATTGAAATATAACACATATGGAAACACACACACACAAAAATTGTTAAGTGTATAGTTTTGAGAACTCTCCCAAAAACAAACACTCCTGTGACCAAGGAGAAAGCAAAGAGCTTTTCCTTGGGCCTCCCCAACCTCCCCACTTCCTTCTTCACCACCAATAGTTAACTCCATTCTGACATAACACATTACCAAGACTTGAGGAAATGGAAGGAATGGCTCAATCAGTATAAAGTTTTCTGCTAAGGACCTGAGTTTGGAAAGCAAAGTACAGAAGCAGAAGCTTTTGACCTTTGCACTCGGTGGGTGGTGGATCGGATGGGTGTAGAAGGCAATATCTCTGAAGTCCTCTAGCTGACTCGTCTTGCTGAGTCAACAATCAATAAGTCCCAGGTTCATTGAGAGAATTTGCCTCCAAATGTAAGATAAAGCATAATTTAGGGAGACACCTTAGGTCAACATCTGGTCTTCACATGCATGTACGTAAACATATGTGCGCTCATGCATGCTTGCGCACAAACGCACACACATACACACATACACACACGCACACACACACAAACACACAAAAAGTAAAACCTTAAAGAAAGGATAAATAGCACTAAAGATGTTGTCTAAAGCCATAAGAAATCTTATTATTTTATGTGTACTTAAAATTGCATACATAAAAGTGTACATGTATACACATACATACAGATTAAAGGAAGTCGTTACACTCATGTTGATAATGCTTCCCCAAAAGACATAGATTATTTGACAAAACCCCGGTGCTAAACATGAGAATGGTCCCTTCAAGATTTTGATCACTGGAATCCAAGAATACCCCAAAGCAATAAGGATATACATCTTGGTCGGATGTGAGAAATTAATGATAAGACCCTATTGTTGAATATACTACTTACTTCAGACTTGAAGAAATAGAGATAGGATCCTCCTCCCTGAGGAATAGCTTTCATAGTACCAGGAGAATCTATGCAAGTTTCCAAGAGAGAAAAGCAATTTATAGTCCTACCCAGCTGTAATGTCTACAAACCACAAAAATGATCAGAATAACAAGATATCCTAAAAGGTGCATTAGTGGTACTGATGTTCTGAAAACAACTAAACAAATATATAGTGGGCCATAAAACCCACTCAATAAGAAAGAATTAATTCCTGGTACCACAAACTTAACCTATTACCTGAGTTTAATAGGGTAATGGACCCTAGAACAAAACCTGCTACAAACACTTTCCTTAACTGGTATGATTTCTAATTGTACTCTAAATACTTAAACTTATATCCTTACATCCCTATACACTTATACTCTTATATCCTTATTCCATTATATCCTTAAATTCTTATATCCTTCTGCCCTTATACCTTTATAATCTTATATCCTTGTACCATTTTACCCTTACACCTTTATATCTTTATGTCCTCATATCCTTATAGCCTATTCCTCTGGGTTTAGCAAGGTAATTCTTCATACTGTGTCTAAGAAACCACTTCTTTCATTGTACAGGGTGATTAGACAAAGTGAGACTCTATAACTGAATGAACATGGATCAAGGCATTAGGATGCTCTTAATAATTCAGAAATAATACTTAAAATTTAAATACTTCCACAATAGTTGAGAAACAGATTCAGGATGGTTGTGACCTAAATTCATTTGAAGATGAATGACGAAGCATAAAGAACAAGAGACATCTTTCTGAATTCTAATTTGAATGATTATTGTAATAGAGCTATTCATTCTGCTGATCAAAATCAGCAAATCTGAAGCCCAGAGATTGTAGGCAAGGGGAGAGAAGAATCTCATTAAGTATATCTTCTCTGAAATTAAAGGTAAATTATAAAACTGAAAATATTAATCAAAATTTGGGGAAAGAAATCCTGAAATGCATAGAGTTGGAGATCAATAGCATTCCTCATAGAACTAATGTCTAGTGATTAAAAAGCAGCAGTCCAATGTGGATGTGCTGTGAGGAGAAACTTCATGCTACATTTTGCAAATTAAAATGAAAATGTGTAAAATGTCTCATTAGCAATTTTATTGACTATAGTTTGAAATGGAAATATTTTTGTCTGTCTTTGGCTAAGTGACATTTATCATTAATATGCTTTACTGATTTCATATTAGCATGGGTTTCTTTTCAGTAGACAGTATAAAATTTAAATATTACTCTGTTGTTTATATCACAACTGGGTTTAGCATTCTTCCTTTACTTCCTTTGTGGTATATATTGTATTTTATTGGGCAGTATTGAGTTAGTGTACTTATACAAAAAATCATTCATTCTATTTAATTTTTCCTTATTATTTACTTTAATTACATTTTACGTATTCTAAAAAATACTCAAAGTACTTTGCAGTTGACAGAATTACCATAAAAAGGCAAAATGGGTCATTTGATGAAGGTATAGCAATGTTCTATATAGCTGTATAGGTAGGTATGCCCTTTGTCTTAGTGTTTCTATTACTCTGAAGATGCACTGTCACTGTGGCAACTCTTATAAGGAAAACATATAATCAGGGTGGCAGCTTTACATTTTCAGAAATAGATTTCATCATTGTTATGGCAGGGAGCATGGTAGAATGCATGCAGATACGGCGCTAGTTACAACTTGATCAGAAGGCAACAGGAAGTGAACTGTCTCACTGAACACAGTTTGAGCACATATAACCTCTCAGTACATCCACAGTGACTCACTTCCTACAAAAAGATAATGCCTACAAAAAGTCATTCCAACAAAGCCACAGCTCTTAATAGTGCCACTCCTTGGGGTGGGGTGTTGAAACCACCACATTCCACGCCCTGGTTCTCAGAGGCTTGTAGGCATATTATAATGCCAAAAATTCATTCAGTCCAAATAAAAGTCCTCATAGTCTGTACAGTCTCAATTTTATTTAAAATTCTAAAGTTCCAAGTCACCTCTCAGATTCATGCAATCTCTTAACTGTAAAATCAAAACTAAAAAACAGATAACGTACCTCCAACATATAATGGCATAGGATATACATAACCCTTCCAAGACATAGGGAATGGAATGTAGTGAGGAAATACTGAACCAAAGCAAGACCAAAAACCATATGGACAAACTCCAAACTCTGCATCTTCACGTCTAATGTCAAAACACTCTTTTGAACTTCATTGACTGTAGTATACTTCTTTCTCTTGGGCTCATTCCTCTCCTGCTTAGCAGCTATTCATAGCAAGTATGCCCTGACTCTGACATTTCTAACATCTTGGGCCTCCAAGACAATCATAGTTTCCACTTCAAGGCTTCATGAAATGGCCTCTCTAGGCCTTCATTCAGAGACACATGCTGGGCATCATAATTTTTCCTTAGGTGTGAAGGCAAATTCAATAGCATATGCCTTCTATCCTTGGCCAAAGTTGCCAAGTTCCCCTGCTTGCTTCGAGTGGAACACAGTTGGGTCGTTCAATTATATCTTCAGCAGCTTTCTTTACTTTGCTGTTACCTTTGTTGCCTAAGCTCCACTGTCCTTGAACTTGCTCTGTAGACCAAGACTGGCCTCAAACTCAGACATCTGCCAGCCTCTATACCCTCGAGAGTTCTGGGATTAAAGGCCTGTATCACCAAACCTGGCACTAAGCTGTTCTTTAATTCCTTTTGACAAATTGGAAACTGGGTGGGAACTTGCCCTGGAGGTCACCGCTCCCTTTATTCAGTTGGTTAATCTGTTTATGTCCTTGAACACAGGATTTAGCTCTGTATGACTTCTTGGTGCCCCTTTTCTCAATCTGAACATTTTGCATTTTCCCTTGCTCAGCTTGCTCCTTTTCAGTATAAATCTTAGGGTTTCTACTGCTGTAAAGACACACCATGACCGGAGCAACTCTTACAAAGAAAAGCATTTTACTGGGGCTGGTGACAATTCAGAGGTTAAGTTCATTACTGTCATGGCAGAGAACTTGGCAACATGGTGCTAGGTAGATCTTGATCAGAAGACAACGGGAAGTATACTGTCTTATTGGGCATAGTGTGTGAGCATATATGAACCCTCAATGCCTTCCTCCACAGTAGCATACTTTCTCCAATAATAACATACCTACACACATGCCAAACCATCAATGTCACATCTTCTAATAATGCATTCCCTTTGGGGGTTATTTTCTTTCAAACCAGCACCATCTCTTTGATGTCCTTGCAGTTTTAGCAGTGACATGGTCCATATATATCCCTTATGTTTGCTAAGAATCATGGAGTGCATCTTTTCCAATTTTATTCCTTTTTTCTCTCTCACTGCTCTTGGTGTTCCAATAAGGGTACACCAACCCACCCCTGTCACAAACAACCTGAAATTTTGGTGATGATTTTGATAAAATGAATTATTTCTCATTGAAATTCTTTGCCAATTAATATTTAAAGAGTGGAGGGACCCATATTTCCTCTCTGTCTCATTTTGCCATGACTTGGTGATTCTAGTTCCTCAGATCTGGATGCAGCACAAGGAAATGTTGCAGAGAGTTATGCAGAATCCTGTCTATGGTCAGGCTGAGAAAGGGCAAGATTCATTTTACCAATACTTGCCTGGTGAGCATACAGTCACATGATCAGGTTGTTTATATCCACCAATGAGGTTAGAAAAAAAGTGAAATGGGGTTTACATAGAAATCTGCCATTCTCTGTGTGTGGCAAAGAATATTGTACCCCAATGTGTTAAATAACTTTTCTGTGGTCATATAGATGATACCTCAAGGAACAGGATAAAATAAAATTAGATTAATTCCCAAACTCTTTTTTTCTACATCTAGTTTCAGGTAGATTGTGCCTTGTTGACCTTTTGGAAATACAGAGGAACCAGTAGTTGCCAAGATTTCACTCTCTGATAGTTCTCCTCAATTGCCAATTTGATGAAATCTGGAATTACCTGGGAGACTAGGCTCTGAACATGCCAGTGTGTGACTATCATTATTAAGTTAATTCATATGGGAGTACCCGCACACCCACTTTAGATGAAAACATTTAGTTAGCTGAAATGGAGAGGGTGGAGAAAGAGAGAGAGAGAGAGAGAGAGAGAGAGAGAGAGAGAGAGAGAGAGAGAGAGAGAGAGAGAGAGAGAGAGAGCAAGCTGAGTATAAGCTCTCTCTTCATGATATTGTGGATATGATGTAGCTCCTTTAAGGTCCTGCTGCTATGATTTCTCTGGTATAGTGGGGCTATAATTAGGAAATGTGAGCCAGAATAAACTTTATGTCTCATAAGTTTCTTTTTGTCAGGGAACTTTATTGCAGCAATTGGATATTAGACTAAGACATGCTCCCTTGCTCTTTTTAGTAAGTCGTTAGATTTATGGATGTGAAGGAAGCACAGACTCCTTCCTAGCATGGAGACAGCAACCTTCTAGAGCTACTATGTGCAGAGTCCTCTTTTCTGTCTGTCCTCCTGCTCCAGGGAGCACCTGCCCTTTGAGAGTCACCTTGTAGCTCCACCCTGAACTGGAAATGCAGATACATAGGTAAGTTTTTACAGTTTCCCTGAGTATCAAGGACACTTCACTAATTAGAATTTTGAGTAAAACCGCATGTGTCTTGATTTCTCTCTGTCTCAATGCTGTCTTCCAAACAATACAAAATTTCAGAAGAAGGAAAATCACTTGTCATACAATAATCCACTCTTAAATTTACTATACCAGACTACTAGTAGACTAATATGTAAAATAAAAATCAATATATGCCTAATGTGACTGAACTCCTCACAGAGCACATCATTGACACAGAAAATTCATGAAGATTAGAACAACAGCTGATTTTATATAACACATGATATTCCACAGTTTACTGTTTAAAAAATGTGTGCTATATGTGTGTGTGTGTTATTCATATGTACATTAGCTTATGCTCACACATGTAGGCTTATCTGGAGGCCAGAAACTGGTATATTGATGTCTTCATCAGTTTTTCTTCCTTATTTTTTGAAGTAAGATCTTTTCACTGAACTTCAAACTGGCCATTTTGTATAGACCAGTTATCCAGAAAGCACCAAAGATCTGCTTGCCTTTGCATACCCCTCCTAGTGTAGTCCTTGAGTTACAGATATGTGTCACTGTATCTGGCTTTTTAAAATATAACTTTTTAAAATGTATTTATTTAATTTAGAAACAATCTTTTTTTACATCTCAATCCACTTCCCTCCCCTCTGGTACTCCCATGCAACCCCCCCTGCTGATTCCCCATCCACTCCCCAGGGAATCTGTCACATCATTTGGGGGAGGACCTTGGCGCTCCTCCATGAATCTGGGCTGAGAGAGTATCCCTCCATGGGGAATGGACTCCCAAAGTCCATTTGTGCACTAAGGATAAATACTAGTTGCATTGTCAGAGGTCTCATAGACTTCCCAGTTTTCCTAACTGGTACCCACATTCATAGGTCTTGGTCCAGTTCAATGCTGGTTCTCCAGCTTTACGACTGGGGTCTGTGTACTCTCACTTGGTCAGGCCAGTTGTTTCTGTGGGTTTTTCCAACCATGTCTTGACCCCTTTGCCCATCCCTCCTCCTTCTCTATAACTGGATTCCAGGAATTTGGCTCAGTGCTTAGTTATGGGTGTCTGTTTCTGCTTCCATCAGCTGCTGAATGAAGGTTCTAGGATGACATTTAAGTTGTCATCAATCTATCTCATTATAGGGAAAGGGCATGTAAATCATACCTGGCTTTTTTATGGATGCTTGGAATCTGAACTCAAGTCTTCATATCTATGGAGCAAGCGCCTTACCCACTGAGTCATCTTCCCAGGTCTCATAATTTTATTTTTGACTATGTTGTTCTGCTTTGCATATCAGAACTAGAACAGTTCACTGTAATAGGTGGCATAACACACAAACAATTCTAAGAGCAGCTTTGCTGTGCTTAACAATAAAGAAACAGAAACTTATGATCAGCTAGAGATTAATGAAGAACACCAACATGAAAAGAGGAAAATGCTAAAGCTCAGAAGAGTTCAGCTCGGTAAAAAGTTTACAGCAAAACAATAATGAGTACAAGGACCTCCCCAGACAGGGTCCAGCTTTCACTATTTAATTTTAGAGCAAATATCATGTTTAATAAGAGTACTTAATTCACTGTGGGGACAAAGAATATACAAACATATATACCCAGAAAAACAAAGGGTTACTATTTCACTTTAGTTAATCCAAAAAGAGAATATAAAAGCATTTAATTAGCATGGGGTTTTATATTTTAATAGGATTATTATTTTTAATGAATATTTCTTTTATCACAGTGGAAAATAAGGATGATAAAAGCTCAAGTGACATGCTCTAGGTCATACTGTAAGTACAAAACTGAGCTATGAGACAAGCTGAAAGTCCCTCTCTACCACTTAGAAGAACATCATAATAAAATCTACCATAATAGCATTCTAGTTTTGTCATAAAACCACAACAAACGATAGTTATTACATGAAAAATAGAGTAACTAATATTCGCCTAGTAAAACTATAGCAAATTGGGTCTAGTAATAGCAACACTATAATAATCATACTGAAAAATAGCTCCATGTTACAATCTGTATATTTACTACACTATTATAATAATTATAGTTCTTCCATAGGTTTCTTTTGCACAAAAGCTAAATTTACTCTAGTAATTGCATTCTCTTTTATTTTCTGCATAATTATAAGAATATAAAAGTATAACTTTTGATATGAAGCATGAATGTGTCACATTTCCTACCTTTATTAAATGATATGGAATTAAACAATGTTTAAAAATGAAAAACACAGAAATTATATATGTGTGTATATATATAGAATACACACACAGAGACATACATACATGCATACATACATACATATATATATACATATATATATATATATATCCTGTATCAGAATAGTAACTAGTTTAAGAGATGTCAAAACCAAAAGACAAATTTATGACAAAATTTAAACGTTCCAAAATCAAATTGTTTAATAGATACCAGAACCTAAAGTGTCTGCATATAAAGTATTCAGCCTGTCTTATGCCATCTCTGTAGCCTAAGACTTCTCCATTACAGGCATGCTGGATTTCACTGACGTAAAGGGGGCTTGGCCATGTGCACCGAAGCTTGTGATACACTGACAAACAGAACTCAACAGAACTCAAAGGAAATTCTTGGCCGCACATTAATTTTATTCATTGACTTGTAGATATTTTTCTGAGTATTTGGATTTTAAAAAATTGACAAGGAAACCACTCCTTCAAAAATTATAGTTCTCCTCCTTTTTTCCCTAAGTTGAAGTGACTGTATATTAGCTAAATAACCACATATAGCAGAGACTGCTTATGTGCTCATCAAGTCTGTTAATATTACCTAAAGATATAAAGAGCATTACCCAGTCTGTTGCTTAGCAGAGTGACTGTTGACCTGGGAGCACCGGCATAGCTGACCTTCTGACTCACCCAAGATGTCCCTCCCATGCTACTCAACTTATTCATCATTTCTGCAATGGGTGAAGGGTTAAAGATGCAAGATGACAAGAACTCTGGTGTCTGAATCTCCTCCTGCCCAGCAGCTTTTTAGCTGTGATGGGACTAGCTATTCTGGTCTAGACTATATTGTGCCATGAGCATTTGTGGGGTTTTGCCTCAGTAGAAAACATTTCTTGATGCAAGGCCTTTTTAGTTCAGGATTTTTTTCTCCTCTCTATTTTGTATTAACTTAAAAATAATCTTGTTTTCCATGTCAGTCCCAGTTCCCTCTCTCTCCTCTCCTACCCTGCCAGTCACTGACCCCCTATTCCATCCCCTTTCAGCTTCCCAGGGAGGGTGAGACCTTCCTTGGGGGATCTTCAAAGTCTGTCACATCATTTGGAGCAAGGCCTACGCCCTGCCTCATGTGTTTAGACTGAGAGAGTATACCTCTATGTGGAATAGGCTCCCTAAGTCCAATCATACACTAAGGATAAATACTGATCCACTACCAGAGGCCCCATAGACTTCCCAGGCCTCCTAACTGATACCCACATTCAGAGGATCTGGATCATTCCTATGGTGATTCCCAGCTATCAGTCTGGGGTCCATGAGCTCCCCCTTGTTCAGGTCAGCTGTTTATATGGGTTTCTCCAGTCTGGTCTTGACCTAATTGCTCAACACTCCTCTCTTTCTGCAACTGGATTCCAGAGTTCAGCTCAGTGTCTAGCTATGGATGTCTGCTTCTGCTTCCATCAGCTTCTGGATGAAGGCTCTAGATTGGCATATAAAATGTCATCAATTTCATTATAGGTGAAGAGCCTTTATGGCAGAGTCTTCACTATTGCTTAGATTCTTAATTGGGGGTCATACTTGTAGATCTCTGGACATTTCCCTAGAGCCAATTTTCTCTTTAAACCTATAATAGTTCCCTCTATTATGGTATCTCTTTCTTGCATTCCTTTTTACTTCCCCTGAAAAAATCTTCCCCCTTTTCCCTTCTCCAGCAAACTATATGTGTCTCTCTTAGGGTCTTCCTTGTTTTCTAGCTTCTCTGATGTGTGTGGATTGTCGGCTGGTAATCCTTTGCTCTATGTCTAATATCCATATATGAGTCTGTACATACCATGTTTGTCTTTTTGTGACTGGGTTACCTCACTCATAATGGTTTCTTCTAGTTCCATCCATTTGCCTGAGAATTTCAAGATTTCATTGTTTTATTCCACTGAGTAGTACTCCATTGTGTAAATGTACCACATTTCCTCTATCCATTCTTCAGCTGAGGGGCATCTAGGTTGCTTCCAAGTTCTGGCTATTACAAATAATGCTGCTATGAACATAGTTGAACAGATGTCCTTGTTGTATGAATGTACATCCTTTGGGTATATGCCTAAGTGTGGAATTGCTGGATTGTTTTGTAGACTGATTCCCATTTTCCTGAGACACCATCATATTGATTTTCAAAGCAGCTGTATGAGTTGGCACTCCCAACATAAGTGGAGGAGTTTTTCCCTTATATCACATCCTCTCCAACATAAAGTGTCCTTGGTATTTTTGACTTTAGCCATTCTGACAGGAACAAGACAGTATCTCAGAGTTGTTTTGATTTGCGTTTCCCTGACAGCTAAGAATGTTGAGTACTTTCTTCAGTGTCTTTCAGTAATTTTAGATTCCTGTATTGAGAATTCTCTATTTAGTTCTGTACACCACTTTTTAATTAGATAATTCAGTGTTTTTGTTACTAGCTTCTTGAGTTCTCTATAAATTTTGGAAATCAGCCCTCTTTCAGATGTGGGGTTGTTGAATATCCTTTCCCATTCTGTGGGCTCCCATTTTGTCTTGTTGACTGTGTCCTTTGCCTTACAGGAGCTTCTCAGTTTCAGGAGGTCCCATTTATTAATTGTTGACCTCAGTATCTATGAACTGTAGGAGCAGTCACAGAAAGCAACATTGACTTCTTCCTTCCTCCACTTTATCCCTTTTCTTTCCTGCATTTCTCTCTCCGTCCCTTCCTCCCTCCCTCCCTTCTGCCCTCTCCCCACTTCTTTTCTCCTTGTCTCCTCAATGTTCCTCTTTTTCACTAATACAGATATATAAGCTGAAGGCTTCAGCATGCCCTTACCACTCATCTTGGTTTTCCTCTTTCAGTTTTCAGTAGTATTGTTTTGCTTGTGTTTGGGATTGAAAGTAATATGCATATTTAAACACACAATGTTTTGACTGTAACCTATTAAAAGCCTCTGCCAAAAATCTATACAAATCTAGCACTGAGATCTAAGCAATAAAGGGTTTATGTTTAAACTGTCTAAATGGCTTAGGGATGTATTACAAAAGCAAATTTCTCATTATTTAACACTACTTAGATTAAGGGGGCAAACAGCAGCTACTTTAATTTTGAACTCTAAAATTCCTAAGGCAGAAAACAATTTATTTTTCATTATGTTTACAATGCTGTTTGTTTTGTGTTCATTTGGTTTACTGTGATTTCCTGTCTGTTATTTGCTTTCTTGTATTATCTCCTCAACCCAGTTTCTGGCACACACCTCCCACTGTATATTTCAAAACTATCCATTTCAGTCTTTCAAAGAAAGCCTTGATACATGGCTCTCCCCACCCCATATGAATGAAATTTGATTTGAATATTATCCAACTCAAAATGCATCAGCTCAATGACTCCCTGTTGCCTTACATGCGATATGAATGACCATACCAATTACATATTATTAGTGTGTATTAGTGAGAACAGAGGAGACTCTGACTTTAGTTATTTTGTTCAAAAGAAAATTATTGAATGAGTGCTGAAAAGGTGGCTCAGTCACTAAAAAGCCTGTTGCTTGGGCATGAGAACCTGAGTTTAGACCCTAGGACCCACATAAAAGCTGGAAGTAGTGGCACTATTTTCCTGAAGTCTTAGTGTCAGAGAGGCAGAAAGATGAGGTTTTGGAGAGCTCACTGGCCAGCTAGTTGTGCTGGTCCTGATACAAGCTCAGTGAGAGACACTTGTCTCAAAAAAGATGGAAACTGGAAAGGAAGAGACTTGATATTACCTGCACATATGTTCACATACAAAAATAACACAACACACAGACAAAACACTTTGTTAGAGAAAGGGCAGTAAAGAACCAACTGATATATGTTAGAGGATTTTAGTATATTGTGTTATGTCATTTGTTCATTTGTGGTTTTAGTCATGGAACCCAGGGCTTTGTGTATACTAGACAGGTGCTGTTCCAGCGAGCTGAACCCTCAGTCCATATTTATTATTAATTGTCTAGAAAGGGCATCATTTAAAAGAAATGGTCAAAAGCAGTCTTTGCTGTGAATTAAGTTTGAATTTATTGTTACACATTGCTGGAATAAGCTAAATTGGATACCTTACCTGTCTGTCAAGAGCATGAGAGCAAGTCCCACAGGTGAACTGGTACTTTGGGCTGGGCAGTCTCAGGACACTGCTGAGATGGAAACCCAGCCTGAGAAGGAATTTCAGCCTGGTCCTTAAGGAAGGGGTAGATCAAATCCCTGAGAATAGGCCTAAAATGAAGTTGTCTTCTTAATTATAAATATAAGAACTAAGAATGTCACTCCTACATTGCTAGAACAATAGAATAATAATATCCAAAAACATTTTGACTTTTGGAATTCCATACCAGAAGTTTTCCATCTTATATGGTGTAGATAATCACATCTGTAATCAACTGAATTAAGAAACAGGGAACTCAGAATGTAATCTGCTGGCATATACATATGATCAAAAGGAAGTTCTTTTTTAAGAAAAAATATTCTTGCCTCTAAAATAAAGTATCCTTGAGGAAAGAAAAACTTTCTGCTAATGTTCCACTCTATCTCCAAAGGGAATAATTATCCACCGGAGATTCTTTTGGAATTCTTTTCCATTTTTTGCCTGTTAGATTCTAGAAGCACCTATTAATCACCCACACCTAAGCACCTATTAATCAGCCACACCTACACAATAATGAGACCTTGTGAAACAATAGTCAGATCGGTCAGATCCATGAATGTGAAGCAAGACCTATAACACAGGCTTTTTTGTGGTGGTGGTGGTGGTGGTGATGGTAGACACTACAACTTGTGGGCATCTTGGCAGAGTAGACAAATGCCTCTGAGACCATGTCATATAAAATGACAGCATGGGCCAGCAGGAGGAAATGGAAGTGTTGCATTGTCCAGACCAGGTTGGCAAGGCAAGAGGCTGTACACTAAGAGAAGAAAAATTATTCTTGTCTAATGGGGGAAGTCCTTTGGTGTATATGTAAATAAAGCACTGTTGGCCAATAGGGTAGCAAGATAGGTGGGACTGGGAGTGGAGGAGGATTCTGGAAAAGAGAGGCACAGTGAGTCATGATGTAGGACACAGGAGAAGTAGCATGCCCGGACCCTTCCATCGGTAAGAGTAGACCACATAGAAATACTTAGATTAGCAATTATGGGTCAAATACTTAAGTCAGAGCTAGCCAGTAAGCAACCAAGCAAACTGCCAACAGCTTATAATTAATATAGCATCCTGTGTGTTATTTGGGGGCTGAGACAGCAGCAGGACCCAAGCAGCTAACTGTGGCAGGGCCCAAGCAGCTGACAGGACAAGTTACACTTGTCATTCATATATGGGCAAAGCCAGGGGGATAAGTGTTTTCATGCTCTCAGAGTAATATGTTCTTATTCAAAGGGCTAAGTGAAACAATTATACTAGTAATGGTACAAGGAAGACCTTGGATATGTTTGTACATCCAATACAACATACTTCCTTCCCTGTTTCTATTGCTAACCTATGGAAAAGAGAAGCTAATATATGCTTTCACAAATGAAAGAAGGTTTTATTGAAAGTACTCAGTAAGAAAGAAGATGAAGAAGTCACTCTAGACAAATAAGTAAGAATTTAAAGTTAAACATACGAGGACCTTCAAAATCTGAGCCTGCAGGTAATGAGGATTTATATAATAATATTGATAACAGCTACAACCTTTAGCTGTTATACATTAATCCTATCTAAGTTACCACTTTAGCAAATTCTCTTTGAAAAACAACTTAAAATAAAAAGTGTTGATTTAATTGCACAAGTATTTGTGTTGTTCACACTACAGATCTGTCATATGCTGACTTTTACTTGTACCTCACTGATCCCCAGTGTCAAGGTATGTTTCTTATTTGCAGCAGAAGGATGGATCCCATTTTTAATCCATTTTGTTAGTCTGTTTCCTTTTAATGGGAAATTGAACACATTGATATTGAGAGATATTAATGACTAATGATTGTTAATTCCTGTTTCTTTGTTGTTGCTAGTGGTGTTGGTAATGGTGATATTATGGGTATTTCTTGCATGAGATTCAATATTTCCTATATTTTCATAGGTATATTTAACTTCCTTAGGTTAGTTTTCTTTCTAGTGTCTTCTGTAGGGCTGAATTTGTTTGAATTTGACCTATCATCAGCTGTCTTGCTTTCCCAGCTATATTGATTGAAAGTTTTGTTGGATATAGTAGTCTGCCTGGCATCTGTGTTCTCTTAGAGCCTGCAGTGCATCTGTCCAGGCCCTTCTGGCTTTAAGAGTTTCATTGAGCAGTTAGGTGTAATTCTAATTATTATACCCTTTATATGTTATGACTCTTCTTCCCTGTAGTTTTTAATATTATTTCTTAGTTCTGTATATTTAGTGTTTTGATTATTATATTACAAGGGTGATTTTTTTCCTGGTTCAATGTTTGCTGTTTCGTATGTTTCTTATACCTTTTTAGGAATCTCCTTCTTTATCTTAGGAAAATTTTCTTCTAAGATCTTTTTAATAAGATCTTGTTAAAAATATTTTCTTCTATTATGATTACTTTTAGTTTTTGTCTATTCATAGTGTCTCAGATTGCCTGGATGTTTTGTGTTGTGAATTTTGTTTGATTAAGCATTTTGTATGAGCAATGTATCTATTTCTTCTACTGTGTCTTTAAACCCTAAGACTCTTTCTGCCATCTCTTGTATGCTGTTGGTGATGCTTTTATCTGTAGTTCCTGTTTTCTTGTTTTCATTTTCCATTTGCAGAATCCCCTCAGTTTGTGTTTTCTTTATTGTTTCTATTTCTGTTTTCAGGTCATGAATAAGTTTCTTCATTTTCTTCAACTATTTGTTTATTTTTCTTTGGCTGTCTTTAAGGGATTTATTCATTTCCTCTTTAAGGACCTCTATCATCTTCATAAAGTTGGTGTTCAGGTCATTTTCTCTTGTTTGAACTATGTTGGAATTTTCAGGGCTTACTGAAGTAGGATAGCTGGATTCTGATGGTGATATATGCCCTGGCTATTGTTGATATTATGCTGGAATCTATGCTTCTGGATTTGAGATAACTTTAGGTCTAAGTCCTAATTTCTGAGTTTGTCTTTGTTGGATGGGTGTTTTTTTTTCCTTGGTTTCTATTTTCTCTAGTCCTCTGATCTTTGTGGCCTTGATTTCTGGTAGCTGTTGTGGTCTCTCTTACAGCAGTGGGGTCTCCTGTTGGGCACTAAGACAAGGTGATGAGGAGGAGGGAATGTCAGATAGAGGGTAGTTCGTACGAAGAAAGTGGAGGACGTCCACAGGCTGGCAGCCTGTCTGAAGTTTTGACCACAGAAGGGAGTCTCTGCCTCAGTTGGGAGCTGGAGTTCTGATGGCTGTTGTGGCCTGCACCTGAGCAGAGTATGGCTGTTGAAGTTGGGGCAAAGGGCATGGCTGCATGGAATGGGCAGTGCGGAGGTAAGGGGCAACTAAAATGTTGGTTATTGGGAATGGTAACCCAGGGAATGGGAGAGTTCTGTGGGAAGACTGTTCTAGAAAATTATGTCTTAGTAAGCCATGAATATGCTAGTTTAGCTGTGACTATAACTACTAGAGAATAGTGTTAGTGATTCTTTTCTAAAAATTCTTTATTCAATCCCCCCTCTCTTTGTCTCTCTTACTCTCTCTGTCTCTCTCTTTGTCTCTCTCTCTCTGTCGCTCTCTCTCTTTCTTTCTCTCTCCCTCTGAAAAATGAGATCAAAGCATTGAAACAATTACTAGTCCAAAACCAATTTCAGTAGTAGATTATGAAATAAACAAATATTTTTATCTATACCCCCAAAATAAACAAAAATCTTAATATATCCAAATTCAAGGGAATCTGAATAGTGAAAAGTATTCCTTCCATATTCAGAGCACTGGGAGAAGGTAGTAAATCATTAGTGTGCTTTCCCACAAGCTAAAACTGGACCTATTTTTCTTTCTTCATTTGTTAATGGGCCCTGCTAATTTTAAGATTCTACTTAGTGTTTTGGGGACAGTACTTTTCAGTGCCACAAAGGAGAATGTGGCATGTGGAAATGATAGACCATGAATTTAGTGACTATATCTAACATCTGTAGCTGAGAATAAAAACAAGCCCTGTCTCAGATGATCGTTAGTACCAAGAGAGGGCAAGAGGAGCAAAGTCCTAGATAAGATCCCTGGAACCTCCAAACTGGATAAAAGAGTCTTGGGATTCTGGATGTAATCAGCCTGCTACTCCATGATCGCAAAACAAGAAAAATGGCATACATTCTTACAATTGCCAACATGGTAAGATGTCTGCTCAAAGCTGCTGGTGCTCCCATGGTTGCTCATGTTGTGATACACGAATGTTGTAGCTTCTTATGTGAAGAGCTACTGGGCAACCTTGCCCTACTCTCATCTTCTAACCAAACTGTTGTTCCTGGTGTTAGAAAACATCCATCCATTTTCACTTGTGTTTTTTGTATGATTATGAAAGTCATACATTCACACTGTCATGCAAACTTCCTCTGTAATGTTGGAGCATCCATCTTCAGTCCTTAGGTCATAGTGCATCTGGGAAGATTTCTCAGCAAAGCAGAAAGTTTTAAACAGTGTGCCTGTATTGTCAGTTTGTCAGTCATTTTTCACTGTGTCCTGAAAATTGTCTGGCAGACTCTTCCATGAAGCAGAAACCCTTTATAGCTGTCCTACCTTGTTTATGCCAGTTCAGCAATAACTTTCCTGTGTGTCCTGCATGTACAGTTTATACAGCATACAATCAAACAGTTCAGGCAAGAACAGTTTCCTGCCAAAATGGCTATTTCTGCCATGGCAAAGGCAAACTCCATAATGAGTTTCTTCAATACCCATCTTCCACTCTGAAGTAATTAGTTTTGCCAGGAGCAGTTGTGTCTCTTTGACATGAAAAACCCTAAACCATTTTAAATGTCATATTCTGTAGGTCTTTCAAAGGTTTGAAGAATATCTATCCATTTGAAATATATCTATGCATATCTAGAAAACCTAACTAACCTAATTATAAGTTTTGACTAGTATAGGTGACTATTTATAATCTGTATTAATTATTAATTGTATATTATATATTTGGAGAGCTGTATAAACACAATACCTAAACAAGAAGAGAACTATACACATAACAAAATTGACCTTAAATTTGTATCAATAAACCAAAATTGATATCAATGCAAAGATTCATTTGTATCATATCTAACTCATAGTACCCTTTTTAAGAAAGATATTGGTTGTGATCATTATTTATAATCAATCCAATTTAAATGAAAACAAACATTTATAAACAATATTTGTGAATTTGGGCATTGTTCTCTCCAAACTGCTTCCTGATGTTTGGGGACATTGTCAACACCATGGGCTTCTGGGAAAACACAAAAACCTGGCCAAATCCTAGCTGTATAGTCTGAAAGGCTGCAGGTGTCTTGGATGCTGGGCTACTGCTTCAGGGGGTCTCGCTTCACCAAATCATATTAGTCTGGAAGGAATCCACAGCTTTTCATTTTCTGTGTAAACACTAACAAAATCTTTTTTCCAAAGTAACATGTCCTTAGACTTAAATGTAGAATTCCAGGCATTTTCAAAATATATGTTTGATTAATCCAGCAGCATTTCTTTTGGCAGTTGTTGCTCTTTCTCAGCAGTCAAACAATTCAAAGACAGCACAATATCATACTGTAAATCATTGTCATTTTCTGGCCATGAGTCTTTTATCTACTAAATAGAATGGCTAAAAGAGCCGTGTCATTTTTTTCTGCTTTTGTTGAGTCAGGAAACCTCCCTCAAAGGAGCGGCGAACCTCTGATTGTCCCCCGCAAACATAGCCCATCCAAGAAAATGCTGCTACCAAGAAGCAGTGCTTGTCTCTCTGTTCTTTCAATTTTAAGAATCCCTTCTTAAGCTTTTGTCAGGATCTACATGGAAATTCGTGCAACTCATGTTGCTGGAGCCATTTTGTAGCAGTAGTTTCTCCTGTTGCTGCATCCCTTGAGCCCACAGGGACACTATATTGCCTATAAAACTGTTGATCGGTGACTAGGGCTTCTTATTGGTTATCTATGCCTTGATTATTAACCCATTTCTATTAATCTATGTATTGCCACGAGGCTGTGGCTTACCTTGTAATGTTCCAGCATGGTGTTACTCCTCGAATAGCATTGCTACTTTGTCTGGCAGGCTCATTCTGCCTACCTTTCCCAAAATTCTCCTTGTTTCCTGTAACTGCCTGTCTTTCTGCCCCATTGGCCGAACAGTGTTTTATTCATTAACCAATAAAAGAAACATACACAGGAGGACAACTCCATCAGTCCCAAAGACTGCCCAAACTCCCCACCTGATACACACATGCAAGGGGCCTAGTTCTGTCCAATGCTGGTTCCCCTGATATGGGTCTGGAGTCCATGAGTTCCCCGTTGCTCAGGTCAGCTGTTTCTGATGGCTTCCCCAACATGTTCTTGACCCCTTTGCACATCCATCCTCCCTCTCTATAACTGGACTCCAGGAGTTCAGCTCAGTGCTTACTGTGGATCACTGCTTCTGCTTCCATCAGCTACTAGATGAAGTTTCTAGGATGGCATTTAAGGTAGTCATAAATCTCTTTATAAGGGAAGAGCATTTAATGTAGCCTTTCCACTATTGCTTAGATTCTTAGTTGGGGGTTATCCTTGTGGATTCCTGGGAATTTTCCTAGTGCCAGGTTTCTCCTTGACACCATAATGGCTCCCTCCATCAAGCTGCTCACCTTCTCTGTCCTTCCCCCAACTTGATCTTCCTGATCCTTCATGTTCTCCTTCCCCTTCCCAGAAGAAAGGATTTTAAATATCTAGACAGTCTTATGATTCAAAAATAAATTTTAGTAACATTTCACTTTTTATTTCTGCACACACATACATATTTATGATATAACTACAATGTAGAAAATACTTTATTTTCTCTTAAAAGGCTATTTTATAATATAAATAGTGGTTGGTTATTTTCAGGGTTCTGGAAAATGTAATTCTACTATATCAACATTTGGATATCCTCATTGTGTACGATAGTATATTATTTCTTATTTTAATCTACTCTCCTAAGTTGTAACATATAATAATCATCTCAATCTCAATCTACTTGCAATGACTGAATGACATTCTACAGTATGTATCCTCCTTTAGAGAATGGATTATAGGGTATTTCAGTTATAGAGTTGGGCAATTTTGATGTTTTTTTCAAGACAATAGCTTGCTGAACATTGAAAGTTGTGGAGAATGTGTGTGTGTGTGTGTATGTGTGTAAGAGGGAAAGAGAGAGAGAAAAACAGACAGACACAGAGAGAGGCAAAGAAACAGAGAGATAAAGATAGAAGATAGATAGATAGATAGATAGATAGATAGATAGATAGATAGATAGATAGAGTTAGAGAGAGGGAGAAAGAGGGGGGAAGACTAGGTAGTATATGGTGCAAGTATACAGACTTTGACTAGAGAATCAGGAGTTACAACTGTTACTTGCATCATACTTAGACCTACCTAGGTGTTCTTGGCTGCATTAACTAACAACAGCAAACTACCTTATATGAAGGCTAACAAAATGCAAGTAGTTTTGACGCAGCAGCGACCCATGGCTCAGACAGAAAGATCTATTTGCCTTCTGTCTTACATATCTCTTTTATTTATCAAATTGATAAAGAGAATAGTAAGACGCTTGCCATTTAACAACCAAGCATCAATTCACAAATGTCCATTTGTTGGTCCCACTTGGAAATTGAAAGTGACTGCTACACTAAGTTATGTGAATGGAAAAAAATAACTAAATATGAGAAAGTGTATGTTGCATAAGACAAGCAAAACATGACAAATAAAAATCTTTGCTCTTCATTTTCTTTCTCCATTTGGGAAAGAATTAAAGCTAAAGCTAGAACTCACTACTCACATACTTCTGAAGACAGACGTCAACATAAATCTAGCTGTGTTTCAGTTCAGAGGTTTGAACATGAGGCATTTCATAGGCTACTCAAGTGCTCTACACTGAGACACATCCTCAGCTGAGTTCACCCTTTTAATGAACATATAAATACTAAGTTCAACAATATAAACAATGAATCTAACGAAGTCTATGAAAATATTAGCTAATTTTTACTACATCAGTAAAGTGGTCATTAGTATTGATTAGACAAATCCCAAAAATGATTTATCATGTTTACAAAGTGCATCATACACAATTATTACTTTTCATTGCATTTTGTGACTAAGCTAATCAATAATTTTTAATCCAGGAAATAAAAGTGTTAACTAAATTTAATAGTCTTATCAGATGGCCATCACTGTTGATTAAGTTGCTAATAGAGGAGTGTTATGTGCAAATATGGCATGTATATCATATGCTTATTTTCCTCATTTATTTTTTAATTAATTAATTTAGTTCTTAAGAAAAGGTCTCACTAAATAGCCCCACATTGGCCTGGAACTTACTATGTTTACCAGGCTTTGTTCAAATATGTAGCAATCCTCCTGCCTCTACGTCTTGAGTTTTGGAATTATCATTAAACCACCATGCCCAATAGTTTTTCTTGTTTAAATTCATACACCTTATTCCGTGAAAGAAATATACCAATCTAAATATAGTATAGTTGTATATTGTCACTTATACTTTCTGAAAGTCTGATGAATAGGCAAATCCAGGATCTTCTGAAAACCTTGACCACATTGATAATACCTGCTCAACTAGAACAAACAATAGGTACATTTTTTTAGCACCTGGTCTCCTTCCCCTTCATCAAATGATTGGTAAAGCTCAATCAAGGGAACTATGCCAGGATCTTCAAACAAACTATACTCTCAAAGGCTTTCAGAGTCCATGCAGCAAGAATAATCTAGTTTTAAAGGCATAATACACAGTGCAACAGAAAGTGTATATGGATTCTTGCAGCAGCAGTACTAAGCTGAAAAGAAACAGCAGAGATTCAGTCATGTGAAGGAGTTTCTACCCTAGAAATCCCTGAAGGTTTTGAATAAGAATGTTTAGAATAATAGCTGTGGGAAGCAGTGTGTAATGAGTTAGATCTGTCCAGTCAAGTTACATTTCCCATCTTCCCTCAGAGGCACAGCACAAGCTATAAAAAGCAACAGAAGCCTGGATAAAGGTTGGTGTGGTGTGAAGATGCTAATTCTCCTTTGTTCTAAAGGTATAAAGGTGCCTGGCTGCTAACAGAGCACAGGCATGAGAAAGTGATGAGCTGGCTTAAGTCCCAGTGTATCTGCAGTCTGAACCTTGGCTTAGCATCTTGGAAGTTCTGCTTCCTTCCTGGTACACTGCGGGTAGCAAGAGAGAATGGAAGGTAACTGAGCACCAGGCACCTACTAGCTGTTCAACCAATACTTGTTTTCCACTTCACCTCTAAAAGATTCTGCAGGAGACACTAATACATACTCTGATGCCGATGTAACCCCTGATATGGAAATTGAATATTTCTTTGTTTTTAGTATTATCACATAAGTTCAAAGCAGTTTCTTTCCTTAACTGTATTTTCTACATAATATTTCATATTTATTTGTTTTGTTTCATGGTATTTATCACTACTCAATACACATTTGCTTATCTGTTTCAACTATCTGCCCTCAAAATAAGAGCCTAGAGGAACAGGAGGCAGGAATACTGTTCAATGGTGAACATTCACTTGCAAAACATTATGCCTATTACACAGTGGGAAAGTCAATGAACATTTATTAAAAGGGAAATAAACTTATTTCATTTAAAGCTGACAGCAGTACTTCTAATTGCAATGAGCAACAGCACCCAACTACTTGTATATAAATAAATATAAACTAGATAATATGCTTTTCCAGCTCCATTCAAACTAACAGCACCATGTAAATGGGCAACACTTGATCAATATTTGTCAAGTGCACTAATATGGATCTCTTATTTAAGCAATATATATGAAAATGGGGGAGTCATTTCTGGTGAAGGGAGACAAGTAAATTAGTGGATTTTATGGAGGCAAAAGACTACAATCGTATTTACTGGAAATGTAGACTCATACTTTCCATATCAAGTCAGGTAAAAGCTTTATGAAATAAAATAATGTGGAACTGAACTGTTATTCATATACATGCTTGTCTACAAGTCTAACATCACAAATATACAGGTGTACTATGTGTGGATGTGTATATGTGCTTGATAGTAACACAGTATTTTTCTGCCTATTTGTTGACTAACACATTAATATACTCATATAGGTATAAAAAGCAAATCATAAAAGTGTTCAGATATTGTGAAATAACAGCATAAATACTGGTATGAATTCTGCATGTCAAATGTCACAGAATCAAGTTATGAGGGAAGAAGAATCCTAAATTTGGATGAAAATAACAGACAAAAGGATGTAAAATAAACTTAAAAAAGGATAAAATATTTATCTTAGACATAAATATTTGCTATCTTTTTTCTCTCCACTATAGATAAGAGAGAGACAGAGAACTGAAAAGGAGTTCTTGGGAAAGGGAACCTGGTTAATCATTTACATTGTCATGCAAAGTAGACACCTATGGACTCTCTCTGCTTTGCTTGGGGTCTGTGGAAGCCAGAAAGATGGCGTGTTTTTTAAAGAGAACGTGTCCAAGCTCCCTCCCCCACACCCTCTCCACTTCAGCTCCTGCCAGGCAGGAGCTCCAGTCTTTTGTGGCACACCATTATAGTATTAGGAAGTCCCACGGTCTGTCGTGAAGCAGAGAAGAGAGGCTCCACACACACTGCCCTGTGACTTAAAAGTCCCCCATGCTGAATCTTGAAACAGCATGAGGTCCACTAAAGACCCACAGGACAAAACTGTGCAGGCTGGAACAGCCCAGAAGCTGCTTCAGAAAAGCCTTTCTCCCCACAAGACATTTTTTCACTTTGTTTATTAAATTTAGTATGAGAAATAATGCACCACACCTGCGTGGTTTCACCCTGAAGCCAGATCCTGTCCCTACTAAGGGATCCAATCTTATAAGCCCAAATTTGCATTCTTCCCCATCTGCTTTAGGGGCCACTCACTGCACATTTCTCTTAGGAAATGTGTCTTGAGAGGTTATCATGGTCGTTGGTAGTGGAGGGCAGTATTAGTAGGTAAGGCAGGCTCATAATCATACTCCACCTCCCCCCCCAACACACACAGGCTCAGAAGAGTCTCCCTTATCTTTTCTGTCATTCTCTATTAAAATATTCTCATACAGTTCCCACCCCAAACCTTATCCCAGGCACATTATTCCTCTTGAGAACAGTCTGGCATCTTCTAAACTGGCGTGTTAAATCCCCTGTTTAAAAAAAGTAAAAGAAAGAAAATAATGGTAATGTTTAACATACTATAACACACTGGCTGCCCCACGAAGCTCACACACACACACACACACACACATGCATGAACGAACACACACACAGAGAGAGAGAGAGAGAGAGAGAGAGAGAGAGAGATGCACCACACAGACATGCACGCATATATATACATATATACACACACAGACACCCTAATACACAGACACACACATATACACAAAGCACATGTCATTTTGTGCAGGAAATTCTGGCAGTTTTCTGCATCTTTGCAAGTAGGAAGGTCCAGTTCACTTTAAATCTAGATGCTGAGAGAAAATTAAAAGCTAGCTGTGCAAAAGAACGGAAAGGAATTAAGGCCATTTTAAGACCAGAAATAAAGGAAATGTTCACTGACAATTCCTCTCTCCACAATCAGACTTAAAAAATTCTCCAGAAAAGGGGGGGTAGAATGAGGGAAAAGAAAAGGTTAAAAAATAAAATGGACAACCATGAAAAGATTTATAATTTACTTTTAAAATAAATCAGCCAAGGGAGGCCTGGTCTGCCATTTGCTCTGAGGGCTCTGGGGTCTCACACTGAATAATATTCCACAGCCCATTTTGATGTGCACTGAAATTAACAGCCAGCCACTTTATGAAATATTATCTTTGTTAGCTTTACCACTAACAAAAATACACTTCCAATTTTTCACATCCCCACACCACCTCTATTAAAGCAATCGGGAAATTAGTTGGAGATAAACTGTACAGCGATTTTATTCATAGCCTCGCTGCATCTCACACTGTCAATCTGCATCACAGCTCACTAAATAGTGCCTAATGTTTATTGCATTTAACTGAATGTATACGATTCGGAAGGTTCGCCAGGGACCGATTATCATAATTATACATGTTTCTATGGAAACCCACAAGTCTATCAGTTTTGATTCATTATATTGTTATACCTTCTAGCACTTTCTAATTATTAGGTGCCCATAAAAAGTCTCAGTCTTGCTGTTACTATAGAAATGAACTATAGACAGGCCTCGATTGTTAACCCTTAAAGGACCAAAATATATATACTCAGACAGCTGGTAGCTCTCCATGTAGCTGAAATAGTTAATAATTCCTTCTATTACTAAAATTCATAACTGATTTACTGTTGTTAATTTCTGGAAACACTTCAGTTGGACAACTCATGAATAATCACCTCAGATTTTATGAGATTATCCTGAGTTTGGGCTTCCATCTCCTGAAGCATTTCCTCTGGCATGATAAAAGACACACACACACACACACACACACACACACACACACACACACACAAAGTGAAAGCAACACTGAGTGATCACAGAATGTAAAATAAAAAGTCTTTTGAGACTGATCCGTTCTTTCATAGATAAAGACACACTTGCTGGTGTAAACATGGAATTATGTGTTAAGTGATGAAACAGAGAGATCAGAGTATAATAGAGGAAGCTCGGGTGCAAAGAGTCTTTAAACCAAGCATCTAAAATTGCTTCACAGCAATGTGGCTATTTAGATATAATTCAATATTGCTGCTTAAATTGCAATTTGTAATTTAATATTTTCATTTTACTTTTTCCTCTTACATTCACTAACGGAATCTGTGAAAATTGAAAGAGACTGGGCAGTTCCATTGTCTCTCTAACCCTCCTGCTATTACAGTTTTCAATTAGAAGTGCCTTTTAATTTAGACCAGGAAAGCTCTCCTAAAGTGACAGCTCGCCCTTCACACTGCATATCTATTTATTTCGGAAGTCAACACACCATTCAATAACCTGAGAACAGCCCTGATTGCTATGCTAATAGTATTCAGAAATATGTCGACACCCGATAGAAACAAGTAAACTAAGGCTAATTCATAAAGTGAATAATAAAAGGCAGAGGGAAGCCGGTCTCACTCTCCACTGCTGCAGCTGGAATCTTAAGGTTACAAATTTAATTTTTCCCCTCCCTTAGGGAAATGAACACTATATGATAACCAAACTGAAATTAGATTTTGCCTAATATTACAGCCTGGCCTATTTGATGCAGTTTGTTTTATTATATAAAGCCGCAGAAGGAAGTGATGGAGACAATGCCTGTATATGCTAATGCCTGGGTGAGCCAGGAGATGTGGCTTCAACCAGAGCTCTCTTCATCTCAAAGCTAAATGCATTTTGCTTTGTGTAGAAGGGGGAGGAGAGGGAAAGGCTGGAGAATTTTAAATGTATGCCCACATTAAAAAACAACAGCACATGTTAGGTAACCATTTTCTTCATATTACAAGCCCAAACGACCACCGTCTATAGCAGCTCCTCACCAATTACGAATAAATCAAATTGTATAAGCAACAAAAGAGATAGAGATTTGCATGTGGAAGTTCAAACCCAAAACAACTGAGAGAACCATCAAAGCCGTTTGTTCCTGGCTCTTATGGTACTGTTGGCATTAGAGAAAAGTAGATTTGCTACTAAATAGGAAATTTAAAGTAGATTAGGAGTAAATTGAATCAGACACCTTAAAAACTCCATTTATCAGTAAACACACATCATATGTATGTGTACAGCCTAGAATTAATTATTCTTAATTTATATTAAAATTAGTCCCCTGCTCCAAACTAGACATTGGTTATGCAGAATAATTCAGTTATGGCTGCATATTTCTACTTACTCATAAAAAGTAATGTTTAATAATAAATACCTTATGTTTAATCTTGTGTCTACTTTTATCCATGAGATCATTATTCCTCTGAAACCACTAGACTTTTTCAAACATCTGTAGAGCCTATTTTGTACATTTTGAACAAAATAAATACATAAATAATTGATAAACTAACAAAATATACATGTGGAGAAAATGCACTACTGTTTCTGGATGATTCAAAGAATTGCATGATAATAATAACATCAGGGCCAGCATCTCGTGTTTTTGACTAATCAACCCAAAGAAGACAATAGCACAATTGCTTCTGCAAGTAAGCACTACCTGGGGTATGCATTCAGAGAATATATAAAGATCACTGTTAAGGTAGTGAATCCTGGGGGATTGAATGGGGGTCACAAGGGTGATTAGGCAAATCAAGCATAGAAAGTAAGTCATCCAGGCAAGAAAGGTATCACCACCTGGGATGCTATTTGTTTCCTGGAAAGTGAGAAGAGGTAGGTCCCTGTATGGCAAAACCATGAATTAATTATATTCTGCCCCACCACCAGCATCAGGCAGCATAACATGCTCAGATTTTATTTTTGGTGACACAGGAAATGATGACTTATCATTCACGGTTGAATGTTAAAATCCCAGAGGACAAAGCCAATAAAAGCAACTCCTAGTGACAAAAACTCAGAAGCTATGCCATCATTATCCGTCAAACTGAAATTTTTTAGGATTTGTATTTATTTATAACAATTTGTCACTGAGGAAAATATCTAGTGAACTAGAGGAAATCTAAATATTAGAGGTTCTTTCTGTTGTTGTTTTGTTTTGCTTCGTGCTGAAAGGAAAAATACAAAAAGACATTAACAACTTGTGATTTTCTACAGCACAGAAGAAGCCAAGCTTCGTTGAGAAGCTTGGCTGGTGGCCTGGGGGCTCCTGGACCCATATGGCAGGCCTTGGGCTGAGTGGATCACCCCACAAGACAGCCACAGGTGCAGGTGCAATCTGCATTAAGTAAAAGGATGCATGGGGAAAAAAAAACAGCATTTCTGCCAATAAGAGAAAGAGGGGTAGTCAGTCATGGTTGGGAATAAGAGGAACTTACAAGGCACATAGAAGGAAGGTTTACCTCCCAAAGAAAGTTTTAGAATATCTAGAAAAATATTTAATGTGGTAATCTGAAATGGATAGTTTATGCAGATAGAGAAAATGGAGGGGCACTAAGGGGTCCTGAGTGTATCTATGGAATGTCAATGGCATTCTGTGGTTAAGACAAAGTCAATAAGTATATTTTTTATCATTTTTTATTTTAATTTTAAATAGTTTGTTTTACATGTCAATCCCAGTTTCCTCTCCCTCCCTCCTCCCGCACTCCCCTTCCCCCCACCCTCCCACCCTATTGCCAAATCCTTCCACATAGGAGATATCTAGAGTCTGTCAGTTTACTCTGGGTAGGGTCCAGGCACTCCCCTAAGAGTCCAGGCTGAGAGAGCATCCCTCTTTGTGCTATAGGCACACGAAGACTGTATACCAGGGATAGACACTGATCCACAGCTCAGGGCCCCATAGGTTGCCCAGGCCTTCTCGCTGACACTCACATTTGGGGGGTCCAGATTTTTAAATGAGACATGCAGTCTGTTGGACCAAACCAGGCACCCTGCACATGGGTGTCAGCTAGGAGGCCTGAGCAGTCTATGGTGCCTCTGACAAAGGAACCACTGTTTATCCCTAGTGCACGAACAGACTTTGGGAGCCCATTTCCCATGGAGGGATACTTTCTCAGCAAAGATACATGGGGGCAGTTCCAGGCCCTGCCCCAAATGACTTGACAGATTTTGACAATACCTCATGGAAGGCCTCAGCCTTCCTGGGAAATGGATGGGGATGGGGGTAGTCGTTCGTGGGGGCATGGGAGGATGGGAGGGTCAGGGAACTAGGATTGACATGTAAAATAAGGTTGTTTCAAAAAAAGCACACAGTCTGTACTATGGAGAAAAATTACATGGAAGTCATATATCAGATATAAAATGTGAGAAAAGATATTGACCAAAGAGCCAGTTAAAGAATATTTTATACTGCAAACCAGTGAGATTATTCCAATATCTTCCTAGGGAAAGGAAAATGACTAAGTGTGGTAAAAGAGAAATAAATTGTGCCCTGATGAAGGGTGAAGTGTGGATGCAAAAAAAATCCAGGGGTAGATACAAATTAAATAATGGTTCCTTTAATGGAAATAGGATGCTAAAGAACCAATATTATTTCCAGCATTCAGATGTGCTGATAATGTACAGTAGGTAGTCAGACAAAAGATCTGAAACTACCCTGAGAAAGATTACTCATTTTCACTCTCTAGTCTTGCTATAAGTAATTGTTTCATGTTACAAATTGGTAAAGAAAAGAGTGAGTGTAAATGAACATGGCAATAATTATATGATACCCTATTTAGCCACATGAGAACGATTAAATTTCCATATGAAGAGGTGGAAAGAGAAAAGGTACAAAGTGAGTGTTGTCTTATAATTTTCATCTGTCTGTGAGTAAAAGAAAAATATATTAAAAGAAATGAGAGAGTTACAAAAATGATAAGCCAAAAAGAAGCAAAATAGGATGTTAAGAGAAGAAAAATGAGAGAAATAATGTACAGTTGGGTTTCTGGACTGTAAGGTGTTCTGCAAGCATTGAATCAAGAGTGCTTGGAAGGAGGCAACCATATATGGGTACATGGAACATGTGTGCATGTATGTGAATAAAACAAGAGGCAATGGAGCAGATTCAAGAGCAGAAGAGGAGATGGCATTGGAAATGCACATACTAAAGTCCCCACTGCATAAGGGCTAGGAGAGAAGCACATTCAGAGGAGAAATCACCAGGACAAACATAAGAAAGCTCAAGAAGATTGGAGAGTTGGAATGGAGGCCTTTCTATACATGCAAAACAGGAAGTAGGTGGCATTCAGACTGAATTTGTGCTTTGAAAAGGAGGTATACATACAACGATCAGAATAAGGAAGAAGAAGAACTGTGTTCAAGCGGTTTTAAACTGGAAATGAAATGAGTGGGAAACCAGACTTCAAGCAACCAAATGTAAGAGGCCAAGATCTCAAAATAGTATTGAAGAATGAAAGGAAAATGACAAGGAGCTATTACTGCTCGTGTGAGCTGTGGGCATCCGTGCTTTTACTCCTTTTGTTTGGAAGTAAATCCTGGAAGAATGTCAAATAGGAGTGGTCAGGCAAACAGATTCCATAAAAACAAAGAGAGACCTAGAAATATCACAAGCTACACCTGTGAAGTCTCATAAACATGGATACCAAAATAAGAACAGAAAAAGGAAAATGCCTATAGACATGCTAACATGGAAAGGGAAAACTGATCGCTTAATATTAGATCAACAGATGAAGAAAAACATTCATTTTCTTCCTACTGAGAATTCTGGATTCAAGAGATATTGACATGGATTCTGTGACACTAGGATAGTAGAGTCATTATCTCTGCGAGCTGACAGAAAGTGTAACAATATGGCTGCTCTAGTGCCATCATTTATATAAATATTCAAGGCAAGAAAAAGTGCAGGATCTGGGTGCTTGGCAGGCACCTTGGTAAATTCAATGCCCTCTGCAGCACAAGGACCCAAGTTTGCTCCCCAGCACACACAAAAGTTTGGGCGCTGTGAAAGTGGAGACAAAAGAGTCCCTAGGGCATGATAGTGAGCCATAGTAGAAAAATTAGTGAATTGTCGATTCAGTGAGACACCTTATCTCAAACATCAGATGAGGGCCTATAGAGAATGGCATTTGATGTCAACTTCTAGTTTCTGCACAAGCATATATGGAAGATCAACACACACACACATACACACCATGTGCATATGCACACATATATTACCACACATATGAAACTTTAATTTTAAAAAGGAAACAGAGAGAAAAGTTTGTGGGTCAGCTTTGAGAATAAAGTACCCCACCCCTTCAAATCACCAGCTTACTTATGACTGAATCTCAAGTAAACTGCTAGATAGTTATAGACCTAGCAGCAAAGAAGACTCGGAAGCTGTTTTTAGCTTCTCTTGTCTGTTGACGCTGGCTGGGAAGAAAGGGTGTATATCGGAGTGTTGATCTAGCTAGGCAGCATTCTGATTCTAAGTCTTAAAATCTCTAAAAATCTATGTTCAAAATCCACTTCGTTTGGAGGGCAAGCAAACCGTAAGGATTGCTCATCTTTTTGTGTCTGTTTAGATCAGTTTCATCAACAAGCTGAATGTTTTCTTGGAAAGCACAGAGCTTTGAACCCAGGGAAACCAAGAATGTTTTTCAAAAAGAGGTCAACTGTGAGTGATAACACTATGCATCTGGAGAAACCAAAAGCATCTCAGGCTCTGTGGTGGATGGGGAGGAAGGCAGCTGTTGAGCAAGGGAAGAATGGGGAGGTTGTCAAAAGTCATGGAGAGAGGACGACACAGTTTGGATGAGAGTTGGCCCTTTTCCCATATAAACTGCTTCTAATATTGTAAAAGTCATTTCATCTTTTAACAGCTTTATTGAGATATAACTTAAATACCATATAATTCACACATTTAAAGTGTACATTTCAATGATTTTAGCATAGTCACAGACTTGTGCAAACATAACCACAGCCAATTTCAGAACATTTCCATAATCCCAACTTAAACTTGTACCCTGCAACTATCACCTATCCATTTCTAATCACTGCAGGCCCAGAAACCACTAGTCTGTGCTCTAACTGTACATATTTGGGGGATGTTCTTCTGTATATATGTTTCTCTTGTTGGTTAATGAGTAAAACACTGGTTGGCCAATAGAAGTCAGACACAGAGGATAGGTGGGGCTAGGAGAGAATGAGAATTCTAAGAAAGGGAAGGCAGAGGGAGACGACATGCTGCAGAAGGAGTAGCATACTGGGCATTACCAGATAAGACACAGCCTCATGGCAATGCATAGCTTAACAGAAATAGGTTAAGTAATTGAGATAGAGCTAAGCAAAAAGAAGTCCTAGCAATCAGCCAACAGTTTATAATAATATAAGTCTTTGTGTGTTTATTTGGGGCTAAACAGGACCTGGTGGGACAGAATCTTCAGTCTTCAATGACACAGATTGTCTGTTATTATTTGTAAATTTTCTTCATTATGTTAATAATACAAGCCTATTATATGACAAGTGGATTGTAAATATCTCCTCCTACCTTTCAGTTATCTTTTCATTTTATTAATCATCAACCTTGAAACACAAATGTTTCTTTTTGAACATGTTTCTATTTTTCTTTGGGGTCACCTTCACCTTCAGTGGAACACTTGGGTCTTATGCTGGCCCTATGCTAATCTATGAAGAAATTACCAAAGACTTTGCAAAATTACGACAACAATGCACATCCATATCAGCAATCATTGAGGGTCGTGAAGCTTTCACATCCTCACTGACATTATTTTGTTTTCTTATTCTACACATCCTAGAGAATAAGAAGTGATAACTCAGTATAACTGGGGTTTTCATTTCCCTGAATACTGAGCATCTTATCATGTTCATGTTGGCCACTTTATATATTACTTGATCGAGTTATATTTATAACTTGTGTCCATTAGTAATTAAGATGTCTTTCATCCTTACTCACCCTGGTGGTAAAGAGAAGGGAAAGCTGGTGGGCTGACCAAACCTGCAACTACCGAGGCCCAGAACCAGGGTTAAGTGATAGCCCACCCCAACATCCATCCCATCTGTGATCTAATGGAGCACAGGTTGGGGGAGAGGCAGCAATGGGATATCCAGTGAGGACCCAGGGTTGACAGTGTATCAGAGACCAGAAGCTTCGAACCAAACCAGTGATTCTTTGAGATAAATGTCTGTGTAAAACTATATGTATAAAGGGGATTATTGTGTGATCCACTGCATCATGCTACAGTTTACATGACAAGATTTTCCCTTTCCTTTTTTTCTTTTAAATTTTATTCTGTTTTCCTCGGAGGGTTTCAGGGGTAGAGGTTAAATTCAAGGGGAGATGAGTTAAAAAGGATGTGTTTCATCCTTAATTGTGTCAGTCCATTATGTAGTCACAAGACAAATCTTTTATCATAAAAATGAATTGCAAATGTTTTCTTCCACTTTTTGAGTTGTCTTTTTACTGTATTGATTATATCCTTTGAACTATGAACATTTGAAATTAGTGTGTGGTTCAATATATCTTTCTTTTCTTTAGTTGAGCATATTTTGAAGACTAATTATAATAATATTGCCAATTCTGGAGTCATGAAAATTCACCCCTATATTATTCTATATGTTTAACTAAGTCCTATATTTTATATAGAACTCTTGAATCTATTTGAGGTTGAATTTTCAAATATGGTGTCACGTAAGGTCCAATTTCATTTTTTATGTGTTTAGTCATTTTTTTAAATGACTAATTTCCCCACTGAATAATGCCCTTGGCATCTTTGCTGACAATGAGCTAAATATGTATATTTACTTTATAATCTTAATTTCTTTCCATAATTATCTATATATAATTTATTTAATATGATACATATCTATATAATTTTATAAATATCCTTGTGTTGGTCCCAGCCTATCGTGATCACCATTATTTCTTTGCAGTTAAGTTTAGAAAGCACTGACTTCTAGTTATGGGATCATCAAGGAATAGTTTTGAAATGAGGAAAATATGACTCTCCGACTTCACTCCTCCTTGTCAAGATTGATTATTTTTAACCTCTTGAAATTCTATGAGTTTTAGAATTAGCTTGCCAATTTCTAGAAAGAAGCCAGCTGGGAGACTGATCAGGATCAAATTTTATCAGTTCATCAAGTTGGGAAATCTTGTCATTTTAATAACAGTTAACTCCTGAGCCATAAACTACCTTCAATATTGTAAAAGTCATTTTTTACTGTGTCTGTTTGCCTTGATTTAGTCCATTTTCACCTTATTAGTCATGTGTACAAAACCTTTGTAGGAGACAGAAGAACAAAGCCAGTGTGATGGGCAAAGGAACAATAATTAGGCATGGTTTCTGGGAGCAAAGACAGGTAGTAAAGTTCCTTTAAAACCAGCCTTTTGTGTTGGTGTGTCCCACAGACATTCTAAACTTCACTAGGGTCAGCTATTTCTTCCACAAGCTGCAGGCTCTGGGCTTTATTCTTTTGTTGCAGTGGCTGCCATGGCAACAGTTCGAATGGAAGAAGATGAGGCCTCTCTGGCACAGTCATTAGTGCTACCCTGGCCTGCAGGAGGTGCCAAGGAGAGCAGTCACTCCCACCTCTGCAGGCATCTACACCCAGCTCTATTAAAGCCAAGGACCCAAAACTGAAAAGCCTCCTGTGAGATGCCATAAGCAGGCCAAGAGCTCCCTGTAAGGATTTATTTTTTAAAAAAATAGAAAGAGGAAGAAGAAGAAGAAGAAGAAGAAGAAGAAGAAGAAGAAGAAGAAGAAGAAGAAGAAGAAGAAGAAGAAGAGAGGAAAGTGATTTCAGTAAGTATGTATATCAAACACACCCTAGGCGTGCTTAGCAACACAAGGAAAAAGTAAAACTTTTAAATCTAGCTGTGAAATGGAATCTTTCCCATGTTCAGATATCTTCTTATTTATATGTTTAACTTTGCTACTCAATAATTCAATTTTATATTTTCTGCAGTCAAAATATATGCAAGTTACCTTTCCTCCTCCTTTTTCCTTCCTTCCTTCCTTCTTTCTTTCCTCTGTACAGTACACAAAATACCTCAGGGAACTGACAATTGTAGATTAAGTTGAGTTATAATGCCTGATCTGTAAACACTGCAGCTAACACTGTATCCATTCAGGATATCACAGGGGAACACTCATCACACTTATACTTTTTCTACCACTATATCTTGAATTTGAGGAGGACACAGGGTAAATGTTTCAGTATCAATTTCAAGAATGCATCAGAATGTTTTACCTTACACAATGGGGTAGGCAGCAGAAATTAATTGAAGTGTAATGTGAGACACCAGCCACCCATACAGAATACAGATACAAACATCATACTGCGACTGGTTAAGGATTTATGGGATGGGGTGGATTTTACACATATCCAACATTTAAGTTTGAAATAGCCTTATCTTTGTTGTGTGTGACTGGCAGTTTTTACCTTTTCAAACTCTTTAGTATGCAACCAACGTTTCATGGTACACATAGTTGACTAAATATTTATCAAATATTCAGACACTTACTTGGTAGATTAATTATTGAACAGGCATCCTCTGAACTATCTTTCTTTTCACTACAGCTAATTCTCTGTTGCTGGGTTGACATATGTTCGGTGGAGGCAGGGAAAGAGCTAGCTCAGCAAACTGTTACTTTCAGGGTGAAGCATGTAAGCATGTGAAGACAAGGTACACAGGCCAGTACATGTCACTGATCTAGCAGACTTCAAAGAGTGTTTGAAGCCACACACAAAATTCCTAATGAGTGAGGTTTACTTTCTGTCTTACAGAATTTAATTTGAAGCTAATCTTTAGTATTCATTAACTGATGGGAAAAGAGGAATCTTTTAGCACCTAAAGCTATTCCTTCAGCTAGATTCTCAGAAAGTAAATCTGCTGTACTATCAGAGAAGTCAGAAGCAGGGAGAGCTGTCTCCTGTGACCAAAGGAAGGATCTTGTAGTCAAAACTAGAAGCAGTCACTCACCAATTGGTACCTCTAGAAAGAGTTAGAAATCAGAAAAGGGTTAGGAAGAAAGGGGACATAGTCTCCATCATTCTCCAGCAGTGTAACAGAATTAAATGACGTAGCTCTGTGTCTTCACCATAGAATCAACAGCCCCCCCAAAATATTCCCTTTATAAATTGTGACTATAACTCTTGGCTAATTTGAGATAATTTTATATCTCTTTGATGAAATGGAAAGATCCGAAGCTACCCTCTTTACCACCGTCAGCATTATTTTATTCAAGTCCGATAACTGGGTCAGGTTCTCTCCCTTGAACATTCTCATTACGAGTAAGCACAATTTACTTCTATATGTAAACTTTCTTAATGTTTCTACAAGAACATTCATATCACATACATTCTTCAAGTCTTCTTAAAAATCATGAAACAAGAACTTATTCTTGGTACCTCACTAAATAAGTAATACTAAAATGAAGGCATTTGAATATGATTCCAAATTATTTTTGTAAAATTATATTTAAAATAAAACTATTTTGTATGCATTACTATTAATTTGTATTATAAGTAGATCACAATTTCAAGGATGCTCACAAATCATTAATTATCAACACATTATTTTAAATAAATAGCAATAGTACAGTTTCAAAATTATCAGCAAATATGTTCATGTTGTAAAACATGAATGCTATATTTAATTAGTCACAAGTAATACAAATGCTTGACACAAAACTCCTGAGACTTCCGAAGGGGAGATTTTTGTATGTGTGTGCAACCCTTTGAAATCCACTAGCACACACCATTCTTTCAATCAAGACAAATATGTGGTTGAATCAGCAGGAGTCCATTCTGTCTTCCCCAGAGTGCCCTGGAGCTGTCCACAGGAAGGTGCTGGAAAAGGCTGCTGCAGATGGTTCAGGTACACAATTATTTCAGCCTGAAAGGCAGCAGGATAAACAGACTCATGTTAGAGCCTTGCTGCACAGCATATGACCTGGAAACTCCCTCATGAGGGCTGAGTGCATCCTCAGTCTCCTTCAATAATTACAAGGGAAAGACGCTTTCTCCAGAATATAGGGAGAAAGTTCACCTAAAACCCAGAGCCATTTATTTAGTCTTAGAAATATAAACGGCCTTCCTGAGAAGAACTTGGCTGAATTGCTAAATAACTGGCATTTTCTTCCATAAGATTTAAATTCTTTATAGAGGGCTACAGTTCTGAGTCTATGGATTTTTTCCAGTAGCTCTAATTCCATACCAAAAGAAATTAAGCGTTATTTATAAAAATTGTCTGTTTACCATCAGCAGTATTGCTCTCCACCTAAATTGAAAGAAAAGGGACAAAAATGGTTTGTAGGTTTACCAAAATACAAGGGCTGACTTTCAGATCCATGGTAAAGGTCAGGTGTAATATTCAAAAACAAATTAAAAACAGCCATTCTATTGGACTGAGAAGATTCTACCAAAGGTTGGGTACCCATGGGCATTGGCTCAAAATGTATTTATTATATCATACCCCAAATGATGCTGCAAGCACTCTTTAGGCCTCCATTCACCACCGTCCTTCTTGCATTATGTATGCAGTTATTGTTTTGCATTGTGCACGATCTAAAATGATACAAAACCATTTTGCTGAAAAATAAACCACTGGTTTTCTGCTTAACACCAGGATTACAAAATGTAATGTCATGAATTATTCATGCCATTCGATTTAATGTAATCATTTTCTCCCCAGCGTTAAGCCTCTGTGAATGGTGTCCTATGCAGGCACTGTTTTGAAGAACTTAATACTAGGGAGAGAAACACCTGGCATTAACTGACAGGGAATTAGGCTCATTGTCACTTTGGAAAAAAATACACTTTAAGCTTTGATCTATACGTACAGATTCCGAGGAATATTTATCAATACTGCAAATGAATGATTACTGGCACATCTAGAAATATTGACCCCCAAATTCAGACACAGACATATGTAAAAGTATGCACACATTTGCATTTGAACTACTAAAATGCAATCTTTCTTTCAGTTATAGTAATAGTTAGACAAATTTCTAGTATGTTTATTCTAACAGCAAAGGTATCTTGATGCACAATTATATTTTACTTGGATCACCTCTTTCTACTTACTGACCTTCAGGCAAAACATGTTGAGGAATAAAACACAAGAGGAATTTGACCTATAAAGTAATTTAATCTTCAAGGCCCTTCTGAAAATCAAAAACAAGATAAAAGGTGTTCGTGGGTGTTTTCAAACACAAACATCAGCTTTAAACTATTAGCAACAACTGGTATAAGCGACTTCCTTTTTGTTGGTGGCTCTGCTTGGCCTTTAGTGTACTTCAATTTGATAAAGTCATATGAAAATGTTCTAATTACTCTTAAACCAGGAAGCAGCTCATTCTAGGGTTGAGTATATGATCAGTAACCCATGAGAAGAGTTGAGAACCAAGGAACCCAATTCCTACATCTTAAATCTGTTAACCAACCAACTCATGAGTCCATGAAAAGGTATCAGTTATCCTTCATGGTGTTATAGGGAAGACCAAATGACAAATAAAAATTAACAAATCCCATATATGTGTTGATTCATTCATTTAAAATGGAAAAGACATATAACCATACACGCCATCAAGTTTAGAGGTAGAATTCATAAGAAAAGGTTTGTGTTAGTAGAAAAATAAAGCAGTAACAGTTTCAAAACCAGCTCACTTAATAAGAGAAAAGAACATAGAACTTTGAAGATTCATCATGTCCAAATCTATCTGAGATATTGCACCATCAAAAATAACAAATAGAAGAAAAATGTGTAGATCATGATTACATTTTCAGCACTATTTTAGCCTGTGGGAATCTCAGCACAGGGTCATGCACACAAGGAAGGGGCCCTCACTGATGCTGTTTGATTATAGAGATGGCCACTGCGGTAAATGCACACATTCAGTTCTTACACCATTAAGGCAAACTCTGCACTGCTCCTCTGTGAAAACAGGCTTGGAAAATCATAATCTTTATTGAACAACAGAAGTTTCAGAAGGCTCACCACTTTCCAAAGCAGCAGGTAAGCATCTTGAGAGGTCATAGGAACAGGTAAGGGATTGTGAGTAGTTTGTGGAAAATATTTAACTTGGGATTTAGGAATATTTCATCTGAACTAATAGCTTGTTTGATTTAATTCTAATGTACTCTCTGTTTTCATAATACCTTCAGTAAGGAAAAGTTTGTCATGCCCCTATGTAAAAATTATTGGGCGTTGTTTCTGTGAATCTTAGTAGAATGCTTCAACTCTAGTTTCATTAACAAACTCAACTGCCCAGAAGCCATTGCTTCCAAGAGCAGAGGCACAACACACCTTGAACATTTCCTGCAGTAGCATTTACTACCAGGCAGCTTCCCTGAGCCTTCCCCTTGCTTCCCATAGCCAATGGGTACAAGATAGTCCCAGAGATGGTTTACAAAAGAAGCCCTGGGCTTAGTTTATCATTTGCTCACTCACACACTCATCCAAACCTTTAAAAATTATCATGCATTCAAATTCCAAAATGTTTGTGTTCTTAAAAAAAAATATCTGGAGAACTGAGAAGTAGCTCTGGTGCTTTCAGACTCTCGGTGAGGCTACAGCCTAATTACTGCCTGCTGGGTGGCACAGTTAAACACAATCAGTCAGAAAGCCTTAAAGATACAATATCCCTTTTCACAAACTGTCTGCTTGTCAATTCCAAGTCACCCCCCTGCTTTAAATCAACCAACCGCCGAGCTGTTATGAACAGCAACTGATTTTCCATGCCGTGCTGCACAACAAAATCACACCGTATCCTATTTTTAATGGCCACAGTTTTTCAACTGCATAACAAGAGTTAGCTAGCACTGCTGGGCTGAACGGCATCAAAAAATGGGTTCAAGTAGAAATAACACAGAACCCTTGAAGTGAACAAGTACAGACCCAATTACAAGTGCATTGTGATGCCCAGTACCCATTACATCCAAATAACAGTGGAGCAAATTCCTGCTTAATAGTTACATTGTAGATGTCAACTTCTTTTATTTTTGTTCCTCCAGAACACAGCTTGCTACTTAAAAAGAGAAGGGAAAAAAAGCTTAATCACAAATATTATTTTATTAACACTTATCAATGTATGCAAAGAGGGTTTTCTGTGATGTCAGTATAGGGGCCTTAGTAAAAAAGTCACCACAAAAATGCTCTGGTCCCTTCATGGGCTTCATAGGTTGCCAGGGGTTTCACTTGGGAAATTCAAATTACCTTCCTTGTGTATTGTTTATTAAAAAGTATCATTCATCAAACAATGTGCTCTTGATTATTACTGCCTTGGGGATATACACCAGCGGTTATTTTTCCAAATTTTTAGGGAAAGTTTATCCCCAAACCTGAAGTACTGTGTAAAATTGGGGATTAAGAAAGTAAATCAGAGAAACATCACCCTTTACAATTGCCACAAACAACATAAAATACCTTGGGGTAACGCTAACCAAACAAGTGAAAGACCTGTATCGTAAGAACTTTGAATCTTTAAAGAAAGAAATTAAAGAAGCCCTCAGAAAATGGAAAGATCTCCCATGCTCTTGGATAGGTAGGATCAAAGTAGTAAAAATGGCAATCCTGCCAAAAGCAATCTACAGATTCAATGCTATCCCCATTAAAATCCCAGCACAATTCTTCACAGACCTTGAAAGAACAATAATCAATTTTGTATGGAAAAACAAAAGACCCAGGATAGCCAAAACAACCCTGTTCAACAAGGCAACGTCCGGAGGCATCACCATCCCTGACCTCAAGCTCTATTATAGAGCTATAGTCCTGAAAACAGCTTGGTATTGGCACAAAAATAGACAAGTAGACCAATGGAATCGAATTGAAAATCCGGGTATTAACCCACACACGTACGAACATCTGATCTTTGACAAAGAAGCTAAAAATATACAATGGAATAAAGAAAGCATCTTCAACAAATGGTGCTGGCATAATTGGAGACTGGCATGTAGAAGAATGCGGATCGATCCATGTTTATCGCCGTGCACAAAACTTAAGTCCAAATGGATCAAAGACCTCAACATAAATCCAGCCACACTGAACCTCATAGAAGAGAAAGTGGGTGGTACCCTTGAACGAATTGGTACAGGAGACAGCTTCCTGAACATAACACCAGTAGCACAGACAGTGAGATCAACAATTAATAAATGGGACCTACTGAAACTGAGAAGCTTCTGTAAGGCAAAGGACACAGTCAGCAAGACAAAAAGGCAGCCCACAGAATGGGAAAAAATATTCACTAATCCCACATCTGACAGAGGGTTGATCTCCAAAATTTACAAAGAACTCAAGAAGCAAGTCTCCAAAACAGCAAAGGACCCAATTAAAAAGTGGGCTGCAGAACTAAATAGAGAGTTTTCAATAGAGGAGTCTAAAATGGCTGAGAGGCACTTGAGAAAGTGCTCAACATCCTTAGCCATCCAGGAAACGCAAATCAAAACAACTCTGAGATACCATCTCACTCCTGTCAGAATGGCTAAAATCAAAAACACCAATGACAATTTATGCTGGAGAGGATGTGGTGAAAGGGGGACACTCCTCCATTGCTGGTGGGAGTGCCAATTGGTTCAGCCACTTTGGAAAGCAGTATGGAGATTCCTCAGAAAAATGGGAATAAACCTACCACAAGACCTAGCAACTCCACTCTTAGGCATATATCCAAAAGATGCCCATTCATACAACAAAGATGTCTGTTCCACTATGTTCATAGCAGCTTTATTTGTAATAGCCAGAACTTGGAAGCAACCTAGATGTCCCTCACCTGAAGAGTGGATACAGAAAATGTGGTACATCTACACAATGGAGTACTATTCAGCAGAAAAAAATAATGGAATCATGAGATTTGCAGGCAAATGGATGACACTAGAAGAAACCATCCTGAGTGAGGTAACCCAGTCACAAAAAGAGAAACATGGCATGTACTCTCTCATATATGGATTTTAGACATAGATCTGGGGAGTGCCAGCCTACAATCCTATGGCCAGAGAGTCTGGGAAACAGAAACTACATTTAGTGGCTGGTTAAGTACTGAACTGAACTCAAGAAAACCAGTATCAGAGAGGGAGGACTGATGATCAAAGAGATTAAGACTGGGCTGGTTTAACCCCCAGAAACAGCTGACCAGACAAAGGTTAACTCTTGAATCCCAGGCATCAGCCTGGGAATCCAGCATGGGACTGATCAAGACCACCTGAATCTGGGTGTCAGAGAGGAGGCCTAGGTAATCTATTGAGCCTTGGGCAGCAGATCAGTACCCATCCCTAGTATACACATGGACTTTGGACTCCCATAGAACAATGTGAGGTGCACTCTCACCCTGAACTCTTGGGGAAGGGTCTAGGCCCTGCCCTATATGAAATGACAGACTATGGACACCCCCATGGAGGGCCTCACCCTCCCTGGGGGAATGAGGGGATAACGGGGGGGGATGGGGGGAGGGCACGGGAGGAGGGGAGGGAAAGGGAGAGGGGCCTGGAACTGACTTGTGAAGCAACCTTTTTTCTTATCTAAATTTAAAAAAAAGAATAAAAAAATAGCTATAGAAAATAAAACAAAAAAAACAAAAAGAAAGTTATTCCTTAGGTGCATAGAAGTTTACATATGACAAGTTCCTTAAGAGCTTGAGTTTAAAAAAAAGAAATGGGAAAACAATTGTAACTACCAGAGCTAAAGACAGAGAAAAGTAGTTAATGAAAATAAACTCCTCCTTAAGAACCAGACCTAGGACTTTGAAAGCCCATTCCACATAGAGGGATGCTCTCTCAGCCTGGACACATGAGGAAGACCCTAGGCTCTGCCATGGACTGTATGAAAGACTTTGGAGATCCCCCATTGAGGGCCTCACCCTCACTTTTGAGTGGAGTGGTGATTGGGTGGGGGGCTAGAGTGGGTTTGGTGGGAGTTGGGAGAAGAGGGGAGGGAGAGGGAGCAGAGATTGATATGTGAAGCAAGCTTGTTTCTAATTTAAATAAATAAATAGAAGATGTGGGTAAAAATCATCATGTAAGATCAGAGCCAATGAAGTTAAAACAAGAAAGCAACAAGAGAAACCCAATATTTTGGACATTAGCTTACAATGAATTAAAATTTAATAAAGGAGAGATGAGTATAAATATCACTGGTAGTGTGCTTGTATAGCACATGTGGAAAAGAAGGAAGGAAGGGGGGAGGGAGGGAGGGAGGGAGAGAGAGGGAGGGAGGGAGGAAAGAAGGAAAGGAAATAGAGTGAAACAGAGAAGGTCTAGAGGATGTAAAAATGGTATGTTATTGATGGAGAAAGTCCTTTTGGGAAGTGCTCTATGGTCCCCTCAGCAGCTAGGATCCAAGAGAAAGATTTACTTTCTCTTCCTCCTTTTATCTCTCAACTGTCCCATGTACCTCTGTCCTTTGGGGCGTGGACAGTATTGTGGGCTCTTTCCTATATGTTATGGTTTATTATAAGATAAAATTTGACAATAAAAATATGAAAGGTAGCAATTTAAAAGACACTGTGTTGTGTTGGCTATTGTAGAGCTGGAGGCACATAGGCCTTTGAATATCATCCTGCCATATCCTGGACTAAGTGCTATGCTAGTGGGTGGTACCCTTGCTTCTCTACAGAGGCTAAGTTTCACTTGGTTCCTGGGCATCATCTTCACTTACATTTTTCTGTGTCAGCTGAGTAGTCTTGTTGCATACTGAGACAAGTTTCAACAGCATCAGAGAAAATCTTTAGAAAAAGAAAAGTGACTCTAATTTAAAACAAATGTTAGAAAAGAAAACATTAATTTTTTCCAGTCTCTAATTTTAGAAAGGAGGAAAGTGAGGTCTCAGAATGATGTGACTTCTACAGTGTATTTGTCATCAGCAGACAGTGGCATCATAGCTGATACCCTGGCACTGATTCCAAGACTTGTGGTTCCTGTAGGAAAGCCATTTATTACATGCAGTAACTTACAAATACAGGTTGTGTGAACTATAAAAAGCCTGACTAAGAACTCCAGAGAGTAGGGAGCTAATGTGACTAACAATCTAGACTGTGGCCAGTGGCCAGGTTTTGTTGGATTATTTTTGAAGGTCCATGCTATCAAAGCAGCATTATATTTGTATATAGTCTTATATAATCAACATGCATAGGAACTTCAAGTTGGTAAGAAAAATGGCTTTTGATGATAAGCAGTAGGTAAATTCTGGACATTTCCATTGGCAACTAGGGACAGTCAGAGTCTGAGGTAGGCTGGAGCAAGAGAGGCTAAGAGATGGACTCAGCAGAGAAAGAAGTGAGGACATGGTTAACGATATGAACCTACTGAACGACAGTGAAACTGTGGTGGCCAAGGCCCTAGCCTAGTACTTATCTGGGGCTTAGATTCCATCATTCTCCACCAGCAGAGAAAATCTGAAAATTAGGGAGAAGGTCATGAACTTGTTTCTGCTGAGAGCCTGATTTTAATATCATACAAGTATACAATCAAGATTTTTCTTCAGGGCCTACCTTTGAATAATTTCTTCCTTTCCTTTCTCTTCTCCAAATTTACGCAACCTTCTAATAGCTGAAATATCTTAGTCACTGAAGCTAAACTATCTTAAACCCCAAATACTTGGATGAAGTATCCTGAAGCTACGATTGAAGAAAATGCTTGACGTGTTTTCCGTATTTGTGGCAATAAAATGGCCTCTTATTTCAGTGTGTAAATAAAAGCAAATAGGACCATTCAGTAAATTGTTGGCAAAGATTGGCATGTGATCTTTTCCAGTTTCAACTGAGGAGTGAATCTGAAAACAAAAGCAGGGAGCTGGCTCTCTCCCCTAAGAGCTAGTAGGAAAAGGGGAAAAAAAAGTAAAAAGAAAGAAACAGTGTTTTTAAAAGGAAGGAGCTGAAGACACAGAAAGAAACCTACAACATTGTAACTGAGTAGGGCCATGGAAACTAAGCAGCATGTATATTGCAATCAGTGGAATGAGAATGAGGTTTTAGCCTTAAATGATTTATAAAGATTGGGGGGGTGTTGTAGATGTTATTGGGAATTTTATTGTCTGCTGCTTCTGTTGTTTTTAATACCACTAGCTTCTCATAAGAATTTTACCCCCAGGGTATTCTATCCCTGTAACTATATTGACTTAATTCTAAAGCACCAGGGCAATTAAAAGACGGTTCTAATTAATAGACACTAGAATGGCTGTATGTAAAAGATTTAAGCAGTTCATGCTTGGTGCACTAAACGAATCTGAACAAAATCACACACATACAAAACCATCAGGATTTCATTAGAATTTATCAGCTGAGATGCTTAGAATATTGCTCACACTGTGAAACATAACTCCCTGCAGCTGAGACTGGACCTCTGTGTCTGTGTATGTATCTGTGGCAATAAAATGACCTCTCATTTTAGTGGACAAATAAAAGCAACTATACCTTTCCCTCAAGAGTTCTACTATTATCCTCCACAAAGACACACCAGAGAACCCCAGTCTCTAATTTTCTAATATTCAATTAAGCTAAGAGGGTGAGACTATCTGGATCCCAAGCTGGCCAATGACATGGATGAAAAAATTGAACCCTGAGCGGGAAGCGTAATTTCTCTGTTCCGATGTTCTCTTGTGTAAAATAGGTATGGTTATGGGAGAGATTTCATGAGTTCATTCACAGTGATCGGTAAGGAGGATATCTGAATTCTAGTTGGTCATGTGATAAAGTTGATGCTATGATTGGAGCAGAGGTCCATTATTAATGTAAGAGCATCCTATATATTAACAGCATCACAATTTTTCCAAGAGTAACAGTGCACATGTTGGGATTCAGACCACCCATAACTCCATGTCTTCTGTTACTAGTTCCAATGGTGTCCAAGCACAGGAAACAGTGACAGTCCCTCCATATCACAGATGATAGACACAGGTTTTTCATACTTACTGTGCTGTCAATGTTTCATGATTACATTTTCTGAATCCTTCTATGGAGGGGTGATTGACATAGAAAACTATCTGTGTATTCAACATATACAACTTGATGAATTAGGAAGTAAGCATCGTTGAGTATTATCAATCTGAAGACCTGAAGTATGAGTTCCCAGCATTTGAAACTCCTTAAAATCCAACAGGATACTATACATGGAAAATTACACATCTGATCTCATTCAACAAGCCACATAATATTATTTAAAATATTATGGAAAATTATCTTCATACAATGTATGTAGAGTATTTATTTAAAAAATTATCATTTTATACTTAGCTTTTAGCCTCGCCCCAAAACATCTCATTAGGTATATGCAAATGTCTCAAAGTCTGAAAAATTCCAAAATCTGAAACACTTTGGTCTGAAGCATTTTGAATAAGGGGCACTCCATTTGCATGCATCTCATTGCTAAAATCTGTGCATAAACTCACCTTTAATCTCTCAAATTTCCTCTCTTCTATTTATTGTCATTATTTTTAATGATAGAGATAGTTAGCATATTTCCTTATAGAATGTTTTTAGAATGTAATGCTATATGGTTAGCTTTAGGTACAAAGTTACCTAGTACATTGTTAGTACTTTCACACCTTACATAACACTTTTCCTGTTCTTGTATGTAGTGAATGTGTAAGTTAGTAAAAAAAAAAGTAGAATTTAGAAGGAATTAAAAATTTTTAATCTCCTATATATCCCCAGAAATACTATGAAATAACACATTAAGAGATCAAATTTGGTCTTTGGCATAATTGTAATATAAGAAAATAATAAGTAAGAAAGGCACCCGGAGGACTTTGTGAGACATGTTGGTTGCCCAGATACTGAAACCTCTACAGATATTTGGAGAGCTTCCATCTTATCTGAAACAGTGTGGTCTTCTTGCACAAAGATGCCAGTTTTAACCATGCTTGTCTTCAAATAGCAAGGATTAGGCAGCTGTGCACTATCGGGACAGCACTGACTGTGATTCCAGGGTTAGCTTGGCATTCTAAGAAACACACTAGGTTCCAGTGCCTACTTATACCAGTGTGTCTATCAGTATCCATCTTTTGAAATATTATTGTGTGCTGCATTATGGGTATAAAACTTGGAGCTCTTCTCTGGCCTTGGGAGTGATTCTGTGAGTTACCCAATATCTTTTTAATACGGTTCACTTTCTTGCCATATATCAGACACAGTGAATTTCTTTTACAGCTAAGATTGCTGACTGATCCAGTAGCCAAATTGGATCTCTTTTGAGCCAGACAGTCTCATATATCTTGAAAAGTACAAATTGAACTTCAATAACCTAAGCAGCTTCCCATGGACTCTTCCTGGCCAGTGTATAGGTTGAAATTGCATTAATCTCTAAGTGTCAGGCTTTGGAAAAGATATCCTCAAGTTAGAACTTGATCTCGATGGAGCAAAACTCAAATAATGATTCTAGAAAGTCTATCAGATAAGAACAAATTGCAGCTATTTCTGCAGATAGATGCTTCCCGAATGAATGAACACAGAGGAAATGCATGTTTCTGTGCCTTCATAGATCCAACATGCTCATTTTCTAGAGTCATTAATTAATCTAGGGATTACAACATGGAATGCAAGGTAGGATGATTCTATTGCAACTAAGGTCCTTCCTGCTATAAAATACAATGTGTGTTTTGCAAGGCTTAAACTACAAAGAACCCTCTGAAATCCCTAGAAATGACCTTGAATCAGAAATTACACCATGCTGTAATATACGTTTTTAAACTATAAACAAAAATTTACATTTAACATCATGACATGTGTGTTGACCAATTTTCTTTTTCCTTCTTAAATGTCAAAGTTGTTATGGACTGTGTTGAACATGTAGCCAGAACTCAGCTGACATGACGTTGATTTGCCACGAACTCTGTCCGCAGTCAAGGCTATCCTCTGCAATTTCTCAACTCTCACTCTTTCATTCCCTGACTCTTGTGTTCACCATCTTTACCATCTACACCCTGGCACTGCTTTGCTCACTACAGTCTTGCTCTAACATTCATTTCTTTCTACTCCACCCTGGGCCACCAAGTTTCTTTGTCAACTAGTTTTCTTCTAATAAGCCCCTCCAACTCACGACTCAGTAGTCTAGCTACTTTCTTAAGAAAGAATAAGTTATTGTTAAATAAATTAGTAATTAATTGTTTCAGGACACTTCCTTGGCTAAATATAAAAATTTATCAGTTTCTAATATACCCTATATGTTAACAAACAAATATTTTTAAACCCTTTTGAGAATACCTCCTACATTTGTGCTAATTTTTATTCTGGGTCAAAGAAAATACTTAGAAATCAAGCTTAAAAGGCCATCTGGGGTAAATATTCTGTAAACTTTGAAAATGATAGCTCATTTTCTATTTTGCTGTTCATAAACTTATCATATTTCTAATATTATGTGATTTAATAATTGTAATTAGCATTTCTGTAGATAAAGCTTGCAAATAAGTGCTTCTTCTCATAATATGAGATAAATGTAGAGAACTGTGCCCTTTACTTAATGACACAGGCCACTCTGACCTCATCAAAACGTACTGGTATTAAATGATTAAGTGTGGGCCTTGCAGAGCTTCTGAGTTAGACAATGCATAAGCCTTACATTGTAACCACTGCTTCCCTGGGAAAAATCATGTATCTTCCACTTTTTCCACAACTGCCCCATGGATTGAGAAGATACAAAGAAATGGATTCATCAAAGTGGTGACAGCAAGTGACCTTTCAAAATTTTAGCCACTAGAAAATTATTTCTATCATTTCTATATTGCTTCAAGTATTAATGAATAGTTCCAGTGATAATTAGCAATTTCCCTAATTACAGAAAATTGGCACTTCACAAATAACAAACTCTGATATTATTTAGTATTGTGCCAGTTTTCCTATTAATTTGGAAATGCATCAATTATCACCAGAACTATGTAGGTTAAAGTATGTTGGACTCTGAATAAAAAACTTTAAATATCCAACAAGAGGTTCAGTGTCAAGAAAGTTCAATGTCAGTATTTGAAGATAAAGCAGGAGTGACCAACCCTACCTAACACAGACAGTGGGGGAACCACTAGGTTTGTTTTGGGCCTGGACTCTGCAGATGACATCAGCTTCAAAACTTAGACTATTTACGTCATTATCAATATGAAGAAACCACAAGAAGTATTCAAATTCACAAAATGGAAACAGAATGTGCAATAGTGTCATATCAGGTCTTAAGAGACCATAAGTATTAATTTTATTCTACGCTCAACAAAATTTAGAATATGGAAATGCTCCACTATTGTCAGGTGAGAAAGAATAGACTGCTTCCATGCCCATAAATTCCTGATATGCAAATGTTTTACATAATCCAAATCTTCTATATATATGCTGATGTACACATAGATGTTAAGACAGGGATTTAAGAAATTTTTCACTCCTTGACTCACTTTGGAAGGGAAACCAACCACAAATCTACACTTAACTCTGGAAACTGGGAGACTGCAAATCACCTGTAGTTTCCCAATCTGAATACTTCTATCAGTAATATTACCAGCACCACATCTCTTAAGTTTACATGAGATGGATCTTAATATGTTTATTAGTGAAAGCAGATTCATAACAGTATCATCTATTTTTCTAAATTTTTCTGCAGAACCCAATAGTTCTGAGTTCAGAATCCAAGCTGCAACATCATGTCACCAAATAACATTTTTCTGAAATGTGTAACAATCAATCTACTAAATCCAAACCAATCTGAAAGCCTTTTTATTCATTACATTGAAATGTGACACATATGTCATTGCTGTCACAATAGGAAAAAATTAAGGTCAAGTGATAAAGTGTTCAGTTTGCTATTATAATAATAAATAAAACTACAATTTCCAAATCACACCATTTAGAGACTATAACAGAATGAATATCAAACTGTGACTATATGGAAAAACATTGTGAACTGGTTTCTCATCTTCTTAGACAGCAAAAAAATAAGTGAACTTTAATTCTGATAATGAGACTGAAGCCACATCAAAACAAAATCTCTTGGTCTTCACGGGTCAGGAACCAATGAAATGTATTAGAAAGAGGTAGTACAAATCTTCCCTGTAGTATGATATCTTATCTACCATGATTTTAAAGAAAGGGAGATTATTTGCTCTTACATTCCCCTGTAAAGAATAAATTCATCAGACACAGTCCAGTCTTTCACCAATGAGGGATGTGCTGCAGATGCCATTCCAGTCACCATAGCCCCTGTCTTCATTCCCCTCCACATATTTGGATACATTTTTACCTTCTGCATGTTTAGGTTAGATAGCTTACTCTTATTTGTTAATAGGCAAATCTTGACAACTGTTGCCTAGTTTAATTGTTAATATCATAAAGAATTTGCAACACAACACTTCCTTCCTGTGAATCCTGTCAATAATTATAGCTTCATTCCAAGCATTGGAGTCTAAACAACAACAACAAAACCACTTCCGAAAACCTCAAATAATGACCTCTGCTCCCAGCTGACTTCCAATATCATTCGTGCTGTGTCCTCTCATTCAACACATGAACTGCTTGGGAGATTTCATTATTTCACTAACTAGTTTTGCTGTTTTAGCACAGCAGATATTTGTTTCTAATAACAGCTCAATATTGTTGAAGATCATAACAAATCATACTTTTTCTTTGTACCACCCAAGACCCTTAACAAGCACTTGACTAAGAAGTGTACCAGTTTAGAGAAGAGCTCTGCAATGGGGAACTGTTTGTTTTATATCAATTTAAAACTAGATGATGAAATATTCATTGATACTGGTGTCTGTAAAAGAGAACTAGTACCTTTATACTCAGTTACTGACTTAGAGAATAAATGAATTAATCCCTGCAAATCATCATAGGGTAAAGTATGGTAGGACCATCATTTTTTCACAGTTTATATCACATATTTATGTTGTAAATATTTGCCATTTTATCTTAAAGCAAAGGGTGCAACCAGAGGCTTTTAAAAAAATAAAATACTATAAATTTTTTGCAATTTTTAAAGTAAGTACTTGATTCTATTTTTCTTATAAACAAAGTTATTTCTCTTCTTTGTCTCCATTTCCACTGTTACTCAAAATATCTAATCTGAGTACAGAGACTGTTGTCAGAACCAACCATTCTGATCTCACTCCATTCAGAAAGTGGAAAACATTTTCCTCAAACAGTAGGCCAGATTGGCCTTGAACTCACAGATATCTACCTGTCTCTGCCTCCCCAGTGCTGAGATTAAAGGCCTGAACCATCACCAATGGGCTGAAAATGTTTTCCTAAGAAAGCTTGTAGCTCTTACAAAAATCCATAATCATTAAACAATATTCAAATATCTCACAGAATTATTACCTGACAGTTATATGGTCTATTCACAATTCTATTTTCAATACAGTTTAAGAACACTATTTAAATTAAAAGCAAATGGCATTCCATAACTCTATGGCCTCAGAAGAAATGTTGATTGAAACGCATATGAAATTATAATAATTAAATTTCTCTACTAAAAATAATTTTTGATGTAATAACTATCAAATATTAGTCACAAAGTGAGAATATCTCCATATACTTTTGTTTCAAATTATCACATCAGAAAAGAGACTAAAAATTGACAAACAAAAATTTTAAAGTTATAATATTAATTCAAATAAAAATGAGAAATAAAATGAAGTTTACAAATTGGTGAATATTATAAAATATTTAACAACATTTAGCTAAAGCAGCTATAAGTACTAACAAAGTAGAAAATGTAAGATTTCTGAAGAGTAAAATGAGAAAAACTAATGAACTATAAGACTAACGTATTGTATACAAAACAGGAATTACAAATATTCAAAGGACACCTCTTCACTACTGCCTAGATTCTTAGTTTGGGTCATGTTTGTGGGTCTCTGAACATTTCCCTAGTGCCAGATTTCTCTTTAAACCTATATTGGCTCCCTCTATTAAGGTATCTCTTTTCTTGCTCTCCTCTGTTCCTCCCCGTCTCAGTCTTCCTTATTCCTCTTGTTCTCCTTCCTCATCCTCTTCTTCCCTTCTATTTTTCCTACTTCCCTCTCCTCTTCACCTATGCTCCCAGTCAACTGGGAGAACATGGCCCACCAAATCAATTAAGCAGGGTTCCCATCGGCTCACAGAGACTGAGTGGCGAGCACAGGGCCAGCGTGGATCTGCAGCAGGTGCTCTATGGGTATGCTGTGGCTGTCAGGTTAGAGTCTTTGAGGGACTTTCTAACACTGGGAGGAGATGTATCTCTGACTCATTTGCCTGCTATTCATATTCTGTTCCTTCTATTGCATTGTCTTCTCTAGCTTTGATATGGGGGCTTTCCCCTTGTTGTATTGTATTTTCTTTTGCCCTGTTTTTTTCTTTTGGAGGCCTGCTCTTTTCTGAAGAGAAAACAGAGGGGGAGCAGAACTGGTGGAGAGTGGAGGTGGGCAGGGAGCTAGGAGTGTAGACACCAGGAAGTGTGGTTGGCATGTACTGTATTAGAGAAGGCTCTATTTTCAATAAATAAATAAATAGTATAACCAATGTGGTGATACATTGTTTATAATTTATTGAAGCCACTGAAGATCAGAGAAGCAAAGCAGTCAAGCTGGTAGATCTTACCTCTACCCTTCTGAAATGGAAATCTTGTCTCCATGAATCCTCAGAGTCCAAAGCTCTCAGTTACTGGCTCTCCTGTCTTTTATTCCTTTCTCCACTCAGCCATATTATTCCCGTCTCCACCTCTCTAGTGCTAGGATTAAAGGCATGTGATTGCAGGTGCTGAGATCACCTTTGTGTGAGCTGTTTCTTTTAGGGCTGGATCAATTTCATGTAGTCAGTGCATCTTTGAACTAACAGAGATCCATCTGCCTTTGTCTCCTGAGACCTGGTACTGAAGGTGTTTGCTTCTATGGCTAGCTGGTATGGCTGCCTTGCTAGTTTTATCTCCAGAGGTTTTAATAAATCATAAACAATATATCACCACAAACCATAGCAATTAAATTGTTGGTGCAACAGTAAATAAAACAAACACCTTCTCCTTGGGGTCCTTTGAATTCTCAACCTCTAATCAAATGCTAAACTTGGCTTTTCCCCAAAATCAAATGTATAAAATTGTTATCTTAAATATAATTGAAAGAACAAAAATATAATACCTTGAAAAATAATAATACATCGAGAAGTGTCTGAGGATTTAAATCCTGTTTCCATCTTCATTGCCAAGCTTACCTCGTCATGGCTGGCTGGGCAGAACTGACCGTAAAGCAGAGCTTCTGTGGCCACAGCATCATGTTTCCTTGTATTCAGACTTGTTTTATAATCGTACAAAATAGCTATGGTCTTATTTTACTTTTATTGCTATTATGAGAATATTTAAGAATGGATAATACTTTCTCATTTTTCATTGGTTCTTTGAAATTTTCATACATTGTATTCTGATTGTATTCATTAGCCTCCTCCCAAATGCCTCTAAGATCCATACTACTAGCTTTCCAAACCGACTTCAGTTCTCCTTAGAAAAGGAATCAAGCCCAATCAATTTGTATTAACCATATGCTCTCAGCTCTGTAGCCACCTACTGAAGTGTGGTAAACCTACCAAAATCCAAGCCCTAATAGACAATTTATTCTTTCTCCCAGAAGCTAGTAATTGCTCATCTATCCTTAGCTATAGTTAGGGCTTTGTGCCAATCAAAACCCATCCTTCTCCACGCTAGAATTTCATCTGCCTAGAATTTCATCTGTCTTTATGTGTGTTGTTATAACTGCTGTGAGTTTGTATGTGCAAATATCCAGTTGTGTCTAGAAAATATTGTTTCATTGTGGTCATCCAACTACTCTAGTTTGTTTGGTCTTTCCTCTTCCTTTCCTGCAGTGATCCCTGAAGCTTAGGACGAAGAGAATGTGAAAACTATACCTGGCACCTTTATCAGAGCCATTTTCAGTCTGTGGGTAGACAGGTCATAAGCCCTAGGGGAGAATCTCCTACTACCATCTGCTAAATGAACCAAGAGTTAAGCTACTTCTAATGGCTTATTGTTAAAGCCATAGTATGTATCTCAACCCTCATCAGGAAAGATCCATTTTGAAGCAGATAGTGTTTAACAGAGACCCATAACTGGTCAAGGTGCAGAGAATAAGAAACTGTGGAATAAATACCTTCTAAAGATGTTTATTTTGCATGATAGTTCTAAAGGACCACGAAATTCAAGAGCATGGTGTCAGCATCAATTAACCTTTGGTATAGTCCTCACAGAAGGGCAGACAGGAATGGGCAAAAGAGGAAAGATATGAAGGACAGCCTTTTAAGATAGTCTCTTATCGCGCCAGTTTATCCTGTCCATCGAGAACAGCCCTGGTCCCATGAGAAGCCTTCATGACTTCTAAAAGACCTACTCTCTCAATGCTATCCCACTAGTAATAAAATTGCACCAGGGCTTTTACAAAGAAATCCAATGCATCTACCAAGGTTTGACATGCTTTATCCACTTTAATTTTTGTTTCTTAAATTACTGAAGCACTTTGAATATATGTGCACATTCTCTTCATTTGTCTTTATGAATATAAATAGCCTATCATATGCAGAAAAACAAAATCAAAATGGATATCCAAAATATAAATGTTCCTCTTTCTGCTTGTGTTCCCTAGCCCATTCAGTTTTTTCTCAATGAATATTTATGGAATGAGAAATGATTAGCTTGAAATCTGCAAAGTACAATTGAATGTGTCCTTTCCTTAAAACTGATATCAATTAATTACTAGAACCTACAAATGATATTTTCATTCCTAATTGTCCATTCATATGTAAGTAGTCCATTTTGTTTACATATTCTTAATGAACAAGTATGTTGAAATTATTAGTAGTATAAAACTCAGGAAAATACCTTTAGTGATTTCAGTGATACCAACCTATGGAAGCTCTGAAAGAGTAACTGTGATCTACCAAAGATCAAAGACAGTACCGTGACATTAGGACAGTTAGAGAAAAAAGTATATGGAATTCAGTGGCATTGAATATTGCTCTTATTAGGTTAGGTGGCAAAAGAAACTCTTGTTATTCTAATATTGACATTAAATAATGTCTCCAAGGTCTTATGTGTTTATAATAATATTAGATTACTGTAGCCAATTTCTTTGTGATAAGTTCTTTATTAGCCATTAGAACTAATAACTCTTTTTACAGGTCAGTGCAAATGAGGTCTGGGGCAGTAAAGAGCCCACAACAATGAATTTTTAGTATCAAAACTATATCTTTTATTGCTCATTTACACTGATAGAGCAAAATAATCTTAATTTAGTTTGTTTTAAATGAAAAAAGTTTAGTACACTAAAGTAGAAGCTCAAAGGAGAGTCAGCACTGAATGATGAAATGCAATGCTTCAGCTCAAACTAAAATGCAATTTTGGGATCAATATCATTCAGGCCAAATCAATGACATTTGAAGATTAAGAATGATACTTTTTTTTCTCTTATTGACACCTCTCTGCTACCAAAGTTTGCACTGAGATATTACACTATTTATTCTGTAACTGCTACATATCATTATAAACCACCATATTTACAGAAAGTTCCTGAATATAAAATACACAGATAGAATTGAAGATACACCTTCTAGAGCAGAGCTTCTAACCGTCCTGCAGCTGTGACACTTTAACTCAGTTCCTCATGTTGTGGTGACCCCCAACCACATAATGATTTCACTGCTACTTCATAACTGTAATGCTGCTACTGTTATACATCATATTGTAAATATCTCTTTTCTGGTGGTCTTAGGTGACCCCTGTAAAAGGGTTATTAGACCCCAAAAGGAGATACGACCAACAAGTTGAGAACACTAGATCAGACTATTGATTAGAGTGCAAACCGCACAATAACTGAACTTTGTTTCAGGCTTATGATTTGATGGACAATTAAGTAAAGGCATAAGCCAAGGCTTCAATTACTGACTGGTTAGTTAAGAAGTGAATAAAGTATCCAGAAACTGGGCTGGGCACTTCCTGTTTCATCAGGATTTCTGCGGTTGTATATATGCCTAAATAAATCCTAGGAATAAGTTTTATTCCAATCTGTAATAAATTACATGTGAGCATCTTCTTAAGAAGTCACCTAGGAGAAAACCAATAACCAATTTGATATATTGGTCATGTTCTCTTTTCAGCCTATGCTCACTTGACAATAGATAGAGAACTAGGGTCTTGACTAATCATGGATCATATTTTTGCTCTCCCACTCAAATCTAAATCCTTTGAAAAATAAATGCTTAGACTAACTCTGTGAAAATGTTCAACTCAGTGTTCCTAGTCTATAATATATTGTGTTTTAGGAAAATAACAACTTTAGGAAATAAAAAGGACAACACAGACCCAGGAACTTTGGTCCTATACATGGTTTCCTTTGGTATTGTATGCCACAATGCAGAATGTGATATATCTGTGCTTTCCCAGAGCAATTTCAATAGAGTCATTGAAATTCAGATTGTGAGCATCACAAGTCACCACCTTGCAGATTATTTGTATGTATGTATTATTTCACAAAGAGTATCCGTAGATAGAATGAATGTTACCTAGTTGTGAAGTACAAAATGGATTTTCCTATGGCAAAGCCTATTATACCACAATTACAATTCTGTGTTTTGGGGTTCTAGAAACTTTGTATTCAGAAGTTCTATGCATAGTTGAGTACACAGCTTCTCAGTCTGTGTTTCTAAAATAGCAGTAGATGTACCACCTGGCACATGGGTAATTGTGGAAAAGGAATGAGGAACTATATAATAAGTATGAAATTGCCTCCAGAAAATAAATTTTACTTGAAAGTTTAGAAGCAAACTTTGGAGTAATTTAAATGATACTTTAAACATGCTTTGTATTTAAAAATATACAGCTGTTTTGTGAGATAGGCTACTAAATGTGTATAAATAATGTTGCTAGCATGTCTAGATATTGTCATTGTTCGGGTCTCATTTAGGCAGCCACTCCTTTGAGGCACAGTCTCACAGAAGACTTCCAGATCCATTGGCTCTTACAGTCTTTCCACGTACTTTCCTCTAATGTTCCTGAGCCTTAGGTGTAGGAGTTTTTGCCAAGCTACCTACTTGGTTATCCAATACAAAGTGATCAGCCCACAAATCATATACACATAAATAACAAAGTAAACTTAGCCTGATATGTATATATGCCTGTGTTTAATAATAATGTGTGTGTTTGTGACAAAAATAATAAGGAAGACCATCAATTTGAAAGAAGGTGAGATACATGGAAGGGTTGGGTAAAGGGGGGATGGAAGGAACTAGAGTGAACTAAAAGAAGCACGGATGTAATATAATTACATTTTAATTAAAATATATATTTTAAAACGTAAGTTGTTATTCTAAACCTAAAACTTTAGAGTTTCAGAGATTCAGAGTTCATGATAATGAATTAGTAAGGATTTTTTTGTTTGCTCATTTCAAATGGCAGAAAGTGTCTAATGTGGATTCACACAAAACAAAGGCATTTGCTTATGGGTTGGACTGCCTGAGAAATACTATTGTGTGAGCATGTATTCACAGTCAGAGATTTCTGAATACCCTGAATTTCTAAAATAAGTAGTGAGAGGACATGTGATGTACATGTACAAATGTAATTATTCCCATTACATCTCAAAATTCTTTCTTAAATGTTAACTCTTCTCTGAGCTTGGTCATGTGACTTGGCCTTTTTCTATAAACTGTTAAATGCTGATGCATTCTCTCTTAAACTAGTTTATGTATCACAGGACAGATCCTTGTGATAATCTCTGTATTAAAAGCAAAGACTGTATCCAGGAAAGCTAACTGATGAGCAGATGTTGACTTAACATCTGAACAGGAAAGACATCCTCCTACTTGAGTTTCCATGCTGCCTCTATTAAAACATTTCTTAAGGCTTGAAAAGCATTGCTAAAATGTTTTTCTTCTTGTCTAGTATTCTTACCTCTTCAATATTGACTTCATTATTATATATAAAAATATTCAGTTCCAAAGCTACAGATTGATAAACCACAAGCTCAAATATGAGAACATCAGGCAAGAATATTAATTCTTGATGTCCTGGGAAGAGATGCCTTGAGTCTCACTGGCCCATTATGTCACTGAATCAACAATAGGAATAGGCAACATGATTCTACTCTTATTGACTAATCTAATATCTTAGAATTTCAAGGGATGGATAAAAATTCATAATTGATGAATTTCCTCCTCTCCAAATGAGTTTTAGTAAATTCCAGAATAAAGCTAAACACATAAACCAGGTGCAGTGAAACGCACACAGGCTCCAGGAACTGTCCACAAGAGCCACTTAACACAATCCATAGGTGCATGACCCTCTCTGGTTTATTTCCAGTTAGCATGGTACTGCAGAAAAATCCAAGAAGCACCATTTTGTTTTGATTCAACCACTGAAATTTCACTTGGCAAGAAAAGCTGTTCGATCTAATTGGGTCACTCGCAATAGAATAGGCGGCGAAAGATGAAAGGCTTCATGAAGTGGCTCTGAGAGCCATCAATGCACAGATCTTCTCTATGCTATCTTAGTTGAGGCCTAACTTGATTGTCTATTTGTGCTTCCTGATGAGTTCAATATCAAAGGGCAACTTAGCTGATTTAGAATGGGCAGAGCTGGAGAAATAATTACAAGGACAAAAACTTTTGAATCCATCTCGAAAGTTGTGCAATATATTTGCAAATAATATAATGTATCATACCAATGACACTATAGAGATCCATTAAATGCAGTTAATCACTTCTGAGCTTGGAATCATATGATCCTCTGGGAAAAGCACATGGTTGGAAGATTGTTGGCAAAGAGTTGAACTTTGAGTTCCTTAAAACTTCAATAGCACAAAGATTTTTCCACACTCAACTTCTCTCTCACTGCTAGCCATGGAAAACAAAATACAACTCTAGTTCATAATGTTAAATTAAGAATGTATTCATACAACTAATTTACTAGTTTATATTAGCTAAATATTGGTCAGGTGGTAGGATTTGCTACCTTCTTATTCCCCACTCATGCTCCTCTTTTAAGAGTAAGTCCAAGTTTTCACTAAATTGTATGATCAACAAAAATAAAAATAAATAAAAGTAAATATTTATTATTTCGACTTTGATCACAGAGAAGAGTTGCCTAGAGACACAATTCTATCCAATCAGATATAAGTAGAAGGATCTAGTAATTAAAAAAGCAGCAAATTCTGTAATATTCTCACCCTTTCACTTTTCAACTGCTTTTGACTTGCTGAGCTGAGGCAGTCATTCTGAAACCATTTAGTGGCAAGCACAAGTAGTAAGGATGTCTTCAAGAGATAAAAGATCCTAGGAAAAAAAACAATACTCTGTAACATCACAGATTCCACCTCAGATCCTAAACTTGTTATATAGAAAACATTACATCAGGTAGGAACCCACGGCTATAGCCATGGAAAAGGAAATCTCTTTGTTGGAAATAACCTTCATGTCCACACACACTGCAGCATTCTTCACAAGGACCAAGTTTTAGAATCAAAATAACTGCTGATAAATAAATGGATAATTGAAATGTCATGTGCAGAGTGATGTCTTACGCTTTTGACTCTTTACTCTTTTGGGAGAACCCACCACCCAGCCTCCGAATAAAACATACATGGAGGCTTATTCTTACTTATGAATGCTTGACCTTCTCCTGACTTGTTTCTTGACAGCTTTCCTTAACTTAAATTATCCCGTCTATCTTTAACCTCAGGGTTTTATCTTTCTTTATTCCTGTATATCTTTCTTTCTTTCTTCCTCTGTGTCTAATGATTGTGTAGCTGGGTGGCTGTGTAGCTGACCCCTGAAGTCCTACTCCTTCCTCTCTCATTCTCAGATCCTTTTTTTCTCCCAGATTTTTCCTCATATATATTCTCTCTGCCTATCAGCCCTACCTATTCCTGTCTCTTGTCTTTCTACATTCAGCTCCTTATTAGACACCATCAGGTGTTTTAGACAGGCACAGAGTTAAACAAATGCAACATAAGCAAAAGTGACACACCTTACAATATTCCCTAACAGTCGCGTTTGCAAATAGTGTAAGGAAAAAGGAAATCCTAGAAGTGATGACAGTGTAACTAAAACAAAGAAGCATCTTGACAATTGAAATTATTCAGGAACAAAAAGACAAATATTGAATAAGTTCCTGAGCTAATAGAATCTACAACTTAAACTTAAAGAATAAGAAAGAAAATTGGGGAGGGGGGTCTCGGGGTCCAGACTGGGGACTCGAGAGGAATCTTCACCAAGATATATACAATTTCACTTAGAGAAAGTAAATTCAAGATATCTTCTGTACAAGCTGGTGAAATACAGTTAATATCGACATGCAGGGCATTTTCCAAAAGTTTCAAAAAGCATACATTTTAAGTGTTCTCAACACAGAACATATAGATTATGTATGTGTTATCTCTCTTCTGTTTTATCCCATATTACATAAATATTTCAAACATTATACTAAATTTTATAAATATATTCCTACAAGCCTTTTGTCAAATTAATATTTTAATCTCTTTGGTATGGAAGGAACTCTGCAGGCTATTAAAAGATAAACATAAACATCACCCCAGTCACAAAACCTTTGATCTATAATGTCTTGCCTTCAAATATGCTAGGGCAATGGCGGCGCAAAACTTGGGGGAGTAGCCAATTCCATGAGATGGAACCCATCCCCCAAACTGCTTGAGTGACCAAAAACCAGAGATATGAGAAGCCAGAGTCTTAGGGTAAAGCCAAATACCACCAGTTTAAAAAAATTACAATAAAATGACATTCTGCCATACTTATAGATCTGTGCCTTATTCAGCCATCGTCAGAGAAGCTTACCCCTACAGCAGATGGAAACAAACGCAGAGATTCACAGCCAGACATTATGCAAAGAAAGAGACCTTGGAATACACAATTCTAAATGGGTTGTCTCCATCAAACCCCTTACTTCAGACCTCGGAGAACCCCACAAAAGAGAAGACAGAGGTGATAGAGAACAACTGGAAGAGTAAGATTCTATATTTCAACTGAGAAAAATCTCAAATGAACTCATAGAGATTAAAGTGGCAAGCACAAGTCATACACAGGCCTATACCAGGTCCTCTGTTTATATACTATAGCTTTCACTTTGGTGTTTCTATGGAACTCCTGGGTGTGTCATGGAGTGGGTCTCTGATTCTAGTGCCTGTTCTTGTGATTCTTTTCCTTCTTTTGGTTTTGTTTGTCCAACTTTGATGTTATAGTTTCTGTTTTATCTTATGCTTTATTTTCTATTAAAAAATCTACTTTATTCTCTGTGGTGAGATTAAAATAATTTCTAATTCATAAAATTATTCTGGAGATTCAGTGAGATAATCTGTGAACAGTTCCTTGCAAAACTGGAACTTTAACCACGACTAATAGCTGTTAGGCACATATCAAAAAGGAACATAATAAGTTCTTAAATTTATTAATAAATCAATAGTTTACAGTTACACAGTTATTGTCCATCTTTTGAGTCTAAGTTCGTGGTTTTTTCTTTCTCTAGATTTCCTAAATTGTTCTAAATAAGTATATCTATTATTTTAAATGAAAAAATCACTTTTACTCAGTGTTAGCTGTTATGTGTGGAATATAAGAAGACTTAACAAAACCTAACTATACAATGTATATTCCTACATGTGCCTCCTGCTCATCTATTGCTCACAATTTTTGAAATTATTCATAATTTCTTAGAGCACATGAACTTACTTATGTCATGTAAAACCCCTAAAAATAGCAATGCTGGAGCACTTTTAAAAGGTTGAGGACATGAAGGCATTGTGTGGTAAGGTCATTTGTGCACTACTTCAAATACTGGGCTGGAATCCAGCAGTGCACTGTCTTTCTGCTTCAGCCCAGTGCTTGCAATAGAGCATCTTCTACTGCTATGAAGGCTTTACATGTGCCACATCTGAGATGATTCATAATAAGTAGTTAGCTTTAACAACTGTCTACTCCAGTAAATGTTAATCTGTACTTTTACCCCATAACAATTCTACATGAAAATTGCCTATGTGCTTTTTGACACTGCAAACAAGAAGATGTTGAATTAATTGAATTACTGCTAAGCCTTACTGTGCTCTACCCTCAGTCAGAATTCTTCAACTTTCTGACCCCTCCTCATTTCCATAATGCTGAAGACTTGCACCAGAAAAACTCACCTAAACTTCTCAAGTGATTCTATCAAATTATTTCCCCAAAAATATGAATATTACATACTGAGGCTTGAACAAAGGAAAATTACCCCACAACCCCCTCATTCTGTCACTTCTTCATTTTCAGTTAGGCACTGTAAACGGCAGCCTCCATAGCCTATGTTTTAGAGACAGTGATTGTGTGTGTGTGTGTGTGTGTGTGTGTGTGTGTGTGTGTGCGTGTGCGCGCCCTCTATCCCTGCCTCCTTCTTGCTCTCCTCCCCATAATCATCATTTTCTTCCTTCTTTGTCATTTTTCCTTGCCAGTTTTCACAATGTCAGATAATGACTAGGCATATACCCGAAAACATACAACTCAGAATCCATCAGTTAGAACTCATTTTTCCGTTCACTAGCAATAGCTTTACCTGTTTACTTAAACTCTATTTTAAATCTTCATATTAAGTTGCAAGTGATTGTAAATTTTTCATATGGCCATTGAAAGTTATGTAAGTAGAATTTCACAGAGTAACTATTCTCTACCATTTTCTCTGACATTGTTCACAAACTTGGCAACATACCCAAGCTTTGACTTCTCTAAAATGGATCAGATAGAACATTAACTTTCTTACAGCCTTTGAACTGAAGCCAAGACTGTACAAGAGACATTAGGGGAAAGGTAGCTACTGGGATTATGGAACTGAGCATGGAATCCCTTTCCCAAACTACCCAACAGGAATTTTTGTTTTAATCTCAGTTATGCAATGCCTTATGCAGTTAAAAATATTTCTTTTTTACTCATTTACTCTTAGATGAGATGCTGAGGATCATTGCCTGTTTCTTTCCATGATGAATGAACAGAAAGTAGAATCTTCAGTAATTTTGTTACATATCTACTCTCCCTTTGCACTCAGATAAAAGCTATTTGAATGTGCCAAACTATTTGTAATCCCTGAACTGAATAGGGAGACTCTTAAGTGGAGAACTTCAGATTCAAAGAAGACCTTGTCTCAATATATAAGACAGAGATCCTCTGAGAAAAACACCTGACATCTACCTCAGGCTGCTACATGCACTCTCATACATGTCCACATGCACCCACATATGCATGGGTACCCACACATGCAAGTATACACACAAATTATATGTACAAAACAGTTTATTCATTATGTGGCATCAAAATTTGAAAGTCAAGTGTATTGACAAAATAAATAACATAAATTTCAAAACAGAATCTGTTTTGTTTTTCAAGACAGGGTTTCATTATGTACTAGTTGGCCTGGAGCTCAAAATCACAGAGATTTTTCTGCCTCTATTTTATGAGTGCTGTGATTAAAGATGAAAACCTCCATGGACAGCAATAACGATATTATTGAAATAATTCAGATTGAAAAGCACTAAGCAGGATGAAGCCAAGTATATCATACTATCAAAATATATTTCTAACAGGGGTGGGTGTATTTACATTAGGCTCCTTGTCTAGCATTCATAAGGTCTTGAGCTCATTCCTTAACACCACAGCAGAAGGGACAAAGAGCTTAATCTGTGGTGTAATTTGTAATTTTTTTCCTTTGAAAAATATATTTCTTCATCCTCTTGGAGAGTACAATAGTGAAGACACTTGAACTGACAACCTAGAACACATACGATGAAAGGAGAGAATGAACTCCCCAAACTCCCCAAGTTGTCCTCAAACCACCTCATACAATATGTGACAAACAGACAGACAGACAGACACACATACACACACACACACCAGTTTAATTTTCAATGAACAAAACAATAATAAATGACTATGATATACTGAAAAACATTCTAAAATAGTAACAGGACCAGCAATTTGGCTCATCAGGTAAAGCTTCTTGATCTGAGAGGCCCACATAGTGGAAAGAGAACACTGACTCACACAAGTTGTTTTGTTACATCCATAGACACACACACACACACACACACACACACACACACAAATAATGAATACAAAATTAAATAAAGTAACTTAAAATTACATAACAACACATTATGATATGTGAAGATGTTGGATATTTTAATTAATTAGGTTCACTGTAAAAAGTAAAAGAATTTTTTGAGACAGTCAAATAATTTGACTACAGTCAGGTATTGGATAAAACCAAAGACTGTAGTTGAAATTTTTGATGGTCTTAAGTGAGGGGATAGCATTGTAGTTATGTAAATAATACCTTAAAAATACATTATAAGTACATAGAAGCTAAGTGAGTGATAAATAGTAGTTTGTTTCCTTTTTATTGTATTTACATATATAATTTTTCTCTAAAAGTTCAACAACTTAGATAATGCTTTACTGATGAACGGTTAATGAAAATGTAGTACGTATATGCTATGGATATCTAATTATAAAACAAAAATTAACTTTGCAGACAAGTTGATGGAAACAGGAAATGGCATACTGAGTGATGTAACTCAGACCCAGAAACACCAATCCCACATATTCTTTCTAGTCTGGAGATCCTAGCTTCAAATCTTCAAAGGGGGATCTCCATCCTGGATTAACTGCATAAGCCAGGCAAGTAAAGAAGGAACATGGCAGGGAAGCGACAGAGAAGTGTGTCGAAAGGGAAAATGGAAAAACTTACAGGATTTCACTTGGGAGGAGAGAACGGGGAGGAGTCAATGCATAAGGAAAGGAAGGAGGAGAGTAAAATAAGAGTAAAGATATCTAAAATCTCATAGGAGACTATATGGTGATCTCTCTACCTAAAATTGCACATATATAGTTTAAATTCCTATCTGATCAGACAACACTCCCCCAGGAGCCATAGACTATCTAATAAACATGCTAACACCAGGCGTGAGAAGACACCTTATGAGTTGTGATCAGGGAAGTCCATGGGACTTCCAAATATTAAATGGTATGCTATTGTCTTCAAATGCCTCCTAGGAGTTGATGGTAAGTTCCTAGTGCTGAAGACATCAGGTACTTTGAACACAGGACCAGGGGAATTCAATTTGATTATGACATAAAAGTCTCCTTCTTGAGTACTAGGTTTTATGGGGTCAGCAGGTGCCAAGCTTCCAAGAGAAAGAAGCTACCAACCGTCCTATGTAGCTATGATGCCTACAAACTACAAAAATGACCAAAATGGCAGGATATCCCTAAGAGTGCAAGAGTAACCAATAGCAATTTAATTGGACTTAAGCCCTGTTCAATAGGAGGAAAATCATGCCTGGTACTTGAAGTATAGTCAACTACAAGGTCATGGAACTTTTAAGAAAAAGTACAATCACAGTACTAAACAGCATAATTTCTAACTAAAACCTAAATATTTATCTTCAGAGTCAGAGATAAGTATCTTTCTCACACAACATCAAAGAAAACTTCTTCTTGCAACAAATGTAGGTCACTCTACAACCCATAAAATGTGGATGATAAGGCACTCAGTCCCAACTGGTACTTCCATAACTTAGTCCTGAACCTAAGGCTTAGGATGTAAATGAGTCAGGGAAACAGGAAGTCTGTTATGAAATTGCATCACTGAGAAATGTCTGATGAAGTCTCATCAGCGTGGCTGCCTAAACAAGACCTGAACAAGGAGGACACTAAAAGACATATGAACATGGAAGAGGTAAATCTCACCAGGTCTCAAATCTAGACAAACAACTATAGGTAAGTAAGGAATGCTGAGAATATAAGAAAATTCTTCCAAAGAGATGAGATGCACACACCAATTGCTTATCAAATACCAATAGTCTGCCCAGTGTGAGTGTGTTATATTCCTAGTAAACATATATACATATATATGACAATTTTTTTCTTCCTTTTTAAATTTTAAGTTAGAAACAAACTTGCTTCACATGTCAATCCCAAATCCCTCTCCCTCCCCTCCTCCCCTGCCCCTGCCACCAGGCTCCCCAGTCCCCCACCCAATCTCCACCCTGATCCCCAGGGAGAGTGAGGTCCACCATGTAGGATCTCCATAGTGTCATTTCATCCAGGGCAGGGCCTAGGGCTTCCCCCAAGAGTCCAGGCTGAGAGAGCATCCCTCATTGTGGGATGGGCACCCAAAATCCATTTATATGCAGGGATAAATACTACCCAAGGCCCCATAGATTACCTTGACCTCCTCACTGACACCCACATTTAGGGGGTCTGGATCAGTCCCATGCTTTCCACACAGCCATCAGTCTGGGGTCCAAGAACTCCCTCTTGTTCAGGTCAACTGTTTCTGTGGGTTAAACCAGCCCTGTCTTAACCCCTTTGCTCATCAGTTCTCCCTTGCTGTCACTGGATTCCAGAAGTTCAGTTCATTGTTTAGCTGTGAGTGTCTGCCTCTGCTTCCATGAGTCGCTGGATGAAGGTTCTGTTTCCCAGACTCTCTGGCAGTGGGATTGTATGCCAGCACTCACCTGATTCATGTCTAAAATCCATATATGAGTGAGTACATACTATGTTTCTCTGACAACAAATTTTTAAAGTACAGGTTTAAGAGAGAGCATTCACAGTGATGCCATGATTGAAGAGAGGAAAAGAGAGAAAAAGTATGTAATTATATTTTAATTTCAAAAAGGTTTAATTTGAAAAAGCAAAATTATAAAACGTTATGAACTCAAAAAAGAAGAAATATAAGTTGTTTGTGGTTAAGTTAAGAAATACATTGAAGAGGAAATATCAATTCATAGTAATAGAAGTTTAAGATGGTACCTAGGACAAAAATATTTATTTATAATAGAAGACTATAAATACATGATAAATTTTAAATATGGAAAAATGTTGGAAAAAGTTTAATATTGATAAATAAAAAAATAGAAAGCAAAGATAATCCAAATAATTTGAAAAGATAATCCTACATTTTTATACTGAAAAAGTACCTATCTCAGGCAGTTTTATATAATTACCTAATCAAATGAAGCATTGGATGCAATGGATTTTTTCATACTTTTTGATTGGTATATATGCATTTCACACAACACCTGGGTTTTATAAAGACTCTGAGATGGTTTTATAAGAAGTTGAACATGAGATTGGATTTTTTAGATGATGATTAATTTGGTAAAACTATTGCTAAATATTATTAGCATCCATGCAACTTGCTTAGAAGTATATATACCATGGGAATTAGCAAATGTTACAGGTCTGAGCACTTTATTGTTTTTTAGATTATATTATAATTACATCATTTATTCCTTCAAAATCCTCCCATTTCCCCTTTTCCTTGCTCATTTTCAAATTAATGGCCATTTTCTTTAACTGTTGGTGTGTGTGTGTGTGTGTCTGTGAGCATGTATATGTATGTGTGCATGTGTGTGTGGTATATTCATAAATATGTATCTGTACACACAGAAATGTATATCTATGAATACATTTAAATATATGTGTATCTACGTAGTATATATTTTCCTAAATATGTATATGTGTGTACACATATTTCTAAATATATAATTGTAACCTGCTCATCCATATAATGCTACTTCAAGACTGAATATTTAGTGTGGGATAACCATTTGGGAGTATTCTTCCCCATAGAACACTCTTTTTCCCACTCTCAGGATTCCTTAGTCGTCTACAAAGTTCTTACCTCATGTTGAAGCCTGATGGTCCTTTCCCTTGCATGTTGACATGTTTCTTTGTGTTGTCCTTGTTCAAGTCATGTTTGGCAGCCTTATATTCATAGATAAGTGTAGTTCTTCCCCTTATTGAAATCTGAGACCTTTTATCTTACGGGGTCAGTTTAACAACACAGCACTAATTTTTGTTCAAAGACATTAACAATCATGTTCACTGATTAAAAGGAATATCATCTTGTTTTATGCCAAATTATGTAGATAAAATTAATAACATCTCCAAAATCCTCTAGCAATTAAGAGTTGCATGAGTTTTCTTTACATTTAAAGGGAATTCTTTTCAGAATGCATCAAGTCAATTAAATTCAATAATTCCAATAATAAGAGAAATAAAATCATATATTTAGCAATTATTAATATTATATTAAATATTAGAATTCCTGGATAGTGCAGTCGCATTAATCATTTTTAGATAATCTGAGAGACCTACCTTCCAATGCATTAACCTGCCCAAGTAGAAAATGGTGGCAAATGTCATCACAAGTGGATTTCATGAGTCACATGAAGTTGTAAAATTTTTCAGGTATGAAAATTCTAAAAGCGAATTATCCATAATAAACTTAATAACTACTCAAGATCTCAAAAATTACAATATTTCTGAGCTTAAATAGAGACCTATAGTATGCTCATGTGAGAAGACTCTGCATTGTAAAGCTACAAATTATATCGAAATTATTGCAACCATCTGTCCCCGGGCTTCTTTTGGGTGGGAGACTTTTGATGACTGCTTCTTATCTGTTCTTGATTTAATTTTGGTGTGATACTTGTTCAGAAAATTGTACATTATCTTTCAATTTTCTAGTTTTGTGGAGTCCAGATTTTCAAAGTATTACCTGATGATTCTTGAGACTTCCTCAATGTTCATTGTTATGTCCCCATTTTCATTTCTAATTTTGTTAATTTGCATGTTTCCTTTCTGTCTTTTGGATACATTGGATAAAGGTTTGTACACCTTGTTGATTTTCTAGCAGAATAAACTCTTTGTTTTGTTGATTCTTTGTATTGTTTTCTTTGTTTCTACTTTTTTATTTTAGCCCTCAATTTGATTATTTCCTGTCATCTATTCCTCCTGGATGAGTTTGCTTATTTTCCTTCTAGAGCTTTCAGGAGTGCAGTTAAGTCTCTAGTGTGACTATTCTCCAGTTTCTTTATGTGGGCACTTAGTGCTATGAACTTCCCTCTTAACATTGCTTTCAAAGTGTCCCATAGTTTGGGTATGTTGTGCATTCACTTTTCATTGAATTCTAGGAAGAATTTAATTTCTTTCTTTATTTCTCCCTTGACCCAGGAGTGATGCAACTGAGCATTGTTCAATTTCCATGAGTTTGTAGGGTTTCTGCAATTTGTGTTGTTGTTGAATTCTAACTTTAAAGCAGATACAAAGAATTATTGCAATTTTTTTTGTATTTGTTGAGGTTCGTTTTGCTGATGAGTATGTGGTCGATTTTTAGGGAAGGTTCCATGCGGTTCTGAGAAGAAGGTACATTCTTTTGTGTTTGAATGGAATGTTGTATATATATGACTGTTAAACCCAAGTGGGTCATCACTTCTGTTAGTTCCTTTATTTCTTTGTTCAGTTTGTTTGGTAGTCCTATCCAGTGGTAAGAATGGCGTGTTGAAGTCTCCCACTATAAGTGTGTGTGTTACCAGAATTCTTAATAAACCCACACACAGGATATTGTGCACATATAAAAGAAAGATGTAAAAGGAACCAAGAACTTTGTCAAAAAGTCAGTCAAAGAACTAGCAATGCTGATATAAATATACACTAGCTAACTACAATAATGTATCGTAAGCATAAAAAATATGCTGACAAATAAAATAGCCAGGAACAAATTGATGTGATACAGAACAACCAAGTAATTATTAGCAAAGAAATAATTAAAAATAAAGTGAGTAAGGATTAAATATTTGCTTTATAAGTACTTGAAAGGAAATTTTTCTATATTTGGAATTATGCATTCTAGACTCATTTCCTCCTAAACATATGTGAATTAATTGCAGTGAAAATGACAGAAAAGAAGTACGAGAATATTTTCAAATCTTCAGTTAAAGAAAACAGGAACATTGAGGTAGGATGTTGAAGTGTGACATATGTTCTCAAGCATCTGTGTATAGAGTATTACAAAGGTACTAACCTTTCTGCAAATTCTGAACATTGACTGAATGTAAGACACAAATAAAAGCAATGTCTTGAAGAGTAAATTAATTCCTATGTACTGCAAAAGAACGTACAAGTCAAATATAAAGGATGCAGAATTATTCTCTCGGTTTTGACCAAAACACCTCTGCGGGGCCAGGTTCTATTCATGTATTTGTATATAGGTACAACTTACAAGGCATTACATGTAAGAGCTGCTACAAAATTTAATAATCTTTTATTATGCTAATCAATCTGGGAAATATGTAAGGCTACTATTTTCAGATACTTTTCTTAAAATAAGTTATTTATTTCTCAGAATTATGTAATTTACACAATGCATTTTATTACTTTTAAATATAATAATACAATTTTAAATCTTTATAATAGAGTAAATGTCAATAGAGATGTGGCTTATGTAGAAGTGATGTTGATAATGTGATTAGAAAGTTTAAGGACTTGGTCTACATACTCAAAAGGGAGATTGTCCAACAAGACTTTTGTCTAAAAAGCAGGGGCATATACATTGTCTGCTGCACATATGCCTGCACCCCCCTACAACACATTTATAACATATATGTGAAATTACCTTTAAATAAAAAGAAAACCTAATAATAAAACTACACACTACTCTAATATTGAAATGAATAATTATTGAGCTGTGACAAAATATTATAAAGTAGTTACTTTAATGATACCAAAGGCACCAGTGATCACAGTGAGACAAAGTAAATAAATTAACAGGATAAATAAAGGGTGTAATGTAGCTGTTGTTTTGTACATTATTTTATTTTGCACTTTGGGGGCTTGTTGCTCAGCTCCCAAATAAATGCACGGAACCTTGTTTTTACTTATGAAGGCTTAGCCTCAGCTTGGCTTGTTTCTAGTCAACTTTTCTAATGTAAATTATTCCATTTCTCTTTAACTGCCTTTTGCCTCTGGGGATTTTTACCTTTCTTTATCCTATGTATCTTTCCTTCTTACTATGTGGCTGGGTGGCTGGCTCCTGGCATCTTCCTTTTCTTCTCCTTTTCTCACTCCTTCCCTCTTTCCCTAGATTTCTCCTCCTATTTGGTCCCTATATATGCCATCTCCACCTATTTCTCTTTCTTGCCTAGCTACTGGATGTTCAGCTCTTTATTTGACCAATCAGGTGTTTTAGACAAAGTAACACAGCTTCATGAAGTTAAACAAATACAACATGAAAGAATGCAGCACATCTTTGCATCATTGAACAAACATTCCACAGCATAAATGAATGCAATTCATCTTAAACTAATACTCCACAACAGTGTAAGATTGTCATAAAGGGGAGAGTGTACCCGCCACAACAGGAAGAAACACCCTGAGTCCAGCCACACCTCACTTTTGGTTCCCCATAAACCCTCAGCCCTCTGCTTGAGGTGAGTGTGGTCTCTGCTCAGGCCCCAACTCCTGCCATCACCCCCTCCTTGGGTCTTCCTGGGCCTACTTCTCAAGTAGCTTGAACCCACCCACCGTGGCAGGAAGAACCACCCTGAGTCTGGCCACAACTCACTGTTGAGCCCCCCTCTACCCTTCACCCTCTGCCCTCTGCTGTCCACATTCCACTTGAGTCTTGGCTCCACTATGGCCCCCACTTGAGTGAGGAGAATATTAGGAGAGGCCAGACCATCCAGAGGTGCAGCCACTGAAGTCTTGGCCCAAACACACCTCCAGGAGACTAGAGAAGAGTGAGAGACCTCACCTGCATCCATGGGAAGAAGACAGTATAAGAACACAACAACAGAAAAACCACTATGACACTACCAGAATCTAGGGACTCCACACAGCCCAACACAGATGAATCAGAAGAGAAGGACCTTAAAAACTATTTTATGAAGATAATAGAGATCCTTAAAGAGGAAACAAAAAATCTGTTAAAGAAATAGAAGAAAAATCAAACAAAAACTACATGAAATGGAGGCAAAGACAAAACAAGAAATTCAAGACATAAATAAATTGCTTAAAGAATCTAAAGAAACTCAAGAAAAAAACAACCAAACAAGTGAAGGAAACAATTCAAACAGTTAAAGGCCTGAAAGCTGAAATAGAAACAATAAAGAAAACACAGAAGGAGGGGATACTGGAAATAGCAAAGTTAGCTAAACGATCAGAAGCTACAGATGTAAGTATAACAAACAGAATAAAAGAGAAGGAAGAGAGAATCTCAGGTGTTGAAGACTCACTAGAGGATATACAGACATTGACCAAAGAAAATCTCGAGTCCAAAAAATCCCTAACACAAAATATCCAGGAAATATGGGACACATTGAAAGACAAAAACCTAAGAATAATAAGTATAGAAGAAGGTGAAGAAATACAGATCAAGAATATACAAAACATATTCAACAAAATCAAAGAAGAAAACTTCCCCAATCTAAAGAAGGATATGCCTGTGAAAGTACTAGAAGCTTACAAAACACCAAATAGACTGGAGCACAAAAGAAGTCCCCTTGCCACATAATAATCAAAACACCAAACTTACAGAATAAAGAAAGAAATATTAAGAGCAACCAAAGAAAAAGCCAAGTAACATGTAAAGGCAGACATATTCGACTTACACCCATCTTCTCAATGGAAAATTTGAAAACCTGAAGGTCATGGATAGATGTTCTACAAATGATAAGTGAACATGGATGCCAGCCAAGACTACTATAACTAGCAAAGCTGTCAATCACTAAGAGGGAAAAAACAAGATATTCATTACAAAACCAGATTTAAATAATACATATGCAGAAACGCAGCCCTACAAAAATTACTGAAAGAAAAACTCCAAACTAAAGAAGATAACTAAAACATAGGCAATAGATAATACCACTTTAGTAACACCAAAAAAAGGTGGGGGGGAGACCACACACAATAACTCCACAAATCAAAATAAACAAGAATCAACAATCAATGACCATTAATATCCTTCAATGTCAGTAGTCTTAACTCACCTATAAAAAGACACAGGCTAACAGAATGGATACGAGGACAAAATCCATCCTCCTTCTGCATACAAGAAACATACCTTAATTTCAAAGACTGATTTTGCCTCAGAGTAAAGGTTGGCAAAAGATTTTCCAATCAAATGGGCCCAAGAAACAAGCTGGTGTATCAATACTAATATCTAACAAATCAGACTTCAAACTAAAATCAATCAAAAGAGATGAAGAAGGGTATTTCATATTCATCACAGGAGAATTCCATCAAGATGATGTCTCAATTTTGAACATCTATGACCCAAATACAAAGGCACCACATTCGTAAAAGAAACATTACTAAAGCTCAAATCACACATAAAACCTCAAACACTTATAGTGGAAAACTTCATCACCCTGCTCTCACCACTAGACAGGACCATGAGACAGAAACTTAACAAAGAAACAAAGGAACTAACAGAAGCTATGAACCAATTGGGTTTAACAGACATCTATAGAGCATTCCATCCAAACACAAAATGTATACTTTCTAAACAGTACCACTTGGAACCTCATTTAAAATCAACCACATACTAGGCAACATAACAAACCACAACAGATACAAAAAAATTGGAATAACCCCCTGTATTCTATGGGATCACCATGATTTAAAGTTAGAATTCAACAACAACACAGATTGCAAAAACCATACAAACTCGTGGAAATAGAACAATGTGCAAATGTACCATCCCTGGGTCAAGGAAGAAATTAAAAAAAAAGAAATTGAAGACTTCCTAGAAATCAATGAGACTGTAGACACAACATACACAAATTTATGGGATACACTGAAAGCACTGCTAAGAGGAAAGTTCATAGCAGTAAGTGCCCAGATGAAGAAACTGGAGAATAGAAATACTAGAAAATTAACAACACAACTGAAACCACTAGAAGAAAAAGAAGCAAACTCACCCAGAAGGAGTAGATGCCAGGAAATAATCAAACTGAGGGCTGAAATCAATAAAGTAGAAACTAGGAAAACAATACAAAGAATCAATGAAACAAAGAGTTAGTTCTTTGAGAAAATTAACAAGATAGAAAACCCTTTATCCAAATTAACCAAAAGGCAGAGAGAGAGCTTACTAATTAACAAAGTCAGAAATGAAAAGGGGGCCATAACAATGGACACTGAGGAAATCCAGATAATCATCAGGTCATACTTTGGAAATCTGTACTCCACAAAATTTGAAAATCTAAAGGAAATGTACAATTTTCTGAATAAATATCACCAAAATTAAATCAAGAACAGATAGGCAATTTAAATAGACCTATAACCCCTAATGATATAGAAGCAGTCATCCAACATCTCCAACCAAAAAAAGCCCAGGGCCAGATGGTTTCAGTGCAGAATTCTACCAGAAATTCAAAGAAGAGCTAATACCAGTATTCAAATTGTTCCACACAATAGAAGCATTGCCAGCCTGTTTTTTTATTTATTTTTCAGTTTAAATTTAGATTAGAAACAAGGTTGCTTCAAAAGTCAGTTCCAGGTCCCTCTCCATTTCCCTCCCTCCTCCCGTGCCCTCCCCCCAACCCCCCCATTATCCCCTCATTTCCACAGTAAGGGTGAGGCCTTCCATGGGGGTGTCCGTAGTCTGTCATTTCATCCAGGGCAGGGCCTAGACCCTCCCCCAAGAGTTCAGGGTGAGAGTGCATCTCACATTGTTGGATGGGAGTCCAAAGTCCGTGTGTATACTCGACATGAGTACTGGTCTACTGCCCAAGGCTCAATAGATTAAGGCTGCCATTACCCTGGTACCCAAGCCACACAAAGACACAACTAAAAAAGAGAACTACAGACCAATATCCCTCATGAACATTGATGCAAAAATACTCAACAAAATACTGGAAAATGAAATTCAAGAACACATCAGAAAAATCATCTACCATTATCAAGCAGGCTTCATCCCAGGAATGCAGTGATGGTTCAACATACAAAAATTCATCAATGTAATCCTCCATATAAACAAACTGCAGAAGGAAAACCACATGATCATCTGACTAGATACTGAAAAAGTCTTTGACAAAATCCAACACCACTCCGTGATAAAAGTCTTGGAGAGAGCATGAATAACAAGAATATACCTACTCATAATACAAGCAACATACAGCAAACATCAAACTGCCAACATCAAACTAAATGGAGAAACTCAGTGTGATTCCTCTAAAATCAGGAACAAGACATGGCTGCCCACTCTCTCAATATCTCTCCACTATTCTACTTGAAGTTCTAACTAGAGCTATAAGACAACAAAATGATATCAAGGGAATACAAAATGGAAAGGAAGAAGTCAAACTTTCACTATTTGCAGATGATATGATAGTTTACATAAGTGACCCAAAATAACTCTACTAGAGAAGTCCTACAGTTAATAAACACCTTCAGCAAAGTGGCAGGATACAAGACCAACTGAAAAAAATCAGTAGCCCTACTGTGTGTAGACAATAAATGAGCTGAGAAGAAATCAGAGAAACATCACCCTTTACAATAGCCACAAACAACATAAAATATATTGGGGTAATGCTAATCCAATAAGTGAAAGACCTGTATAGTAAGAACTTTGAGTCTTTAAAGAAAGATATTAAAGATGATGCCATAAAACAGAAAGATCTCCCATGCTCTTGGATAGATAGGATCAACATAGTAAAAATGTAATTCTTTCAAAAAACATTCTACATATTCAATGCAATCCCCATCAAAATCCCAACACAATTCTTCACATATCTTTAAAGAACAATACTCAACTTTATATAGAAAAACAAAAAACCCAGGATAGCCAAAACAATCCTGCACAATAAACAACTTCTGGAGGCATCATCATCCCTGACTTCAAGCCGTAGTCCTGAAAACAGCTTGGTATTGGCACAAAAATAGACAGGTAGAACAATGGAACCGAATAAAAACCCTGATATTAACTCACAACCTTTGAACAGCTAATTTTTGACAAAGAAGCTAAAGTTATACATTGGAAAAAAGAAAGCATCTTCAACAAATGACTGAATGTGGACATGTAGAAGTTTGCAGATAGATCTGTATCTATCGTCATGCACCAAACTTAAGTCCAAACGGATCAAAGACCTCAACATCAATCAGTCACACTGAACCTCTTAGAAGAGAAAGTGGGAGGTACTCTTGAACGAACTGTTACGGAGATGGCTTCCTGAACATAAAACCAGTAGCACAGGCATTGAGATTGACAATAAATGGACACCTCAATACTGAGAAGCTTCTGTAAGGGAAAGGTCACAGTCAGCAGACAAAACAGCAGCCCACAGATTGGGCAAAGATCTTCACCAACCCCACAACTGACAGAGGGCTGATTTTCAAAATATACAATGAACTCAAGAAGCTAGCCACTACAACACGAAACAATCCAATTAAAAAGTAGGTGCAGAACCAAATAGGGAATTCTCAATAGAGGAGTCTAAAATGGCTGAAAGACATTTAAGAAAGTGCTCAACATCCTTAACCCTCATGGAAATGCAACTCAAAACAACTCTGAGGGCTGGGCATTGGAGGCACATGCCTTTAATTCCAGCACTTGGGAGGCAGAGGCAGGCGGATCTCTGTGAGTTGGAGGCCAGTCTGGTCTACAGAAAGAGTGCCAGGAAATGCTCCAAAGCTACACAGAGAAACCCTATCTCAAAAAACAAACCAAACAAGCAACTTAAAAAAAACTCTGGGATACTATTTTACACCTGCCAGAATGGCTAAAATATAAAACACCCATGGCAGTCTATGCTGGTTGGGATGTGGAGAATGAGGAACATTCCTTCATTGCTGGTGTGAGTGCAAACTTGCATGACCACTTTGCCAGGAAAATAGCAATCAGTCTACCTCAAGATCTAGATTTATTTCTTTATGGCTATAGCCAGGATTTTCAGGGAGTCTGCCAGAATCAAACCTGATCTCTATTAACCTGAACTGAATCCATAACCTTTCATGTCCTATGGAAACACAAGCACAACCTCTTCCCCAATGCAATGAATTTTCTGATTTTCATTTTAAAGTTAAGCCATCCCTATAGTATCTAGGCCAGTTTAATTCAGCAGTCTCTTACAGTCTCCTGTCTCTCATCAGCTGTCATTCTCTCATCAGCATTCAGAAGAACTCAAAGTTAACACAACACAATACAGGACCCAGTCCACTTGTGTTTGCCATCTTTACGTGGCTTTTCCCCCTCTATTTTATTTTTTCTTTAAATACTTTAACTTATTATTACATCTGAGCATGCTTTACTAAGTGCCTGCAGCTGTGCATTTGCAGTCTTCTCTGACTAGTGAACCAAACTTTAAACTTCTGAACTCTGGTGACCTGTCCTGCCCCCTCTTGGGGTCTGTGAGAGAGCAGCTCTATGCCCTGTGGGCCTGGCTGAGAGCCATATTTTTTCAACAGAAACTGCATTCAGTCACCCCAACTTTGGGATGCTGCTGCTGGCACTGCAGCAGATGACCCTACCAGTATGCGGGTTCTAGTTCACATGTTGGCTTTCTTTTTTTTTTAATTCTATCTCAGGTATTAGGAATAAAGTACAATAGGATGGGACTGAGTATGCCAGCTCCCTGGTCCTGCAGCAAACCAGGAGATGGACAGCTGGCAGATGGGCAAACAGAGAACTGTAGGCATGACTCATTTGAAAGTTTTATTGGCGGGGGTAAGAAATTACGCTAAAGAAATACAGAGATATAGAGAGAAGGGGGAACGTGACAGGGAAAGTCCTCTCTGCCTCTTCAGGGCAGATTTTTTGAGACAGGGATTCCTCATGCAGTTTTGGAGCCTGTCCTAAAACTAGCTCTTATAGACCACAGATCTGCCTGCATCTTGCCTCCTGAGTGCTAGCATTAAAGGCAAGCCACCCAGTGGAGTCTTTTATTTTTATTTATATTTTTTAATTTAAATTAGAAACAAGCTTGCTTCACATGTCAATCCCAGCTCTCTCTCCCTCCTCTCCTCCCCTGCCTCCCCCACCAGGGCCCCACATCCCCACCCACTCCCCACTCCTTTCCCCAGGGAGGGTGAGGCCCTCCATGCAGGATCTCCAGAGTCTGTCATTTCATTCAGGTCAGGGCCTAGGCTCTCCTCCCACGAGTCCAAGCTGAGAGAGCATCCCTCATTGTGGGATGGGCACCCAAAGTCCATTTGTATGCCAAGGATACTACCCAAAGCCCCATAGATTGCCTAGGTCTTATCACTGACACCCACATTCAGGGGATCTGGATCAGTCCTATGCTGGCCTCCCAGCCATCAGGCTGGTGTCCAAGAATTCTCCTTTGTTCGGGTCAGCTGTTTCTGTGGGTTAAACCAGCCCAGTCTTGACCCCTTTGCTCATCAGTCCACCTTCTCTGCCTTTGGATTCTAAGAGTTCAGTTCAGTGTTTAGCTGTGGGTGCCTGCCTCTGCTTTTATGAGTCACTGAATGAAGGTTCTGTTTCCCAGACTCTCTGGCAGTGGGATTGTATTCTGGCACTCCCCTTATTCATGTCTAAAATCCATATATGAGTGGGTACATACCATGTTTGTCTTTTTGTGACTGGGTTAACTCACTCAGGATGGTTTCTTCTAGTGCTGTCCATTTACCTGCAAATTTCAAGATACCATTGTTTTTTTTTTCCAGGTAGACCAATGGATTCCAATTGAAAACCCTGATATTAACCCTTACACGTCCCTCTACGCACAAACACTGAGCACTTCCTGTTGCTATTCGAACCTATCCCCAGTCCCTCTGCAAAATCTACTCTATTTACCCTGCCGAGAGAGATTCATGTGTTCCCTTTAGTCTCAGAAGTCATGAGCAAGATAAAGAGGAAGGAGGACATACACAGGCCATACTGAGATGAAGTACTGAGCCATGTGGTAGAACATAAATAGAAATATGGGTTAATTAAAGATGTAAGAGCTAGTTAGTAATAAGCCTAAGCTCTCAGCCAATCATTTATAATTAATAATAAGCCTCTGTGTGGTTATTTGGGAGCATCTTGTGTGACAGAGCTGACCAGTGTTCCTGACAGAAAAGTCTGCCTACATATGGCACCCAAATGTGTTGCACCCACATCGACATGAGACCTGAGAAAGCTTTAAAAAGGTTCTAAACACAAAGAAATGGAGCCAAAGGTGGCTTCCTAGTCTCATATATCTCATGCCAGCCATGGTATGAAGACATGTCTCTTAGCCATTTTCAAATTACAGCACCACCAAGGTGAGTGCCACCAGCATGCCATGAACTAAGCCACATGGCAGGTTTAAGTTTTGCTCATGAAGACAAAAAAATTATAGATATACAGTAAAAATAGATCCAAATAGAAAAAAAAACCTCTGAATGGGTCAGTGTGTTTAAAAATGTACATAGGTTTGGGAGAGAAAAGAGAAATGGTAGAGAGTCATACAAAAAATAGTTTTAAAGTAATAAATAAAGTCTTTAAAGAAAGAATAAAATAATATAGGGAGGGGGAGCCATGACAAAACATGGTATGTCTAGATCCTGTATGTTACTGTGTTTTCTTTGAATATTCTGATTGTTGATGAAGGAACAACAGCTGCTAAGACACATTGGGCTATGAAAACTTCTGGATTAAACCAATCTATCTGTCTGTCTGTCTATCTATCTATATATATATTTATATATCAACAGACAGAGAGACAGATAGATAGAGATAGAGATTTCTGGTCTATCATGTTTCTCTTTTTTTTATTTAAGTTAGAAACAAGCTTATTTCATGTGCCAATCCCAGGCCCCTCTCCTTCCCCTCCTCCCCCAACTTCCCCACCAGGTCCCCCATTCCTCCATCCAATATCTACTCCGATCCCTAGGGAGGGTGAGGCCCTCCATGGTGGATCTCCAGTGACTGTCATTGAATCCAGGGCAGGGCCTAGGCCCTCCCCCAAGAGTCCAGGCTGAGAGAGCCTCCCATATTGTGGCATAGGCACTCAAAGTCTACTTGTACGCCTGGGATAAATACTATCCAATGCCCCTTAGATTACCTAGGCCTCCTCACTGACACCCACATTCAGGGGGTCTGGGTCAGTCCCATGCTTTCCACACAGCCATTAATCTGGGATCCAAGAGCTCCCCCTTGTTCAGGTCAGCTGTTTCTGTGGGTTAAACCAGCCCAGTCTTAACTCCTTTGCCCATCAGTTCTCCCTTTCTGACACTGGATTCCATGAGTTCATTTCCGTGTTTGTCTGTGGGTATCTGCCTCTGCTTTCATCAGTCACTGGATGAAGGTTCTGTTTCCCAAACTCTCTGACAGTGGGATTGTATGCTGGCATGCCCCGGATTCATGTCTAAAATCCATAAATGAGTGAGTACACACCATGTTTTTCTTTTATTTTAAAAATGTTTTGACTTCAATATACAAGTCAAAAGACATGTTACTTTGCAGATGAAGTTCTGCTTTTATTTCCATAGGAAAAGAGAGGCTGTGGATTTATTTCAAGTAGATATGGATTAGGCTTGATCAGGGAAGACCCCCCTGAAAATACTATCTACAGAGATAAAGAAATAAACAGAAAAATACAAAACATGTAGCATACATTTTACCTACTTAAACATAAAACAAAAAATAATGTTTGGTTTACTTATGTACAACACACAATCTATAGTTTTATTAATACAGATATGTATGTTACCTTTAAATTTCATGCATTTTCAGAAGTAAGGAGTCCAGGTAACAATAAAAAATGGATTGCTCAGGTGATCTAACATCTTAAAATGCCTCTGTTATAGATTCCTCAGAATTCTGCATCCAAAACAGCTTCAAGGTTGCTGGTTGAGATGGTCTAGTCTCACAAACTACTCCACCCAACACTTAGCCATTACCCTAAATTTTCTCAGGGTCTCTCAAAGATGCCAGTACCCCTAGACAACAGGAAGCAGTCTAGAAGAAAAGTACCCACATTCCCAAAAGATTGATTATGGATGTTTGTCATTATTAAAGGGAATTGGTTATAAATTGCTATTAGTTTATATTTGTTTATAGCTAAACAAGGGAGTTGAATTAATAGATCTCTTTCCAAAGGAAAAAAAGAATATTATATAGAAATATTATATACTATATGTTATTATATAGAAATATTATATATAATAGTAGAGATATTATATAGAAATGATGAGATAAAAAGGATAAATTATTGAATCTACTTTAACCCAAAAACCAACTATTAATCTTAAAATATTTTACATTGATGGATATGGTTTATTGATACAATTTAAAGTTATTTTTGCTATGCTGTGTGTATGTTTCTACTTTTGTTTTGGGTATTGTGCTTACACAAATGATTTAAAAGTGTATCATTTAAAAATACAACTTAGTAGTTATTTATTAATATATAACAATCAAAGTTGTAGTCATTATAGGTATGTTTTCAAGGTTTAATGGATGTATCTAAATAGATATATGGTCTTCAAACTCTTCAAAGACCTATAGAAAATGGTGTTTAAGATGTTGAGTAAACTGGGGTTCTCTGGGATGGAGGCAGAAGACTGGATGCTGCCGCTGCGGCTGCGGCTGCAGAAGTTGCCTCCGGAGCAGGGTCCCCTGCTTCTTCACAAAATAATTTATGGCATGTGTGACCACCATGATTATTACAGCATTTGAACGAATGGAAGCATGTTCTGGAAGATGTGACCATGGTTTTCAAAGCTGTAGTTGGCAAAAACTTTTCAGATGAAGAGATACTCCAGCAGTTGAACCAACTGAATTCATGTCATCAACAAGCAGTTATGAAATGCTTGAAGAGCAGGAAAAATGAGATCAAGCAGGCCCTGATGGGAGAAATAGTTGATATTTCTTGTGCGCAGCTATAGGAATTTGATTGGCAGTTAAAGTTTGCACTTTCAAGTGACAAGATGGCCACTTTACAGATGCCACTTTGAAACCTTCATCTGGATATGAAAGAGAACGATGCAGCGAAACCATACTCTATTGAAATGAGTAAAAAGGAGCTACAGAATCTAATCAGTTCCTTGAAGGATGCTAATAAGGTGGTCCTGCTGTTGAAATAACTGGAAACGGTGAATTTCAACACTACCAGATTTTATTGCTGCACCGTGACAAGGTGAATACTGAGCTCAGAGGGTGGATGCTACAGCAGGCTGAGCAAGAAGCAATGCTGAGATTACAGAGATGAAAATCTGTCAGCATCCTAAAGAACAGGAAATCATAAAATGAAAAACGAAAAGCTGTAGTTACTGTTGGTGTGTTCACAATGATTGTTTTGTCTCATTTATTAAATATTTGAGAAATCTTTAGATAACAGTTTATCGGAAGGTAAAATAAGTTATAGAGTAACGTAAACACACAAAGCAGACATACAGAACTGTTGCTTCAAGGCAAATAGCAAGACACGTGTTGTGAATGTATAATTTGCAATATGGGAAAATATTTGAAAACATATAAGCGGCATACATAACTCAGGAGGTCTTGCACGTCTTTTCATGTTTCAAAGAAAAGATTTTAAGTTGTAAAGTTTCAGAGAAAAGTCCGTTTTCAAACATGAACAAGAAAGCATTTAAAAGTTGTGTGAATAATTTGGGATTTGTGGATTTTATTAACTAAAACATAAACCACAAGAAATGAAAATAGCGTTATTTCTTCACGTTCTCACCTCCTTGGGAGACTATGGTCTGAGAACAAGAGAAAGTTGTTATTGATGGTTCGATGTACATATTGTTACTCACATTCAAGTTTGTTTTTATACATTCTTAATATGGAATTTGAGCTTTTGGGTAGTCACAAATTATTTGTAATATAAACCATTTTACATCTCAGCTAACTTTAAAAATGAGCAGTCTGAACAAATAAAAGTGTCTGGTTTCATCTTTTTTAAAAAAGATGTTGAATAACCTGAGGTTTTCAAGTATGACAGTGAGATGCATCTGCTCCTGTCAGCACCAATTTACTTCAGGAGCAGCACCAATTTACTTCAAAGAAACATCAAATGGAGTTTGCTTCTTCAGGGCAAAACCTAGCAATTTGGTCAAAGAAACTGATGGTAAACTGCCCAAACTTAACCAGCAGAACACACACAAAAAAATGACTGGCAAACTTTGCCAAGACAAGGTAACACAGTCCTTTAAAATTCACTGTTTCTCAAAAATTTTAGGGAGATATACTGGGCCTGTAGGCCAGTGTTTCCTGCCCAAGTGTTATAGAAGAACTTTGGGTGACTGTCCAGCCAGCCAGAAGTCCATGTTGTTAGGTACTATTAGACCCTTCTTTGATAAAGATTTCCTTAGTTATGACAAAGGGTAAATTAGGTATAAAGTTTTAAACTCACAAATTAAAATAAATACTAGAGTACTCTCTGTATTTTTGCCAAATACAGAGGGATTGCCTATCATAACTATGATTCTTACTTGATAGCTTTTTGTTATATTTAAATTTACTATGGTAAAGGGAAAACAGGAGTCAAGAACAAAACACCCATCAAAGAAAGACTAACTGAAAAATCAGTTCCTAGACCAATAATCACCACAAAACAAGATGTCCAGATTTCAAAATAAGAACACAATCAACAACAGCCAGGGCGATATGTTATCATCAGATTCTAGCTATTCTATTACAGCAAGTCTTGAATACGTCATCACAGCTGAAGCACAAGAAAAAGATCTTAAAACCAACTTTATGAAGGTAAAAGAAGTCCTTTAAGAGGAAATCAATCAAACCCTGTGTTTCTGTTTGCTGGAATGAACTCTAGTTGATCAGGGGGTCCCCACCTGACTTGGGTCTAGGATATGATGCTTAGGCAGGGTGGGGAAGTAGGGATATGCTGGACAGGTAGTAAGAAAGTTGGAGATGTCTGTGGGTGGTTGGCCTACCTGGAGTTCCGGCTTCCATGTTTCCTATGGCTTAGCCTAATTTCCATTTTAGACCAAATTCCAAATTCCAAAACTTCTTTAGAAAAGCTCAACATGACTTCTTCTCACTCATTAGGTTCGATTGCTCTTGAGAATAAACATAAAAAATTCTTAATCCTTTAATATAAGACATCTATCTACTTCCATGGGCATGATTAAGAGTATACACAGGTAAGATGGTTCTTACAACTTAATAAAAGACACTTTTATATTTTCTAAAATTAGAAGTACTGTAACACGTAAAACAAATGACAGTATTTCAAGGAAACATGATCAAAAAAAGGTAAAAAGGAACATGAGCTCAAACAACTGCAACACACATGCAATGTGCACGCATGCACACGCGCACACACACACACACTTTCATCACTGGACAGAACCCATTTAACAGAATTTAGATTTCAGGATGAAAGTAAGTAAGGAAACATTAAAATATTGGGTCTTCACGATTTGATTTACTGCAACTTTTTTCCACATCCACAAAGTAAGCAGCCTTCACATGCAGATTGCTTAGGTCATTGAGAGAAGACTAGTTTAATGCAACCTGACACTCATGAACAAAGGAGACTCCCTTCCAGGATAAGAACCCAAGTCTCTCAGCTGTCTTTTCTGCTTGTCTCCATGACCTCTGTATCCTTCCTAAGCCAATACCTCTAGAATCCTTCCATCTCAGATCATCAGCTCAACACTGCTTCTTTTCTTGACTTTTCCTACTCTTACGAGTTCTTCCTTCGTGGGGCCCATGTCATTCTGCCTCCCTCATAGTTATACCAGTAAACTTTCAATCTGTGTTTCATACTGTGCTGCTTTTACACATTTCCTAGATCCTAGCTCAAGTTCTTGGAAGTATGGAACAGGTTTCATTAGTAGAGTGTACAGACCCCAAATCCCTGATATTGTCCTTAACAGCAAGAGTCAGAGTTCATATTCCTCTAAGTAACAGAAAATAAAATACAAAGCCTAACACCTGCTTGATTCTTCCCATGTCTTTGGATAAAAGTCCTAAGAAATATGAAGTACCAGCACATTCTAACTCCTAGTATAGCCTGAAGTTTGTAAAATAAATACAAAGTAGAGAAATGAGAAAAACTACCAAGGAGGATGAGATCCTGGGAAGGAGCTCACATAAACTTATAACCCCTAGAACAAACTCTTTGTCCATATAATATTCTAAAGAATTTCATAGACATGAGGGTTGTCACCTTCCCTGTGGTGCTTTGCTTCCTAAGATGCATTTGCACCAGAGGACAAGGGAAGCCCTTGAATTGCTGAAAACTGAGAATCTCCTGAGACTACTGGGTTCTTGATGAGACTGAGCAACCCATTCAAAACAAGAAGCAGCTGGGTTAAATGCTTAGGCCTGACTTCAAGAAAGGTATGGACATCAGATAAAGGGTTCCTTTTTATGATGTGCCTACTTATTAGGCAGCAGAATTTCAAGACAGAAGCTGTGTTTATAAATTAACAAGATTAATTTGGGGAAGCATTTAGCATGTTGTGTCTCTCGGGGCCTAACCCTGTGACAGAGTCTTTGCCCAGGTCAGTGAGGCCCTTTAACAGTCTCCAAGAAAACTGACAAGGAAGTATGCCGGGAGAAATTATCTCTGCCACAAATAATGAAAATGTGTGACCTGAATCTTATCAAGGCCCAGGGCAGACATAGCGTAGCAGACTCACAATTCATCAAGTCTCCCAAAAGTGTCATGAACTGAAGGTTTAGATAAGTTTATAGCATAAACAGTCTTCTCACTGCAATACAAAATGTTAATTACCATTAATCTGGTAGCTTGTTGAACTCTGAGGTAAACTAGCTCCCCAAATTTATAACTATTCTGAAAAAACTCAATAGCAGTTGCTGTTAAAATCATTGCAAATAAGTACAGAGACAATGCCTTTCTATAGGTATTAAATGATAAAATAAAATTCCTATAAGGAATATAAAATAAATAGTTTTGTTTTCTATTGATATTTCTTCCTCCTCACTCTAAGTTTTCCTTTTTGTACATTCTGCTTTAAATATCCCTAAACTCAAAATTAAGTAACATAAATTAATATAACCCTTATCCTTGATTCAATCATGAATAAGTGTTAAGGAAGAATGATCACAGATATTTTTGTTTTAGAGACAGTGATTGCTACACTAGTCTTAACACCATGGGTGTGGGAGAGACGGATCAGCAAAACTCACATTTAAAATAGAAATGCTGATACATAACAAATATGTAATAGTAAATCAAAGAATATTCACCAGAGTATTTTTTAGCTATGTTCATCCAGCTCTATAGCTTCTCCCCATCCAGGAAATGTTCCTTCAGTTCCTGTTTGAAAACAAGGATTTCCGTAGTTGTTTTGTACCCAATTATTCTTTCAAAGACTGTGTGTCTTCTCCAAGTGTTCGGGAGCTCAGAAAATTCCCTCTGCTGTGACTATAAGGCAGAATAATACGTAAGAAATAATAAAAAATTAAAGTGCCTCTTGTACTCAGGTTAGGACACATTTCACAAGTTCCGCATATGATGTCAGACTCTTCTGGGTACTAGGAAGGCAAATATATCACCTCTGAGAACAACAGGCATGACAAATATGCACATGATTCTTAATACTCAGTAGGAATGTCAAAGGAATCAGACAGTATAGATAAACAGCATGGCTTTTTGCACCAAAGCTTCTGAGTTTAAGTTCCACCTCTACTGTTGAATATATGTATATGTATTAAAGGTAAGGAAATTTATGGTACAAACCCCAGACTTCTTCAAGAAACATGAGGTTCAAAATCATAGAGATACAAATGTATGAGATGGGTTTAGAGGAAGAGGAAGTTGAACAGAGCCCAAAAAACAGATTTTTGCAGGATGTGAGTAGTAGAAGACATAATTGTGAGATCAGCAAAATAGAGATGAGAAAAGCTTTCAAAAGTATTAGGTAGGTGCAGTCCTTCTTCCAGGGCACTATTATGTTTTGGGAGCAAGAATTATGAACACTTCTAAGTTGTTTCCAGTTCCATTCCACCAAACAAGTAAAAGACCTGGAGGCAACTGTAATTAGAGACCACTAGCACTAGCTACCTGCATAGGACAATAAAACACAGCTATACTCTATCCCATCATTCCTTAGACCAAAATAAATCCCAATGAACGTTTTGTAACCCAGAGATTAAAATGTTGTCTATAAAATCCTGCAAAATTTTTCAGACATTAAATATATAATTATTTGTAACTCCCCTAAATAAAAAAATCTAATTATATAAAAAACCCTAAAACATATACTATGAACTACAAATATATATACATATATTACAATTTATATGTCCAAGAACTCTGATGCATAAGTAACTAACTTATTAAAATATATAACATAGACAAAGGCTACAAATGAATGACTCCCAATGAAAACAAAAATCAACAATAAGTGTTTAGAAAGACCCTTAATAGAAGTTAAATTCACAAGGCAATCCTACTTCATGATATAAATAATCAAAGATATCAATCATCATCTGCACTAGAAGTATGGATTATTAAAATAGGTGGGGTCATTTAGAACTGACAGTATAATTTAAATTATAGTATTGGTCAATCCATCCATATAACACTTGACCAATCCACCTAAGAACTGTCAACATGGAAGGAGACAAGTCTTGTTGAAAAACTTATAAGACACCAAAACTAAAAGAGGAATCATCACTAAATATAAGTTGCTACCCAGAACTCAATTCTGAACCACAGCAACAAAAAACATTAGTGTAAATATCACACTCAAATCTTAAACTTTAATGATAACATGCCATAATCAGTTTCTTTGCTTACAATTAAATATGGCTTGTTATAATACCATGAAGATGTTTACCAAGAATTGCATTTAAATACAATAATTCCCAAATCTAAAGCTGTTTTATACAAACAGCTAATCAGCAGGTTCATTTCTGGAAAAGTTGTTCTTTCATAAATACATCAAGAAAATAACCATTTAGACAAAAAATATAAGGTGCACATCAATTGTACTTGGCCACAAAACAGAAGAATGTAGAGAATGAGACTAAATCATTCTATAAAGCTATAACTGTCAAATGGAAAGCTATATATTTATTTATTAAACAGGATCTGTGCTAAACTTTAAAATACTTGCAAGAAATTAATCTATGGTGAATTGTTAAAACAAAACACCAGGTTGTTATATACATAAATACAGCCAGTTACAAAACAAGGCAAATGTATTTATAGATAAAGCATATGGGTTTGTGTATACTTGTATACGTATAACACAAGGAAAAAAATACGTAGGGTTGTTTCTTGGGAGGTAAAAACACAGGATTTATTCCACATTTAAGGTCTTCACTATGTATTGTTTGAATTCTTCTATGGAATATTATAACTCTGGTTGTCAGAATGATACAATACCCATCCCCTTTAAAAATTAAATTATAATGAGAAAAATAACAATGAAGAGCCAGGACTTTTAGAATCATCTCAGTCTGGCCATTGACTGCCTATTAAACTCTATGAATGAGACTTAATCTAAGTTCCTCCCTAGCTTTTATGAAAACAGGAGGAAATGTGATTTGATCAGGCAATTTCTCTCTCAGACTTAAATTGTTTTAATTTTTGATCTTGGAAACTAGATGGCACTTTCATTACAACATCTGTGGAAACTCACGTGTTTGCTGTCATGGAGTCTTTGTTTGCGGGTAATGGGTGTTAAATATTACTTTTTAGTCGGTAAACAAAGAAGTTTGGCATGGGGGAGACACAAAGTTAGATAGGAAATGGAGGTTGAACCTGGAAGGCAGGATAAATGTCATCAAACTGCATGGTGTGAAACTTTCTAAGAATGAATTTAAAGAAGGAAAGCATTTTAGACAAAAGCAGGATATCACTTTTTAAGGAAAGTTTGTAAACTCATCTAGAGACAGCTGAATTCACCCTTAGTAAGCACAACCTATATGTTGAAAATCTACTAGGTTATTTGTACTATATATCATGCCCAGATAGAGAACAGGTTTCTTCAAGTTTTGGGTACTTGCCTAAGTAACTACATATGCTCCTAGGGGCTAGGACACCTGTCTAAATTACTGTGATTAAAACTTTCTTTAAACTCTTTCAGGAATTGCAACAAGCTTCTACTAGCCTGCCTTAGACACATTTATTACCCAGGAGAAGTCAAACACATTCTTCCAATTCCTAACAATTAGATATTTTTCTAAAATCTATTCAGTCATTGTAGGCAGTATAGGTTTATCAATTGCCTCTCCAAGCTATCCATTATCTATTTTGAGAGTATAATTTGTTTCCCGCATAGAGTATGTGTTCACAGCATGATCTGTTCTACATTTATAATTAATTCTGAACTGACATAGAAGGTAGGAAAAATTCTCCCATAAATAAAAGTAATGGATGCAAGTATTTAAACAAAAGGTCCTAGAAAGTTCCAGAAATGAAAGAGGGAGAAAGAGATGACAGAGAGAGATAGAGAATATAAAAATCAGTCTGCTTAACTTTGAAAACTAAAAAGATTGTTCATTCCTTCGACATGACACTGGATATTTTGAAATTCTTATACTAAAAGGGATAGACAATAAATGACAAGTAGGCACGCTGTACTGAAGCTGCGAATGAGAACTGTTTACTTCTCAATAAAATTAATAATGCCAGTTAGACTACACATGACTAATTGCTTAGTTCATACAAAATTTTATTGGAAAATCATTTTTGCACACATAAATTCTTACCGAGGATGAAACTAAATATTTTGCTACTCATAGCACTTTTGAAATGATAGAGAGCCTGAAATTAAATTACACTAAATGTCTTTATTTATCCAGCATTAAACCTTATTTTCCTTACTCTCATTCTACCAGCGTGACATCACCGGAGCTGAAGAGGGTTGCTAATACTATTTATATTATGTCGCAATGTCCTCTAATTGACCTTGTTTGTGCAATGGAATGGCTGCTTTTCTCTAGCTGCCAGCCCTTTATTGCAGCATTTTGACCATGCACTAGTGATTCTTTGTGCTGCTGCTGGGTTCAAGAATCAATACTGGATTCCCAACAGCCAATAAAGGCAGCTGACAGCATGAATTAACTGAGTGTGGCCAGTTGCATGGCAGGCCATTGTCTTTAAGGAAAATCTGGCCATGATTACCAGCCACCATCTCTGAGTGAAGGTTTTAATGCAAAGTGCCAGGTTGCTGTAATTTAATTTTGGCCTGCTGCTCCGTCACTCTCCCCTTTGCCACGGCTGCATGAGATCCAAGCTATTAATGGCTGCAAACCAAAACACTACGGAGACAAAGGCAAATACTCCCAGTCATACCATAGTGTGCTTCCAACTGACCTGGCCATTCTTCTCTCATTGTAGTTTCATGATAGATTCTGTTTCCTCAACTCAATCTTCCTGCCATAGTACTAAGTCAAACTAAAGCTTAAAGCTTAAAATCACATTTGTGTGTGTGTGTGTGTGTGACTGAAGCTTTGAAGTAGCTACACAGACACAAAAATAAACTTGTTGCTTTTGGTTACAAAGTCCTAAGATTATGAAAAATGAGATCCACGTTTCCTTATTTCTTGATACTGCAAATGATGGCTCTATCACCTTGAACATATTTCCCCTAAACAACAATCCCATTTCTCTTTCCCATCTTTATCTTCTCAGCAGCACTGGACACAGAACACACAGCCCATGGTAAAGCATGCTCATCTCTCGAAATGTGTGTGGTTCCTCTGATCTAGTGCCCATGTTCCTGCTTCCCCCTTTAATTCATATGACTGAATCTAATTCATATCAGAAAATGCTTTTAATTTCCATCTCATGTCACTCAAATCTTTGTTTGCCTCTGATTCTTACTAAGATTGGCCATTCTGTTGGTGCTTTGAACTTCATGCTACTCAAACTGAGCTCACTCTCCTTGGCTGGCCTTTCCAGTTCAGGGCATCTAAGAGATGTGAGAGTGTGGACCTTGGTGTTGGACCTCCTCCTCATCATCCTGCACACTTAGTTCTTCCAGCCAATCCCTTAAAATCTGGGTCTAGCTATCCACTAACTCACATAATTCATTTGCTTTCTGACTAGTTTGGTACTTTGTTTTCTCCCTTCGAGACTGTTCTAGCTAGTGCCCCAGACCTTAAAGTTTGCCTCCACTAGTGAAATCTCCACCCTAAAGCTAAATTTTCATCCAAAGTTTCAACCCTGTTCATTTGCTTTCATGTTCAGGGACTTCATTCCTTCTGCATGGTTCATGTTGTTATCTCTAGCTACTTCTCTGTGCCATGCATTTTCTTTTTGCTTCCATTGAGTGATATAGATGCGGGAACATGGCCTATATCTGAGACCAGTTTATAACAAAGCAGAGAGAAGCACCTGTGCGACCCTTGCCTGCACACTTGGCATCCATGCTACAGTTAGTACCTGAGCTCCCCCAGGTATGTCAGACGGAAGGAAAACCCACAGAATAACAAAATTGGATTTATGTAAGCCTGTAAAGGGAGAAATGACGTGCCATTTCTTGTTTTATCCAAAACGCCTATATTTCTGAGAGAATTTTGGACTTGAAAACATCAGTCCTGTTTTTAACAATGTTCTTGGCTGGAATTAATTCAAGTAGAGCTATTCAAGGGACAGTGTATTATATACAAGCCATTTAACTTGAGCTTTCAAATGATTGTCCATGTCTCAGAATTATCAAGAAGCCACCAGTTTAGATCAACATCTTCCATAAACTAGAACAAAGCCTGTGGTTTTTAAGGGTTTTTTTTTTGTTCTAATGGAAGCATGCATGAGACCCTTAAAGACACAGTATCAGGTCTAATTGTGCTATTAAGTTTTGTATTACCTTCATGAATTGGGGAGCAAGGGAGTATTTTATTCTGCTTGCAAAGTGAGTATCATGGCCATAAAACATCAATTAAAGAGTATAATTCATACATCGTACTTCCATAAATGAGGTTGGGAGAGTTAAAGCCACCTCAACTGCCACATTTTTATGAAGAGAAAAACTGAGAACCAGGTGTAGTCAACTTCACATCGGCCATGCTCTTGTCCTAGAGCACCAGAAGGAAGGAGCAAAGACCAGTTTGTTTATTTGTTTGTTTGTCTTGCTGTCCTACCAGCAGTTCTCTTGTAAATCTTTATGTCTTGGCACCTCAGTAGCACTTCAGTGGTCATCTGAGGGTCGAAGAGACAAGAAAAGGGCAGGATGGAGGATGCCTTGTCCTCCCTGTCTCCCTGAGCTTGAAAGGCAATCTCCACAAAGCCTCAGCGGCTGTTCTTTAGAGTCCAGGATGACATGCTGAGCAGGAGCTTGAGAGGCGTTTTCTGAGGCAGAGAAACATTCACTCTGAGGTTGTTAGGAGAGGAAATGTGGTTCAAGGATCCCAATGAGGAATTGACAAGCCACGATTCTAAAACGTCTCTGCTTTCCTGACAGTGCGCAGAGTTAAGGCAATGAGCATGAAGGACACAGTATCTCTCCCTCCCACTCTGCACTCAGGAAGGTGCATTCCTGAGGCTGCCTGGAAGATTTCACAGTGAGCAATTAAGCCCCCGTCGGCATCCTTGCTGCGGATCTATTTTATCTACCATGATTCCTCTGATGAGCAAGGTAATTTTTACAAAATTCCCTTAGTCAAAGCAACATTTTCCTGGTAAGACCTGCATTAAAATAGGTGTATAAGAGCTACCATGTATTACACCTTTTGGTAATAACCCTACACATTTTAAACGACAATTGTGCTTGTTTGACCCCTGTGTTATTGAAAGGGCAGTGACAAACTTGACAGCATGCCAGTCTGGAAGGAGGATTGACTGGACAATCGTTCATCAGTGTCCTCACAATGATGCAGAATGCAGTTTGCTAAATCTGAAATGATGCACGTCTTTCTCTCTTTTTTTTCTTCACCATGAAAACATTACATTTACTTGTGTGGTTTTTTCATTCTCTATCCACACCGCAGAAGTTTTGTGTCCCTTCAGGAGACAATGTGGCTATTCTTTGTCTTTCATTCCAAGTCTCTGAGTCACTCGCAGGCCAAGGGAAAGGCCAGAGAGTCCCCTGGATGCTCATAATGATATATGAGGTGGGGATGTGGCATCAGCTGGGAAAACAGCAGCCAGGGTTGGAGTAATCAAAAGTGACCACATCTAATAATAGTCCGTGTGACAGTGAAGAGGGGACCCCAGGAAGCAGGTGGTCCATATGACAGAGGATCGATACTCCCGTGGAGGGGATAAAATAGATTTCAAATGGAAAATAAACTCTTGGAGAATAGGAACAGGAAGACTGGAGAAGGTGAGGGAAGACAGATAACCCTGCAGGAAACATCGGGACAAAAGGAATGTGGGCGGCGTGTGGGCAGCACCCACAGCTTATGGCTCATGAAAACTGACTGCAGAGGTGTGAGGGGAAAGGCTGTCAATGAGAATTGGCTCCCACCGCATGCAAGCAGCCAAGGCAGTCATTCAGAAGCTTGAACTACCGTCGGTATACAAGATCTTCTACATTCAAATTTGACATGCTTGCTGGACAAAAATTAAATCTGTCAGGTATAAGAAGCAATGACAGACTCAACAATCTGATTTTGTTTAGTGGGGTTTAATTTTTAGTAAGAAAATAAGGACAATCCATATTCCATTTCTTTTGAAAATAGATTTCAATGAAAAGGGATATGGATAGAGGTAGACCTCATTTGCATTATTTGGCTCAAAACAAATGCTGCTTTCATGCTACAGTGTGTATCTGCAATGCCTCCTTGCTCCCTTGGGAGCACATGTATATTAACAATTCCATTCCCCTTTTTCATTATTTCATCACAGATTTTAAACACATACACAAGTGTGCACATGCGTACTCACACACACACACACACACACACACACACACACAGAAAGAGAGAGAGAGAGAGAGAGAGAGAGAGAGAGAGAGAGAGAGAGAGAGAGATTAAGCTGACACATCCATAACAGCAACCTCCAATATGAAAACTTTCTGGAGATAACCAAAGTGAAACACAAATAAAACTAAATATGCTGTAAATGTTAATAAAATCTCATTACACTAAAAAGAAAGAAGCATTGGAATTGTATGACTATCTGTTCTTGTCACAGATTGTGTGAATCTGTACTTTCAGGATGTCACATGATTCTGTAGTCAGGTCTAGAGAACATTGCAAATCTTAATTGAGACTGTTGTATCATGTACAGCACCATTGTGATTTCATTCTGTTATTTTTATAAGTGAAACTTACAATGCATTGTGGTTTCTTTGCTGAGGAGGTGTAGGGCATCTCATTTCCCAGTGGCTGGCTAACACGTAGGGCTGACTTTTCTCCCCACCATGGAAAATGCAAGTGGGAATCAGAAGGCAAGGAAGGGCTGTAATCTTCCAAAAGAAACAGCTTTAGAAACCTCTAGCTATTCCTGCAATGCGGCAGATGTGTTCACTGCTGCCAAGCTCAAGTTCGCTCCAGAAAATGCTGACATGAGGGCTTGGACTCTCTGCAATAAACCAAAGCAGTGTTCACATCAAGCTGTTTGGGTCCATCAGATGTCCTCCTTGGAGTGCCCTTTGAATGCATCTCTGCATCCCTGAATCTTAAAATTGCTCAAGATGCTCATACTCTCTTTACCTGCCTGCTTTCTTTGCCGGGATCATGAGCAAGCAGTGTGATGTCCAGGTTTCTCACAGCCAGCACAGAGCTGGATACACAATCAGATTACAGTTACTGGCTGAGTGAACAACAGAACGAGTGATGATGAAGGTTATCAAAGGAAGGAGCAACCTCTTAACCTTAAGAGAAGTCTCCAAAGCTTGTAGAAGCCAAATCTCTTACTGGGTGTGTCAGGAGATTGCAGAAGCAGGAAAGCCAAGTGGGATGCTGATCTCTCAGGCAGAACCCTTCCTATGGAATTCTTGAGGCATTCAGCCTTTGTTTCTTGACAGAGATCTTTCGTTTATCTGCTACCAAGATTATGGTCTTTTGTTTCCTGGCTAGAGTTTTGTTTCTAAGAGTTATTCTCAGCCTTTGTCTGGCTGTGTGCAATCAGTCCCTCAGTCACAAAGCAAGCATGATACTCTTCCCGAGCCAATCGACTGAGCCTCTTGTTGGTCCTGCTATTTTAGATCTTTGCTAAGAAGAAAAAGACAGATATTACCTGGATTCTTAATGCTCCTCTCATTTTTCCCTGTTAGATACAAAAGGCCCAAGGGGTCTCTGGCCCCTTTCTGTTGCTTTCTTCTTTCTTCCTCAGTACTCAACCGAAGCATGGTGGGTTTGATTTGTACCTGTGTCTTGCTCAAGTGCACAAGGATTTTGCCGTTGTTTGCACATCTGCTGCATCCCAAGAAGCCCTCATACAGCAGGTGCCCTCCCATTAAGAGGGTTCGCAGCTACCTTATGCCTACAGAGCCACCGCTTCATCTAGTCCTGTCACTTAAATGGGCCTTGTAGAGAAGCTATAGTAACTCTTACTGAAATTCGACTGATACCAGGAGGGTTGCCCCTCCATTCTCCAGAAGAATGCACCATATGTTCTTCTGTAAGCACAAGTGATTGAAGTCTTGAGTTTATTCTTCAGCTGAAAGATAGTTAAAATGAGTTGTCAAAGAGGCCCTTTGGATAGTTAGAATATTCTTAAGCATACACAAAACAAGTTCATCTACTTTCCTAAAAAACAATCTAACACAACTGCCAGAGGCAGTCAAAAACAACTAATATGGAGATGCCTTCCATCGTTAAACAGTGCATCTTGCCCCCTGCACATTGAAATACATCTTTCCACCTGGGACAGACAGACAATGGTGGTTCTCTCGTCACATGAACACAGTTATAATTTGTATCTTTGTATCCATACATGTACACATGCATGAACACAAACATATTTCATCTTTCTGACAACCACTGCTACCCATTATACTATTTGTAAAAGTGAGAACAAAATTCTGTAAAATTTAATACTGAGTTATATAGTTTACTAATAAAAAGAACCAGAGTTTCACTTTACTCAAATTCCAGGATGTATACTCAACGGGCTTTTGGTAACCTGCATACCAAATTCTTAACTCTACAGGTTCAGTTCCAAAGCAAACTATGATGACTTCACCTTGAGACTGTATGAAAGTGTCAAAAAAAGAGAAAGTGTCAAATGTGTTTAATAAGGAACTTCTTAGTTGTTTTTTTTCTTCTGGGGTTATTACAGTTATAAAAACAGAATGTTTCTGTATGTTTTGATGCTATTTTTTTACTGATTGAAGCTATAATTATATCTCCCTTTTTCCCTTTTCCTACCTGGAGGATAGGGAGGATAACACGGGCTTTGATATGCAAACATAGGTCAACAGAGAGTCATATGTCCCTTCTTCCACACTCGAGGGAAATGGCTCCTTTTGGTGAACAGGAGCATGCTTCACAAACTTTTATCTATCTTCCAGAAATCCTTTTATAGTTCAGTTTGAGCTCATTTCTAGATATATGCACTTCCTGAGACCTAATAGAAAGGAAAGAACATAATAGATAATTGGCCCAGCCAATCAAAATGGATATGAGATCCAGGTGTGATGCATGCTCACAAAATTCTCCACAAATGTATTACTATATTATGAAAGGAGAGGAGAATGGGTCTAGTAAGCAGAATGTTAGGTTTTATAGTCACAAATACAAAGCAGTAATTCTCTTACTTGTTGCCAAAATCTGCAACCTACTATGCGCACCTCACTTTATATACATTTATATACTTTGTATACACTATATATACATTTTTCCTCTCATAATTTTAAAGATGCCTCATGAAAGCCTCAAGTGTAGAGTAGTAGGTAGGGAACCTGAAGGACCTTTCTCCTCCTGATAAGGACCATGTCCTTTGTGTCACCTCAGAGCCAATGGAAACCACTACTGCCCTAGAGATTTCACTGTTGGCTTTAAACTTGTTTTTAAGTGTCTAGAAATGGCTTTCATTAAATCAATTTTTAAAACTTGTTTATTTTACTGACACTAAGAAGTGATTTTTAAACTCTTTCAAGCTTAAATCCACACATCTTAAAAGTATCAAACAGCCTTGACAATCCTGAGGATTTAGAGCATTTTGATAAGGAAGCTTTTCAAACAGATATCTCCATTGCCGGGGATACAAGCGAAGCTCCTAAGAGCTGAAAGCTGAGGAGTTGTTATATCTTCAGTGTCTTTCCAGGCTTGCTTAAGATTCACCTGGTCGGGCATGAGACATAGCCAACTTAACTCTGCCTTTTCTAACCTTTCTTTCTGAGTTGAGTTTTATGTATGAGTTAATTCATCCAACTTGAATTATTTCATAATTATCACCTATTTAAGTTTTCAAAATGGGGTAATGTTGCAAAGAAGGAAGGAGAAAGGAAGAGAGGGAGGGAGACAGGGGAAAGGGGCTGGACAGAGGAAGAGAAAACAAAACAAACAGTGGATTCAGTGGAGAATAAGTGACATAATAATAAAGGTGCAAGTTCCAGGACAGACTCATTTTCAGACCTCTAGCTCTGTGTGTGTGTGTGTGTGTGTGTGTGTGTGTGTGCGTGCGTGCGCACAGACTGATTACTTACTCATCAGAACATTCCAGAGTAATTTTCATCATTCTGTGAATACTTTGAGGGTTTCTATAAATTTCCAACATTCTTCATTTCTCTCATGCTAGGCTTTTAGGAATCTTCCCTAGGGATTGAAGGTTCTGACAGATGCTTTGCCTGCTCTGAATAAACATTTCCAAACCATTACATGTATTTTTAACATCCTTTCTCGTCTATCTGTAAAACTTCATCTGCAGCAAAGACCACTAATGCTAAATCAGGAGGAAGAGATTTAATGTGACTTTCTTCTGAAAACAGCCCAAACCTCATCTCTATACGCAAGTGTTAATGAAGAGACTTGCATGGTAAGGCTGCTTCTCACAGAAATAGAAACTATCCTTCTGGATGCACTGATAACTCCTTTCCAGTGTTCCTCATACAACAGTAGATATAGCCTTAACAATCATTGGAACTATCTTTGAGAGATTGTTTTAACATTAGAGGTACTGTACATGTGACTCTCATTTGTGCTCAACTGGAAAGAGTGTTAAAATACTCAAAACAAAAACCTAAAAATTTGCACAGGCAGATTAGGCTGCTTTGGGTATCTCTACTTCCCCACACCTTCCCCAGGATGTTTAAGTAGTAAACTTTTAACTGCCCTATGTACCAATTAAGAGATCCAGGAAAAAATGTTATCACCTAAATAATATATGACTCAGGTCCTTAAATAAAATGAAACTATGTTAAAATAAGAATGACAGACTTTCCATACAAATGGACACATGGGCTATATCTCCGAGGGAGAAAAAAGAAGCCTCTGTCTTTTTACCCTAGACATTTTTTATGCAGCAAGAGAAAAGGCAGTGTTATCAAGCCCAAATTGCTTTCATTTTGCCAACAGGATAAATAGAATGAAATTTCAATGAAAATGACTGAAAATGTACATGATTGATGCTAAATTTGCAAAAATTCCGATGATATGGGTACAGTTTGTCATATAAATGATGTAGAAATCTTTTTGTTTTGTCAGAAAAATTATGCAAAGAAAAAACGCCAATTCCTCTCCCTCAGCTCTACCCCTTGCCTAGTCTAGAATTGTTTGCTTTTTCAAGAAAGGAGACAGGATTATCTTCATTTTTAAGTCCTTTATTCCACTAATCACTAAGAGTATATGGCAGACATGTTTCCATGAGAGCCTGGATGAGGATAATGGGCCCACAGCTGTCTGTCCTTGTGCCAAGAGGACCAAAGGAGGACCTGGACATGAAAGCCCTTTTCGTAAACGTCAAACTGGCCCCGAAATGTTTGTCATCATTATTAGCTAGATATTGCATTAGATAAGCTTCAGTGTTGTTTGTAGGAAAGAAAATGAGATTCTAAACTCTGAATCAAAGGGAAATTACATCTCCTTAGAGGTGGGGATAGAAGATTAAAAATAACAAACAGGCTTCGCGCACAGGCCCACACCGAGTCGTTATCGGTTGCAGTAATGGCAAGTGTCACTTTTTTCTCGTGGATCAGAGGGGACACAGACAGGTAGGTCTACCTAAGCTTGCTGTGATTGTCCAATGCTTTAGGAGTATGGCAGTACAAAGTCTTACCACGTGTTCAGTGAACGAGCAAGGGTTTCCTTCTGAACCAGGCATTGGGGGAGGCCTTTCTTTTCTGGCAATGCTCTCCTGAGCATTTTCTCCTTGTTGTTCAGGACCCAGCGCCAAAAGCCCATGCGTTTTCATACTGTGTCTCTTCACCTGGGATGCTATTGACGGAACTGAGAAAAATAGCAGCCGTGCCTCCAGAAACAAACACATCGGGACTTCCTTCAGTTTTGGTTTGGCAGTGCTTCCTTGTGATTAAATTCAGTTCATGTATTCCAGATAAGAACATGAGAGAATGTATTCTCCCAGGTTGCACATCTGGAGGCCCATGACATCCACCTAACCCTAAATGGCAAATGCTAGCCTGTGCCACCTTAGTCAATTGTTGTCCTATTTCATTATTGTATAATTTCTGGTATGAGTCACTAGTGTATCCATACTAAATTGCATATAACTATGTATTATTTTATATATAATTATAACCCATACAAGTATATTTTAATACATTGAATAATTATATAGAACTACCACATCTATGTAGCCACTATATTGGTACTGATTTTATTTTCTTATATCTATAAGCCATCTCTGGGAAGAGGCTTGGGTACCACACATGGGTTTTTACTAGTTTTGTTTGCTCAGGGCTGCTGAATTGTACTGGACCCCATCTGGAGGATAATAACTTCAAGATGATGCATTTCCAACTGCAATATTCCTCCATACTTACAAGCAAGGTGCTTAGAATTCTCCCATCACTTAAGAGTTGTCCTCCTTATCTATTAATTTATTTATAATTATTTTGGCCATAGATAAATGAATTCTTTTTTAGAGTTTATGGCTGCATGTAATTGTTTGGATTGCAAATGTTCTTAAATGTTGATGCCTTAAGCCTTATACATTATTATTATTATTTATAGAAGGCCAATATATTCTTTAGCTTATGCAAATATGCCTTTGGCCTAGAATGAACCTTTTCATTTTCATAAAGTTCAGGATTAGAGACCAGTTTTTGGGTACTAGCAGGATGTACTTTATTTTGAGTTTTAGGCTACTTCTGGAGTTCTGTGACTGTTCTAGGATATGTCAGAGCTGTCAGGAGTGTTCCTTTCCACTAATTACATCATGAATTTCTTCCCACTCTGACAGGACTTTGAAAGAACAATATCCAGGTGATGGATAGAGAACTATAAAGGTGAGAAAGGGACCAAGAGTTTTGTGAATCCCTTTCCTAAATTTCTGAAGTGGGAATTTTCCAATCCTGAACTTCAAAGAAGTACAGTTTAGAAGACCTGTGTTAAATATGTCATGAAGAAATTTCACCTATACCCTTTTGTTGTTGTTTTGTGATGTGTGAACTTTTGTTCAGTGGAAACTATCTTCATAATATTTTTGGATAAAGAAAGATACTGTGTCCAAAGAAGTTTCAGTAATGTGTCCAACAAAACCATGTACAAAGTCACAATCCAGACCACAGCAATTCATATTGAGGCTTCTAAGCTCTGCACTAACCTAGTAAACTCACTGACTTGGGAATATTAGTTTAGATATTTTCAGATATATTTAACTTGTGTTTAAGGTCGTCTTCTTCTACCCTTCTGTTCTCATCCATAATTAAGCATCTCTGTACTATCATCTGCTGTTTATCAGTTTCAACTGGCAGAAAGGTCTTAAAGGAATGGAATTTTTCTTCATTTTTCTTAGCAGCACTTGCTATTTAACAGTCAGTCAACAATGTCCATGTCTTAAAATTCACAGAAGACTGTAGCTTCCTTTAAAAACTCACCATAGTTGAGAGGTTCCCCTTCCCTGGCTTCTATGCTCACTTATTGAATTGGTTTTCAGTTTCACATAATCTCTTTTGACATGTTAACCCTCCTCCCCAACTCTTCCTAGATTACCTCCCTTCTATATGCACCCAACTTTGTTTCTTTTAAAAATTATCTATTCATTAATCTTTTAACACCAAATTTTGCCTTCCAAATGTTTTTTTAGATTTATTTATTTATTATGTATACAGTGTTCTGTCTGCATGTCTGCCTGCAGGCCAGAAAAGGGCACCAGATCTCATTATAGATGGTTGTGAGCCATGTGGTTGCTGGGAATTGAACTCAGGACCCCAAGAAGAGCAGTCAGTGTTCTTAAACCTCTGAGCCATCTCTCCATCCCCTTTCCAAATGGTTTTGACGTATTGTTTTCCCCTGGAGAGTGATCAGCTTATCAGGAACTACACATAGTCTTAGAGAAACTGTCCTCTCTCTCCCAATAGCTAAACATTACCAAGAAATCTACAGCTGGGATCAGATAGTATATCCAACTCCCCTCTCCATACTAGGATTTGAGTGGGCTTGGGCTTGTACATATTTTGTGCATACTGTCAAAACTGCTGTGAGTGTGTATATGTACCTGTCCTGATTTGTCTGAAAGGTGATATTTCCCTCTAGTAATCTACACTTCTGGCTCTTACATTCTTTCTGCCTCCCCTTACACAATGATCCTTGCAAGGCTGAGAATACTGAACTCTTCTATTTTCCTCATGCTGATCAGTTATAAGTCACTTTCTTAATCACCATCTCCTACAAATAGAAGTTTCTCAGATGACGGTTGAGAGACGCACTGGTCCATGAGTACACTGACAACTCTTTAAGACTATGTCAACTTAACAGCATAATAGTAATAGAGTTTCCCATTGGGCCTATGAATTGTCTAGGTGTATGTGTTTAGCCAGTAAATGTGTCAGGTATCTTGTGGAACAGGATTTAGATTCAAGCAGAAAGTGGATGACTACTGTGGTTTTACCACTATTGTATCAGCAAGTAATGTCTTGTCAGGCTACTCACAGGGCTCATCGCTAGTTATAATTGATGATTACTTAATAAATAAAGATTACTCAAGTAGTTTTGCAATACTTTCAGCAATATGAAAGCTAAATAGTATGAATGATTCTTCCAAGCTCATACTAGCTTGATTTTGACATGTTCTATGATTCAAGCACATGGTATCTTCAGAAATAGAATCTTGTTTTCAAGTTCAGTAGAGTAATCAAAAACAGTAGCAATAGACTATAATGTTTGGGAGGTCTGTGTAAACTCACTAGTCAACAACTTCACAAGAAATATCTTTTTACCGGCAATGGATTTTTGTTGTTGTGTTGTTGTTGTTGTTAGTTAGTTAGTCACAAGTGTCTATTAGGGTCATTTTTGTACTGTTACAGAGTAGCTGCATCTTACATCCTCTTCCTAGTCTCCACTTCCCTGCTGCAGTGCAACCTTCAGTCTTCCACTCGTCTGTTAGTTAATTATTTTTAAGTTAAATTTAATTTGGAACTATGTAAATTATCCCCTTTATGCTTAAATAATAATCAGCAACCAAACTGTTCACAGACTATCTAGTCACTGGGAGCAAAGACATTTGAGTAAGGTATGGGCTGCACTCTACTTAGCCCAGGACTATGTTGATCCTGTGTACCAGGTTCAACATCTGATCTTTGAGTCAGGTGCTAGAGTTTCAGAGCACCATACAAGATCCCATCTCTCATGGAGCCTACATAATAGTGGAACAAGACTAATCAAAAGACGGAGAGCAGATAAATGAATGGGAAACTTCAGAATACTCCTATAGTACCTGTTGAAGAAAAGAAACAGAATAGAATAACAACAGGTGGAGTGAGCAAAGCACTTCAAATACAAAAAAGAGTCTACTCCTATGAAAATCTGGGGACTGAAAAACCATAGAAGGAGGAAAGAACAAGTGCAAAGGCATGAGGCTCAAGGCGTCCTGGAGGGATAAGCACCAGAGGCAACGTGGCACCCAAGCATGAAGCAAACAAATGTGTATTAAGAAATTAAGCTTCTGTAGCAAGGGGCTGTTGTTAGTGTCAGCAGAGGGGAAGAGGAATGCAATGATACAGTAAATGATAAAGAAAGGTAGGCGAAATAGGAATAACAATGAATATATGTGGCCCAGTTACAGGTGCAGGTGACTGATGACATTGTGTACATAAGTGGACAACACAGTGGACAAACCATGAGGTTGCATCCACAGTTTCCACCAAACAACTGTCCCTGTGTCTTCCATCACGAGTGTCTCCTCAGCTTGTCCACTGGTAATGCTTTTTAATCTTCTCTTCTCTCCCTTTTATCTTCAGGAGGCTTTGGAGATTCTTTCTGTGGCTTACAGCTTCCCATTTGGTTTGCTTTTCTTATTCATATTAATTTATTTAACAAACATTCACCAAATCACCTATACAGCCAATCATTATTCCAAGTACCTGAAGGACAACTGAAATGAATTGGCTCCTGTGTCCAAGGCCTTAAGGTACTTGTCAGCTAGAAGACAGATGGATGCCTAGCTGAAATACAGTCTGTCCCACATAAGGTGAATGGGGGCTACAAAGAGGCCTTCTCTGCTGTAGGTGTTCCTTGCTCTTCTACCAGCAATCATAACATAGCAAGTGTCTCCTGATATTTCTGCTTTTAGCTCTCTTCTACTCTGCTTCAAAATTAATCCCCCTGAATCACTGCTCTTATAAAATTTCTGAGCCAAAGTATTCATTCCCAAACAGAAGCCAAGTGTAACATGAGGTCCTGAGTAAGATCTTGCAAAAAGAAAATGATATCTATGGGGAGAAAAAAGACTGTTGAAAACCAGAAGTCTCCAGACCAGGCATGATAAACCAGTACCTACTTCCTAGCCATGACTGCTTTGCTGCTGTGGTCACATAAGAGGCTCTTGAAATGAATGCATGCTGTATACCTTCTGGAAGTTTCTATAGCTCTAATATTCACTTAAATATTAAACATTATTTCATATTAGTTTTTTAATCATTTAAAGTATTCGTGCATGGGAAAAATAGGATGCCTTTAGTGGCATTGTTTGTTGTAACAAAATATCTAACATAATCCAAAGTTAAATAGGAAAATGTACACGAAGTAAAGAACTCACATAATAGATTCAGTTAGTAGTAGAAACCAGAGGACTGCAACTTCTTCCATTATTACAGGTGGATCTCATAGAGGAGCCAAGGAAGCAAATCTTTCAAGAATTTTTGATGTCTGAGTCTGAGATCTATGTCATGCACCTGTTCTGTTTGTCTTTTTATTGAGACAGGGTCTCAATATGTAACACTGGCTGTTCTGGAACTCACTATGTAGCCAGGTTGACCTTGAACTCACAGAAATACACCTGACTCTACCTTCCAAGTGCTTGAACAAAAGCCATGGAATATATGGCTTGCATCATATACCTGAAAGTAGACAACAAAAGCAACATGGGATAGTGACCCTATCTTTGCTGTGATGAAATACAAGCTAAGAGAACAAAGGTTCGCTTTGATCCCTGGCTTACAGGTATCAGTCCATGCCCCACTTGATTCTATCCTGTCTGGGTTTGTGGTAAGGCAAGATATGGTGGTGTGGAAGAGTTGGTGGAGCACAGCTGCTTGTTTCATAGTAGCCATGAAGCAGAAAGGAGAAATTAAAGATAAAACATTTGCCACAAAATCACATTTATGGATCCCTCACTGGCTGGCAGCCCATCCAGCAAGGAATCCATCACTGATCAGTCTAGCCATGAGTTTAGCACCCTCTTCAACCACCCAACATTCATCAGATGGGAGCCAAGTCTCTGACACATTCACCTTTAGAAGAGACATACTATAACCAAACAAAATCAAGATATATGAGTAGTCAGGCAGGGGACTAGGTGACCACAAAATTTGAAGTATGCTACTGATTAGGAAAGGTGGTGACAGATGGGGGAAGGATAGTGAAATCAAGGCCTCCTTATATTTCTTTCTTATGCAAAGACATTTTATTATCCTCCAGAATAAGTACTATGCCTCGTGATGCTAAGTAAATACATAACTCATGCATTATTCAAAAATTAATGCATGCTCCAGTGCTAGCAAGCTGTGTGACTTTAGGCAAGTTACTTTTTTTGTTATTTGTTCTTTAACTGGTTGTGGTAACACAATGATGAGGAGATAAAAGGGTAACTTTTCAAGCCAGAAACAAGACACTTTCATGATGATTATTTCTTTATTATCCTGGTCTCAAAGAAGAACGACTAACACATATTAAGTCAACATTATGCTGCAAACACTAGACCCAGGAATCTGGATATGTCATCCCTTAAGTGATTCTGCTGTAAGTGACCCGTAGGCTATAATTGAAGGGACAGAACTCTAGCACAGCATTGTCCCCAGTACACAGAATAAATATTTTTCAATGTAGGTGTTTCTTTTATTGTTATTGTTTTTCCATAATTTTTTAGTTTATTGACAAGAGATCTTTTTAAAGCAATATATTCTGACAACGGTTTCTCCTCCCCCAACTCCTCAAGAATCCTTTCACTCCCCATTCATCCAAATCCACACAATGTATGATGTTTCCTAATTAGTAATTTCTTGGTTACCATATAAAGTAATGAGATTTCTTATGAGAGTTTCATGCATATAGCTCATTAGATATCATTCTTAGTCACCATCCTCCCCCACCAACCTCCCCTGAGCCCTTTCTTCCCCTTGAACTCTACAGAATTCTCTTTCATTTCCATGTCCATATATTCCACTCCCCTCTCTTAGCCACATTGTCTGTGGGTAGCTCCTTCCTCTCTCATAGCCCCCTTCTGCTTTCATGTTTCATGTCGTGTACACACACACACACACACACACACACACAGATCTAGATTTCACATGATGTTTATCTTACTGGGTTTTCATTAGTATTCATATATGACAAGACCAAGATATGGAGGCTAACAGCATTGAAAAGATTCCCTGAGAAGAGACCACAAGGATAGCCCCAAGGGCAGTCAGTAGGCAAAGGCCCCATAGAAAAACACAAGCAGGAGTTTTCATTTGGACTTCTCTGGAGAGAACAGAGAAGGCAGGTTCAGCAGGCCCAGAATAGGCTGGTTTCCATAACTTCAGTAGGTTCTGGCCATAGAGCCTTCCCCTGGTTTTGTGACATATGGCACTGTGGTGATTAGAGGGACAATGGTAGCCTGAGTGGAAGGGCAAAAATGAAAGAGGCAGCTGGGAGTAAGAGCTCTAGATCCGATGATGCTTTGCATGTGAAATCCTGGATTGCAGTTAGCATTTTACTATCTCATGGAACTGACGCTGGTTGTCCTTCCAGGGCCAGTGAGAATCCAAAATGTTCATATGGAAACTCAAAACTGTGGCTATTAAAGATATAACTTTACATATTTTGATAGTGTTTTTCCTTCCTTATGTAAACAAAGAAATTCCAATAAACTATTTTTAACAGGATATATGTATGCTGTCAGCGTTTTCAACATGCAACTGATATAAGACTACTAATGACACACTTGAAGTTACTATTTTTAGTATTACTAAATACTAATATTTTTAGTATTATATCCTTGATGCCTGGTATTTATTTTGCACTGAAAGTACATGTCAGTTTGAACTAGCCATGTGTGATGAGTGGCTACGATACAGAAAAAGGCAGAGCTGGAGAACTGAAGAAAAATTCACAGGGCTTGATGGAGACTTTGAGAAATTGTGGAGCATCTGTTTGAAGGTGGCAGCCATGTGGTTCATTAGAGTGATCTCTGTTCTCACCCCTTGACCTACCCTAGCATGTCCTCAGCACATCTCCCCTCTCCTCATTACCATGTCCCCAACACCACTGTCATCTGCTCTTTCCCCTGTCTCTCCCTATTAGTCATCTTCCCTGGCTTAGACAAAGGAAGATGCTGCTATTGGCTTTCTCCAGTTTCTGACATCAAAATTCACTGCTCGTTGGGCAAGGGCTATAGAATGACCTTGGGCCAAAAAAGAAATGCGGAAAAAACTACTCAGACAGCATTATAGTGACAAGTAAAATTTGGAAATGGTAATGCTGGACCCTTATATCATCTGCTATATGCAGGAGCCATAGTCACCCAACAGCAAAGCTCTGTGGTAATGTGTTATAGCGATCTATGCATCAGCTAGAAGATCATGAGTGTGTGTGTGTCTGTGTGTGTGTGTGTCTGTGTGTGTGTGTGTGTAATATTAAAGGATAAAACACATGATTCGCTTGTTAATATGAAAAACAAAAGAATTGGAAACATGGAACCATGTCTACTCCCTGATCATTCACCAAATTTACCTGTTCTCTTGGTGATATTTAATATAATTCAAGCAGCTTGGGTGCCTCAATCAACATACCCAAGTAAGATGCCCCATGACAATTTAAGTTTCCCATTTAGTTTTCCCTGGATTCTAAATTTGTTTGCCTCTCCTTGTTCTCTGCTTTTTCCGATGTAGATCTGGCACACAGAACAGTGAGGTGTCTATGGCTTTGTCCTGAGCAAGGAATCCTGTAAGTAAATCCCATCCAAGAGAATCCACACAGCTCAGTAGAGGCACTGTGGTCCCTGCTGTCTTCTTCCTGTGTTTTCTAGAAATAGTGATTGACTAACAAACTTCACAGAAAATGTTAGCAGCAGCAACATTTGCTGGGACAAAGAATTCAAGCTTCTGTTAGCATCTCACCAATGTGCCTTCAAACGTGGATAGAAATCTGAACCCCTGAGTAGTATCCTGAAAACTTAATCACTGTTCATATGTATTATTTTTCAACATTTCTCCTTGTGAATACCTCATGTGACTTTTCCCTGAACAGACAGGGACATTTAAGTGTTCCTGAAAATTATACATGGCTAATCAAATAATTACTTCATTGACACATGGGTTATATATTAAAAAAGGAAAGTGGCTGAGTTTCTAGTATCAATTGCTCCAGTGAGAAAGAGAAAGATGCCTCCAAATGTTTCTTAGAAATGTCCCCAGTCCATGATTTCTATCTAAATCACTGGCTTCTCTTGTAACTGCAAGTTTATAACAGTGGAACATGTCTGATAAAAGGCCACAACCCAGTACAAGATAGTCATTAGAGAAGCATCACTATTATTTTGCTAATTAGTCAAAAAATCATTGGATTTCCCGTGGCTTCTTCCTGCTGAGCAATCATTTGATCTTGCTTATGTTGACAAACATGCACGTCACCAATTCTGCCTCATTTATCATTTGACAGGGACAGTGTTTGCTTCTTCGTGTGTGAAGAAAAGAAAATTTAGGGTAAGCATGCAGGCAAGAGGAATCAAGCAGTCACTCAGCTCATTTTTGTTGTTAACAATGAGTAAGTAAAGGAGTGAATAAAAGAAAGTCATTTACTGCCTCTTTTCTAGCAGAATGACTTCCGAATGTTTTTCAGGGTAGTGGTATCATGCATTGCACAGTCCTTAAAAATAAGCCAAATTTGGAAACAAGGAAAATTGATGCACTTGATATTCAGAGAGACGACATTTGACATCTTGAAAAAGACAGGAAAACTAAAGTAAGTGATTGGGAATGATTACTGTCTGCTATTAAAATTGATATTAAATTGGGCATGTATTTGGCTATTAAAAAAGGAAAAGGAACTTCACTTTGGCTCTACTTGATAAAAATAAAGTAAAAAATGGTATATTCTATGCAAAACAGACTTTTAAATTCAGTGTGATGATTTGAAATTTCAATCTGGCTCCTTAAATTTGGTTGCTATCTTTTTTTAATTAAAAAAATCAGTACCTAAAATAGAGGGTTTAACAACTACTTTAAGAAGATAGAGTGTCTGCTAAGAACAACCACACAGGTGAGAACTTCTCAAGACTCTACAGTTTGGACACTCTCGGTCAGTCACAGGGTCTAGTGCTTAGTTGAGAGATTACACATAAATCATCATTATAATGAGGAGAAAGATGTCAGTCGGGCTCATTTCAAGAGAGAGTGCATCCATAGTGGATAAAGGCACAGCTCAGCACCAGTGCTGGCAAACAAGGAGTACTGTGGGCTTGCTCCCTGTGAGGGTGGACTGGGGAGATGCAACTGGACTAAAACCTCAGATTCCCATACAGAACCTTGACTCCATCTTTGTAACTGCAGTGGACGAAGAACAACCTTTTCTTGTCAGCAGCTGAAGTAATATCACTATAACATGTTGAAATCCCAAATGTTGGGAGTGGGCTTTAGAAAGATTCAAAATTCTAAAATATGTCAATGGAGTGATTTCTGATGAACATTAGAAAAAACTCCTAATAAAAGATCATTTGCTGAGAGGTGAGAAACACATGTCAAAGAAAATTTATTATGTGTTCTTGATTCTGTTTCTAAAAGACTACATTCAATAATGTGGGTACAACATGTATGCTGGTGAACACGTCCTTATTAGTCATTTCAGTCTGGTTTTACAGGAATTGCTTTTCTTAATTTTTACTTAGGTTTACCCATTTGTGATTATAGCCTGGTATTAGGGAAACAGGCACAAACAATTTTAAAGTGCCCTTCCTATTTCTCTGAAATCAGTATTTTACAGCTTATCCCATGTACTCATTAAATATAAAGGTTCTGAATTGAATGCTGCTAATACTCTCCAACAACTTGATTTTTTAATCAAGCAGAAATATTTAAAAAGAAAGACTAGTAAGAGTTAATGAACGATTTTCAAAAGGTTCCACATCTACTGCCTTATATGTAGCCATTTTAAAAGGCAGAGCAATTTTCTTATATTTTTATATTTGTAAGATGTGGTTGACCTAAATAGCTTGATTTATGTACAAAACAGTTATTAGCTAAATAGAAGTAAAAGTTAAATTGTTTAAAGTGTGTTTTCAATCCATTTTAATAAATAAAAGAAAACATTCCATAATGAAAAGATAGACCAAAGTCCTCCCTTTTAATTCAGAGGCTTGTCTCTCAGAAAGTATGCAAACTGGTGTTTTAGGGGACGTTCAATGCCCCTGCAAATGGTTTCAGTGTTGTTAAATGATAGAGATTGTCTTACAACTCTATTTGTGTATGCCTTTATTTCTAACAAAAACTGTGTAAGAAAAACAAAACGCTTGGGCCATTATCTCCCTAGGTGCCTCTCTGGGACACATTATATAAACTCGTGTTTTTAGAGATAAGATTAACTCCAGAAGAATCAGAAGATTCCTTCAGAAAAACTGACAACTTTACGGAAAAAAACTCAATATTTTATTTGCTATTTGCAAAGGAAAGATAATAAAACACTTGTTCTCATTTTGAATGGATGCCTGATATTAGCAAACAGAATATTCAAGGCTTAACTGAAGTGATTAAAAATTGTAGCTGTCTCATTAATATAGGACTTTAAGGTAATGGCAAACGGCTCATTGGTTCTTTGTGTGAATAATGTGATCAGACGGTGGGGGGAGGGGAGACAGCTGAAAGGCTATGGAATCATATGCGCTGACTTCCATTGCCCAAGAGGAAAATATATAGATAGATTCTCCCTTCCTGCTTTATCCCCATGACAATGGTCTTGAAATGCTGAGACGCTCCTCTCTGAGCTCGTATTCATCAACAGTGATAGCTGAAATGCACCTAGAGGAAAAGACAAACAAGCAATGTGCTTATTAACTTGGATTATTAACAACAGACTGCCTAAATTTCTGTTTCATTTGAAATTACACGGGTTATATTTTTTTTCTGATTATCACTGTCGCATAAACTTCTGGGTGCCGTGAAAGAAGACACAGGTGTGTATGCACAGAGACACAAATTGTGAATCTCACGACCCCATCTCTGTCATCAACATACCACTTCACATTTCCCCATTTAACTAACATCATTGCTCCAAAGCTCTGGGACCACTTTATAAACCATACCAAGTTTGTCCCATCATGACCATTTGTCCATTAGGAAATGTCCTATTCTCTAGACCCAAAAGTGCTATCACAGAGGAAAATAAAATTTCCATGCAACCTAAAGTGATGTTAGAAATATAACTTCTTACCTATTATTTTCCTAAGCTTGTATCACTCTCAAGAGTGCAGCACATGAAAACTAGCAGGGAAGAGCGTTGTAACCATGTTACAGGAATGCCAAATGTGCTAAGCATTTTTTAAAAATACAGAAAAAGACAAAAAGAAAGCCTGACCACATGCATTCCTGGCAACTATGGCATGCTTTGTGAGTATGTCAAGTGTGCTCTGCTAGTGAACAAATGCCCTGGGTAATTTTTCAACACTAAACCACCACTGATTTATAATACAGATTGTATAACATTCTTTGATTCTCCTTTATGCCTTTAAAGAAAATGCTCTGAGTCTGTTTAACTTGATAAGCATTCAACAATAAAGCGCACAGCATACATATGTAGTGTGTGATCTATGCATTTAAAGAGCCTGAGCTGATCACAGAACGGGGATATCTAGAAACATTGGCTCAGAAAATACCTGGATCAGTTTTAACGGGGACAAAATTAAAATAAGGAGTTATGATTTCATGTATCTCTGGTAGCATGGTGTATCTTTGGGGTTAAATAAGCAGCCCTAAAGCCCCTGCACTCTCTTCCTTCTGGGAGGCAATGTGCATGTGTGTCCTGGGCCTCTCCGGTGGCTTTTCCCTTTGACTGTTCTCTGCCATTGCTTTGTCCTGCCTCCCTGTGTCCAACATCAAAATCACACCCAGGAGAAAGAAAGAAAGCCCTATGCTTTAACAGTCACTGTGAATGATTGCACCACAGGAAGAAGATGGCAGAAGTGTGGGAGGAGAAGTGCTACCTCTAGTCACTGGCAATTATCAGAGCAGGGGCCCCCAGTCCTGCTCTGAGACCCAGACCCTGGGGGTAGCCACCCCAGGGAACAGAGACGCATCCACAGGAAACCATTTTGTCTTATGATTTTACACAGGCATTTTTAGACTCATTTTCATGAAGGATAGAAAAATAGAATCTTGCATTTATTCATACTGACTGTCACAAATGTGTTCTCAGACTAAAGGATATTCTTTTCGAGAAAAAAATGCTAAAATCTAAAAGCTGACAGTTAATACTTTTGTTCCATTTTAATTAAATGTCTAAAACCCTAAAGGCATCCACTGTATTCATTCTGAGAGTTATTTATCTAGATAAACTGTTTATTAGTGTAGGTGAGAGATTATCATTTTATCACACTTTATAAATTACATGTGGCTACATGCCTGCATATCAGTGTCACCGCTTCCAGCAGACGCTGTAGTTGTTAAAGGACAAAAGACAGCATCTTATTTTTTATACAGCAATTTTCAGAAATATGACCCGACATATTTAATTTGTAATATACATTCGGTAAACAGTCCTGGTGTGTAGAGAGTTCTAGCTGGATAATAATCTGTTATATCTAACATACCTAAATATGCTTCAGATTGCATGAAGGCATGCTCACATTTAAACTGAATGGTAAAGAATTAAGTATATATTCACTGCCTGCACACATGTTCCTAAAGGCGTGAGGGGGTGGCCTTACCCGGTAAGCAATGCAGCAGGTGTTTGCATGTCTGCACAAGAGGCTGCAAGCGCTGAGAGGCACTTGGATCCTTTCTAGAATGAGAGTGCATTCATGATTGGTCCAATTGATCACTGCAGTCGCTTGATATTACAGAAAAGCCTGGTGCTGAAGCATATGGATTGGATAATAATCAGAGTTGTTCTGACATGGTCTATTTAATAATTCAAAAAGGAAAATTTGAAAATGATTCTGCACAATGCTGCAGCACCCGGTTGACACTTTATTTATATCAATGCTCTTTGTGAGGTTTGCGAGCTGTGCAGATTGCCTGTTCAACAGAGTTATTTTTCTAAAGCATCAATATTCCAAATCACCATCAGCAAACAATCAGATGTATCACCTGTCACCATAGAAGGGTTGAAATGCTAGCGTCTCTCTGTACATGGATGTAGCAGAAGCCAACAGGCAGGAAATCGCTATTTCTGTGTGTATTGAAAGTACAACAGAAGACTGGGCTAAAGACTCCATGGGCATGATCAGTCACCCTGGAAAAAAATTACTCATTGGTAACATTCATTTGAACAGACTTGTTCTACTGAATAAACCCTTTCTGTCTATTCACTTGAAAAATATAGGGGCTACAACAGATATAGCTGTATTCTAATCTCCCTGGTGAGTATGGAATAGAACCTCTTCTATAGATATGAGAATCAAACACTCAAGGTTCCACAGACTAAACTCAAAATTTCTAGGCTTTTAAAACATGCAGGAATGTTTTTCTGCATGTAAGTGTGTGCAACAACTACATATGGTAGCCACGGAGGCCAGAATGGCATCAGATCCAGAATTGGAGTTACATACAACTGTGAGGTGTCACGTGGGTGCTAGGAATCAAACCCAGGTCTTCTGGAAGAGCAACAAGTGCTCCTAATGGCTGAGCTATTGCTCCAGCCCCAACCAGACCCTGCAAATGACCCTGGGAATGCAGAAAGAGAGGGCAGCAAGGATGTCCACATTCTCAGAGAGAAGAATTCCACTACTCTTAGGACTTGCACCAATGTGTGCCCTAACCATCATCCCTTTGGCTTCCAGTACCACTGCTTCTCACTATTTGTGAACATCATTACCCAAATTATAACATGGAGCTACACTGAGATATAGTGTGTATTTTCATTTTGCTTTCTTTAATCAAACAGATTATTCCAATGCCTCTGTGAAATTCTTCAAATATGCTTTATAAATGCTAGATGGTACCAAGGATTTAACTCATTGAAAACAAAGTCAATTATTGCTATTCAGCAGATAAATTCTTCTACATTTTACTTGCATAGATAACTGCAAGTTGAGTCCTAGAAGATAATTACAACATGTAACACCTTCATATGGGTGCAAGTTTGCAACACAGAAGAGCAACACTAATAAATGAGGTTCTTCTATCATAACCTGCAAATAACACATTCTGCAACATTCCATTTTAAGTGCTAGATTGACGGGTTAGAGAAATGATTCAGTAGTTAAAAGGTTTCCTGTTCTTCTGTGATACCTAGGTTCAGTCCTCAACACACATGTAGAGTGGCTCATAGCTACCTGTAACTCCAACTTGAAGGTATCTATGCCCTCTTCTGGTCTATAGCAGCATGTACACACAGCACGCACACACACACACACACACACACACACACACACATACACTAAAAATGTATAAAATAAAAATAAATGCAATGCAAATAAATTAAAATAAGAATGTTTTAATAATGTATTGTATAATAATAAAACAATAGTGGATTTTAATAATAAAATCTGAAGTTTTTAATGTTGGATAAAATTTGAAGTGTTTGCTACATTTTTCTATATTCTACATTATATCTTGGTAGGGAACAGCACATGGAGTGAAACCATCCCTGCAGCCTTTCAATGAAGTGGTGTCAAAAAGCATGGTCCTCACTTCTTAGCAAAGCTGGGCTGTCAAATGTAGTGTTTTCTGATGAATAAGACAGTTTTAAGATAACTTTCTCCACTGTAAATGACTCAAAGCAAGATAGACTACAACAAGTATAAAAGGAACTTCTAAATTAAAAACAAAGTAAGTTAGCTGCAGACAGAGACATGCATGAGGGAAAATCATATATTCAAGAAAATGTGTCTTCCCTGACCTAAAGGTTCTTCAATCCTATACCCAAATATCACATTGTCCATAGTTAATATTGTCAGTACAGTCAACATTTGATAATAGGCAGTATGAGATAGGATGCAAATGTAACATTTTTCAACATTATCCTCAATTGAAACAATGGCTTTATGTCTACAGGTTACATATACAGAATGATAAACTCCCTCCATGCTCACAGGAAGAAGTTAAGTCTATGCCCCAGAATAAATAAAGTCGGTTTTCCTTGCAAGCACTCCCTTCTATGTTGAGCAGTTTCAGTAGATTCCATCATGCCAATATTTGGAGTCTCCAAGGCAATTCAAGCTTCACCTTCATAGCTTCATGCAATGACCTCTCTATGCCTCCATTCAGGGACAACCATGCATGCCTAGCTTCAGCAACTCTTCTTAGTAATGGACAGAGATTCTGTAACCCCTTTCTTCTGCCCTAGACTTTAAAGCCAGAAACGTGGCTGAAGCTGAAAAGTTCTACTGCTTACTGGGGCTTGAACATGGTCTCCTTGTTCAGTTATATCTTCAATAACTTTCTTTTTTCCGTGGTTTCTTTCACTACCTAAGCTTGGCTGTCCTGGAACTTGCGTTATAGACCAGTCTGGCCTTAAATTTAAGAGATCTACCTGCCTATGCTCCTGGAGTGCTGGAATTGAACCTAAATTGTTCTGTAATTCCTTTTTACATGTTGGAAACTTAGCTGGATAGAATATTGCCTTGAGGCCACCACTTCCTGTATTCTATCTAACACCTAATATCAGGCTTTTATTTAATCTGTTTATCTCCTAGAACATAGGATTTACCTATATTCTATTTCCTGGTGTCCCTTTTCTCCTTGAACTATATATCTTGTATTTTTCCTTGCTCAGCTTGCTCCTTTTTATTATAGATCTTCATAAGAGTGAACACTAATAACCACACGACAGAGTCAATACTAGGTTGAAATTTCCTTTGCTAATACAATTAATCCAATACTCTTCAATTTAGCTTCAGGCAGATTTTTTCAGACAAGGGCAAAAAGCAGCCACATTCTGTCGCCAAAATATCACAAGAAAAGTCTCTAGGCCACATACTACCAGTTTTCTTCTATGAAACGTCTTGAACCAGGCTCCCACAGTTCAAATCACCCACAGTACCATTGTCTTCCATGTGCGTAATAGGATGGTCCATTAATCCTCCATTTGAAGTGTTCAATTTGCTTTTCTAATCCAAAATCACAAAGTTCATATTCCTCCAAACAAAAACATAGCCCAGCCTATCACAGTAATACCCCAGTCCCTGGTATTAACTCCTGTCTTAGCTAGGGTTTCTACTTCGGTGAAGAGACACCATGACTGTAGTAACTCTTATAAAGGAAAATATTTAATTGAGGCTGGCTTACGGTTTCCAGGTTTAATCCATTATCAGCATGGCAGGAAACATGGCTATACAGAGGCACACATGATGTTGGAATAGAGATTAAACTCATATCTGGATCCCTAGGTAGCAGGAAGTAACTGCCTCACTGAGCATGGCTTCAGCATCTCAAAGCATACCTTCAGTGGCTACTTCCTCTAACAAGGCCATACCTACTCCAACAAGGGCACACTTCCTAATAGTGACACTTCCTATGAGCTTATGGAGGCCAGTTATATTCAAACCGTCACATAGCCTCAACTAAACTGTAGATAATAGATGAACAATGCACATGTTGTAAACATAACTGGTATTCACCTGTTTTTTTTTAAACTTCACTCTGTTATCTCATTATTGTTTCTAATAAGGACTAATTAGAACAATCTTGATATTGAGAGTCTATTATGATTCATTCAAGTGAGTCTGTATATCATAAAATACCATACAAATATGATAGAAGTGGTTAAGAAATTGTTCAAAGATTTCTAAATCCCTATTCCCAAGACAAAAGTCAACAACTTGGTATTTATTTCATTGTGTCCCAATATGTACCAGTAGGAGTGTAAATGTTCAAATAATCCTTTTTGTTAACCCATCTTCTCAAAACCACGGAATTTAAAAACACTTTCTTTTACCCATAAAAGTATTCACATATCTTGCGTCTTCTAAACCAATAAGAAGCATATGGGGGTCACTCATCTGAAATTGCTTTCAATTCTTTAGCAGCCATAGTACAAAGATTTTAGAAGCGAATTTCAATGTGCTTCACAGATATATTCCTGGAAATTTTAACAAAGTGTGTGTTTTAGAAAAAAGAATGAACACTCATTATAGAAATAGAGGGTATTTAAAGAAAAACATTGTCAAGCATTTTTATCACTTCAAATATAGTATTATGTACAATGTTAGTGGAAAGGACAGAAGTTTTATACTGGGGAGTCCTGGATTTCAGATTTTGCCACTTACTACCCATTAACCTTCAGCAAGCACCACTTGAATGTCAATTCTAGTCAAGTCTCATCCTGAGTTGGATGCCATAACTCCTTTTCTCACATGATTGCTTTTAGGGTCTATAAAGACAATACAAGTGAAAGTGACATACAATTTGTAAACATTTGATGCAGCCTAAAATATAAATACTCTTTAATCAATACTTTGTACTCAAATATTATTTAATTTATTTCTGCATTAAGAGATCCAATTCGTCTGAAATGGAATAAGTTCCCTCAAAATCTTTTTTAAAAAATCTTGGCTCATGCAATCCCCACATCAATCTACAACCTCTGCCATTTTCTTTTGTATTTCTTATCTCTTTAAAAATATAGGTTTGTGGATTATTGGTTTGATACTAGAAATTCCTACCTGTGACAATCTGGAAAATTCCCTCTGGTTTCTAATAATCCCAGAACATTTATTAAACACTATAGACCCTCTGTTTCCCTCTGCCATCTCAATCTAATCACCCACCTGTCTTGGCACAATATGCAGTTCTATGCATTTCCCCATAGAAGATCTCACTGCAGCAGCTTCTCGTGAGTATATGGACTACAGGTACTGCACAGCCTTCTTCCTCTTTTGTGGTCTCATGTCTACACAGTTTCCTTTCTATAAAACAAATCAGAGATCTATTCCTTTGTTTCCAAAGAAATGGCTGCCCCTACTCTCAGTTCCTTAGCTCCTTTATTGTCATCACTTCCCAGCACTTTCCAGCATTTCCCCCAAATAATGATGGTGTCACATAAAATAACTCCTGCATGCAGCTCTAAATATGCACACTTCTTGTTGTATTCACACTTACTTGCAGTTATTTTCCTGCCTCTCCATTTAGGCTCTTAGCTCCATAAGAGATCGTCACTAGATTCTCACTCCATCCCTAAATAGTCAGTAAATATTATTATTACAATTAATAAGTAAGAATGACTAGGATTTAAAGGGGAGTTGTGAAAGCACAATATATTATTGATAGTCACAGTTTTATACTGATTTTCAATGAAGTTCTTTTTTTGGTACTTAAATTTACAAACTCACTTTCTCATAGTCTTTCTGAGGACATAAAAGGAGGATAGAACTAAACAGGAAGAAAGAAAGAGATGAAAATAAAGCAAAATTAATTTGATGGTCAATATTTAGATTGCACTGGGTTTTACTGATAATATTTGCTGTTTTCTTCTAGGAATTACTAAATAGTATGTTTATTTACTATATTTATGTAGAAAGTCAACTCTGGCTCCATGATTGCTATATATTAGTAAGAAAACACTGAAAAAACTAATATAATAGATAAATTTTAAATGTACTAGAATTTATGAACATATATGCACACAATTTTATTATTTTGTGTTGATTTAACAGATTGGACTGTTACTTATTGGCCCAGGTATGGAAATCAATAAAATCCCCTTTGATTCCTATTAGATTTTAAAGTGCTTCCCAATCTCTGATTAGAATTAAATAAAAATCCAGAGTGGGTGGTATATGCCCTTTTCGATATACAATAAAGAAACCCACCAAATGACACAATAGACCTTAATATTATGGGGAAACGCATCTGCCATTTGGTCCACTTTCATTCTGATGAGATGGTTTGGGGTCAGCGCACAGTTGCAGCTCCTAAATGCAAATCGCGGCATGATCCCAGCACATGGAATTACATCAGCGCTTTTGATGAAAGAACAGAATCAATACAGAGGTCAAAAGTGCACTACTGGGAGGAGAGCCACAATCAGGCGCAGGGATTCCCCAAGACTACAATTCCCCTGATGGAAAGGCACGGTTGCAAGAGCTTTCTTAATGTAGAGAGGCTACCTACAGGCCACGCAAAGAACTGGCTCGCAGAGGGTTTATCTCTCCCCACACTCATCTCTGTACCAACTTGATTGGATTATGTTGTGAAGTTTGCCAACAAAATGCTGACATATAAGACAAAACTTCCAGAAAATCAATACCAAATAATTGCCTGGGCCACGCGGGAAGATAAAAGCATCCTGCATATTACCCATCCTCAGTTCTAGAGTGGAGCCTAAGGAACCGAGCTGTTCTTATTGTGCATAATATTCCTTTCTATACCAGCAGGCAGCACAAATCATTTCCTTCCCCACTGCTCAATACACAGTGATTTCATCTCTTCTATATTCATTTTTTGTCCCAGACTGATGCCCTTAAACACTATGCACCTGTCAGATCCTCGATATCCCTTACCTGGCAGCCAAAGGGAGTACTTACAAATGAATCTTTTGTTCCCACAGTAAATGTCTCCTTGTGGTAGTGTAGCTTGATAAGTTTAAGAAATAGAGCACAATATCAACCTCACTGTATTTTCCATAAAATGCTGTCTGACAGAATGCACTGCTCAATTTATTTTTATACTGAATGGATCAGCGATGAGGCGAAACAGATACCAGAGGCCCATTGTTATTGCAATGCTTGGGAAAAATGATTTTTGTACCCAGCAATATTAAAAGCCAAACTATCAAACCAATTATCAATATAACACATATGTTTTCTTACACTTCAGTGGCCAGGGTTGTTCTGTTGTATAACTTTGTCCAAACACTAAGCAATCCTTTGCATTTATAAGTTAATTTGCCCCTCCTCCACTAAGGAAAATAAAATAATATTTATCTTTGGGGTCATAGCTGTGTGTCTACTATGATTTGGTTCCAAAAAGTGATTTCAAGCTTAGAAAGCAAAACAATGACCTAGGAAAAAGGAATTTAGTTGTTAAATGCATGACTACAACTACTACTTTATATGCTATCCTTTTACTGCTGTTTTAAGAAAAATAAATGTCTGAAAACACATTTTAATATACACGATTATTTGAAACTCCCTTGATGCTAAATCCTACCACCCTCACTCATTCCAAAGATCATGTACCCCTATTTTTAGAAATTAACCATATAATAATTTAAAGGTATGGTTACAGAAAAGGAATATGAATGGCAAGGAACATAGGACTGAAAAGAAAATATGTCAAAGTCTTTGCATGAAATTGCCCTGAACAATTAAAAAGAGGTGAGTTTGTAATAACTAATGCTGGAAGACATGTTCAAATTGTTAGGAATGTATTAATTTTATGTAATTTTTCCTTTGCACTTCATGATAGAAACTGAAGCCCTGTTAATGTTAGTTCAACTCCACCTCTAATCACAATAATTCAGTAACATGTTGAAATTGGAAGATAAAATGTTGGTGTTTTATTTACATAAATATAAGCAATAAATGAGCAATTCCTGAATTGAACCAAATCAATACACACAGCATTATCGTGTTGAACTCTCTATCTTGGAGGTCATTAAATGTGTGAATCCTCAGAATAATATGCCATCAAAACCAGAGTCAAGTCTCTGTGTCTCCAGGGATATTTCCAACTCTCCTTTATCTCCTGTCTGACGCTGGCTGATTAATATGTGGCAATGTTATATAAAAAGGCGGTCACATTGGTGATCCACTCAGAGGATGTAACTGGAAAGGATGTAACTGGAAAGGATTATTTAGTATGTTCTTCACCACAGAAGTTTACCACAATGGGAACACTTTCACTTTTCTTATAATATTCTGACATGAAAACCAAGCATATAATTTAATAACAACCAGCAACTTGGCACAGGTAAATACATCACACCCACAGCAACTCAGTAAGATTTTCCCTTTTGCCAACAAATAGTGCCTTTCTGGCAGGATATTATAACTTTGTAAAGAATACATTTGTTTCTTGTCCTTGTTAGTAAGTCATGATGCAAGCAATTATTAACATTATCTCAATTTTTCTTAAGAAATTAGAAAGAAAAGTAATTACAATTCAAGCAACTTACAAGAAAAGAAGGCAAAATTGCTGCCATATGACTTAATCAATATTGCCTTAATGAAGAAGTCCTGAATTTCTAGGAGACTATGTTAGCCACTATCCAAATCAGGATAAAAAAAATTAGCAAATATATATTGACTCCCCACCATTTCAGACTATTCATCAGAACAAGAGTTTCAGGATCATTTACTTTTTGAAGGAATATTATCATCTGATGGCAGATTAACAAAATAAGATTGCAATGAATTAAATGATTCATGGTAGAAGTTCTCCCTAAAAAATAAAAATGGAAGGAAAAACAAACCAAAAAGATGTTTCCCCATTTTATCCCTGAAGCAACTTGAGAAGAGGTTCATCTTTGAAAGATAACTCATCTAAGTTAAGAAGAAATTCTCTGAATTTATTAATATGTGAAAACTAAAATATAAGCATAAATTTTAAAGCAAGAAAGCTATAGACAAATACTCAAAAGCAAAAGCTTTACCTAATGAAAAAATAAGAACACATTCTTTTAAATGATAGGTATTTAAATTAAAGATTTTTATTGATTTTAGATAGAATAAGTAGAATTTTTAAGTTTTAAAATAATCATTAAATTATAGGGAAAATAATGCAGTATCTGGAATTTCCTTTAGAATAAAAAGCAAGATTTTATATTTTTGAATTAAAGTAATAAATAGCTGACAACTGTTAAAGATTTCAAGCACCAAGGCCATGAGTACATTACATTTTTCTATGTGCTTGTACATGATTGAAATTTTGTATATTTGTACATATGTTGTACATTATAAGTATGTTTCCATATATGCAAAGATGTGAGTGTATACAATCACATATATATATGTATATATATATATTGCAATCACATATTGTCATGTGTGTGTGTGTGCATTTGTATGGGTACATATACATACATGAATATGTGTATATATAATACACATCCATACTGATTAGACTGTGAAGCAGGTTAATGGGTATCCAACACTGCTTGTCAAACTCTTCGCATTCATCAACCTTGCTGATCCATTCTGCAGTCACCATAGATGAGGCCCTAAAGCTAGGTGTGGGAGATACAGCAATCATGATTAGGTTTTTTGCTTGAACAGAGATTGCATCCTAGAAGAAGAGACAGACATTTATCAAATACACACAAGAAAACCAGGAAACTTACCAATCAAGATAATACCCTGAGAGAAACAAAATAAGGATAGAGAGAAACTGAAGACAGAGTGATTTTGGGGAGTGATCACAAAACTTCTTTTAAAAGGAGAGAGTAAAAAGCAAGCCTTACACTTGAGAAAGTGCTCAACATCCTTAGCCATCCGGGAAATGCAAATCAAAACACTCTGAGATACAATCTTACTCCTGTCAGAATGGCTAAAATCAAAACCACCAACAACAATTGATGTTGGAGAGGTTTGGTGAAAGGGGAACACTCCTCTACTGCTGTTGGGAGTGCCAACTTGTACAGCCACTTTGGAAATCAGTATGTAGATTCCTCAGAAAAATGGGAATAAACCTACCACAAGACACAGCAACTCTACTCTTAGGCATATATCCAAAAGATTCACATTCATACAAGGATATCTGTTCCACTATGTTCATAGCTGCATTATTTGTAGTAGCCAGAACTTGGAAGCAACCTAGATGCCCCTCAACAGAAGAGTAGAGAGAGAAAAATGTGGTACATTTACACTATTCAGCAGAAAAAAAACAATGGAATCCTGAAATTTGCAGGCAAATGGATGACACCAGAAGAAACCATCTTGAGTGAGGTAACCCACTAACAAAAAGAGAAACATGGCATGTATTCTCTCATATATGGATTAGACATAGATCTGGGTAGTGCCAACCTACAATCCCATGGCCAGAAAATCTGGGAAACAGAACCTTCATTCAATGGCTGATGGAAGCAGAGGCAGACTCCCACAGCTAAACACTGAGCTGAACTCAAGAAATCCAGTGACAGAAAGGAAGGACTGATGAGCAAAGGGGTTAAGACTGGGCTGGTTTAACCCCCAGAAACAGCTGACCTGACAAGGTTTAGCTCTTGAATCCCAGACTGGTGCCTGGGAATCCAGCATGGGACTGATCAAAATGCCCTGAATGTGTATGTCAGTGAGGAGGCCTAGGTAATCTATTGAGCCTTGGGTAGTAGATCAGTATTTATCCCGGGTATATAAATGGACTTTGGGCACCCATCCAACAATGAGAGATGCACTCTCACCCTGGACTCTTGGGGGAAGGTCTAGGCCCTGCCCTGGATGAAATGAAAGACTATGGACACCCCCATGGAGGGCCTTAGCCTCCCTGGGGAAATGAGGGGATATTGGAGGGATTGGTGGGAGGGCGTGGGAGGAGGGGAGGGAGAGAGAGAGGGACCTGGAATTGACTTGTGAAGCAATCTTGTTTCAAATTTAAATTTAAATTAAAAACAATAAAAAAAATGTAAAAAAAAAGCAAGCCTCGAATGATATGATCAGGACAGCCATGAGCACATGGGAAAGAACTTAAAAGGGGCCCTCAAGCAGGGGATAGCATGATTTGGGCAAGGGACCAGAGAGTCAGTTTTGTTTTCACATACACAGACCACACTTGGAGACAGGTTACACATATAGCTGTGTCTTCATTTACATGTATATGCATGTAACTAAAATATATACCTGTATATAACTTCTATACAAATATGCACATATTCCACATATAATACACACACATGCTCAATTATATCTGTATACTGTAATAATGTAACTTGCAAAATATAACAGACCATCTCTACTGACAATGGAGACAGCTACTGGAAAGGAAGAAATGGTGGCAGCCTAAGGTTGTCCTTTCCCCCAGGAAAACTGTCCCACAGATAAATATGCATTTCTTCTGGCCTTTGCCTTGTTTTCTATAAACAATAAGAATTGGTAGGCTTAAAAACAGAGCAAATGGGATTGGTAGTGTGCAAAACTTGGAGGAGATAGGAGAGTAATTAGACAGGAATAGGATGGATTTATTGAAACTCATTATATGCATATATGGAATCCTTTAATAATAAAAAGGTAGGATGTACATATATCCACTTTTAAACTGGAATGAGATGTGCTATTAGAATCAAAATCTTATTGTCTGCTACTGGAAACAAAGCTGGGGGGAGGGGTCAGGCATAGCTAATGGACTGGAAGTAGTGGGTGAAACTCCCCAGACAAGGCTGGAAAACTGGAATGACTTGTTTATACACCCATGACAGCAGAAACTGTGAATTCCAGGCATCAGAGCTTGTTTTCTTGATGCCTCTTTCTCCTGAACTCTAATGGTGCTTAGCACAAAGAAATACTGGTTGTATTGTTGAGTGGCTGAAAAAGAATTAAATGGATGACTAGATTTTGTGGTTCAAATCAATTTCATTTACTTATAGGGTAGGAGGATTGATTTTCAAATACAGAAGTTCAGATTAAATTAGTCTATTTAATAATATGTCACAGTAAGCCCATATCTCAACAACATGGGTAGAGCCCTCCCAATTATTTTCTGAATTGCTGTCTTTTCTTCTTTTAAGATGCTTAAATTTACTGACCTATGCTTATTTTCTAGATAAAAATGAAAATCCCAAGTCAACCACAAACCCTTTGATCTAAAATAGGGCTGTTCCTACAAGGTATTATATAGTGCAATGGGGTGGTACAAACTTTGTGAGAGTAACCAATCAATATCTGATTTGATTTAAGGGGAATTCCACAAGATGGAATCCATACCAAACACTGCTTGGGTGACCAAGAACCAGATAATGGGTAGCTTAGGGCCCTCAGGTAAAACCAAATACTACTGTTCTAAACAAGAATAAATAAATAAAACATAAAATGCACCAATAAAATCACTCCTAATGACATTCTGCTATACTCACAGACAGAGCCTTGCTCATCTGTCATCAGAGACCTTTCCTCCTGCATCAGATGGGAAGAAATACAGAGACCCACAGCCAGACATTATGTAGAAGATGAGAGACCGAGGGATGTCTTGTTCAAATCCCTCCCCTCAGGGCTCAAAGGTACCTGCAGAAGAGGAGGCTTCAAAAGTGCAAGATTCAGAGGGCATGGAGGAAAGCAAGAAAACAAGGCTTTCTAAATCGGCAATGATCAAAGCTCATATGAGCTCTTAGAGTATAAAGCAGTATGCACAGGGCCAGCACACATTGGCATCAGACCCTCTGCGTTTATGCTATGTTATTAATGGGGATCCTGAGGGTACAAATGAGTAGGACTCTGATTACTATGTCTTTTCTTGGGTTTGTCTTGTCCAATTCCATTGTGTTAGTTTTTGTTTTATCTTAATAATTTCATTTTTATTATATTTTACTGAATCCCCTAGAAACACTTAGAAGTCTGTTTTTGTTGATGCTGTTATTGTTTGGTTTTTGAGACAATGTTTCTCCATGTAGTGTTGGCTGTTCTCAAACTCACTCTGTAGACCAGACTGACCTCAAACTCAGATTTGCCAGCTTCTATTTCCCCAAATGCTAGGATTACAGGCATGAGCCACCAACACCTGATGCATGTTTGTTTTCTAATGAAAGACAGAAAGGGAATGGATCTAGATGGGAGGGGAGGTAGGAAGGAACTGAGAGGAGTAGAGGATGAGGAGTAGAGGGAGGGGATCGGTATATATTATGTGATAAAAGAGTTTACTTTCAATAAAAGGAAAAATAAAATTAAAACAATTAATTAAAATTGGACTATTATACAAATTAGTCTTGTCAATGCTTTCATTTGCTTTTCTGTTGTGACAAAACACTGAGCAAAATCTTGTAGATCACAACCTATCATTGACACTAGTCAGGGCAAGAACTCAAGTCAGGAGCCTGAAGACAGAAACCTGGAGGAGAAACTGAAGAAGCATCCCTTCTTGACTCACTCACTGTTTTTGTTCAGTTAGTTTTCCTATAGAGCCAAGACCCAGCTCCCCGAGGATGGTTTCACCCATAGTGGTCCAGGCCCTCCTACATCAATTAGCAATCGTGACAACACTGCACGGACATTCACACAGGCCAATGTGATACAGACAATTCTCCAATTGACATGTCCTCTTCCCTGATGACTCTAGGTTGTATCAAGTTACTGATGATAAAGCTGGTCAAGACACTCTGCCCCCTTTTCAACTTGACACAAAACACACCACTCTTTTTTTTTCTTGTGCATTGCATTTGTGCATTTCATTACCAAATATATGTAATAAAAATGAAGAAATATTGTCTGAATAGAAGTAAATTATAAAAATTATTAAGTAAAACAATTATACGGATTATATACTTATATGCAAAACAAAATATAAAGTACATATAAAGTACTGTATAACACCTTTAAATATGCCAAATCATAAATTAATACAACTAAACTACTAAGACACTACTAAAATGAAAGTTAATTATTTAATATTTAATTTGTAATATTTAATATTGCTAAAATAATATTTAAACTGTGCCCAACGATATATGCTTAAAATTATCTCTCTTTTTTATATATTTTATTTTCCAGTTTAAATTTAGATAAGAAACGAGGTTGCTTCACAAGTCAGTTCCAGGTCCCTCTCCCATTCCCTCCCCTCCTCCCGTGCCCTCCCCCCACCCCCCCGTTATCCCCTCATTCCCCCAGGGAGGGTGAGGCCCTCCATTGGGGTGTTCATAGTCTGTCATTTCATATAGGGCAGGGCCTAGACCCTTCCCCAAGAGTTCAGGGTGCAAGTGCACCTCACATTGTTCTATGGGAGTCCAAAGTCCAAACACACCACTCTTAAACCATATCGCTTTCTTGTTTGATCTCAAGAGCTCATGTTAAGATCATAATCTTAAATAGAGAGGGGAAAGTTCCCACAGTCTTTAAATTTTTCAACACTAAAAGTTTAGAGTCTATGATGCCCTTAATCTCATAGCGAAGAAATTAGAGGAAAAAATTTAAATTTATAAGCATAGGAAAGGACTTCCTAAGTAGGATTCTGATAGCACAGTTATTAAGACCAACAACTGGCAAACGGGACATTGTATAACTAAATCTTCTATACAGTGAAGGACACTATTGTTGGAGTGAACAGGTAAGCCTGCGGGATAGGAAAATAAAATTACCATCTATACATCTTATGGTGTGTTACTTAGACTATACAAAGAGTTCAAAAAGCAAAACAAACAAAAAACCCTAACATCAAGAAAACAAACAACCCACTTAATATTCGAGGTATCATCAAACAAAGTTCTCAAAATAAGAAATGCAAATGGCCTAGAAATATTTTTTAGTGTTCAAAACTCTTAGTCATCAGGGAAACACAAATTAAGACTATTTGAAATGTCTTCTTATCCAAGTCATAATAGCTACAGAGTTACTGAAACCTGCACAAGGTCAAGCCAAAAAAAACCCTAGCATGGAGAGCAGAGGCAGCCACACCTCTATCTGAGGAGCTGTCAGCAGTTGATGGTGTCTAGGAAAGTGAATGTCAGTTTTCCTTAAGGATTTGGAAGACCAAGCATCTAAGAATATGTAGGCAGAACAAATTGCATTTGGTGTAGTCAAACCAGGAAAAAAAAAAGAGGACAAAGTTTGGAAGGGTTTGGAAGAGGAAGTAGATCCAGGAGGAAATAGAGATGAAAACAATCAGTGCATTGTACAAAATTCTCAGAAAACTAATAAACTTCTTTTAAAAGTTAGGAAGCAGATGGCAGCACATGCTGCAATGGGTTTGCAGAAAGGGGAACAAATATTCATTGTTAGTGGGGGTGCAAATGGCACAGCAACTGTCCAGGTGAGGAGTTTCCTCAAAAAGCTACAAACAGAGCTCCATAGGATCTAGATAAACCACTCGGGTATACACCCAAGACACTCTAAATCCAAACTTGCTCAACATGTTCATTGTTGCTCTATTCACAACAGCCATAAATTGAGAATGTCCTAAATGTTATCCAGTAGCTGATGAATGAATAATGAATGTGGTATGTTTACACCTAGCAAAGAAATACTACAAATTTTTTAAAAATTAAATTCTAAAATTAGAAAATTTGTAAGATTTTCAGGTAAATGGATGGAGCCGAAAGTAATAATTCTGAGAGAGATATAGCCCAGAAACATAAAAACAAACATCACATTATCCCTCATACGTGTATGCTTGCTTTGAATCATTAGATATGTTTTTAAATTGGGATAGCCATTAAATGTCAAGAAACTATGGAAATGGTCTTAAGGAAGGAAATACAAGACACAGGTAGAATAAAAGCTGCTTGTGGTGGGCAGTGGAACAAAAAGGACTGAGTAAGATACAGAATGTGAGGACTACGTAGAGGAGAAACACAGAGAGGGATAACTAACACTAAAGAGCTTTGAAAATTTACATAAACCTTCTGTTGTGCAAGCTCCTAAATTACACACATTTATTTAAAAATAGTTTAAATGGCTCCAAAAAGCAGGGAGCAACATACCTCCAAGATACCAAAAGCTATCAAATAATAATCCCAGTGCAAGAAATGGATTACCACTTTTGGAGTTATTGGTTAGTGGTGGTGTCCCATAAACCTCCAAACATTACAGACTATTGCTAGTGCTCTTGGTTGCACTTTTAAAAGAGATAATGAGACTGTATTGCTGAAAACAGTGCATACTTGAGTCATAGAACATGGAGAATTAATTTGAGATTCTTGTTAGTTTTCATAGTACCGGAAGTTGCTGGGCACATTAACAAAGGAGAAAAGATCAGATTTGTCTAACAATGAACGCTCCAAGTTGCAACAATGACCAGAATGGCAGGGTGTGTCCTCTGGTGCAATAGTGGAAGAAATGTTATGGGATTAAACAACTACTTTCTTATTAGGTAAAAACCTGTATGACAAGATGGAACCTATGTCTGGCACCATTATGAGTACCAAAGACATATGCCTAATACAGCATAGGTCTTAATAGAAAATATACCCTATTATTCTGTCAAGTAGCCACAGTATTAGAACAAGTCTTAATGAGTAATTAGTACATCTGTCAAAGCTCATCAGATAAGTTTCTTTCTGCAGTAGATAAAGATTAACACCGACACTAACACCTGCTCACTATACAGCTCTAAATGGGCCATTTATGCCACTCCCTGTCCAAGCAAGACTCAGGCATCATTGGTAGAAAGGAAGAAAAAAACCATTATCAGAGCCAACAGCAGTCTATGACTATAGAAAACAGTGGAATTTAACAAGGCAGTTGCACATGCAGTCATACGAGCCATGACAATACGCACAAAACCTGCTCAAGATGAAATCAGACACAACTCCAGCAGGGAGGAGCAAAGTAGTCACAAAGTTCCACCCCTAGCTGAAAAGCTGTTGGTAACTGATGGCTACTGGGGAGAATCAGTTTTTCTTTAGGCAGGCGGTTACTCTGAAATAGTACATGTTCCGGCAGATGGTCCCAAACCCAGGATGTACTGACAGCACTAAGTGGAGTCTTTGGGTTTAAATAAAAACAGAAAAGAACACTTGAAATTGGGAGGGAACTCTGGTGGGGATTAAGGAAATAATTGAAGGCGACAGATGCAGGATGGACTTGATCAAAATGCATTATGGAATTCTCAAACAGCAACAAAAAGTTCAAGGCCTCTTTAAAATCCATAGTCTCTTAACTGTGGGCTCTTCTAAAACAAAGAAAACAAGTTACATGGTTCTTATTCAAAAAGTACCAAAGCAGGGCATAGGAACAGTAAGATTAAAACACAATCCAGCAGTGGAAATCACCTCCTGCAGCTCAATATCCAACATTTGGAACTGACTTTATGATCCAGCTCCAAAAGGCTTGGGAAATTCCATTGCTCCAACTCTGCCACAAGCAGTACACATGACCACAGCTTCTGTGTGCTGACCTTATTGTCCCAATGAAGCATAATTTCATTTGTTTCAATGATGCTGATCTCTTGCTAATTACAGATGATTTTTCAGCCCCAGCTGAACAGCTCCATTGTCCCTCTTGTATTAATCAGCCTTTTCTAGAGGAATTGAATTGATAGAATGAATACAAACACCCCCCCCCACACACACACACACACACGGAGCCGCAGAGTGATTTGCTACACTGGCTTAAAGACTGTGGTCCAGGTAGTCCAGCAATGGCTGCCTCATAATGGAAAGACTGAGTTTTTAAGACAAGTTTGAAAATACCATATTTTTAAAGGTAAAATTTCATTTTCTTCAAAGGGATATCCTCTATTTTTGTTTCATTTTGCTTTGTTTTGTTTAAACCTGTGTCTGAACTATATTTTTCTTCCAGACATAGAAACTTGATCTCGAAATTTTCAGCAATCTTAATCTCTTCTACTCTCCACTCAGATTTTGAAAAGTATCTCTAAATAAAACTTGCTGAGAATAGAATAACACATTCCCTTTGCTCAGGAATCTGTATTTTTTTATCCACAACTTGATTTTAGAAGTATGAAAGTAACTTCCAATTGCTGTTTCACAGACAATGTATGTCTCTCTTCCTTTTCTTAAAATCATAAGTGCTATTTCTTTTATTATTCATGTTTCCAAAGTTTTCCAGCCAAAGATAAAGGTGCAAAGGTCAGCTGGCAGCACTCTTTGTAGCCAAAGGTACAAGTTTACTGTATTTGAGTGGACTTTAGTCCCTTCCGTGTTTAGTTCAGAAGACAAATGGCAGTGCCACCTTGCCATTCCCATGGAGAATGTTCATGCTTTTAAATACTGCCATGTGACCTTGGAGTAACTTTCTCAGTTCATCGCACAGGCTTCCTTTACATCTAGAAGAAAGGCCAGTCACTGATTCCTTGTGCTGCCAGGCTACACCTACCATACTAGTCTCTTTCCTCCAATGAACAACCAATATGGATGAATAATCATCTTCATTCACTACCCATTAGTGAGCTGCAACTGTGACAGAATACCAGACACAATCAACTCACAGTTTCAGGGATTTCAGACCAGGATTGGTTGGCCCCACTTGCCCTTGGTACTGTGGTAGTGGAATACATCATGGTAAAATCACAAGTAAAACAAATGACTTGCCTCATGGTTCTCAGCAAGCAAAACAGAGAAGAGGGAAGAGGATTCCCATATCTCCTTTGTGAACATGCCCCACTAGCCCAAGGTCTTCCCTAAAGCCCCGCTGCTTTGAGGCCCTACTATCTACAAATACTACCACAGAGACCACCCTATAAACACATGGGACTTTGGGGGACACTCAATACCCAAACTGCCACTGCTTTAACATTGCCAGTGATGTCTTGGAACGGGTACATTTTATGACCTTGCATACTCTGAGATTTTCAAGAAAAATGCACATCCTCAATCAGGCTTTAAATGCTTTCTCAGCAAGAGTTTCCTATTTGAACCACATAGTAGTCAAATGATGACTCAATGACTAATTTTTAAATACACCCTAAGAGAGTATACAACTAGCTACTTTCAGGATGCAGAAGAAGAGAATTAATTCATGACACTCTGTACATCACTACAAGCATTCATACTTAATTTTCTCATACACCATTCCTCCTTGAAAAATATCTAGTATTTTCTCTGGTATCTAATGACTTCACATTTAAAATGTTTTTATTCCTCTTTCTATTATATAAATCTCACTTTTAAACCCCAAGCACTGCCACCTATATCTGTTTAACCCCCGAAACTCTGTAAGTGCAAGCCTGAGCTCAAATTTTTCCAAAAAGAGCTCTCTGAATTTTCTAGCTCAAGCAGTTTCATTGGAAGTGTATGGCTGTCCTAAACTATTTTCTTCTCTTGTATATTTTAGCAGCATTTAATTTTATAGAGTCCAACTGCCTTACTGTTCTTTACACACATACCCTCATTTCAATCTCTATTATCATCGCATGGATTAGGTTCATATCCAAACTATTTCAAAAATCCCTGACATTTTTCTTCTATCCCATCCTTCGGAGGTCTACAAAGATCATTCTAAAGTATAGATCTTGATATGGGTTCTCATTCCAGGGAAAGTCTGCCCCAGAGCTGAGAATCAAACCATCATTGCCTTTATAATTCCCATCATCCTCTGTGCATAGTGCTTCATATCCTGAAGACATATATGTGACAGTTAACCAGACTGTTAGCTTGATAAGATTTTAGAAACACAATGGGAACAAATTCATTGGCATGTCTTTGAGGAATTATCTAGAGTAGGTGAATTGATATGCTACCACAGACTCTACATGGAGTCAGTATCAATCCAAAGCCAGGGTCCTAGGCAGAGTGAAATGGAGAGAAATAGAAAAGAATATATGTGTCTTGGGAGGGGAGGCAGGCCTTTAATCCCAGCACTTGAGAGGCAGAGGCAGAAAGATCTCTGAGTTTGAGATCAGACTGGTCTACAGAGTGAGTTCTAAGACAGCCAAGGCTACACAGAGAAACTTGCTTTGAAAAAAGAAAAAAACACAAAGTAATAATAAGAATAATGCTGAATGCAATAATAATAATGATAATAATGCTGTATGCAAGCATTTATGTCTCTGTTTCCTGGGGGCAGATGCATTAAGAACAGCTGCTCCAAACTGTGCTGCATTCCCTTCCTACCATGATCTACTGTGTCTTCAAGTTATATGAAAAATAACCAAACCCATTCTCCCTTAAACTGCTTTTGTCAGGTTTTCACAAGAAAGAAAATAACTGACATTATTTGCATCAAGGGTTTTTGTTTGTTTGTTTGTTTGTTTTGTAACTAACTTTTTGTGGCAGAATTCATTTTAAAACATAAGAAATACTCACCAATGTAAAGACTCAGGCATTATTCTTGCCTGCCTGTGTTACCTGGAAGAATGCACTCAGACAGTACCCTGGTCAGCTCAGAGTTCCATGACTACTAGTCCGTACACAACTGCAAAGGACTCCTTTAAAAGAAAGACCCCACTCACTTACACTCTCTTTCCCATTCTCTTTCCTGCTGCTCCCTGGGGACAGACAGGTCTTTCCCTGTCTCCCTCTTCTCTTCTGTGCTCTCTCTGTGTCTGTGTCTCTTTACCTCTTTTCTCTTTCCTTCCCCTCCCTCCCCTTTCTAATAAAACGTCTCCCTTAAGCTCTGTCTGCCTGGCATATTTGTCCCTCCACCTTGGTCATCCACGCCTGCCATGGAATCCACCTAGGTTCCCTCACAGCTTTATCATAGCAACGTAAAAATCAAATGCAAAAGTGGAAAACACATACTAGAAGTACAACAAAATGTGGTTGCCGAGAGATCAAACACCTCAATGTCATGGCAGTGAGCTTCTTCTTGATCTGCACCTCCACAGAACATTGTTTGCAGTCACAGATGAGAAGACTGAGGCCAGCTCTTCCAGTCTTTACAGTCTTGGAGTTTAGTTCCCTCCCCCAAGCTGTTTATGTCACTGAAGACGATGTATAAACTACTATTCTAGAAAAGCAGTGTCACATATTCAAAAAGAGGGGTAACTAATTTTTTTAGCTTAAAGGGCAAATAGCCATCCTTTTGATTTATCTATTTTGGAAGATGACTTGGCACATGTAAAATTTCTCTGTGGCCTAGACTTCATTATCACTTTTTCCTACTAGCAAATCCTGTAACATTACATCTGTCTACTCACCTACTCATTTGTAATTAGCAAAGTTGCACCAAATCTACATATTCCCTTTGGACAAACGATCCTGGGAAAAAAATAGGATTTGTTGGTGCCATTTATTTTAATTCTCTTTTGAATAACTGTACTTATAATCATGGGTTCCCAGACTTTTATCCAAATTCAACTAATTGAATTAAGCAAATTGTATTCCGTTGCATGAATTGTGCAATTGTCTCTATAGCTATCCATAGACTTGAAAGGAATTTTGTAGGTATACATTTCCCACCCTATTCTCCTCCATCCCTGAGACTCATTTTTATAGGCAGAGACATTTCGTGATTAAGATTATATCTCTCTACAAAGGGGTAATAATGAGTCAAAGAACAAAGGACTAATTCTGAAAGGCTGGCATTTCCCTGACAGAAAAGTAAATAGAGGAGTTCCCTCCAAGAGGAAAGTAGGTGACGCAAGCAGAGGAAAGTGGGAATATATGAACCAGACATATGAAAAGTACTCTATTGAAGAGGTAGAAACAAAATCCAGGACCTGCCAACCCAGAGGGAGAGCCTTGGTAAGGTAAAAGCAAGAAAAATACCTTGGACATAAATATATGACTGTGTCTTGGGTGTGCAATGTTACACTGTGTGTGTGACCATCATGGGTGGGCCCAGTGTGAATGTCTAGGAATGAGTTTTCACTTATTTTACTCCTCCAGAACCATCCTCGTGCAACTGACATCTAGGTCAGGGAGGACTCCATGTTCACAGCCCAGACATGACTATGGGTGCAAAGTCACAACTTCCTTAGGAAAGGTTATATTTCTTGTTCTTAATCTAAATAAAATCCATTAAAATATTTTATTCTAAATGTGTTACGAAGAAATATTTCTAAGTTCTTCCCACCAAAAGAACAAAGTAACAAAAGTTTATAATTTCTACCAGAATAATATCCCATGGATGAGGGGATGAAAAAATGAGGGCAGGAGCAGATGAAGTGAACTTGAGGGGATGAAGGAATGAGGGGTAAAGGGATGAGGGCATGACGGGGTGCGGGGGATAAGGAGATGAGGGGATGAAGGGTTGGTAGAGGGCTTGTCTTCTAATCCTGAAGACCTGAGTTTGATTCTGAGAACCCAAGCAATTGTATAAGGAACGATGGCACACGTCAAGAATGTAGTATGGGGTGGATATCTGGAGCTCACTGGTCAGCCAGTCCAGCTTGATTGGTGAGACTCTGATCAGCAAGAGGCCCTGTCTCAAAAGAGGTGGGCAGCTATGGCAAAGGTGTGCTCTGACCTCCATGTGCATGCTCACTGTGCTGGCTAGTTTTATGTCACTTTGCCAAAAGTTAATGTTATCTTTGAATAGGGACCCTCAGTTAAGAAAATGTCCCAGCTAACTAGCCTATGCCAACTTTTGTTGTTGTTGCCTTCTTCCTTCCTTTCTTTCTTTCTTTCTTTCTTTCTTTCCTTCCTTCCTTCTGTCTTTCTTTCTTTCTTTCTTTCTTCCTGATTGATGGTAAATGATGAGGAGCCCAGATCATTGTGGCAGTGTCATATATGGGCTGGTGGTCCGACATACTATAAAAATACAAGCTCAGCAAGCCATGGGCATCAAACCAGGAAGCAACGTTTTTCCACAGCCTCTGCATTAGCTCCTGCCTCCAGGTTCCTGCCTTGTTTGAGCTCCTGCCATGACTTCCGTCAGTGATGGGTCATGCTATAGACCTGGGGGCTGAAACAAACCCTTCTCTCCACAAGTTGTTTTTGGTCATGATATTTTCTCACAACAATAGAAACCCTAAGACACTCACATACATGTACACATATGTGCACATGCATGTACATCCATAAAAAAACTTTTGAGATACTAGGATACCCCAAAAGTGCATAAGCAACATAAGTTGGACAAATTACGTTAAAACAAATGAGAACACAAAGTTGGGTATGTATGAAAGGAAGGCAGATTGGGAGGAATTGGGGGAGAGTATGAATATGACCAAACTATAATATATGAAATTCATCAAGAAAAAATATTTTTAATTATTTTCAAGGAAAAGACAAATAAAGAGGGGGAAAAATAACATTCCAGTATTAGATTCCCCCCAGATTTGCCTAATAGTGTGAGCTATCCATCTTGCCCCCTGTACTATTGGATGAAAGATGGTGGTAGCACATTTTTTCCTCATTTACCAACATTAGGCATAACATCCCTGGAGCTGAGCATGTAGGTGGTTCAGCAATAAAGAGCTCAGGTATTTGCTTCAGTCTTGAGCCTATGGTGTCAGTAACTTCCAAGTGAGGAGTGGCTATGGGAGAGTCGGGGTTCGCAGCAGTTTTTACACAACTCCTGAGAAATTCCCTGTCACCATACCTGTGAAAAACTTGAGGAGATAATGGACAATTGATCCAGCCTGGACATTTATGATAGCCCCAGATAATTCATTGTCCCACTTTGCCCATACAATGCACCTCTCAGACCAGGAATTAAAATAAAAACCTACTAAAGGAAAGAAAACCCTTCACATTGTTTGCACAGCAATGAGAAATCAGCATACTCTCCTTGAATCAAAATTTAAATTAATTCATTTTTAAGTGCTACCAAAATCAAACCAGAAAGAAATCCAAGCTATAATTTAATCCAAGAAGAAATCTTCAACTTTTTAAAACCAACAAAAAGAACATTTCATAGAGAGGCTTGTTGCTAATTATATTTTGCTGACATATGCCAATTATATTCAGCGATATTGTTCTCAGCCTGCTAGGTCACACACCAGTCTGTGAGAACAATGACGCCGAATTAACGATTGCAATGGAAGTGTTCAAGATCTCTTACTCGATTAGATGGCGGCAAATTTACCTGTAAGTCATAAAAAAGTTTATAAAATGTAGATAGTTACATAAAGTACATGCATTTCACACAGTTAACACAAGAGCTGAGAGGTAGAGCCTCCTTTTTATTTTTCCCATTTATAATGTTTCTTTCTAATTTTTAAATGACTTAGGCAGTTGTCTACATTCTTAGCCACTTTGTCACTTAATACCTGTATTCAGTCATCTCCAAAAGCCATTTCAAACTAATGGAGAGAGATGTAATTTACCCACTGACTGACCTTCCAGGGAAGCCCAGTTGTTTTATGATTATAGACACATAATTTAGCCTGCAGAAGTCTCATTATGATAGGCTGAATAAAGCAAGAGTTATCACAATGACTGAAATTAAGCAAAAAGATCAGTGTTTTCAGGCATTCATTTATTACTTCCATGACAGAAAATGGGAATACACCCTCATTGGTGCACACACAGCAAGGACAGGTGCTGAGGTAGGACTGCATGGCAAAACACCCTGTGCTTATGGAAATTAGTTCCTGGAATCTGCCTGGACGCTGTACTGAGAACTGTCTTCCAGCCAGCAATTTTGGAATTGTGAGCACATGAAATGGCAAACCACTAGAAGACCTTGCTGGTGGAGGAGGTTAAGCATCACAGTCAAGATCTACACCACTGTAGATTACTTGCTCAACTTACTTCGTGAATAAAATACATTTTGCTCATATAGCCATGTATATGCTTAGGATGAGTATAAATGATCAACTTGACGAGAGTAAAATTTAGCTTTCATAAGTTGGAGACAGCAGAGCCATATCAGCTCTCCTCAGAAGAGGTTTTAAGACTTCCATGCAAAAACACAAAAAATATCGTGGCCAGATTCTGGTACTTGGAGTAGATTCCAACTTGGCCCCATTAAAACAAGGCTTAGAGCCCTTAATTTTGGCTTTTCTAATTGTTAGTCTTTTAGCATTATCAAATTCATTGCATTTCAGAAAAAAAATTGCATGTTTAAAGATAGGTGTTTCAAGTAAGAATTATTTGAATAATGTTGTGTTTGAAGGCTTCTGAGCGGAAAGAATGTCCTACATGGAGCAATTGATCTATTCCATGGAAATCTGTCAAAATCCAAGAAAGAAATACTGTTTTCCTTTAAAAAAAAAAAGTAGCTTTTCTAGAAACTTTCATATCTACTGAGCCCTTCTAGGTTTTCCTTGATACTTCCTGCTTTGAGAACTAGGTCAAGCATCAAGGCCATCTGAGATTTCTCTTCTACATCACTTCTCTAATACCGATTTCACCCCCAGGTAAAAAGGCAAGTAGATCGTTTGCATTAGTTGTGGTTTCTCTATACTTGATCACATTTGCATGATCTTTCCTTGCATCCTGGTTAACTTCAGGGCTTTACAGAGTCCTTGCTTGACTTTCTATCATTTCCTTGGCTTTCAAGACCTTAGAAAAATCTTTCAATTGTGTAAGTCATTGTTCCAGTAGCACTTCTTCCTTTCGGCTTGAGGTGTGGCCACTCCCCTGAACAGCATCTATGCCTTTTTCTCCTTCAGTGATCTTACGCTGGTTTCCATCGCTGCAGTATCATTCATTCTCCCTTGTCCTTTCGTCTTCACCACCTCCCTCTTCCTCTTACATGCACATATACACACACACTCGCACAGAGAGGAAAATCTATATGTGTCAGACATTCAGCAAGGGAAAGACAAAGGCACTGAGTTAATTACCCATCATTTACTGCTGCTGAGGAGAGCAGATGGCAGCAGACGATATGTAAATGGCAAGGGGCAGTGAATTATTCGATTTTTTTAGATTAATCGTCGATGACAAAGGAAGTGATTACAGGCTGTGACATTTATACAAATGTATAAAGTACATCACACTAAAAAATAGAGCTTAATATTATTATGAGGGTGTCAGGCATATGAACACTATTGTCACAATACAAAGCAACAAATTTACAATAACCCAAGAAACCAACCTCCTTCTACCTAAAAAGTTTATGGAGCCACAGTCTCTAGGGAGGAAAGAGGAAGCCAAGAATGAATATCCTGAAACAGTTCTCTAGAACTAACTAGATTAAATGAAGTAAATATATACAGACTGTTCCATGCAGTAGAAGGGTGCGTATAGGGACATAAAACAAAACAAGATTTGATCTCAACAGACCTGGTGCTGCATCAGGGACTGGATTGTAAAACAGAAAAGGTGCTAATAAAACACAATCCAGAAACAGAAATTAAAATAAATTGCAGTGTTTCACAATCAGGTCCATTAAGGGTGTGGAAAAGAAAAATATTCGAAGGGAAAGGATAAAATGGTTGCACTCCTATTCCATAAAAATACTATCGCCATTTCAGACATGCACAGACAGTCTCTCACTAATATTCAAGAACAAAGTGAAGAAATTTCTGGCCAGGCTTTCTCTCTGAGCACACACAAGTCCCCAAGCACACACCAAGCCGCATCCCTTTGCAGGAAGGAAGCTCAGTAGCCTGTTGTTTTCAGTTGCTTCAATAATTAATTGGTACATGAGAAAATCAGATGCTTTCTTTGGCAGATTAGAGAATTTGCCCCATCATCAAAATGTTTTCCATCACCCTGTTATTAAATCTATATGGTGTTAATATTATTATAAAGAGAGAGCCACCGAGCCACATTTGTTCTCTGAAAGCATTCCAGCCACTGCAGTCCCTGAGGCTGCCCTGTGGGATGAGAGCTCATCTCCAAATATTAAAACCCGGGAAGAGGGAAAGCTTGGGGCACCATCTATTTATACACTTCAGAAACACTTTCAAAATATCCAAAGCAAAACATTACCAAAATCACCGCTGAGTCTTCCACCATTACACATTCTTTGTTGACAATGGTAGTCCATTGTCAACAAAGGATAGGGCAGGGTAGGGCAGGAGGACAGGGCAGGAGCCGGTGTGGGGGAGGGGCGCTGTTAGTCAGCAGCCCACACAGCATCAGTGGTAACACTAGATAGAGCATTTAAGTCTGGCAGTCCATTTTGAATGAACATGGGTTCAGGAATAAAGTGCGGGCAAAACCAATCTGCCCTGAAGAAAAGCACAGCATAAAATATTGCACAAAGAAATGAGAATTTCCAGGGTGGCTTTCACAGAAAAGCAAGCTGGCAGGTGCACAGAGCAAACCATTAGCGTTGCTTGCTCCTTGTAGAAAATATTAGTGGTTTTGCTGTTCTGCTTAGCCATGAAGGCAATATTCACAGATGCAAATAATGCTGATTTATGTCTTGGCACAAATATGATGGGCTATCGTGAGAAAATAAATAGGACTCCTTCTAAAATGTTTACCTGGAGATACATGTTGCTGGAATTACATATGAGCATACTTGCAACCGAGTTATTCTCACCTTTAATCAAAACTGAGTTCAGGACGAAACCACATTATTTTTACTCAGCATTTTGCATGGTTAGAAATGTAACCATCTCAAAGTAAAAATAATAAATAAATAAATAAATAAATAAATAAATAAATAAAATACTGATGAAGATTAGTTACTGCCTGGAATCTATGTCACACACAAAAGGACAATTGCTTCAGTGGAAGACACTGTGTAGAGCAGTTCCAGTGTGTGGTCCTCTGTGCTCTCGTGCTCTGGCCTAAAGATACAATGCTTTGTCTCCAATCTTAACATCGGTGGGTAAAATATAAACCAAATAAAGTAATACTCACTAAATGGGAAGAGGGGAATGTCCCAGAAGAATTTTCACTTAAGGATTGCATAAATAAATGTAAAATTTACAACAGAAAACTAGCAGCCCTTTAAGCTGAAGTTGTTTGTTTGTTGCTGACCCTTAATTATGAAATATACAACCTGTGCCCCCCAATTTTCCTTCAACCAAGCTGTATCAAACAAAATGTTTGTTTATTTATTTGAAAATACTTCATAGCCATGCACATATCTTGGGTTGAATATTCTTTGGGTATTATTAGACATCTACCTTCCTCAGTTATTGCAACTGAACAAATGCAAACACAGAAATGGTTGCTCAGATTCCATGTAAAGACCCAGGCTGTAACTGTTCAGACAATGCAACATTTCTGAAATGTCTTCTAAAAGAAAATAAGGTCATGCTGCAGATAATCACTCAAATTTTTATTTGCTTCGAAACAGTATAGTAGGGTCTTGTGCTTTCATAAATGAGGACTTATATTAACTTACTGATATTATCGAATCTAGGTGTGATTATGTAGCAAAAAATTTAAATAATGTAATATCAGGTATTACATTACTAATAAATATTTAAGTTTTTAAAGGTATGGATTATTAACACAAAATATCTTAGTATGGGATTATTATAATTTGTATGCATAGTCTAGTTATTAGTGACTTACCTAGCATAGTACTTTGTAATCTAGGTTATATTCAAGGAGATTCATAAGAAAATACTTTTGTAGAAATATCAGCACTTATAATGAGCTCAGTGTCTAAAATAGTATCTAGAGTTCATTTTAAAGGGATCGGTTTAGAGATCGAGGCATATATATTTTAGGAAATATGACTAAACTGAAAAATGACTTATCTGAGTAGAATGTTGCTGTTGCCATTAAATTAGGTCTCCATTAAATGAAACAAGGATTTTTAATTGTATGTAAGAAGAGGTTTAAAATTTGAGGAAGCTTTCTGCTCATAAAATGGAATGAACGTTTCAAAGCCCACTGAAGAAATCAGATAAAATAAAGCATTCATGAAAATCAAAGACAAAGATTCAGATTCTAGAGGTAATTGATGGGTTTCTTTTAATTTTTTGCTTTACTCCAATGGATATATTGTAAGCCTCCTCAATCTGAAATAGAATTACAAACCTGGCCTAGCACAAAGAAGTATATATTCCATTTTAGCTTATTCTAGTGTCTTTGTGCTCCACCTTTTGAAACAGTAGCATTTGTTTTTGTAAAATATCTTTAAAATGCCCTGCATTGTGCATGCACACAAACATATATTCTGTATATTAAATATTTAGCTGCATTTTATATACATAATACATTGGCTTATAATAACACTAAGCTATTCTCCAACATCAGAGACAGAAAGCATCCAAAAGAGAATACATGCAATTTCTCTCTTTCTTTTTTAAAATATATCCGATTGAGGTAATATTAATAGTACTTTAAAGCACAGATTATCTCCAATTTGCCTACTTTCTTATTTATAGATGGTAAAATATAGTTTTTCTTTTCAAAAGAACATCAATTCAAACACTTATAAAATTCTGTCTTGTAAGAGTGGATCTTACATTTCATCTTAGGATGCTTCTTCCCCGTTCAACTCCACTGACTCCATTTTTATCAGTTCTATTTTTAAGTATAATGCAGGATTTACTATAGCAACCTAAATCCAAATCATTTTCTCTCCCTTTCTTGATCTAAATCAAGCGCATACAGCCCTCTGTTGGAAGGACTTCAGAATGCATTGTGTTGCCTTCATTGGAAGCAGAGAGTGTGTTTGGAATGCTATTGTTTTTTTTATTTTGTCCTCACAGTGTTTATAATAAGAATGTATAGAATACCAGGTTATGTGTAGCTTCACAACACAGCAGACGACATTCTGTGCCAAAGACAATAAATTACATTAACACATGGTACCTTTGTTCCAGTGACTCTAATCTGTGTGTTAGTTGGAGGAATGATGATAAACTGGCAATTCTATTCCACTACATTCTTAGTCAGTAAAACACTTGGGAACTGTTTACACAGAAGGAAATTAATACAGGCTTCCTTTCATTTAACCGGGAAAAAAGATCCAGAGATGAGAAATACACTCATTTGACAAGTAATCATTTAAATGGGTTCTAGGAGCTTTTAAGGTGTTAAAATATTTATATATTCATTTGCAACCACAATATTTTCCCACATTTAAAAAAGGAGTAACCCAAAGAGAAGATTCCTCAACTTTTGAGGGTTATTCTAAAAAATATGGGGCTCTTTTAGCACATTTTTAATATCAAGTTGAGCAGAAAGACTGTTGGCATATGAGGGTGCCACCTTTCTTGGATGGCTCTGTCTTCCCATATGCTACTAACATCACGTGGGTCTCCTGCAGGTTTCCTCCATGCCTCCTGTCTCCTACTGGTTTTTAACAGCAGTAGGCTTCCTATCACTTCCCACTATACTTCTGTCTGTCCAGTATAAGCGTTAGCCTCACACTTATGGGGAACTGTCCCTGCTGACCTAACACAGCCCCATATTCATAAACATCATTCACTGAAGCTCATCTTTGAAATTCATTGTTGCTGTGCATGAAAATTAACCTGCTTTTGTGTCAACATAGCTCATTGCTTAGCACACTGATTAACTGGGTTTTTAAGGCATTTTCTTCATGAAAGTATCCTTTTAGTCAGTGCATGTGGTAGACTGTCAGATGTGAAAACTTACTGATGCAATTTTCAATCATATAAAATGTACATCAAAGTCATAACTTTTAGCAAATGTTAATGACTCATCTACCAAAGGTGAAGGTTGGGTAAAACATGTGTGCATGCCAGCATGGCTTCTCCAAAGAACCTTTAGCTTATAGGATATAGATTAAAAGTCGAACTAATTCACTTTACAAAGGGGATAGGGGTTGACAGCTCCAGGCAAAGGGCATTAGGTCTATTTTTAAAAAGACTCAATTATTGCACATTATATAAGAAGATATTAGAAAATAGGTCTTGTAACCTCTACATGAAAGCAAATGTTGATCTCCTTATCCATAAGCCAAAACAGCTTTGCGTTAGTGCTTATTCTAGTACACCTAGTGTGGAGGAGCACAGATGAACATTTCCTGAATGTGGATCATTGCATTCTGAGGGAATGAAAGAAGCTTGGGCCACAGGAACAGAACAAGAAGCCATGAAAACCATGATAGTTGGCAATTCAAAATGAAAAGGGAACTCTTACTTCAGGAAAAAACAAGCCCACCTTCACCTTCTCACTTCTCTTCCCTTCCCTTCCCTTCCCTTCCCTTCCCTTCCCTTCCCTTCCCTTCCATTTCCTTTCCTCCTTCTCCTACCCTCTCCTCCCCTCCTCTCTTCCCTTCTCCCCTCTTCTCCCTTTCCTGCTCCTCCCTTCCCCTCCCCTCCCCTCTCCTCTCTTCTTCCTTTTCTTCACCTTTTAGTTTTCCACTTCCATGAGAATATGGATAAACTGTATTTTACTTGCTTTAGGCATTTATCATTCTGAAAATGCAATGAGAAAAACCAACCATGGAAAGTAACAGGAAGGAAGGAAGACTTGGCATTGATAATGGCAGGCAAAGACAACTCAAAGTGTGTCAGACAATGAAGGGTCTGAGGTTAAGGGTAAAAGGTGAACAGTATTTTTAAAGAATCATTCAACAGTGAATCCATAGAGTTAGACAAGGAATTTGGGAGGAAGCCCAATTTTTTTTAAACTCTAATTTAGTCACATAATCCTCAAGAATTTTCTTTAGTATTTGCAAGACAGAAATTCAGGCTCTGTAGAGAATGTAGAAATTCTAGTCATTAAGGAAAAAGCTTCAGTCAATACTAAAACTGAAGTGACTACTACATATCTGCAAATAGTTTGCCAATATATTTAGCCATTCAATGTTTCATGTGTTCTGCATACATTCACTTTAAGATCTTTCTTAACTAATGGACAAATAAATATAGTTTTGGGTATCTGATGTGTTTGAAAATGAACAGTGCTTCAAAGAGTTGCATAAAGGTCTTTTGTCTGGTAGTTAAGATATTTAACTTGTTTTGGGCTATGTGACCCCGAATCTCTGAATTCAGAACACAAAAGTCCACAGACAACAGTGACTTACTTCAGATGTTCAGTGGTATTGAGAACAGCATGTCCTTGTCCAGCATTCTGCTCAGGAAGATGATTGCAGTGGTGAGGAGACCTAATGACCTAAGTTTCATATCTCAACTGATGGATCTATCTGATGGCAGGTTAGCCCTCTAGAATACATTCCTCCACTGCCATGCATAGATGTTTTGTGAATTGGGCATCATTGGCTGATGGTTTTTTCTCTAAGAATTCAATGGAGATGTTTTTCTGTCATTTGTATCATTATACCCTAATGTAACCTCAGAAAACAACCTCACCTGTGGGGAATTAAGGAAGTCATGAAAGAATGACATTTCTCTGGGTCATACATGATGTTTATTCAGTAAGACATGGCAAGATTAATTTTCTTTTTTCAGCTGATGATGAAAAGTAAAACCTTGATCATCAACAACTAAAATGAGTCACTTGTACTTTTTATAGGTTGTTGCCAGGTATATGCACCTAGTAACCCTATTAAAACATTTCAATAATAGCAGCGTAGCTGGTCCTGCAACCAGACTGTCTGATATTAATATCTACATGTCCAAGTACAGTAAGGCCCAGGTAAACTCTACTCATTTTAACATCTTCTTTAGTGGAAAATAAAATTACTTACAAATAACCCCAACATCCTCTAAAATTAATTTTAGAACTGGAAGAATTTCCTCAGTCTTGTGTCTTACAGCAAAATAATTCTGTAAAATTGCTTAAGAAAATTGTCAAAAAACAGCAGCTACTATTAGCTTTCAATGGGCCAAATTTCAGCAAATTAGACAGTCTGATAAATTTAATAAGATTAAATAAAAATAGATAAAAGTCCATGTTGAAATTTTTCCAAAATGAAAATCTTAGAAATCTCCTTACCTGAAATGAACAATGCGAATTGATCTACCTCAAGATCCAGCGACACCATTCTTGACCATATACCCAAAATATGTTTTGTCCTACTACAGAGACAACTTATTCAAACATATTCATTGACAAAAATTGAAAACAAAGTAAATGCCCCTCAATGGAAAAGTGGATTTTTAAAATGTGGTACATGTACACAATGGAGTATTACCCATCTGTTAAAAGAGAAAATGACATCATGGAATGTGCAGCCAAATGGATGGAACTAGAAAAATAATCATCCTGAGTGAGGTAATCCAGACCCAGATAGACAAATATGGTTAGCACATTATTCAACCATCATCAAAAAAACTTCCTTCTTCAGCAGATGTGAACAAATATAGAGATACACAGCAGACATCTTGTCAAAAGTGAAATACCTTGGAACAGAGAGCCCTAAATGGGATGTCTCCATCAAATCCCTCCCCTCAGAGCTCAGATAACCCCATGGAAGAGGTTGTGGAATGAGTGTAAGAGCCAGAAGGAATGGAAGACTCCAAGAAAGCAAGGGCCTCTGCCAGGCGGTGGTGGTGCACGCCTTTAATCCCAGCACTCAGGAGGCAGAGGCAGGTAGATCTCTTGAGTTGGAGACCAGCCTGGTCCACAAGAGCTAGTTCAAGGTACAGCCTCCAAAGCCACAGAGAAACCCAGTCTGAAGAAAAAAGAAAGAAAGAAAGAAAGAAAGAAAGAAAGGAAGGAAGGAAGGAAGGAAGGAAGGAAGGAAGGAAGGAAGGAAGAAAGAAAGAAAGAAAGAAAACAAGGCCCTCTACATAGGCATGAGGAAAGATCATATGAACTCACAGAAACTGAAACAGTATGCACAGTACCTACCTGGGCCTATACCATGTCCTCTACTTACATTTTGGCTTCTGGTTTAGTGGTTTTATGAGATTCCTAAGTGTGTGAACAATTGGGTCTCTGACTCATGTGCCTTCTCTTGGTCTCTTTTCTTTCTGTTGGTCTGTCTTGTCCAACTTCAATGTGATAGTTTTTGTTTTCTCTTATTATATTTTATTAGTTATGTTTTTAAAAATAAATGAATGAGTTAATGAGTGACACCTAGCCACTAGGGTAAAGGCTAGCAACTGAACTGTCACTTATCCCTTCTCCGATGGAGTGACAATGGGAACATTAACCACTCCAGGACAGGCCTCATGTTCAGGAGCAATTGACCAACTTTCAAAGGCCTCCACATTTGTGTGTGTGTGAGTACTTTTATTTGGTTATAGTTTGGTGGCTTTGGCAGTTGGGGGGGGGCATGTTTTATTTTGTTTTCTTGGTTTGGAGGAATTGCTGTTTTATTGGGTTTTTATTTTGGGGAAAGAATTCAAATTTGGGTGGATAGGGAGAATCAGAGGATCTAGAAGGACTTGGAGGAAGAGAAAAATATGATCAAAATATATTTAAAATTAAAGATTTTTTAAAATAACAAAAACATTAAAAAAGAAAAAATGTCCTATTTAAAATGTACAAAAAAGCAAACAAAAAACATGTATTTGTACTATCGAAACTAGAAAGACAATCAATATGGAAAACAACTAGATAAATCTCAAAAACTGACTTTGCTGAAGTCATTGCCATTTATGTTTCTCCTTATCTCTGTAGGCAGTGAGTCCAAACAGTGCATACTTCGGGAAGCACATGCATGACAGACTCACTGATAGCCATTGACACTGCACACTGTCGTGGCCCCTGCACTGGGTGTGTGCTGGGCTCTGGATTTCAGTTCCATGTTGTTCATGCTAATAGTCCTGGGAGCCTGGATTAATGTTCATCAGAGATGCTGACAACCTAGATGCTAGACTTTCCTTCAGGTCTTCAGATCTCACAATTCTCTAAGTCATGGAAATAGTGATATATCTTCCCAGCAACCTAACAGGAGAGTTCTTTTTATTTATTGATGAAAGCAAGGGCTTAAACTACAAGAGAGCTGATCTTCCTGCTGATCAAGTTCAAATGCAGCCTCCCGTAAACTCTTGATTACTCTGTAGTCAGTTCCTATAGCCCATTGTTTTGCACATTCATCCATCCATAAATCTCCTGCCTTGTGGCTTCTAATTTCACTCATGATGTGGATAGCCTCTAATTCTTCTGATACTCTGTTACCACACAATAGTGTGCAGAAGGTAGAGCTGCTACTTGCCCTCTACATTTGCATACTAACCTGGGAAAGTCATTTCTGCCTTCTAAGAGGAGGCAGAATTACAAACTGACTGTAGGAAGAATCTACTATAGAGTTTTAAACGTCATATTTTTAAACTCCTACAATACAATATATTAGCAAGATCTTCTCTTCTCCTTTTGATCAAAGAAACCAAAGCTCTGATAACTTAAGTGATCGGTCTTGAGTAACAGGAGCTCATGCAGCATTTGAACCCAGTGCATGCCCCCATGTCAACACCCAGCCACCATCTCCATTAATGCTCTTGTCAGTTACTATTGCTGCAGCTGCTACCACGGAGTTTTTAATGTTGGTTTGGAAGCATCAGGAAATGAAAAATCCAAGCAGGGCAGCTAAGGTCAAGTAGGCAACTAAGGAACTTTGTTGGAAGCACAGATTGCAGCTGGGGCGGATGCTGCCACCCTGGGAAAAGCAGGAACAGCTGGGGCAGCAGGAGAGAAAAATCCACTGCATGGGGTGATGAAAATTAAGTGGAGCAGGAGCAGAGCTGACTCCACATTTCCTGGTAACTAACTGTTTGCAAGCAAACAGCAGCAGCACAGAGGCAGCTCTGGCAGAGAGGCTAGTCCCACGCCATCCCTGAGGGACAAAGCCCTTGGGTTATTGCTGTGGAACCTGGCTGCTTGGAGACAGAAGTAAAGGAGAGAGGCTGCAGGCAAACCCTGGTGTAGAATTCCAAGAAGTCAGGCATTTGTGTGCAGTGACAGCCTGTGGGTGAGTAAATTCTTAAAAAGCACAAAGGCTCCCTAAAGGTCACCGAATACACACACACACACACACACACACACACACACACACACATTTTTTTTCAGTACCCATTTGATCGCCACTGTATTCTCTGCTGATTTTCAGCTTTAAGCTCCACCAGAGAGAAATTCAGTGATGCTCAGGTATCAGGCGTCTTACCTTAGCCTATGGAAAATACCACCTCCTACAGAAAGAAGTTTTGCTTTCCTGGTCTTTTGAAAGGCTTATCTAGTAAAAAAAATTCATCTATATCTCCCAGCTGTTTGCAGACCTCTTAGTCAGCAGATGTGAGGCAAGAAGAGACCTGTGTTTGATCTCTCTCGTATTTGTGGGTTTAAAGCATGGTATCGGTTTAACATATTCTTTGTTGTTAAATGGGAACCACTTGAAAGAGCAAACATTCTACCTGTCCATCTAAAAGCCTTAGTAACTAAGACTAAAAGCAAACCATGGTAGTCAGGATAAGCAATGGCCCACCACAGTAGCAAAGGCATTGTTATGAGCTAAGGATCAATAGACATTACAAACCAGTGTTGCTTTTATTTTCAGCTCTAACCTTTGAGAAAAAGCGAGCTCCCAAATTATCAAATAGGATCAGCACACTGGTGACTGCAGACACAAATACAATTAGGGCACCTGATAATATCAAGCATTCATAAATCTTTGTAAAGTTCCTTGGTTTTCTATACTGCATAAATATCCACAAGTAAGCCATTGCACTGTAGAGTTTCTTGTGTGTTCACGTATATCAAAGTGCCTTGCCAACTCAGTTACAGGATGTCCTGTTTACATATGGGACAACTAAAGGCAAATGATTAGTAATCCCTAGAAGTTGATTCACTGATTACTTGTTTAGTCAAGATAAGTGACTAACGCCGAATTAAATGTGTGAAGGGCTCTTAATGTCACAAGATATAAAATCTGTAAAATCCCGGCCATCTAAAACACCTTCTGCAATCAACAAAAGACTGATGCTTTACAGACTCCTTACCAATAAGGCTACTAAGCACAATCCTATTTACGTAGTGTCTGCCATCTGTATGCTGTGCCCTGTAATATTTTCTTCTCAAATTGTTTTTCTGCCTGTCACTCTTTCCCATGCTTGTGTTTCATACTTACACAATGGATGTGGTATATTTGAAAGTAAGACAATAGTGAAAATCTACATTATTACCTGCTTTAGAAGACAAACAAGTCCCACCAACATTTCAAGGGCGCATAGCTATACTGAAATATGGAATCTTGCTAATAGGTGACAGAAGCTGAACATCCTTATTGCCTGGAAAGCAGCCTAGAGTGATAAAACAATAGCTTTAAGCTAGTCCTGAGCCAGAGACTCTTATTGTTTTTGTAAGCACATATTTAGATAGACACATACACATCATTGCATATGCACACTTCCGTACATGTATGCATTCACATATACAGGCAAACGTATACACGGAGACACAAAGAATATACTCACAACCACTTGTAAATGTGCTCACAGACACTCCTATGTGAGCACAAAGGCACATGCAGACAGGCATCCTTCACTGCTGGTATGTGCACACCACTGAGGTCGGGTTGATAGAATTTAAGATCGGGAGAAATTCATTCATTTGTCTCTCATAAGTAAAGATGTTATCATAGGTTATACATATGATAAAAATTGTCTCTAAGGATTGAGGGCAACAGGCCTAGAGGAGACTGTACTTACTTAATATGCTATCTTCATACACATGAAGAGGGTAAAAGTAGGGCCTTTAAGTGAAGATGAAAGGCAGCGGTGTTGTTTATCCTACAGAAGAGCAAGTTAAGAGGTGATCTGATTACTAGTTTCGAGTACACAAAGGGCATTTTTATGAAGGTGACGGTGACTGATTGCTCTCCATATTGGCAGAGGACCTGACAGGAAAAAATGGGCCTGGAGATAGAGTTCAGGTAAATATAAAGAAAAATGTATTCAACCTCAGCTTCATAAAACACAGAAATGGCTGGGAGACAGTATGGCGAGTACATCCCTGGAGCTGTTTAGAAGAAAATAAGTGGTTATCTTTCTGGCTTCTAAAAAGTCACCTGCTTAAGAGAACCTGCCTATACTCACTTATTACTTATTCTAGGTTAGAGTGGACGCACTGAAACTTGAATGCAGAAACAAAATGCTGTGGGGATTGCATTATAATGCCTCACAAGCCACGGTACTCAATTAGAAAGGCCCTGAACACCCCTGCAGTGTCCAGAAATAAGCTGAGCTCCACATTGTTCCTTGCTGTATCAGCTCTGTCAAATACAGATTGCCACACTCTGTTCCTTGGAATCTGTCCTCTGCTAGCATTACCAATGCTTGGTTATTTTTTTTCTTTCACATGGGCTACCTTCTTCAAAAAGTGCCACTCCCTTATTTCTTTTCATCAATCCAGCTCTATATGTATAAGATCTCAAGCCTAACCCCCAGGCAGACCTTGTCTGATTTTTGCTCAGCCTACAGATGATACCATATTCAAAGCCACTTAGACTTTGCAGACTCCAACGTGTATATTTCTATACAGGATTTCTCTCCCTGATGTCAAACTCCTGCTTCCAACTGCCTCTGCCACATGTGCCTTGCAGTACTCACTTGGAGACATCTAACAAAATAAAGATTTGCTACATGTCACTGGATTTGTGGTTTCCCTTCCCATCTTTCTAAGTGGAAGTTCCATTCTTTCTGTTTCTCAGGTCTAAGACATTTATAGTCATTAATATGACCTTTCTTTCTCCACATCAAATCCCATCCATTTACTCCCCAAATGCATTTTAATTTAAACGTGTCCCCTGCTGCCACCATGCTTCCAGTCCACATCATTTCTCCCTTCAGTTTTTACAGTCCTGTCGTACTTCACATCTCTGCTTCCATCCCTGTCATCAGTGCATTCAGAGTGAGCCTTAAAAACTACCAGAGTTCAGGAGTGACATCAGCAAATGATGAGGTAGGAAATTTCTAACATCATCTTCTAACAGGTACTAATGTTGGCAAATAGGAGACCAGGAATCCAGTAGGAAAGTAGCAATATACTTCTAGAGTGAAAACAAAAATCTCCAAATATATGAGGAAGACAAGAAACACAATCTCACTTCACCTGTGTTACCGAACCCCAAGGTTGACTAGTTGGTCCCAAGAGAGATTTATACTTAAATTCTTTCTTCCAACTGACCAAACAGGGAAAGAATATAGTAAAGACTTGTTTCTATAGTTGTACATGATATTGAGTGGAAGGAATCAGGATTTCCAGGATGCTCTAAAGAGAAACAATATGTAACTGTGGCAGTTCCAGAAAAAAAATAGGAGGGCATAAAACTTAATTTAAGAAGCAACGACTCAACACATTCCAAATTCTTTGAACACTACAGCTATCAAAGTGTTCAAGGTTTGAAGTCCCTTGAACTATATGGTATTTAGCTACCGTAACAATACATTAAAAAGTCATCAGGATCAAACTGACACAAACAAAATCCATGACAATGACAGAATTTTGTTGTGTTACCAAAGAAAGAATTTTGAATACAGCAAGAGAAATCTTTCTTATACATACAGGAAGAAGCTGTGTGTGGTTGGCAGAAAAATTTCAGCAGGCCACAAAAGCGAGATGGCTTCCTGAAGGTGTTAAATAGGGAAGAGACCCTCCACCAAGAAATACCCCTGAGCAGAGCAATCCCTCAAATATCAAGGGACTATGATTTTTCCAGTTGAAACAAAAGAATGCTAATTAGTAACACGAAAACAGAAATGTTACTAAAAATAACTATTACCACAACAAATTGTTAATGGTAACACAATTATAAAAGCAGCCCACTGAGACACTAATAACTAAAATGTGGTAAAGGGAGAGAACTAAAAATGTAGTTTTTATGTGTAATAGAATTTAATTTGCTATCAGCCCAAATTAGCCTCTTGTAGCTGCAGCATATTTCACATAGATTCCGTGGCAGCCACAGAACAATACGTACCACTTAAGAAAGTCATCAGACCACAAAGAAAAATAAAACAAAAGGAAGAAAGAAAAAAACAAAAGTGTAAAACAGAACAATTAACAAAAAGCCAACTGTATGTTATTATTTGTTAATAATCATATATAAACAAAGTAAATTCTCAGACAAACACTAAACTGAACTCCTGGAATCCAGTGTCAGAAAGAGAGAACTGATGGGCAAAGGAGTTAAGACTGGGCTGGTTTGACACACAGAAACAGTTGACCTGACCTGACCTGAACAAGGGGGAGCTCTTGGACCCCAGATTGATGGCTGTGTGGAAAGCATGGAACTGACCCAGACCCCCTGAATGTGGGTGTCAGTGAGGATGCCTAGGTAATCTATGGGGCCTTGGGTAGTACTTTATCCCTGGCATACAAATGACTTTGAGTGTCCATGCCACAATATGGGAGGCTCTCTCAGGCAGGACTCTTCGGGGAGGGCCTACACCCTGCCCTGGATGAAATGACAGTCACTAGAGATCCACCGTGGAGGGCCTCACCGTCCCTGGGGATCAAAGTAGAGATTGGGTAAGGGACTGGGGGACCTGGTGGGGCGGGCGGGGCAGGAGGAGAGGGAGAAGGAGCTGGGAGTGACATGTGAAACAAGGTTGTTTCTAACCTAAATAAAAAATAATAATAATCATTAAAAAAAAAACAAACTAAATTCTCTTACCAAAGTCACGTGTGGTAGAATAAAAACAGGAACATGTGACTCATGTATATCATATGAGAGTCATTTTAGTTTTAAGTGCACAATGGTCTGGAAGTAATAAGATAAACACAGCAAACAAAACCCAGGCAAAATAGCAATGCTTCTACTAAACCAGTAGCCTTTAACTCAAAAACTGTAGAAAGAAACAAAGAAGGCCATTATAAAAGAGCTAACTGGTCATGAGACTATAACTACAACTGCGATCAAATATACACAGATGATATACAGATACAGGCAAAGATAGAGATATGGATGCCCTGAACTTCAAAGCTCCTAAATATGTTAAGAAATTGGGACAAGGGTTGGAAAGATGCTCAGAGGTTAAGAGCACTGGCTGCTCTTCCAGAGGTTCTGAGTTCAATTCCCAGCAACCACATGGTGGCTCACAACCATCTGTAATGAGATCTGGTGCCCTCTTCTGACCTGCAGGGATACATGCATACAGAACACTGTATACATAATAAATAAATAAATCTTTAAAAAAAGAAATTGAGACAAATAAGTAGATAGGAAAACAATCCTAACAGAAGAGTTTAGTCCCACTTTCAACTCAGGACATAAAGTAAAAAAGAAAATGCTGGACTTTAGCTACTGTTCAGGTGAACCACCCCCAAGAAAATACATACAGAAGCTACACCCAACAGCAGCTGATTATTCATTCTAAAGTACACAGAACATATCCAGGACAGATTACATTAGGCTACAACATTAGTGAAAAAAATTTAACAACATTAAAATTATACCAACTATCATTGCTGACCATTATAACATAAAACTACAAAGTATTAATGAGAACAAAACTGGAAAATTCATGAATATGAGGAAAATTCACAAAATTGTATCACTTTTCTACACATATTCATAGATATGTGTGCATATATATATTTCTGAGCCACTGATTAATCAAATAAGAAATCAAAAGGGAAACTGTAAAATATCTTGAAAATAATGAAATATAAGCACAGCATAGCAGAACTTATGGGATATGGCAGAGGCAGCACAGAGAGGGCGTTTATAGAAACAACTCTGAAGAAGAAAAAGCACAACTAGTGTGGCTTCGAGTGAGCAGGCAGGAGGTCCTATGAACCAAAGCAGCGAGCGATGGAGTAGAAATGAGAAAAACAACACAAAAGCCTCAAGCTCAGATGTAAAAAGATAAACAAATCTTCCCCTGGACAGTGAAAATAAAAGGAGACAAATTATAAAAGCAGAAGTAAAAGAAGAGGAAGAAGAGGCATTGAGCCAACATAACAGAAGTACAAAGGATCATAGAAGACTACGATGAACAATTGTTGAATATTATCTAGCCTGGGAAAACAAGAAATTCCTAAAGACATGCAACCTACCAATACTGAATTAAGAAGAAATAGAAAATCTGAATAGACTAGTAATGTAGAAGGAAACTGAATCAATAACCAAAGATCAATGGGAGGTTGGGTACATAGCTCAACAATTAGGAGTTCCTGCTACTTTTCCAAAGGACCCAAAATCAGTTCTCAGATCCTACATAGGATGGCTACAGTGGCCTATAACTCAAGACCTAAGGGACTAAATCCTCTGGTCTCCAAAGGCACCTGAACTTATGCATGTGCGCGTGCGCACATACACACACACACACACACACACACACATACATACACTCACACAATTAAACCTAAAATATGTCTTTTAAAAAATATCTTCCAGTGAGAAAGTCCTAAATCAGATTGCTTCACTGTTGAATACTGCCATACATTTCAAGAATAATACTAATCCTTTTCAAATGTTTCCTGAAAAATGTGAAAAGCAAGGAACACTTCCAAACTCAATTTGTAATATCAAGACCATACAAGGTTAAACAGCAAGTAAGAAATTTATAGTCCATCTCTCTGATGAATATAGATATCAAAACACTCAACAAAATAGCAGTGAACCAAATCCAAGAACACATTTAAAGAGTCATGCACTATGAATAAAGTGTGGTTTATCTCTTGAATTTGAGCCGGTTCAATGTGCACAAATTAATACATATGATATAACTCATTAAGACAATGAAGGGCAAAAACTATATGATCGTCTCAAGATACAAAAGTAGTTGACAAAAATTCAATACATTTTTATAATCAAAAATTCTCACCATAATGGGTGTCAAAAATACAGGTACTTCAGAGTAATATAGCAATGTAAGACAAGCCCACAGTCAGCATCATACTTCATGGTGAGAATTGGAGGCTTTCCTCCCAAGAGCAGAAACAAGGTAAGTATGTGCACTCTTTCTACCTCTGTTTACCATAGTATTAAAAGCCAATTCAAATAGGCAAGACAATATGAATGAAAGACATTAAAGTTGGAAAGGAGAAAATACTGTCTGTTTACAAAATGCATGAGTATATATATACAACACCCTAGACTATAGCAAACATTGTTAAAATAACTGTAGCACTCAAAGTAGTCTAACAGGTTCAGTAAGTTTCTTAAAAATATCAGTGGTATTTTCACAAAAATAAAGAGAATCCTAAAAATCGTATGGAATGTCCCAAGAACTGAAAGAGCTACAGCAAGCTGAAAAAGAGGAAGGGAGCTAAAGACTGAAGTTCCAAGTTTAAAATTATAGCTCAAAGTTATCCTAATAAAAACACTCAGGGCAATTGTAAATCCATATGTGTACAGTCAACTAATCTTTGACAGAGGCACCAAAAGATGCAAAGAGTGACAACCTGTCTCTTTCATAGTGTTGGGAAAACTAAGTACCTACATGAAAAAGAATAAAATCTGAACTCTGTCTTAAGCCCTAAAAAGATTCATCTCAAAATATATCAAACACTTAACCTAAGTCCTGAAATCATCTGCTTTTGGGAGAAAACAGACGAAAATACCTCTCAGCATTGAAAGACTCTCGTTTTTTTTTTTAAAGATAAACAAATAGGATTAAATGAAAAGGTTCTGTATGAATAAGAAGCCAATACACCAAATTACAACTTAAAATGATACAAATTATTTGTAAATTATATAGCTTATAGGGAGATAATGCTCAAAATATAGAATGAATTAATATTTAATGGCAAATGTAAATAACCTTAATCAAAAATCAGCAAGGGAACTGAACAGGAATTTTTAAAAGGATACACAAATGGACAGGTGAATGAAACTATTAGTAATCATAAGAGAAATGCCGAACAAAACCACAGAGACCTATCATATCATAACTGTTATGATGACTATTATCAAAAGTCAAAAGGTAGTCTGTGTTGGGGAAAATATAAAAGCTATCTGCACATAATCCCCCCCTTCCCGTGTGTGTGTGTGTGTGTGTGTGTGTGTGTGTGTGTGTGTGTTACATGTGTCAGGGGACCTTCAAAGATGTCTCAGTCATACCCATAAGCACTCGCCAGTCCTTATGCCCATCATTCCTCTGAAGTCCATGGGTAACAGTTTGAATGAGAATGCCCACAACAGGGCATACTGAATACTTGGTCCCCAGTTGGTGGTCTGAGGCAGTCTGGCATTACTAGAGGAAATATATCACTATGGGTGGGCTTTGGGAGTTTAAACCCACAAGTGACTTTCCCTTGTCCCTCTCTGCTTCATGCCTGTGGTTGAGGATTTGAGCCCTCAGTTTCCTGCCAACTCTATACTTCCCCATCATGAAAGACTCATCATTCTGGCATCCAAATGTTGCTTTCGTCTTTGCTTTATCGCATCAACAGAAATGTAACTGATATGCATCTTCCCCTGTTTCATAGGTATATTCCTCGTGATATACATACCTACTTTATTCTAAGTATTAGTGATTTTTATGTCATTGTGGCCAGAATACTAGCCAGGACAACTTTAAAAAGAAACTGGTTACTTGGGTTACAGGCATTTGGATTTGAGGCTCACACTATGTTTGTGGGAACATTAGGGCAGTGGAATAGTGTAGTAGAGCAACTTCCCAGTCCTCACAGTAGACAAGAAACAGAGCAAAAAAAAAAAATACAAGCATAGAATGAAGTGGGATATTGAGCACCAAGAACACAACCCTTGTTTTCTCTTTCTAACGCCTTTCTAATGTCTATTTACATTACAAATCAAGAGATTAATCCATAAGTTAGCTCAAAACTCGCAAGATGTAGGGGTCCCTGCAAATTGTCTCACAAATAAACAAGTGAACTTTATAAATCTCCCTGTGCCTTAATCCACCCATTCAAACTGACAGGAACAATTTACCATCCCATGTCTTCCCACTGCATTCCAAATGGACTAGCCAAGCTCCCTCTCCTATCTAACATGCACAGCTCTGTGCAGAACAAGACTGGGCAGCCTTTCCTGTCTCTCCTGCATACATCCTAGAATCACCCTGACTGACCCAGGTCTCTGCAGCAGCTACAGTCCTCACTCCTCCCTGTCCTAAAGCTCTTCTTCGGCTTTAATCCTATGTGAAAGCTTATCCTTACTCCCACACTTTTCCCATGTTTCCCAGGCCCCACCAAGGAGAAGCCATGATCTACCCCCTCCTTATTTTCACTCATTAGTCATGATTACACTGTACCTTATTAAAGCCATTTGTATGTGATTATGATAGATCCCTAGAAAATAAGGGTCAAGCCTGATTTCTCGTAACACTGCAGAATCTTGTAAAGAACTTAGCTGGCAGAAAGAACTAAAATGGTATTGATTTTGCTGCCTGTGTTGTGCGTGAATTGTTTAAGAAGCAGTTGGAAATGCAGGTAGCACTGAAGCTCAGTATAGAAGCTGCCAAAGCTTTCAGTGAATGGAAAATATACAAGGGAAATGGAAAATTTTAAGAAAGCAAACAATGAGTGAAAATGCCTTTTAAAATGTATGATTTACAGGCTTGAAGGACAAGAAATATGTGCCATTCTGAAGAATGATTTGCTGTTCATAATTCTTTATAAATGATAAAATATGTAAGTTTACATGAAATTGAAGGAATAAATGATACAATGGAAATTTCCTCCTTCCTCCCGGTATACATGGAATATCTCTTGTCCCAGATCACATGGACCCCTGTGGATTTAGATGTCAAAGCACACAGAATGCATTGTCCGAATCCACATGCAAGGTATAGGTGTGTCATTATACATATCTCTATGTCAGTGATTCAAGGGCAAACCTCCACGTCTGTTTAAATTCACTTGGTCCACTTATGTGATGGAGGAAAAGGCTGAGTTAAAAATGGGAATTTGATGGCAGGACTGCTACACAGAGAAACCCAGTCTCAAAAAAAAATGGAAATTTGCATAAAATAGTTAAAAGCAGTCTCCCACAAAATTAGAGAAATATCTACAGATGCATGAGCATAAATAAAGCAGCAGTGGCCCTGACACAAATAGCATTCCATAAACATTTTGGAGAAATTGCAAAAACATTGCAAATGACTAGCTTTTAGTTATAGTTCGTTCTCAGATAAAGCACAAGAACAATTTTCAAATTATTATAAACAACCTGAACAAGCTGTTTGCGATTGTGACCTTGGAAACTCGGCAAAGTTCCCAAGGACAACAAAGCCACTTTCAGCCTGACTTATGCCAGTACATAAGCTGTAAATTACTGCCCTGGTGATCACACCACTGAGATAGGCTATCTGCCTGCAAGGATACCATTAAATATTGTCTCACTGATCCAGCAAGGGTTGGAAGTGAGAAACATATGTTAGAGCAGGTTGTTAAAAAAAGGTGTGCTCAGGTATGAGCATGCTTCTCGGCATTATCATCACAAACATAGGCGGAAGACCTCACAGCTTGCTGTTTGTTCTATGCTGGGCTTTCATTAGCGAGCCTCTAGCGGCATTTCCCAGTTGTGCTGTCTGTACAAAGGGCATTCATCCTACCGGTGCCCAGGCATTAAAGATAAAGGACCTAAAATACTGCCAGAGCTGCGTTCTTGGATAAACGAGGCAGAGAGAAGGTGACTGCGCTGTGCTGGGTAACCCTACCTTAGTTAATTCCTGAGATGTTTGCATAAGAGTTTGAGCCAAGAGAGAAACAGATCCACGCATTTCTTTGCCTTAAGAGACAATGAGCAACCTTGTGAATACACAACTTCTATGTGTAGGAGAGCCTTTTAAATGCTGATTTCTCAAGCTGGTTCAGCAGTGATACTGGTTAGAAATTGATAAGCAGAGTACATGATGAGCCACATTTTGTCTCACCTGGGAACATTCACAATAGTGTTCCACCAGATTCTTGAAGAAGGAAGCAGAGGTAAATTAGGAACACAAGCCAGTCTACCATAGAAACTTGCCATGCACATTCTCTGCTATGGACATCTTGTAAGAATTAACTCATTTAACCCCAAGACTTTTCCTTAAGATCCCTCGCTTTATAGGAGCAGTGGCTGGGATGCCTCAGGGTTAGAGGAACCAAGACACACAGTGAGCTGCAGAGGTGACACTCAGTGTCAGTGATGTGTCACCAGCCTCCTTAGCAACTCTCCCTTCTGAAGACATTGTTTCTCAACTAAGTTTTCATTAAAGCCCTCCAAGTTAATCTATAATACCAGTGACCATTTCCTCCTTTAATAAACCATCCACCAGCGGTTTGAGATCTTTATTTAGAGAGAAATTAAAAAATTATTTTAATTGTGCAAAAGACTGAAGGACATATGCCTTCTCTCCTCAGTAGCTATCAGAACTTGAGGAGAGTAGGAGAAAGAAGAGGAAGAATGGTGGAAAACCAGAAAAAAAGATGTGATGATTCACTGTGTGACACTCCAATTGCAGGTAGAGCGGGCCAGAACATTATTCATAAAAAAAGAAAAAATACCACCTAGTGTTGCCTCAGAGCTCTGGAGATCAGAAGTCTAATATGGTCGGTTCCCACAGAGGACAATGCACAGGGACGGTTCTGTTCCAGGCCTCTCACAAACAGCCATCTAGTACTGCTGTCACCTTCCCTCTGTGCTTAGCAGTTTCCAAATTTCCCACTCATGTACGAACCCCAGTCATCCAGGATGAAGACTTACCCTGATGACTGATTTTTACATTGATTATCTTCAAGTAATCTCCATGCTTCCAGGTAGTGAAGATTGGAGGGAGACCCAATTTAACCCAGAACATCTGTCACCGTTGAGAGTAAACTGGGATTGGGAGTAAAAGTTACAGGATCCAGGGTCCAATTCCAGCACCAATTTCTGAAATCCTCAGCAATCCACGTGAGGCAATCGTTGTTTGCTGCAGCTGCAGGTGATGAAACACAAAGTCCAAAACTCAACAAAGCCCATGTGGAGTGTACTGGGGAAGGGCAGCAAAGGGAGGGGTGGGTGTTGACCAACCGGGAACAGAGATGAAAGGGCAGAACAGGGGGGAGACGCTCGCTTAAACGGGAAAGCTTGCACATGCATGCAGTCCTTATGCAGCTGTGTAACTCATGACATAGCCACACAACACAGGGCCCTTTGAGCTGTCTAAGTATCTGCATGAATGATGGTGTGCTTACCCTGCCAGCTGTCAGGGGATAGGTCCAGCATAATGCCAGGATATCAACAGAAATGAATGGTGAAAACTCCAAAGGACACTCCCCATGAAAGCAGCCACCTGTTCCTTTTCTAGCAAGCATCCTTCTCTTCCCCTTGAAAACCTCACCCTGGGCAGGCATTGGTGGTGCATGCCTTTGATCCCAGCAGATCTCTGAGAGTTCGAGACCAGCCTTGTCTACAGAGTGAGTTCCAGAACAGCCTCCAAAGCAATACAGAGAAGCCTGTCTCAAAAGACAAAAAACAAACAAAAAGAAAACCTCACCCTGTTCAACTCACACTGGAGAGAGGGCCTCCCTTCTCCCCAATTCTATTCCACTACATAGCTCTCTACTGCTTTGTTCCTGGTTATATGTTCATTTACCCAGAACCACTTTCCTGAGGACCCAGAGTTGTAAAGCTGTGACCACAAATTCCCCCAAATAGTAATGGTACTCCATGAAGAAGCCACAGTCTGAATCTATAGGCACTGCACATGAAAGCCGGGAAGCTAGACAGAAAAATAGAACAGGCCAACACAAAGAAGTAGTGAGCCCTAGGCCTCTCTTCCCTTAGGTCTGTTAGTATTCAGGCATGTGTACTTGCCTGGCCTGCCTTTGGAGTTCTGACAGGATATACCCTCAGCTACTGCCACTAAGAGCACCACCTGTGCCTATTCAGTATGTTTCTCTTCAAAAGGGCCCTGCCCACCTCCCTTCTCTCTCCCTCTCTCTCTCTCTCTCTCTCTCTCTCTCTCTCTCTCTCTCTCTCTCTCTCTCTCTCTCTCTCTCTCTCTCTCTCTCTTTCCTTTCTCTCACTCACTCTCTATCTCTGCCTCTCTTGTCTCTCTCCTGCTGCTCCTGTCCCTGGAGCCGGTCTGGTCTCCCTCCTCTCCTTTCCCCCTTTTCATGATCCTTTTCCCTAATTTAAAAAAAGAAACCTCAGCTTGAACTCTACAGCATGGTGTCTAGTACGTTTTTGAAACTACATCAGGCTCCTCTCTGATTTGCAGAGACTGCAAAGGTAAATTAATCCCACCTGTTCTCTCTCTCTCTCTCTCTCTCTCTCTCTCTCTCTCTGTCTCTCTCTCTCTCTCTCATCTCTCTCTTCCCCTCATCTCTTTCCCCTTCCCATTGTTTGTGTGTGTGTGTGTGTGTGTGTGTGTGTGTGTGTGTGTGTGTGTGTGTGTGTGTGTATTTCTCAAGCTGCTTCTAGGAATGTTGCTTAGTTGGTATCATTTTTGGTTGGAATTGAATAAGTCCTTCACTGTATTTTTATGTGCCAGTTGCACCACAGAATTTGCTCTGTACAAGGAATCAGTATGTGAAGGTTCGTTTCAGAGATAGAATTCTAAGTCTGATTTAGAAACTGCTTTAAGTGTTTGAAAAGACCGTAAACTATTCTTCCGTTTGCACCATAACCATTTGGGTTCATAATTTCATACAGTAACCCTGGAAGAAATCACCAAATAATTACTTCATTTTAAGATGAGGAAGTGAAAACTAAACTATGTGGCCTACTATCAAATTACTGCTGCTAATAGATGAGTTTTTTTAATTTCATAATTAAAATCATTTTTAGACCAGAAACTCAATCTATTCCACACAGTATTCTAAATAAAACAATATGATTTTCTCTGAAATAAAAAATTCAATACACATTGCCAACACAGTAAACAACTGTTCACTGTGCAAACATCTTTATTACATAATCATATTTTTCTACATTAATTTTTAGCTTATTTATTCTGCTCATGCTTTAAAAATTAGTCTTATAATCCAACAAAACAACATTTTCTAGAGAAAACACTATCTTTCCGGATAGTGCTTAGAAATATTTAGTTTTTAAAAAACGTCGAAACATTAAATTTTTATAAGAATATGAGAATGAGAAATCTGTAAAGTTATAACATCATACTACCACCATGAGGAGTATCCCTCCTCCCAATGTAATGGAAAAAGTCTAATTATTAGTAATTAATATACATATATCAGGTGGAAAGTGTAAAGATATTTCAGTGTTGGTTCTTTTTCTCTTTTTTTAACATTCCTTCACAATTCCATCCAGTTAACATTGTGGTTCTAGCAATTTTGACTGCTGTGACCCCCCTTCTCTTTCCCCAATCCTTCTCACTAGGAAGGCTGCCCTGCTACCTTCATTTTCTGTTTCTGTAGGTCACACAGAATTTAACCAAGATTGAATATGAGTAGGAAGGTACTTACCAGACTATAGGTTTCTTTTCAGTTTCTGTACCACTGCAGAAAATGACACTCTTTCCTCCAGAAATGACTAACTGCCAATCGTCCCTCCCTCTGGGATGGATGGCCATTTTCCTGATTGTAGAATTATATATTCTAATGGTCAATAGAAAATAGAATACACAGGATAGAGACCTGTTAAACTAGCTTTTTAAAAACGCTACAATCATGAATTCTGTCAGTATTCAATTCCTCCATCTATAACCACATAAAATCTTTAAAAGAACCATATGCTGAAATGAATAGCTATGCTGTCTGAACTTTGAAGTTGTATACAACCAGAAGTATGGACACAAACATGTACATATGAATATAAGTCTAGACATGGAAATGGGTACATATATATAACATATTATGCACATCTATCCTTGTGTTTCATGTCTCATTTTCAAAAGTATCTATTCCTCAGTTCAACTTTAGATAAAATAATAACAAAAGGGGAATTTTCTTTTTTTGGTTTTTCAAGACAGGGTTTCTCTGTATTGTTTTGGAGACTGTCCTGGAACTTGCTCTGTAGACCAGGCTGGCCTCGAACTCACGGAGATCCGCCTGCCTCTGCCTCCTGAGTGCTGGGATTTAAGGTGTGCACCACCAATGCCTGGCACAAAAAGGGAATTTTAAAGTGATTCCAAAAATAATACAGATTAGCAATGTAGCCTTGGTTGTTTCTCAAGGGTTAAGGACAGGCCCCTAGTATTGAAGACCCCACACTTAGGATACAAGGAACTTAGGTGGCATCAACTTGATCTGACATGAAAGCCTCTTTTCTGTGGTCATGGTTCCAGAAACACTATGAAAGTTGTGAAGGAAGGAGACAACATAATTCTATCCAGCTGTGACACCTATGAGCCAGGGCAATTACAAGGATGGCAAGATATGCTAAAGGTACAAGAAGTGGAATTTACATAGAGGTGAAAACCAACAACTGTCTAATTGAGCCAAAGGCTCACTCCATTGGAGGAAAATCATGTCTGATATGAGAAATCCAGACAGCTTCTTGGGACTAATAAGATTACAAACTTTAGAAAAGAATCTACTAGACCAGCATAAGTCAATATTAAATTCTGAATTTTATCTTCATACCTCAGATAAACATAGCTGGCACCCCTCCTCACAGTTTCCTTTTCCAGCAAATGGAAACCATCGTGGAAAAACACAACTGAACATAAGGCAGACATCACTGGGTATGGGGAGTCCAGGCCCAAGACACAAATCTTCATCACAGCTCCTGCATCTGTGGTTCAGAGAACATCTCAGAAGAATGGATGGAAAGATTATAAGAGCAAAAATATGACTGGAACAATGGCAATATCAATTGACATGTTAACATGAAGGGGGCAGATTTTCATGGGGTCACATCCATAAGCAATACAGTACAGGCAATTATTGCCTGCTTGGTGAAAGAGAATTAGCCTCTTCCAGCAATGAGGCCCCTTCTTGATTATACAGTGTAGAGTAATTAGACTTGAAACCATATACAAACAAGCAGAATGGATTTAGACATCGGAGTTATTGCCAGTTCAAGGCCAGCCCAGGTATCTAGTAAGACTCTGTCTTAAAAATACAGATAAGGCTGGTGAGATGGCTTAGCTGAGAAAGATGCACAACCTAGCAACCTGAGTTTCTCCCTGGGACTTTACAGAGGAAGGAAAGAATCAATTCCTAAAAGTTGGCATCCAACTTCAACATGTGTATCATGGCATATGAACACACTCATATATTTTACACATGTGCACACACACACCACACATGCATACATGCACACACACAAATTAATAAAGGATTAAACCCTAAGCAGAACAGTTACCTTGAAAATACAAATGGCCATGAGATGACTACCTTATAAAATACAGGAAGCAGAACCACTTACATGAAGAAAATTCCTTCAGTATTTGACACTGGCTAGATCTAAATAAGAAGAAAATAAGAAATTGGATACCTTATGCATATCCTTCAGAAAAATGAAAATATTCAAGGAATTCAGGAAAACCCCTGCTTGGGAAATTCCCCATGTAAACTTTATGAGCATAACATAGGCATGGAGGCCGCAGGCCCATATTTTGTGATTTCAAGGGAGTTCAGTAATATGCTGGTGGTGTAGTGTTCTGTAGCAAACTGAACAACATAGAAAGTACAGTCACTCAGAGCTCAGTTATTCTGTGCAAATACATTTCAGCCCTGACTCTCCAATGCCAAGTAAAGTTTCCAAGGAGGCAATAAGAATACAATTTAGTTTCACAAATAATCTGTGTGGTTGCCTGGAGTTGGGGCAAGGGACAGGAACCTGAAGATCCGTATCTCTAAAATGTGAATCATAATTGTCAGCCTTTAGTGATTAGTGCTTTAAAACTAATGTGTCTGGAGGGTGAGGAGCCCTAAAAGGAGCCACTTGCTGAGTCCTCTGCTGCCACATTTATGCATTATTCCCACTATAGTGGGAAAGAGGTCTTTAAACAGATTCAGATGGCTTTCAGAGTCAATCCCCCTCAACAAACCCCTAACACTTTCCAAACACAAAAATTACTAGAAAAAATAGATTTACTCTGAGGGAGATACCAAAAATATAAGTATGCACAAAATATCCACTTATTCCCCAAATAAATAAACTGTACATAAAAAACTGTACTACCAAAGATATAACCACAATTATTTAAAACAACTTAAAAATTAAAAACCTCTCTATGTAAGAAATTTCTCCCCACAGAACTCTCCAAGATAACAGGGCCATGTAAGTGTCACTTTTAATGCTACCACATAATTTTCCAGCTGACATAAGAGAGAGACCACCATCCTGCTTCTTTCAGATGTATTTGTGTTTATTTATATTTCACTGCATGTTAAGACAAGGGTTAGCTCTTGAATCCCAGACTGATGCCTGGGAATCCAGCATGGGACTGATCAAGACCCCCTGAATGTGGGTGTCAGTGAGGAGGCCTAGGTAATCTATTGAGCCTTGGGTAGTATATCAGTATTTATCCCGGGTATACAAATGGACTTTAGACTCCCATCCAACAATGAGAGATGCACTCTCACCCTGAACTCCTGCGGGAGGGTCTAGGCCCTTCCCTAGATGAAATGACAGACTATGGACACCCCCATAGAGGGCCTTACCCTCCCTGGGGAAATGAGGGGATATTGGGGGGTTGGTAGGAGGGCACGGGAGGAGGGAAGGGAAACAGAGAGGTACCTGGAATTGACATGTGAAGCAACCTTGTTTCTAATTTACATTTAAATTAAAAAATAATATATATATATATACATATATATAAGATAAAGACATTAAGAAAAGTGAAGTAAAGGGGCAATTGCAATTCCCATCAAAGATTCAGATGCAGCACTAAATCATGGTCTAAAATTAACCTAACATATTCAGCCTTCTTTCTAAATAATATTCCAACCCACATGTAAAAACATGGCCACCAGGACTGTACTCAAGTGCTCCCTGAAACTTAACATTATTGCATGTTTAAGGATACTTGAATGTTCTTAGGTAGTAATTAGGGTTTGAGCGAAGGTTACTTTGATTTTGCATCAAGTAAAGTCCATATTTGAACTAAAAAAAACAATATGAGGTATCAATGGCTAGAAAAATTAGGTGAATTTTCTCTGGAAACTTTTCACCATCTCTTCCACACACATCAAAAGGACCCAGCCACATACCTGGTCTACCTGTGTACAGCTCCTAGGACCGTAAGCAGCAGCATCTACGACTCTGGAAATCACTGCACTAGATTCCCTGACCTCACCAGGACAGTGTTATCAGCCATTCACAAATCAGACTTCAACATTTCTAACATCTTAAAAGCACATCCACATCTCATCTCATCCTAGTGAGGTTACATAGCATTAAGAACACAAGTGATGCTAAAGACTGCTAAGAATCTGGAGTGTGGTGGTTTGGAAGAAAATGGCTACCATAGGGAGTGGTACTATTAGGAGGTGTGGCATTGTTGGAGTTGGCATGGCCTTAAATATGTGTGGAGTAGGTTGGAGAAAGTGTGTCACCGTGGGGGCAGGTTTTGATGTCTGATATGCTTAAGCAATGCCCAGTGTGAACACAGATTCGTTCTGCTGCCTGAAGATCAAGATGTAGAAGTCTCAGCTCCTTCTGTAGCACCATGTCTACTTGTACACCACCATGTCCAAACATGACGATAATAGACCAAAAAGCCAAGCATGAAAAATCCAGGAAATCTGGGACACTATGAATAGATCAAACCTACAAGTAATAGGAATAAAGGATGGAGAAGAAACCCAGGTCAAATGCACAGAAAATATTGTCAATAAAATTACAGAAGAAAATTTCTCTAATCTAAAGGAGAAGTAGCCTTTCAAGGTATAAGAAGCACATACAACACCAAATAGACTAGACCAGAAAAGAAATTCCTCACATCATCTAATAATCAAAGTACTAAACAAAAAATATTAAAGGTTTCAAAAGAAAAAGATGGAGTACCATGTAAAAGCAGACCTATTAGAATAACACCTGACATAAAGATTCTAACGTGACATGTTCTCCAAACTCTTCAGAGACCCCAGATGACAGGCCAGACTTCCATACCAGCAAAACTGTCAATCACAATAGATGGAGAAAATAAAACAGCCCATGATAAAACAGATGTAATAAGTATCTGTCTATATACCCACTCCTGTAGAAGGTATTATCAGGAACTCTTCAATCAGATGTTAGCTACACCCAAGAAAACACAAGTAATAAATAAATCTAGGTAAGCAAGTTGAAAGAGGTGAGGAAACACCTACAGTGCAACAACAAGAATAATGGGAATCCACCAACACTACTTGTTGATAGCTTAATATCAATTGTTCACATTCTCTAATGAAAAGAGCCAGACTAACAGAATGAATGACAAAACAGCATCAGTCTTTCTTCTGCCTCCAAGAAACATACCTTCACATCAAAGATAGACATCAGCTTAGGGTAAAATGACAGAAGAAGATATTCTAAGAAAATGGACCCAAGAACCAAACTGGTGTAGCCATTTTAATATCTGAGGTACAAGACAACTGAAATAACATCCTCCATCATATATTACCTCAATGGATTAAAACTGCTTATGAACTGGATTAAAAGGCTGCTGCATTATTAAGACTGAGAACCACTGCTCTGGAACAAAAAAAGAAAGAAAGAAAGAAAGAAAGAAAGAAAGAAAGAAAGAAAGAAAGAAAGAAAGAAAGAAAGAAGAGAAAAGAAATCACACCCAAAAAAAAGAGTAGATAGTAGATGGCTCCTCTCAGGAATTGAATCAATAAAATAAAAATAATAAAAACAAAAAACCCAAAGATTAAATGAAACAAAGAGTTTTTCTTTGAGAAAATCAGTAAGATAGACTAACTAAAAGGTGGAAAGCAAGATTCAAATTAACACCTAGACAAAGCAGCAAGCCACAGAATGGGGAAAGTTTTGTTTTGTTTTGTTTTTCTTCCAGCTATACATCCGGCAGTGGGCTAATAGCCAATATATATTAAGAAAAAAAGAAAAATTGGGACATTAAGAAAACAAATAAGCCAATTTAGAAATGGGGTACACATCTAAACAAAGGATTCTCTGAAGATGAAACAAATGGTTAAGAAACACTAAGAAAATATTCACTATTTTTAGTCATCAGGGAATTGCCAATCAAAACCACTTGGAGATTTCACCTTACACCATCAATAATGGCCACAATTAATAAAAGAAATGACAGCTGTGTGTGGAGTAAAAATACTCATTCCCTGCTAGTGGGACTGCAAACTTGTATAGCTACTATGGAAATTAGTGTGGCAGTTACTCAAGAAGCTGGAATTGATCTACCCCAAGATCCAGCTATGTCACTCAGGCATATAACCAAAGAATGAATTATCCTACTACAAAGACACTTGATCAAGCATGTCCATTGCTTCTTTATTGGCAATTGCCAAAAACTGAAAATAACCTAGATGTCCATCAACAGATGGACAAATATATGAAAAAAATATGGTACATTTACACAATGGAGTGTTACTCAGCTGTTAAAAATATAAAATCATGGAAGAAGAATAAAATCATCCTGAGTGAAGTAACTATGGTGATTTGAATAAGAATGCCCTCCATAGGTTCATATGTTTGAATTCTTGGTTACCAGAAAGTAGCACTATTTGAAAGGATTTGGAGGAGTGGCCTTGTTGGACGAACTTAAGTCATTGAAAAGCAAGCTGCAACCTGCATAACACAGAGCCTAGGAGTAGAGGAAGGAACTAGGAGAGGGGGATAGACCTCCCTAGGAGGAGAAATAAAATAGACAGTAATGGATGGCTAGGATGTGGGAATGTGACTGAGACGATATTATCAAAAGAGGAGGGGAAATGAAAAGGGGTGCTAAGGAAGTCAATACAGGATTAAGAGGGATAACTAAAGCTAAGGGTCATTTAAGAGGTAGTATAGAAACCTAATGCAGTAGAAACTTACACACACACACACGTGCGAGCGCACACACGCACACACACACACACAAAGGTAATCTAAATGAAACTACCAAGTAATGGGGGAGACAAAACTCCAGCTGGACATCTCTTGATGTAAGATGAATATTCCAGTATCAGGGATGGGTTACATCTAATCCAGTTGCTCAAAGGGTCCTCAGGAGAACCCCCAAAAACCCAGGCTATTCCCTGATGAGGAGTGTCCTTCTGTATGCTATGAATATATGTTTCTCCTATTGGTTTATGAATAAATTCTGACTGGCCAGTAGTCAAGCAGGAAGTATGGGCAGGACTACTGGAATAGGAATGCTGGGAAAAGGAACAGAGAGAGGGAACCACGAAGGAGATGCCATGTAGCTATCAAGAGAAGAAGAGGGCTGGGCATCGCCAGTAAGCCAAGACAATGTAGAAATACACAGATTAATAAAAATGGGTTAATAATTAAGAGAGAGCTAGCCAACAAGGAGCCTGAGCTATTGGCCAAACAGTTTATAATTAATAAAAGTGTCTGTTTTTTTTATTTGGAACTAAACAGCTGTGGGATCAGGCAGAATAGAAACTTCCATCATCACTTGCCAAAGCTATGGGTTTCTCTTCACAAACTGATTTTTAAGGTCCTTTTGTTAAAGACATGGCTGGCATGGGTCTGTAGGAAATGGGACCCTAGAGTAAAAGAAGTAGATACATGCCCACATCCCTAACACAGAAACTATCTCCAAGTGACAACCACTTATAAATGTTAAATTAGCTTCATCCAAGTGAGTCTCATTGGGGAAATAAACCACTTTTAAAGGTAGGCCCAATGCATAGTAGTAGATGTCCAACACAAACATAACTCAATGGCATCTTTGGAGGTCCCTTATGTCATAATGTTCAGTTGGGCATTATTATCTTCTAACCTTACAGATTCTTTGTGTATATTGTATCGTCCATTTCTGTGTTTTTATCTTATTTTATTTTATTAATATTTCTTAGATGACTGTGGGTTTTTTTTATATAAAAAGAGATAGCATGGATCCAGATGGAAAGGGAAATGGAAGAACTTGGAGGAGTAGAGGTAGAAGAAATCATAATCAAAATATATTCTTTTAAAACTGTTTCTAATAAATGTAATAAATACAAGACATCCACATGAACACCGAATTTATTAAGGATGGAAACATTGATTGGAATCACCTGCTCACATTGGCGGATTACCACAATGAGAACACTAGACTTGCTTAGAAGGCAGCTGATAGCCATTCATCAGTTATGAGAGCAAGATACTTAGAATGTCTAGAGTTCAGTTTTCTCTCTGTGAAGTGAGGGGAGCGACAATGCATGGGGGGGTAGAAGTTAAATGAGCTAATATATGTAAAGTACTCAGAACAGCATCTTTGTCACTGTAAGAAAAAAAAATAGGCAGGAAGGACAGCATATTATTGTTGAGAAAATCCCAGTATAATCAGACTAGAGTTCAGTTCACTCTGTGTTACTCTGAATAAATAGCCTTCTGTCAGTCTTGGTGCTCTTATATAACCTTAGACAAGTCACTTAAGCATCATTAGCCTGAGTTTCCTCCTCTGCAGAGCAAGGGCAATGATACCAGCCTCGTAATACTATCTCAAGAGTTAAAAGCAATAGCAGATTGAAGAGCTGGCAGGCTGAAAAGTGCTATGCAATTGTTGCTTGTTGTTATTGTCTTGCTCTTTTTAACCTTTGTGCCTCTCTCCTTATGAAGAGGACAAAAATGAACGCATGCACACATGACTTTGACATAATGTTTCCTGCTCTCCAGACAGAATACAATGAAGAACAAGGAACGCTTCCAAAAGAGGCTGAGAACTTAGGTGACATCAGTTTGTACATTCAAAAGCCAGAAATAGACCTTCAGTAAGAGTCCCTGGAGATACCTTATCAGCTTCTGCTTATGCAAAATACTGCATTGCGTCTTAAATGCATTGACTTCTGTGTTTCTCTGTCATGTAACCTTTGAATAACTGGAAAATCAAGGCATCTTATCTGACTCTTTCCATCTAGTCTGAGTTTGGACTTCCCTCAGTTGCCTTCCATACACTGATGTCACATGTAGCTACCTATCCTGCCTTCTATGGATACCTGACACTCATGAAACACAATTGGATGAGGAGCAAGGGTTGGCTGGGTATATCTGAGAATTGACTTAGATCTACCTTCCTGCCACACGCAGCCCTTGGATGCCTATTATATATCTTGCATCATATACCGCAGACTCAAGTGGAAGATGCATAAAGAACCATAAATTGTCAGAGTGTTCAATTACTGATAAAAAAATTTGTAAGTGAGGAAGTATTCAGGCTCGGGATGGCTGTAACTTAAGTGAGTCAGGAAAATGGTGGCATTAACATGAGTTTCTTCCTTCACAGAAGAGATGGTATTTCAGGGGGGACTGATGAATGAGTAGATTCCTTGAAGGAGAAGGGAAAGTCAAGAAACAAGGTAAACTGAAGGGCTCTAGCAGGTGGAACTGTGACAAACACAGGCACAAGCATGGCAAACATGGTGCTGACATATTTTGTCATTTACCCTCCTCCCTCTGGGTAAACTGTCTATTCCCATATTTGGCTCTTGACTCATTCCTGAGACTGACCATCAAGGTCGAATTATTGAAACATCAAGGTTCAGCTATCAGAATTCCTTATTTTGACCAACCTAAATAAAATACCCAATCAAACTTGCCAACACATCCAAGCTCATTCTAACACAGACCTCCTGTTTTCCCCCTCTTAAAATGAACACTTTCCAAGCTATTTACTGCTGTTTCTGCCTGACTCAGATTCAGCCACCTTGTCTCTTTGCCTTTTGTTTGTGCTTGGAAATTTGTGTTTGGGAGTCGTCTGTGCCTAATCAACGGGAGCATCATACAGTACGCAGGGTCCCTTATTAAACTGTGCCATAGAAATCTGGAATAACACCTTCTGTTAATAAAACTGGGAGGAGAACAAGGTGGGCAGGAACAAAAAGACAAGTTAGCTGAAAAAACAGAAGGGAACTGAAGTCAGGAAACACAAGTCTAAAGCACACAGATTCCTCTAAGAAGGCACAGGAAGATGTTAAGATGTATTATTGGAACATTTTGGAGCAGCTGTGTGGATGACACAGTGCTCTGCATTTTTAGAGCTGAGGCCTTCCACTCTAGACAAGATGGAGCAAGTATCTGCTCCCTCCCAGGAGAGAATCACCCAGAATGAGCGGAATGCTGTAAGCTCACCCGGTTGCTGATATCTACAGTGTGCCCAAAGCTCAGCACTCAGCGGGAAATACCAGACCCCAAATTCTCCCCTATGGGAGTAGTGTTATGACCTTAGATACTGCAGACATAAAGACACTCCCTCATGAGATTACACCCCCACTGATTCTGCTCGATGCCTCCAACATAGATGTGGGTGTATTTGTGTTCATCTTCCTGAAGGGGGCCTGTGCATATTGCATTGGAGCGTGTTATTTCTTTCATTTTGGGTGATTTGTATAAAACAGTAACAATTTCACATGCCTCGGTTCCCCAAGAAAGGAGGGCAGCTTCCAACATGGGCCCCAAGGGAGTAACTGGCTCCACTACTGCCTTTTATAGTTCGCAGCGGGCTTTGCCTGCCTGTCCTCACTCCCCAAGTAACTCGAGAGGTGGTTTGTGATTTCCTGCCATCTATTCCCCAGGATTTCTTCCCAGAGGAGTGCAGACGGTAGTGCAGGAAGATGAGCAAGAAACAAATTGCTGAACTGGCTCCTTCCACAGCTGTCCTTCTCTTTTCTTCTTCCCCCGAAAGTAGTTTAGACAAGAAAAAGAAAACAGCTACACACTAAACCATGACAGCTTTTCATAATCTCCTCTCCCATTCTCTCCAAAAGCCAACAAAATGAAGGTCGCTACGATTTCAGTTGAGCCCCGTTAGATAGGCAGATGTATGATCAATGGCACTTTAAGGATTCTGCTTTGAATTGAGAGTCTCAAAATGAGGGCTGCCTCTCCCAATAATCAATGCTCTCTTCAAGTTTGTCTTATTTAGGCTTGAATTGTAGAGAACTAAAATGACTACAATGCCTGATGTAGAGCCTGGGAAGCTATAGTCTCCGAAAACAGCCAGTCAGCAGTGGAAGGATGATAGATGGTATTCCTCACACTGTCCTAGAACTCTTCCATCTTGTCTAAGAAATTTGCATGGATCTGTGGAAGCAAAAATGTCTCCATGGTCACAGTCTCCTGTGTTATTAGCAGGTAGCTGTTGAGCAGCTCCTGTTAGGAATCCAGGAAGGGACAAGGCAGTGGTTTTTCAAGACACTGTTTTCATAACTCATCATCCAGATTGGAAAATACAACATATTCATGAAAGTGCAATTTAATAAAAAATTAAATTGAGGAAACTGTCTGTAGGACTTCCTTTTAGGCTCTTCTGACCACTTGCATGTTGATTTTGGCAGCCTCCAGAGTAGGGCCCCTGTCCCCTCTCCCCACGTGAGTGTAACACAGCAAGGAACTGAGTGGATAAAGTGACAGACCCTCTGAAGAAGGTTACTATGGTGAATCCTTATCTCAAAAGATTCCATTCCCTCCCTTTGCAAAGCTCTGTGACAAATCCCTTCATCATCTGCTTCCTCAGGATCCAGCAATTCCACCATTAGGCATATACCCAAAAGATGCACATTCATACAACAAGGACATCTGTCCAACCATGTTCGTAGCAGCATTATTTGTAATAGAACCTGAACCTGAAAGCAACCTAGATGCCCCTCAACTGAAGAATGGATGGAGAAAATGTGGTACATTTACACAATGGAATACTACTCAGTGGAAAAAAAACAATGGAATCTTGAAATTTGCAGGCAAATGGATGGAACTAGAAGAAACCATCCTGCATGAGGTAACCCAGTCACAAAAAGACAAACATGACATATACTCACTCATATATGGATATTAGACATGGAGCAGCGGATAGCCAGCCTACAATCCACACTGCCAAAGAAGCTAGGGAACAAGGAGGAGGAACCTAAGAAAGACATACACAGTCCCCCAGAGAAGGGGAAAGGGACAAGATCTCCTGAGCTAATTAGGAGGATGTGGGGAGGGAAGAAGGAGTTAGGATAAAGAGAAGGGGAGAAGAGGAGGGGAGAGGAGGACATGAGAGAGCAGGAAGATCGAGTCTGTGGAAGAATAGAGGAGAGCAAGAAAAGACATACCATAATAGAGGGAGCCATTATAGGTTTAAAGAGAAATCTGGCACTACGGAAATTTCTAGAGATCCACAAGGATGACCCCAACTAACAATCTAAGCAATAGTCTGAGAGGCTACCTTAAATGGCCTTCTCTGATAATGAGATTGATGATTACCTTATATATCACCCTAGAGCCTTCATCCAGTAGCTGATGGAAGAAGAAGCAGACACCCACAGCTAAACACTGAACTGAACTCTAGAATCTGGTTGCAGAAAGGGAGGAGTGTTGAGCAAAGGGGACAAGACCAGACTGGAGAAAACCACAGAAACAGCTGACCTGAACTAGGGGGAGTTCATGGACCCCAGACTGATAGCTGGGAAACCAACAATGGACTGTTTCAGACCCTCTGAACGATGATGTCAGTTTGGAGGTCTGGTTAATCTATGGGCCTCTGGTAGTGTATCAGTATTGATCCCTAGTACACGAATGGACTTTGGGAGCCCACTCCACATAGAGGGATACTCTCTGAGCCTAGAAACACAGGGGAGGGTCTAGGCCCTCCTCCAAATGATGTGATAGACTTTGAAAATTCCCCCATGGAAGGCCTCACCCTTCCTGGGGAGCAGACAGGGAATCAAATAGGGGATTGGAGGGAGACAGGGGAGGAGGGGAGGGAGAGGGAACTGGGATTGACATGTAAAACAAGCTTGTTTCTAATTTGAATTTAAAAAGAAAAAAGAAAGAAAGAAATGTTTTCCTGTAGGTTTGACGCCTGCTGGGACTTGGCTCCCCACCCTGTCCATGCTAGCCTGTCTCCTGTTTTCCTGTTTAGCCCTTTAAGTTTAGGGAGTCAGGTTGAAGGCTGTGACTCTGAAGAGAGCAAAGAAGGTTATGTGGAAGGGAGGAAAGGGGAGGGGAAAATGTAACTTTATTGTAATCTTAAAAACAACAAATAATCATTAAAGAAACATTTGTGTAGGGCCAGTGAGATGGCTCCTTGGTCAAAGACTCTTGGCGCCAAATCTTTATGACCTGGAATTTGATCACCAGGACACACTTGTGGAAGAACAGAGCTGACTTCCAAAAGTTGTCCCCCCTCTGATGGCAACATGCGCACGGTGGTGTGCGCACGCCCCACCTCACCTCGAAACAGAAGACAAATGCAACTTCAAAAGATTTATGACGATGGTTTTGAAAAAAGACCAAGTTTGCCGGAGAGAACAGAGAGCTTCACGTTAAAGGTTGGCGCTTAAAGGAGGTCTGAAGGGAGGAACAGCACAGAAACAGCCATTGGCCAATTGGTTCCTTAAAAAGGATGCGCAGCCTGGAAACTCGTGGGAACAGAGCAGCAAGGGAAAATAATATTATTACATTGTAACAAATTCTCAAGGCCGACTTCAGAGTTTGAACTGATTTTTAGAGAGCTACTGTTCATTTCTGAGGAAAGAGACTATTTCGTGTTAAAAAAGCAAATCAACGAAATGAAAAGCACTGAAGGCAAGAGAGTGAAAGGCGTGTTGCAGAATTTCCCAGGCCTGGAGGACAGTCCTTACAGAGAGCTTTAAGCACCTGACTCCTCCTGCCGGCGGCGCCCGGACTAGGAGGAGGAGGAGGAGGATGACACTTGAGGCCTGAGGAGGAAGCAACTTTGCTCAAGGTCGAGTCTGGGCTTCTGTTTCCTGCCAAGCTGACTCTAGGTCTTTTCCAGTAAGCCCTGCCCCCTGCCACTTCCCCACTGCGACCTTCCCTGCTTTGTTCCCACATCTCTGAAAATAGAATGTGTCTAGATTTCATGGGTGCTGCATCTTAAGTGATCCAAATAAAGGGTTTGGAATCAGAGGCATATCACAGCTGAAAAGTGTTGTGCATTGCCGGAAATAATGGGAGGAGAGAGGCGAGAGAGGCCTATCTGCTCTCATTCGCCCTACAGCTTAACAGAAAACTAAGGGGAACTAGGGGGAGGAGGCGGGGCGGGGGGGGGCGGCGGGGGGAGCTTGCAGTCATCTTGTCTTGCTGTTCTCAATTAGTATGCTAGCCACACACTGTCCCATCAGGGGAAAATGCTTTCCGTACACACGTGTTCGGGATATCAGTGTGATAGATCTGAGTAAGGGCCTCTCCAAACACAGTGGCCATCTGCTAGGCAAAACATAGGGGTCTGACGAGCAGCAGCATTCAGACCCGTTGTTGGGCCACGTTATTACATATTTGACAGGGGTAATGAGGGGCTGTCATTAACCTTACATGACAGTTGCTGCAATGACACACTAAAGCAAGGACAAAGAGCCGAACTCAGTTTAAAAAAAAAAAAAAAAAGGAACCTACTTCTCATTTAACCCCGGAATTATGGGACACCATTATCCCTGACGGAGGCTGGCAGGCCTGGGGTTAATTTCCATTGCTGTGTGTGTTTGTTCTCTTTTTAAATGTGCCCTAGTATGGCTGAGGAAACTGCAGGGCGGGCACAGCATTATTTATCACAACACACTGCGATAGATACAGGACCAGAAAGGGTCTCGGAGAGAAATGAACCAATAGACAGATTTCACAAGCCCCAGAGATGCCCTTCATGGTCTGTTACACTTAAGGCAACCATTGTCCAAAGAAGATATTTTCTTGGGTTTCTCTGTTGTATCTTTACATATTTCAATGGGGCGCGGGGGGTGGGGGGGCTATTTTGAAATAAAAATATAACACTATTGTGAATTTCCCAGGCATGGACAAAACTTAGGGGAGAAATTTAATTGTTTTGACAAACAATTAGTTGTGGCGTATAATTCAGAAACATAAGCATATCTAGTTATTATTTTGTGAAAATTTCAACAAATCCTAAGAGTCAGTTCCTCATGTCTTTTTTTCAGCCCCCGTAACTTACAGATGGGACCAGACTTTCCAGAGTTACGATTATTTATAGCTTCATCCTTTATCATGCACATTTTAATTTCCAAAGAAAACTGTGGGGTTTTTTTTTTACATGTAATTAAAGAAAAATGATGTCCTTCTGAAAAACAGTCCCCTGGAACAGTAGTTTGTGACACTTGTTCACAATCATTCTTCATAATTTTGAAAGTATTTCTCTCATTGCATTCTGTCTGATGTCATGAAACTGCTAAAGGAAAGATAGCTAATCAAAATACTTTGTTTCCACTTACTACACTGCAATCTATACGGCCCAAGTCATTAGGAAGAAACCATGTGCTGGCAAGTGATAGAATTATTAGCTGTGGGAACTAGGCTCTGTAGTCCATCTACTTGTGCTAGAGTGTTACCTCTATAATAACCATAACCTACCACTGTATGGTAGTATCCAAATCTGAACCTGTCAAGAGAGTGCCGATCAGCGGCCACCAAGTTTGCAGGTCAGTCTGTTCTTCTGTACCATGATCAAACATGAAAGATTGACTATCCAGTTTTCACAAAAGGTACTTGACTTTGATCCAGCTCAAATCTGAGGCAATAGAATCATGGAAACTTGTGACTACGACCAGAAATCTACCCCCTACTTATCACTCAAATGATGTGGTATAGGTGGCTAAATTTCCCTTGACTTGTATTCTCTGCTGAGAAATGAAAAGGTTAGAATAGCAACCATCAGGGATCATTAGTTATGTTTTAGCTGAGGAAGTTCAAGTCCATGGCAGGGAAAACTACTTGCTAATCTTCCCAGTGGTACCAACAACTCTTTCTGAATATAAAACAAATTTGGATAATATAGGACCTAGGAACACATAAACCGTAGTGAAGGAGAAGGTGTCTTACCACCCCACCCTGAGGTGCATGCACTTGACAAACTAAGAGTATGAAATCTCCAGAAAGATAACAGACAAACCAATGCACAGAGGAGAGGGTTGTTCAGCTGGAACATTCCTGCTGACAGAACTGGAGTAGAAGAAGGAAGAAGAAATCATCATATAGGCTGTTCTAAGTATAGTCATCTCGTAGCCCTTACCATCTGTCAACAGGGTACAACAAATGAGTACATGAATCTATAGGCATTTTAATATTAAAAAATAGTAAGGCCAGTGTGGAGGAAATGTTTCTGTTGGTAATGCGTTGTTCTTGCCAAGTGCGAGAACCAAAAGTCAATTCCTAGAACCAATATTAAAAAGAATAAAGAAGCAAAGTCAGCCATGGTGGCATGACTTTGTAATTCTCACCCTGGGGAGGCAGAAATGTGTTAAGTTTCTGGGACATTTGGTAAGCCATGCTAACCTATGTCGTGAGTTCCAACCCAATGAGCAGGTTTTCTCAAAAACTCAGGATAACACTCAAGGAATAATGCATGCGTTTGTCCTCCAGCCTCTACACATATGCACACACCTTTGTCTTGCATACATACATACACAAATGCACTAAAAATAAGACAAAATAATAAGTAAGAGACCTTATATAAATCAAGCCTGGTTTTTCTAGATTCCTCTTGTAGAAACAGCAGAGCCTTGCAGCTTCCTTAAAAATAGTTAAACTGCCATAATGATATTTGAAAAGACAGAGAGAAATAATTCAGAATGGGTCCCTCTCTGCCATAAAAATAAAATTAGATTTGACCTTGAAATTATGTTGCTATTTTAATATCCCTTTCAGCTACATTGGTGACTGTGCTCCTGGTAAGAATGCTGACTCTGTTAATTATTGTCACTACTAATTTATCATCATATCCCTTTGTAGAATTTGGACAGAAGGTTTACATGTAACTGTAACTCAACTTTTAGATTTTCAAATTTTATTTCATGTGTAAGTGTGTTTTGTTTTACCTGCATGTATGTATGGGCAGTAACTACATGCCTTGTACCTATGGAAGTCAGAAGAGGGCTTCAGGTCCCCTGGAATTAGAGTTACTGACTGGTGTGAGCTACCATGTAGGTAAAAGGAATTGGACCCTGGTCCTGTGCAAGAGCAACAAGTATTCTTAACTGCTATACCATCTATCCAGTCTAAAATAACTTTCAAAAAAGAAATAAATCATCATAACACATTATAAACCATTGTGGGAATCTCCAGACATGGTGGAATTACAAGTTAATTACTATAGTACTCAGGAGTCTGAAGAAAGTTTGAGGATAGCCTTGGTTATATTGTGCTATCTCTTCTCCAAAAACAAAATCCAAGATAAACAAAAGGATTGTGATTAAGTAGGAACACTTGTGGTAAGATTATTACAGTTTTATTTTAACTATTAGTTGTTAGTTAGTAACTAAGTTTTACTGCAAAGGGTACCTTTTTCCATCCTGCATTAGTAATTCCATAAAATTGACATCAACAAGTAACAGCTTGAGAGATAACACCTGTTACAGGAAACCAAAACAGCAGAACTTAACTTTATACCTCCCTCTACCGGTATTTAAGTCTTTAACATGACATTTTTATGAATTAAACCTCCAGTTTAAAAGTATTACCTGGCATACTATAAACAGAACAATAATTTTCAAAATAAATATTTACAAATAAAACTTATAATGCTCTAGGAAAACAATGTGATGTACTCTATCTGACACACCTAAGTATGTATACTTATCACTAGCATTTCACTGTATGTCATATGCTAAATGGGACAAATGTTATTCTCACACTTTGCAAATTTAAATTAAAACAAATCTGGACTTAGGTAAGGAGACATCAAGATTGTATTGTGATGGCAGCAACTGTAACAGTGGTACCTGCAGACTTCTCAAAGTCAAGCAGAAGAAAGCAAAATTGGGGGTGGAGAAGTGTAGACAAAGGGCACCAAGAGAGAGGTAACTGGAAAGTGACTGTTTGGGTTGACAGTCTTTTCAGAGAAGGTCATTATCGAGGGCTGACACAAATGTCCAAATGCCTAAGTTCAGGAGTAAGTCAAGATCCAGGGCCATACAGATGCCATACATTTATGGGAGAAAGAATGTGAATTTGGAAGATCTATGTTCAGGCTGTATAGGAAAACAAGGTAGGCTTCCCTTGCCTGTCAAGTCACATATAGAAGGGTTAACCTTTACAGTAAGCCTCAGGGGACACACACACACACACACACACACACACACACACACACACACACACACACACAAGGATTTTCTTTTTGATCTTTAATTTTAGTTAATAACACTTACAAAATTAAACATCCTCATCACTACTGTGTACTCATCAGTATTGAATGTATCCACAGTGCTCTGGGCTGAAGTTTTCAGAATTCTTCCTCCTTGCTAAGCTGAATCTGGATCTTCTAAGAAGTTTCCTGCTGCCTAGACAGGTAACAGTTAGCACCTTACCAAGGTGAATGCATGGCATGGCTATTCTAGAAGGTAAGGCCGATAGTGAGGTACTAACATCTGTGTGCTGGCTAGCTTTTTGTTTGTTTTTTGTCAACTTGACATAGGTCAGAGTCATCTTAGAAGAAGAATCCTTAATTGATGGATTGCCTCCATCAGTCTAGCCAATAGGCAAGAATTGGGGTATGTCCTTAACTGATTATTGATATGAGAGGATCCAGCTCACTATGGGTGATGCCACCCAACCCTGGGCAAGTGGACCTTAGCTATACAAGAAAGAAGGATGAGCAAGTCATGACATGAAAGCCAACAAGCAGCATTCCTCCATGCTTTAGTTCATGCCTCAAGGTTTCTGCCTGAATTCCTGTCCTGACTTCCTTTAATGATGGACTGAGACATAGAAGAGCTAATTAAATAAAAACTTCCCCTACCCCAAGTTACTATTGGTGATGATCTTTAACACAGTAATAGAAAGCAAACATAAAATCTCTGTTCAGTGACTGGGGAAGCTTCTGATTGCATCAAAAAATGGCAGAAGGCACAAGCAAACCTGTTGGCTCTAGGGTGTCTTCTTTCTTATAAAGTCACTAGTGTCATCACAAAGGACATACCTACATGACCTCAACTAATTCTAATAACCTCCATCAATATCCTCTGCTTCTAAATACTACTAAAAAATAATCTTTAGGGGTTAAAGCATATGGACCTTGTGGATACATTCAAGCCATGGCAGCAGGTTTGCAAAGCTTAAAAACCAACCAAGAATCATGGGAACAAAAGAGTCAATAACAAGAGAGGCAAGGACCATCAAAAGAAGATAGAAAATTCCAGTAAGCAATGGAAGGTAGATGATGTATGAAATAGGGAAAACAAAACAGGGACTCCCCATATTGTGGCCAGTTCACATTTGGAGAAGGTATACAGACATTCAGAAGGAATATCAGCCTTCAGGTTGTGCATCAGACATGCCATCAAAGAGGTGTGTGTGTCTTTATCCTTATTTTTACATCTTTAAAAATATTTCCTGTTTTACCTAAGAAACTTAGTAATACATTTTACATAGTTCTCACACTCATGAGCTGCTAAAGTTAAGTGAAAAATGAGCCATTTCCTCATATCCAATTTACTTTTTCTTTCTGTAGATTTAATCGCTGGTTCTAGATTATTGTGTATGTTTCTGAAAAACCACATATCGGTATTTAAATTAGTTATATATGGTGTATTATATGAATATTATTTTCATTTAAAATATATTGGAGATTTTCCTTGATAAGTACTCTCTGTAGTCTGTTTTCTTCTGTTTCATGAAAGTACATAGTCTCTACATATTTAGTCAGTAATTTATCAGCATTTGTACTGTACTCATTATTTTGTTATTGTAAAATGATTGCTAACTCAAGATACACTTTGTTGTAAATATGAAAATATCTATAGAATATTTTAGTGTAGTTGCCTTGCCCATGAAACAATTAATTTCCTTTTAACATTCATGCTCTTGTGAAAGTGAATACCTGCCTACCCTTTGTAATTTCAGTATATAAAATTTTTATATTCACAAAACTGATGCAGAAAGGTCCCTTTTAAATTTATCTCATTGGGGTGAGACACAGTCATGGTATTTGTAGGCCAGTCATAATACTTACTGCCTATACACCATTTCCCATCTATTTCAAAATTACATTATCTGTGATTGATTTCAAGGAATTCTTTGTATAATAAGCAAGTTAGACTTCAAAGAACTGAAAGAGAATAGGAGATAGCTAGACTCAACACAGATAAATAAGACTGAAGGCCCCAGGTGAGCCTCCAGGTACTTTTGCTTTCTTGAGATACCTAACTCCCAGTCTCTTGTCTAAGCACAAACCCTTCAGTGAACTCTCTTCAAGCTACCAGGGTCCCCCAGATGAGACTCTTAAGCTTGGTAATTCTGCAACACCCAATCAGACCCTGTTTGGATGCAAATTGCTCAATTAGCAAAGATACCCTGTCCCCTGTCCATCCAATCAAAAAAGAGAATTGATGACTCACATTGTTGCACACCCTACCTAAAAGGTTATAGAGACACAAGCTAGAGGTGGAGGAGAAGAAAGACTGATGGGATCCAGCTGTGGATACCTTCACCTTTGGGAAGTCTGTCTCTCTTTATGCAGTTACTATTTGCATTTCAATAAATCTTGAGAGAAGGCGTGGCCATCGTTCTCCTGTGATTCTCTACTTAGTGGAAAACAAACAGGACTGTGTCACAGGTACCAAAAATACATTCCCCATTCTGTTTTGCCTACCATATTTAACATAGTGCTTTTGATTTGACATGATTGCTATTTTATTCTTCAAATGAATGGCTTTTAAGTACTTTTTATCTTGAATACAATGAAAAACCTTTCCAATTCCACTATTATAAAAATAGATTTGTTTTCTTCCAATATTTGCACAGGATTATTTTAGAAGACGTGATGTGAAAACAGGTTCAATTTTAAAATTAAAATTATTGATAAACTTGAAATTCATTTTAAGAATAAGAATGACTTAGAAGTCTGGTTGTGTCTTTGCCCCCTCCCATTGTTATATAGCAGTTTCCTCCAAATTAAAACATTCTATCCAGGAGGGAGTGGGGCCCTTGAGAAGCCCCTCTTTAGCTTTGAGAAATTCCAAACAGTTACTTGGGCAGAAAACCCTGAGAAGTCAAGCTGCAGCAAGGAGATTCCCAGGCCTTTTGCATGACTGCAAGTTGTGCAGAACTCCAGGCTGAAGCTTCCATGAGTTACCATTTGTGTTACAGTGGGATTTCTAATGCAGCTGCTTTTGACTCTTCCTTGGTCCTATAAATAACCCCTTATCCATATGCCTGTTAGTAAACACAATTAAAAACTTAAATGTTTTGCCAGGCTGGGCTTTCTTGCAGTCTTTACTTTTTCCATCCTAGGCTGCCTGCCATCCCTGAGTGAATAGACAAGCATGTTGCAATTCCTCAGATAAAGTCGGGTCATACAATGTCTATCAGTGGTAACTGGTTCATGTTTCAGTTGTATCAGATTTTAATTACCTGTGTATTTGTTCTGTATTTTAATAAAGTTTCATGGATCTGACTACTAAGAATATTAGCACTAGAACTATCTTTAATCTCATGTAAGAAAGACTTATCACACTCCCATAAATTAAGGAAGGTTAGGAATAAGGAGATAGAGCAGAGTATTTTCTGTGCAATGAAAGCAGTTTGTTCAGTGTAATAGTGGTGAGTTTGGATATATAATATATATATATATATATGTATGTATGTATGTATGTATGTATGCATGCATGTATGTATATATGTATGCCTGACAGCAGGAGTACATACATGCATCTAGACAAATTCATGTAATGCTTCCAAGAGCATGATAGCAGTGTGTTGGCAGTTCAGGAGACTGTGCATCTAGGAGTGTGTGAGAAGACTCCATACTTTCCTGAATTTTGCTACTTGAAACTCTTCCAAAAAATAATTCTGTTTTCTAAAATAGAAATTAAATATTGGGGAAATATTGGGCATTTTATTTTAATTCCTTTAGAGTTTGTTTTAGGAGAAAGTTGGTTAAAAATAAATGAAATACCAAAGGAAAACAAGCCTATATCCTTTTTTTCATAATCATCATTGGATTTTAGACATGACCTAACTAATTTCAAAAATAACCTGAAACTAATGAGGTTTATTATTATAGCTTATGAAATTTATAAATGAATTTAAGAAAAATGCATCTTTGCTTAGAGTTATCATTGAAGAACAAATTATAGTTTTTCATTTATTGAAGTTCTCATTTGTGTGTCCAAATAGAGTTTTTAGACAATACAGGTACTTCAGATTTCCTTGCTAAGTTTAAACTAAGCATTTCATCATTATGTCTAACAGTATAAGCAGACCCTTTTCCTTAAGACTGCTTCAGCTAGAACTGGACTCACTGAAGCTATTGTTTTGATATCAAAGAGTTAGATAGCCCATTAGTACCATTCCTCATTGTTTCTAATTGAATTTAATATGATTAACTCAGGTTTTCCAAAACTACAGTAACATCATCTTTAAGTAATTATCATTTCTCTGCTCCCTTTTAAGTTTTTACTTCAGGTGCTTCTTCCTCTTCAAACTGTGTGCTGGCCAGAACCTTATACAAATATTTAGAGAGCTGTTATGGGGGACATTTGTTTTATAACATGGTGTAGAATTCAAAGGGGTAGCATTTTATAATGGATTTTTGCATCAATATTTATAAATAAAATGGATTATGTTTTCTTTATTTCTGTTTTGCCAACTTTCTTTGTCAAATGAGAACACTTACGGTGATTTTCTTTCTCCTCTCTGTAGTATGTGTATACATAGGTGTCCATATGTGTGCAAGTGTGTGTGTGAGATCAACCTCAGGTATCACGCCTAAGAAGACATCCCCCTTGCTGCCTTGAACAGAGTCTTTCCTTGACCTAGCTGCCCAGCAATCACTATGAAATCACCCGCCACTACCTCTCACCTGTGAGTCTGCAGGCACTTGCCACCAGCTCCTGCTTGTTAACGTGAGTTGTAGGATTTAACTCAATTTCTCATGCATTCATATCACACACTTTACCTAGTGAACCGTCTGCCTGGTCCTTACTTATAGTCAAAGTTAATGAACCAGTATTGCATTTTAGAGTAATAAGTATACTGACCTTTTTTTTCTTTTGAGGTTAGTATTATCAGTTCTGCCTCTGAAAGATTTCTCTGTTCCAATACCTTAACGATGGTCTCTGATGTTTTCTCCTAAGTTTGAAAGTCTAACCTTTTAAAGCAAAAAGTTAAGCAATCTAGAAATGATTATGATAACGTATTATCTCATAGTGTTTATGAAGTGGCCCATGTTCCTCTTATTGTTCCATGGTCACACTTCCAAGATCTGTGTATACAACAAATACCACATCATTTGACCTTCAATAGGGCTGAAAATAATAAGCAAGTTTTCTTTACTCCTAATTTAAGAGAGAACTTTTATATTATATCTATTATGTATCAGCAAAAACAGCATCATCCAAAGATCTGAATAAATATTTTACCAAAGATGTGATAATGTGAATGGCAGAGACACACAAAAAGGTTTTTAATACTAGTATCGCAAGTCATTTGGGAATCACAAATTAATTTTTCCCATTGAGTTTCAGTATGTGCCTACTACAATGACACATAAACACTTTGAAATCTGTTAGATGGTTGGAAAGAAATCTTGTTAACTCTTCTATTGTTTTCATGATTCTGGAGGTTTTGGCAAATCCACAGAAGCTGAGAGGGATTCAGAAGAGCTTTGTGTGAGATATAACATGACATATTTGTCTCTGAAAATGAAAGCTCAGCAGCAATGTGAGGTGTTCTAGAGTTGCAAAACCTAAGAGTACAACCAGAAGGAAGGAAACTGCTGGAAGCATTCCTAAGATGAAAGGAAACTTAAATCTCAGCAGCAAGAAAAAGAGAGGTTAAAAATTCCTTTCCAAGAGAAAAATCAACAGTGTCTGGTGTATGATTCCATTTGGGAGTGAAATGCCCAGAACCAGCCAAGGGGCAGCACTATCTAAAATATAAATAATGTGAATCACATTATTCCCAGTTGGGAGATAATATTAATAAAATGTATTTCTAGTCAATTTGGAAAATCCTTAAGGATAATCTTGGAAGATTTGTTTACTTTCTTTGTAAAATGACAAACACTTAAATCTACAAATATTTTCTATTTCTTAGCATATATTACATGTGATACAGACACCATGCACTTACTGTACAAACATGGCAAGTTGGCTGAAAGTAAATTTAAAAAAAGTAAAACAAGAAAGCTGAACAATGTAAAGCATCATTTCCTAAGGTTGGTCTAAAAACCCAAGGATGTGTTTTCATGGCAGAGCAAGCAAGGTTTTTGTGGGGAGTTTTGTTGTTTTGTTTTTTTATGGGCTTATTGTTTCTTTGCTTTGAACCTCTGTCACAATGAGGCCATCAGTCACTGAAGTAAATCTCTTGACTCATTGGGGTTTTACTTTTCTATAATATCTTCTTTGGTTCTGAATAAACAAATAGATTGGTAAGGGGAATATCATAGTTAATATAATAATTCAGTACACTTTAGAAAGGCTTGCTTGTGCAGTCTGATTCGAAATATCATTGCCCTGATTTATACTCAAAAAGAAAAACAAGCAGAATCTTAATGAGAGTGGCATATCAAGCTGTGTGTGAACTGGAACAACTTTTCTAGGGATCTTGAGCCAAGTCCTCCCAGATAGTTTGATGACTTTCAGTGACTAAATAGAACGACTGAGTTTCTTTTACCAGGTTAAAGTAACAATCATCAAACAAAATATCCTAGGTCAGTCTTCAGAAAACTAAAGAGACCCCCATCTTCCTGGAGGGGTCACACTGAGAACCAAGTTCGTTTGAGAATAATTCATAGGTAGGAATATGCCTACCGAGACTAAAGGTCAGCTATTACAATGAGATATGCATCCCATATGAATGCCCATGGCTTTGCCTTGGCCTGCTGTTTACCACTTGATGCATAATTAATGTTGAGGTCAGAGTTGTCACATCCTCTTACTTCCTCTTTGCAGCTATCAGCTTTCCCAGTGGCAATTTAAACTGCTATGCCAGCTTGAAATAGCTGTACCTAATGCAAACAGAAGGGAAAAGTTCTGCATCTAAGAGCAATAAGGCTGCAAAGATGTGAAAAAAAAATTGAAAAAGAAGACCTGAATTTCAGCAGCTCTTTGTAATAGATCTCATATTTATCTTTTCCAAGTTTAACTGTCTTCTTATAAATGAGAAACATTATGCCCTCGAAAATACACTGGATTTTTCTGGAAACAGAACAAGTTAAAATATGAAAAATTGCAGAAAAAGACTTTCATAACAGCTAGAATTGGAATATGAATCACTTGCCCCACAGTCACAGTCACTAAAACGGTTCTCTTGTCGTCTTGCTTCCAATGGATCTCTGTAGTTTAAAAGGGGAAACTTCAGGGACAGTTCAACCTTACTTACTGAAAGTTCTGTTTCTTTAAACCTCAAATGTCAACTCACGCGATAGAACTTCACAAATTATCAGCCTGCCAGAGTCCTGCATCCCAAGTCAAACATGGGTAAATTATGCACTCATGTGCTTCCACTTGATCCTATCTGAATGCAGGAAATCCTCCTAGAGAAAATGCAGTGTAGACCCTTGTTCTTGAGAGTGCTTAGAAATCCAAGCTCTGTGTATGTATGCACACATTAATTTACCTGTGTGCTTCTGGTGTGTGCTTCAGAAGCACTACTGCTAACCATCTTTTCTTGTTGAACATTAACTGTGACCAAGTTTCCAAGTGGAACTTGATATAGCATTTCATCCTATGTGCTGCCCATGATAGACCTCATATCAGAGGAGTGGAGGGACCAATGTAAGTGTTCTGAGATCCAGATAAAGTACTATTCTGGTATTGATTGATTTTTTTACAGAATTAATTTTGTCCACTTTTTTTTTTAAATAGCCATTATTAAATTGCTCACCTTGGGAGTTTAGCCAGGATAGGAATAAAATCTGCCACATGTGTTGTAATGAATGAAACTGCCCAGTACCTTGGAATTAATTTGGATCTAAGAATCAAAACTTCCAATAACTCAGTATATTCTTCATAATCTCACTTAGGTCCTTGCTTCTGGAATCCTCAGCTTCAGTTCTTGAGACTGTCAGGTTAGCACACATTACTTTGGTAAGATAATTTAGAAAGCGAAACCTCTAGAGATTAAAGTGGGATACTAAACCAGCAACGACCACAGAAAGGATGATGTTGAGAACTCATACAGGAACTCATAGCGGGGACATCATTGCAGAATTTGACTCATTTCTTTAGTTAAACAATTTATCATGTGGTCTTTCAAGCCCTCCTTTCTGGGTTTGTAAATAAGAGATAATTTTTTTTCATTCCTCATGGAACTGCATTAAATGTTTCTATATCCACAATTCCAGAATTTTAATGAATGGAATTTCACAACAGGTACTTTTTTTTCTTGTGGTCATATTTCTAAAATTGTTATATATTACTGATTTTCAAAAGCTACGTAGGTAAGTGAATTTTGTCTTCTAAGCTTCCAATGTGAAAATTTATTAACATCCCCAGTCTTCACCCTGTACATGAATATTGTATGGAGTATGGTCCTAATGAGACCACCGCAGATGAAGGATTTTTATTGGACTTCACAAACTAGATCCATGACCACCAGATTGGGGCTGCCCCATGACTGAGCTCCCAAGAGCTAGGAGAATACCCAACAGAAAAAGTCATAATGCTTTTCTTGAGTCAATTAATATTGCCTGCCATTGCATATCTAATTTAAAAGACAAAGTGGTTGGCAAAGCTGGCATATATTACTGATGCCAAAATAATATATATATACCACCTACTATATTGTGTGTCTTGAGTGTTCCCAAAGGGCGTATTTTCAAGTTTAATCTCCAGGGTGGCATCTGGGACATCATGACTGCTTTAAGAGGTAGGATCTCTTTGTGTCACTAGGGGTATGACCCTGAAGATTATAAGATTCCAGTTTCATGGTTTGTGATCTAATAAAGCTTGCCTGGAGATAAGAATGCAAAGCTAGCCACAGCCACAGAGGCCAGGCAGTGGAGTTACATACCTTTAATCCCAACAGCTATACTAGTTAGCCATAGAAGCTGGGAGGTAGTGCTGCAAGCCTTTAATAACGGGGGGGGGCTGGGGGGAGGGCATGGGAGAAGGGGAGGGAAAGGGAGAGGGACCTGGAACTGACTTGTGAAGCAACCTTATTTCTTATCTAAATTTAAACTGGAAAATAAAATAAAATAAAAAAAGAATTGTTAGCAAACAGAAAAAAAATACCAGCACTAGAGAGTTATATAAGACAGAAACAGGGTCTCGGAGCTAACATTCAGTCTTAGGCAATTAGTCTTCAGCCATATTGAAGACAGGATGCCCCCTTTCAGCCTTGATAAAGGTAAGAACTCTCTGGTGACTTGGCTGCTTTGATTTTCTGATCTTTAGCTTGAACCCAAATATCTGTCTCTGGGTTTTTATTATTTGTGCTATACAGTCTCACTTACCATCTCCTATGACCAGGCAAGACTTCAAGTGGAAGATGTGGGAAACCAACCCAGCCACACAACCTTGGACCTACAGTCTGTCCTGACTATGGGATGTACTGGGGTAAGGATGGCCTAGGAATTGTGGGAATGGCTAATCAATAAATGACTGGTCTAGCCTAAAACCCATACCAGGAGAGTAAGCCAACCTCACACACTACGAAGAACACCAAGACCCACAGACTGAATAACTCAGAGACCTAGAATAGACCAAACATGACTGGAAGGGGGAAATGTCATAGATTGATGTCTAGCCCATTTTTCATCAGAGTAGCTTCATCCAACAACTGATGGAAACAGATACAGACCCACAGTCAAATATTAGGCAAAGCTTGGGGAATCCTGCAGAAGAGGGGGTGGAGGAGCCAGAGAGGTCAATGACACCCCAAGAAAGCCCACAGAATCAAATAAGTTGGGTTCCTAGGGGCTCACGGAGACTGAACCAACCAGGGAACCTGCATAGGACTGACCTAGGCACTCTGCATGTATGTTATAATATTGTAGCTTGGTCCTCCTACAGAAATCCTAACAGTGGGAAACAGGAGCTGTCTCCAACTCTTTTACTGGTTTTTAGGACCCTACTCCTCATACTGGGTCACCTTTCCCAGCCTTAATACATGGGGAAATGCTTAGTCTTACAGCAACTTGATATGCTATGTTTTCTTGATACCTTTGGAAGATCTTTCCTTTCTTGAGCAGAAACAGAGGAGGAGTGGATTGGATAGTAAAATCAGAGGGAGAAGGACTGGAAGAAGAGGAGGGAGGTGAAATTGCACTGGGGTTAAAAAAAAAGATCCCAGTTTCTTCCTGCCTTTGCTTCCTATTTTACAACATTTCCAAAGATCCAAAAATAACTGGGACTACCAATGATAGACTGGAGTCTCTCAAAGTGTAAGCTAAAGTGAGAATTTTCTTTTTGATAAGTCCATTGTTTCAGGTGTTTTGTCATAATATGAAAATTTATCCAAAATAATGTATCAAGTCTCAAGTCTGAGGAAATTCAGTCTATGTATATGCAACTCTTGCCAGTTGTGGTGGTGCACGCTGGTAGGATTTGCTGAAGGAGGCAGAGGCAAGAAGATCACGAGTTCGAGGTATATGCAACTCTTAATATCTGTGCATATATCCTGTGTGTTTGACATATATTCCATGTATATACTTGAAATATACTCTGTGTGTGTGTGTGAGAGAGAGAGAGCATGTATATGTATGATGTGATACTTAGTAATAGAGGTACTTAAGAATTTTTGAAAGTTTCTTCAATTTTCATGCCACAGTATAAAATTTTACAACTAAAAGATACTTCCAACAAGTATTATATGGAAAGAATTTTAAATTTTAGGTTTATTGAAATCTTCCTGATGTGGATTACAGTTCATTTTCCCATCTCTTTATGGAAACCATAACATAAATACAATAAATTCTTTTGTAGTTACTGAATGTTGTCATCTAGAATATCAGGATTTGTTGTGAAGTGGAATAAATGAGAGTTTGGTTTGATTTTGTTTTGATCAAAGGATCAAAACTGAACTTGTTTTGATGGCAAAAAAAATTGTAAAACTGTTTCCAACTTGTTTTCTGGTATTTTGCTTCGACGGTTTTAACTGAAAGTACAGGACAAAGGGAAAAATGTTTTACATTATGGCATATGCACCAAAGTGAGTGATTTAATAAATATGTGTTTTACTTGGTTCATCTTTAAACTTGCATAGACACTTCTGTTTCCTTTGAACTCTTCTTTAGATTACAAATTAGGATGAAAAGATAAGCCTAAAATCCCCCATCTTAGCACCACCATGTCATTGCAGAGAAAATCAGGATGCTCAAGAAATTATCAACTATGGTTATGAAGCCCCCACCCTTTGAAAGACCTCATCAGTACAGCTTACTGATAGACCTCACCAATACAGCCTACTGGCAGACTGAAATACTGGAATCTTTGCTGAGGTAATTCCAGTCCTGTGGTACTACAAGGTGTCAAGGGCAAGGACCTGATCAGAAAAAGACCACATTTTAGGTTTTCATATTGTTTTAATATCAAGATCTAGGAAGAATGTTGTCACATTTTACTTTGAATCCACTAAGTAAAAATGATGCAAACCATCTCTTCCTTCTGAACATTTCATGCCATGTGTAGATGCCTCAACATCTTCCACATCACTGTCCTCAACAGAGTGCCAGGACTCCCAACCCTTTAGGTGGGTACTTAATATGCTAGACCTTGTGGAATTCTAGAGAACATGAAGAAGCTCAAAGAAACATAGATCTGAGGAGACAATCCGTGTTCTGAGAGGATCATGGACTAGAGAAGCAGAAGAAACAGATATTCTGGCTTTCGAAGACAGAAAAGATGGAATGAAAGTTTTAAAAACATGTTACAAAGGAAGCCAAGATAATGAGACAAAAGACATGGCCACATATGTGAATAGTCCAGGTGGGAAGCCTAAAGTAGTTTACTAGTGGATGGGAACTTCTGTTCTCACCTAGCTTCACTCAGCTTTGTGTTCATAGCACATCTTCAGCGAAACCAATAGGTATGACATGAAAAGAATTCACAGCAGTCAGGGAGAGGAACAAGGAGGAGTGGAGGGAGGGGCAACTTCCATGGGGATGTATTGTATAAGAGAAGGTTGAAAGGAAGGAAGGGATGATGGAAGGAAGGAACAAGAGAAAGGGATGGGGAAGTGAGGGAGGGAGTAACAAAAGAAAGAAAGGGAGGAAAGAAGGAAGGAAGGAAGAAAGAAAGAACTCACAGCATGGCTCAGAGCCGAAGCACAGGAATCCCAGATGGTCTCAACTACCTGACATCATGTGTGATGTTGGTTATTTAATAAAGTACATCTCAGACAGAGAACACTCTGCTGGGGACCTGAGAAATCTCAGCTTACAGCATTTATGGAGTTCACTTTCTGGGAAAAAAAGACAAGAATTTTATACAGAAATTGTTTCTTCTCATGTTCAGAAATCAGTCCAGAGCCCAAATTCACATTCTGGCCATGTCCATGGCTGTCCAGCCTGTATTCTTTGTTAGTTAAACAAACAAAAATTTGCATACACTTTTGGAATTGTTACTGAAAAACAGCAAACTGTCCAGGCTGACTGCTTTGCTGCCCATCCAACGACTTAATTTTCTTAACAGTTAAACAGCTTAATGTTGAACAGTCAGGATGATTTATTTGTTTGTGTGTGCTTTATGCCCTGGCAAAATGTGAAATCTTCTTCCAGACCAACAGCCGTAATGCTTCATCTCTTTCTGCTAAGAGAGAAGTACCAGATGAGACACATAACTAGGCACGAAAAACTGGGGTGCGCAACTGGTGCCATGAGTGTGGAGACAAGAGGTTGTATTCTACCAAGAATCACAGGAGAACCCCCATGGTTTCTGCTATGACATTCCCAGGCCAAAGCAAAATGATGGCTATAGCTCTTCACAGACACAGTACCATGTTTCATCAATGTTTACAATGTGTGGATAGTACTTTAGGAGAGGTGTCCACATCCTACCCCCTCTGAGCTGCCTAAGGGTTAAATAAAAAACTGAACATCTTCAGGAAGAAGTGGAGTCTGGAGATACCAAATCCTTGTCCTTAACTGTGACTTTATGCATCCACTCAAAGAGTTTGCATTCACATCATGATGGTAACGGTGGCAATCAGAGTATGTATGTTAAATCATGTCTTGTGTCCATGGGCCACTTTCTAAATGGATCACACCAAGAAGCAGAGTTAATGCTTCCAGCTATAAATCAGTGAGCCTTAGTTACACACTTGTTCCCAATTTGCGACTAAGAACGGGATCATCTAGACAGGCTCTAAGTGCTTCTTTGTACAAATTGGTCCCAAGACAGCAGAAACAGTTCAATTTGTTCCTGCCTTCCCTTTCTATACATTCACCACTGAAAATGTCACCTCTGACAAACCCACAGGTTGCATTATGGGTCTAAACAGAATGACAGCATCATTGTATATGACAGGAACAAAGGCATTAAAGAATAAGCTGTCCGAGCCTTTGCCCCCACCCACTTTCTAGAGGAAAGTTGGGTTGCTGATGCTGTACTAATACATGTAATAGATTGAGTCAAAGAATAAAATGAAGAAACTGGTTTACTAAAGATAAAAAGAAAATACAGAAGTCTGTATTTCACTGGGTTTCTCTCCCGCAACTGAAAGATCTCTCTAATTTGTACATTCATGAGAATAAGTATTTATAGGTGAAGAGAATAAGTCCATGTTGCACATGGGTCTTCTTTATTACTTAGAAGTGAGTATATGTAAAAACAACTTTTCCTTAAAAGGAAATTGACTTAACTCTAAAAGCAGTCTATAATGACAAGTAAACATCTACTCCATCATGATTAAAACGTGCCACACCTCCCATCTCCCTGAGTGAAACACCAAAGTACTAAAAAGTGTTTTTAAAGCACATTTTAGGTATAGAGGTTTTTATATTTACATATCAATCTTAGTCATATAAACCTAAAATTAAGACTATTCGTATCTACTTAAACAATAAGTTAAATATGTGCATATATGACATAAGTAACGGAGATACAGAAACTGAGATAACTTCCTGAGCAATAGAAAGCTGCAAAGAAAAGATGTGGCTGAGCCTCATAGAAAATCTGCTTTGAAGGATGTACAAAAGCATATATATATAGGAAAAGGAGAGGGGCATGTCCACAGACACTGCACTCAGAAGTAAGGAAGTAGAAATCCTTGGATTATTGGTTATAAAGCAGCTTATGAATACAGCTGAGAACAGACAACAACGACACCCAGGAATGTGTCCAGTCATATACCAATGTAAGTGTCAAATTTTCAAGAGTCAGGGCGACCTTTGGGTAGCCTGTCCACATGGAAGGAAAGAGGAAATTCCTAACCAGAGATCATTGCAAATGTACATATACAGCCCGTATCTCTCAGTGGGCTTAGGAAAAAGGTGAATCACAGAGGCCGTGTTTCATAGGGGAAGAAAAGTAGGGGAGGCAATAGATAGCCCCATAGAGAATTCCAAGCACAGTGCGGTACCTCACTAGATTGTCAACATTGTACATGAAAAATAAAGACACAGAGGTTCTTGCACAACCATATTTATAGCTGCATGCTTGCAATACCCAGGGTATGGAACCAGCCTAGATGGCTATCAGCAGAGCGATAGATTCAAAGTGCAGTGAAGCGCTTCAGTTTCTGAGCCATTCCCAGCCCCAAGACAGTTCTTCTATGTTGCCTAGGATGGTTATTAACTCATTATGCTGTGCATGCTAGTCTTCAGCTTGAAAATACTCCTGTTTTAGACTTGGTTCTTAGACACAGGTGTGTACCACTACTACTGGTTCTAATTCCCTCTCTTTAGCTTTTGCATTGCTGTCTTCTCCCTGAGCCTCATATGGATCAGTCTGGGTCAAGATCTGTTGGAAAGAGATCAGTTACATTACATTGAGGCCTGTTCTACAGGAGAGAGCATATAAATCTGTCTGAAGCACAAAGCCAGAAATGTACTTAGCTGATCGTTTTCTGTTTTCATGTGATAAAAATTAAAAAGCAAAGTGTATTCTTTCTACTATTATCATCACAGATACTTTGTGTTAAGGCTCTTTTTGGACAATAGGGTTTTTTAAATGGCAATGGGATCTATTTCTGCAGAAGATTAGAAAAATACACCATTCTGACTCTTAGAAATAGGTAAGTAAGGAATAGTATAAGCAATTTCTTCAACACTATTCTCATGGAAAACACAAGTATATTTTATAGCATTTGTAGACTCTTCACTGTTGGCCACTGATGGGATACTGAAACCCAACTTAGGAAAAGTAGATCTATAAGCATGAAGGCTGGCATGATGCTTCGCTTAAGCACAGAATAAATTTTAAAGTACAAAAGAGGACAGATTGACTATTTCTTTATCAAAACCTCCATCAATCTTTTTCTCTCCTAACACTTCACAAGTCTTGCCAGCAGGTTGAAGTTTTAGGGTTTTTTTTTTTAGCTTAAAGTCCAATTAGTTCACATTGTCATTTCAGTGCAGACACAAATGTATTCAGTTCATTAGAACAAGCTTAACTTATCTTTCCAAAAGACAGTTTTACTAATGGGTTAAAAACAGGTGCTCTTCAAATTAAGCTGTTCTCAGTAACAGTAAGCTACCCACAAAAGGCCTTGGGGCAAGATCTGTGCATATTAGTACATAAGCAGTGTAGAAGCAAAGAAAGAAATCATTTTTCTCTGACTCCACTGTCCTGAAATATGAGTGTCACCATCACCTGCAGGACTTGGAAATTCAGATAGCTAGACACCTTCCTAGTGAGACTCAACACTGTACGTTTATAGAAGATTTTCCTCTTCTAGCTGTGCCTTGGTCCCACCCCCACTCATTAGCTGTTGAATATTGAGAAGGTTCTGTGGATTCTTTCCACATTGCCCCCATCATTAAAATCTGGGTGAAGTGAGTAGATAATTTGTTTCTGGGAAGATGGATGAGGAAGGTCTCACAGAATGCAAGGGTGTCTTCTCTTGATTCTCTCTTCTGCACCAAGCTGTTAGGCTAGTTTTGTGAACATATCAGATGAGAGACTGATAAATGCCAAAAAGAAAAAATCAACAACAAAAACCCTTGCACTGGAATTGGTCCTGGATCAGTGTTCTGTACTTGTAAAGGTAATATCACCACCCCCTCCTCGTTGTAAGCTTGTGCAGAGCTCTCTTACGGGTTTTGAGCTTCATGACCACAAACTACCTGTGGTGGCAGAAGTTGTTCTTAGCATCCCACAAGCTACCAGGCTATTTCTGTGAGAAGGCACACTTTCCATCCTCTTCACAGTTAAACCCTCCAAAGCTATAGGAACCTCTGCTCCAGATTACAACTGTGCAGGTTATGCAAGGCCTTCTGGGGACTTCACCTTGCCTGCTGTCTCTGGCTCCAACCCAAGAAGAACCAACCAGTCCTGAGAAGCACCGCACAGTAGGACACAGAAAAGTGCCAGACGGAGAAGAAGTCAGCCAGACCTCATTGCCTCCTGCAGCTTCCCATCTGCAGCACCTTCATCTAGAGATAAAGCAGCTCTCAGGTCAAGTGAAGTCCTGAGTTGTCATCGTTGCAATGGACAAGGTGATGGTGCTGTGACTCGACTTCTTTTATACTTAGAAACAGCTGTAGACTTTTAAGTATCTTAGTGAATCCATAGTTGTTAAGGTACCTGCACAGACATTCATCCAGGGGCAAGGGAGAAATGATCTGCTAATTTTATTCCTAAAATTTTAACATTTTAATGTACCACTCCTCTTTATAAATCTACTCATTTCACAGCATTAAAGATTATCTAGATTCTGAGGTTTCGCTACTGCCCAACATATACAAGGTAAAGAAATTTCTCTTTTAAAAAATCATTTAAGAGAAAAGAGATGTGATCATTTAGAATTCTCAAAACAGTGTCATAAAAGTTTTCCAAGGACTATCTTGAAATATTATGCAGACATAAGGGAACAAGCAAAATATGTTCTATTTATAGTCAATAAACATAAATGGCACATTTTTAAAAAGCTCTTACAAAAATTAATAGTTCAGATCAGTCAACTATTGTTTCTAAGGAAAATGCTTGGATGATGTTGGCTCAGTTCCCAACCCAAATTTTCATTTGCTTCTATTAGCAATTCATTATTCCTATGAGAGGCACATCTGCCAAAAATAAATTTTAAACTTTTGAAATGTATAGAGTAAGACTTTACCCTCCTTGTGCTTTTAAACCCTTTTTATGCCATATGCAAATTAGCATAGGAACCACCATAAAGGAGTTGGGCTATGGGATGTGAAGACAGAGCTACACTTGAACATTTTATAGTAAGAATTCCTTGAACCTAAATATTACTACACTATTTTCTACTTGAGAGTATTTTGTGTCATTGTTTTTCTGTTCCTTTTCATTGGGTGTATTCAGTCAACTTTAATAAAAAGGTTCCTCTGTATCTCAAATTTACAACTAAATTAAGGCACATTGGTATAAAACATAATATATGCTCATTAAACCACATAAAACTGAATAGCTCCATTTCCAACTTTAAGAGAGTTGATTGGGTTTCTAAAACAGTCCAGTGAAATTTGTGCTCAAATTTATTATAACACTATTTTTCTTCTTGTTCTCAAACTGAATGGGAGATTTGGGGGCATAGGTCACATCAATATCACCTTCAAAGCTCACTACAACTAAATATAATGAATTTTATAGACATGAAAAACACAAGTCAATGAATTTTATTGTCTCAAAATAAGTAAAACTATAACAACAAAGAACCTTTCCCCGTGTTTTTTGTTTAATTTGATCTTATTCCATCTACATCATTAAGAAAGCACAATGAATATCATACTCTATCATAGTACAAAGAGTTAGGGTTTTAGGCAACAGAGAAAAAAGCAGCACTATAAAAATCAAAATTCCAGTAACATGCAATAAGTGCAGCTCTAAATGACTCTTCCATATTTTCTGAATATCACGAAAAGAATGATAAGAATGCTGTGGTTCTACATGAATCCTAATGGTAACACAGCACAAGACAATGTCACAGTTTCTCAGGCCACCTGGGTTCTGATCCTGATGAGGAGGTAACCCACTTGCCTTACCTATAAGTGGATAGCAGCTCTAGAGTGAACATGATATCCCACCACTGATTACAGCTATGGAATAACTCCAGACATACGGAGTGTCATTCAGACTGAAGGATGAGTAAGGTGGGCAGAGGAAGAGAGAGGAGAGGGAGAGAAGGTGCATTTGGAAGTCATTTGTCTTCTCTGCCTTATTTATCTAAAACTGAAAATAGTAGCAATATTCCTAGAATTGTTAAAAGGTTTGCAATAAAATTTCCAGAATGTATTCCATTTTAAAATCTAGTATAATATAGATTTCAGCAAATAACAGTTAAGGGTTTTTTTTTGTTTTTTTTTTGTTTTGGTTTGGTTTTTTTGGTTTTACGAGACAGGGTTTCTCCGTATTGTTTTGGAGGCTGTCGGTCCAGCCCGGCCTCGAACTCACAGAGATCCGCCTGCCTCTGCCTCCCGAGTGATGGGATTAAAGGCGTGCTCCACCACCGCCTGGCTAACAGTTAAGTTTTCATATCATGTGTATGAAGTTGTTTTTGGAATAAGAAGTGTTTTCCAAATTGAAGACCCTAACATCATGCCACACATTTATGTGATGTGATGAGACTCTGTAAGGGAAGGGCTTCTGTGTTGAGTATTCCACATTTATTTTCTCTGCTCTTCTTCCTTCTTCCCTCCTGTCCTTTCCAATCAACCCTTTTTAGGGGGGTCCACTTCTTACATTATCTATACATTCCATCATTTCACATGTCATTTGATCACTAGAGCAATAGTGTCCATACTTATTTAATGACTCCTTTTTACTAAGACTATTATTAATGAAACACAGCCTGGTATAATTATAACCAAATATTCTGCTTTCCAGATGGTTCCTTCATAGGTTTTCCAACTCAGAGAAACCTCATTTTTTACTCTATAGCATTGTTCATGCTTTACTACACGAAATCTACATCACAGTTAACATAGCTTCATAAGCAAAAGGCTATTTTTAAAATTAATTATGAGGAATTAACCTATATCCATAAACTAAGTAAGAGCATGAATGATAACTCCTGAAAACTTTTTAAGAATTATATACGGCAGCTGATGTTCAGCAGGGGGCTAAAACCACAACTCTTGTGATACCCTTCCCTAGATTGTCCATTACAGCACAGAGAATTTGCAGGCTTCCCTGTGCCGGTAAAACACTGGAAGCAGGCAGCTTTTGTAATAGGATCATGGGCTAAAACAGAATGAGTCAATCTGATCGATAGAAATTGCACATGCAGCAAAGAGCTCTTAATGGACCTTAATCTCCATTAGGCTGAGTTGGAGGAAGTTGCAAGGGAAGCTGCATCACATTTCAGCCATTTATAGTAGCATCATGGTCCATGCACAGCTCTCAGTGAACCAGAGTGTTCATCCTGGGGTGCTCTGGGACAACCATCAATGGGATGGCATACCCTCACATCACTGGTGTCCAGGAAACATTCTAAGGAGTACTCTAGAGAATTGTCTCCAAGGCTTATTAAAATTTTAGCAGGAATTCATGATGAGTCAACCAGAAGAACATTAGCACACAAAGCTTTTCTGTCAGGTGTAATTAAATGTGGTTTAGAATTCCTGAGGAATGAATAAAGACCAAAATGAGCAGTTTTAAGCTTATTACCAAAGACCCTAAGAATGTATCTGATGAAAAGAATGATAAAGATCAAGTTTTACATAAAGACACAAACTTTGCAAGTGATACATTAAAAAATGAAGAATAATCTAATGTTTAAATGTCCTGAATGTAAAATTAACTCCTCTCAATTTAATATATATTAGGTAAAGCATCATGTCAAAATTCAAAAGAAAGGGAAAATTATGCACAATTTAGAAGATTACCCATTGTGCGGGCATTCAGAAATTACAGCATAATACCACCTAATTAATGTTGATTGTGGACTGTGATTCCAAATAGTATGAGTGTACTACAAGGATATTGCAGTGTACATTCACATACCCTCCTTACAAAGTCCTTGATATCAGAGACCAAAATAGAGTAGTTAACAGCAGAATGCTATATTTCTTTTTTTAAATGCCTTTCTTTAAGTAAAATTTTGTGATACAAATTTCAAAATCAAAATATTTTTAAGCATGAAAACACCTGAGCTATGGTACTAATAAGTGTTTTCAAATGTTTACGTTACATAGTTGGAAAAGTGTGTATTTTTCTGTGCAACATCAATAATTTCTAACACAGTTGCTTTTTTAAATCGTTGACCTGTAGCACAGAATCAGTGCTTAACTTTGTTCTTCTTGTACTTCGTTATTGAGTATCAAATGGTTCCATCCTCACACCTGACTTCCAGTTAGAAAATTCCTATAAATGTATGTGACACACACTAAATGAATAAATTAATTATTGTACATCCCCTGAAGGCCAAAATGCACTTTTAAAAAACCATTTTATGTTACTTACCTCTAACAATGGTTACATAAAAATCAACCCTCACTTTTTCTGAATAAATTAAAAAGTAAACAGATGCAATAATCTGCAATGTATTTAGAACATTCTGCCTATAAATGTCTTGAGGTCTTTTGGGCGCATGTCAGAAGATCACTTCAAAACAGAAATACAAAACAATAGCTAAGTTTTACTGTTTGTCTGAGCACTTCTGCAGTGGAGATCATATCAACATCTGTGGACTGCTCAGAAATGCCACTTTATTGTCTTCACCTACAGGTGTGAAAAAATAGAGCTATAAAGTTTTAATGGATGTATTATTCCACCAGTAAATAGACTAACAATGATAAGAAGAAATATGAGTAGCCAAATAAGTTTAAACTCCTTAGGGTTGAACAGAGAGAAGAAAGAAATTTTTTATTTTTTATTTAAATTAGAAACAAGCTTATTTATATGTCAATCTGTCCTCCCCTGCACCCCCACCGACTCCCTATCCCATGCACTTTCTGCTCCTCAGGGAGGGTGAGGCCTTCCATGGGGGATCCTCAAAGTCTGTCATATCATTTGGAGCAGGGCCTATGCCTTCCCCCATGTGTCTAGGCTTAGAGAGTATCCCTCTATGTGGAATGGGCTCCCAAAGTCCATTCGTATACTAGGGATAAATACTGATTCACTATCAGAGGCCCATAGACTGCCCAGACTTCCTAACTGACACCCACATTCAGGAGATCTGGGTTGGTTCTACACTGGTTTACTAGCTATTAGTCTGGGGTCCATGAGCTCCCCCTTGTTCACATCAGCTGTTTCTATGGGTTTCTCCAGCCTGGTCTTGACCTCTTTGCAAAAGAAAATGTTTAAAGCAAGTCAATTACCAATGTCAGAAGGATTACCTGTTTTAGTTATATTATTGTTTTAGTTATATTATTGCTCTCTACCAATTGCTTTTATTTTGAAAAGGCAGACTTAGATGGAATGCCAAAGAAACCATAAGGATTCAACGTATCTTACTCAATGAATAAATGAATCAATATCATTCCAAGAAAATAATGTAAAGAAGCATAAGTTTCCATTTGATATCCAAGATATTACAAGATAAATAGTATCTGTTTACAAAAATAACAGGCAATCTTTCTGTTACATAATTATACCAGCATCCTTGAACCATCAGACAGCCTTACCTGCCTCCAACAAGTTGGACAACAAGGAATAAATTGAGGGTAGAGAAGAAAGTGCTTTGACAGAAAAGTTTCTCATGATATAATACATTTCTAATAATTTTCACTTTAAATTCATTATTTAATACAAAAATAAATAGAATAATTCAAGTGAGAAGTTTTGAGCTCTCACATTTCCAGTTTACTAGTACATGACTCATTCATGCCATTGAAATTTTCCTCTATAAGTCATTTTAATCATAGAGAACCTAAAATCAATATTATTACATCATTTCTTGATAGATAGAAAAGGAGAAGTTTAACAACCTTTGTGTAATCAATTCTGACTGCAGAAAATATAGAATGAATTTGATAACTCCAAAATATTTTATACACAATTTTTTAAGTAAAAGCAAAAATCTCTGAATTTAAGATTATCTTAGATCCAGTAGCACATTTGAAATTGAGCTGTTAGGCTAAGTTAAGTGCAGGGATTGGACACTGTACCATTTTTGCAAAAATTATCTAGTTTTTATCAATGACTAGTCAAGGTGATCCACTTAGCTCTTATGGTTTCTGCAGTTGTAGATTCCAGCAGCTGGTCTACCAAGGAGCATAGATCTCTGTATACTCTAACATATCTACCAACCATGCAATTACCCAGCAATGTACCCTCTGACTACAATAGACTACCCTATCAATACATGATCACTGAGGAAACAGTGGCCCAACATCATGGGAGTAGCCGACCACTTTCTCATTGGACTTAATGCCTTCTCCTCAAGTGGAAATTTATATCTAGCACTATAACTAAGGCCAAGATCTTGTAGCTAACCAGGTCATAGACCTTAGTGGAGAATCCTACTATGATTCTGTTAAATGAACAAAATAGACTTCTAGTGACTGTTTGTTATACCCATAGATAAGTGTACATCAACCTTCATTAGAGAATTTTGTTTTGTGGTAGATGGAAATTAATACAAAGACCCATAACTAGTCAAAGCACAGGGAATAAGAGACTATGAATGCTCAGAATCATCACAACTCTTTTCCCAAGGCTCAGGGAGCAGGGTAAAGAGGGGTCAAAGGGTTTTTAAGAATCAGAGGCAGAAGCTGGGGAGGGTAATGCATGCCTTTAATCCCAGCACTCAGCGTGCAGAGTCAGGTGGATCTCATGAGTTGGAAGCCAGATGGTCTACAAAGTGAGTTCTAGAGCAGCCAGGGATGTTATAAAGAGAAACCCTGTCTCAAGAAAAAATAATAAACAAACAACAACAAAAACAAAATTATCAGAGATCAGAGGCAGAGATGACTATAAGGAAAGATATTTTCTGAACACAACAAAGTAATTGCACTTATGAACTCTCAGTAGTGAGTTCAGCATGCATAAGACCTCCACAAGCTAAAACCACATGAAAGCATGAAGTCTTACCTCTGTCTGGGAACAATTGTTAATTGATAGCTGGTAAGAGAGAGAGAATCAGTTTTCTTTAAGGGTGTGGCATCTGGTAGACATACCATGCTCTAGGGGAAAGCTACTTTCCAATATATATAACTAACACAATTTGTACTTAAATGTTTTTAAGGACACAAAATTGAATGTGTGGTGGAAAGGAACAGTTATTGACTGCAAATGGGAGTGAATAATTTTAAGCCACTATGAAAATCAGAGTGAAGATTCTGCCCCAAGCCAAACAGAAGTACAGCTACATTATTCAGCTATGCTACTCTTAGATATATACACAAAAGATTCTATATCACACTTGAATAATAAATGCTCATCGCTGTTCATTGCTACTGTAGTTACAGATCCTTGGAAGTAGAAACAGCCTAGATGTCCACCAACTGACCAATGAATGGTGAAATTGTTGTATATTTACACAAAACCGAGTATTATTTGACCATTAAGAAAAGCAAACCTACAAAATTCACAGGAAAATGAATAGAAGAAATCATTCTAAGGAGGTAACCAGACACAAAAAGACAAATGTGGCATGCCTTCTCTCATTTGTGGATATAGCCTTTAATCTTCAGACTTGTCTGTTTTATTTGTGATGTTCACAGAAGTCAGAAAATTTATAAGAGTCATATTTATAAGAGTCATAGGGTGGTAAGTGACTAAGGGAGAGGAGATATAACACAGTGGTATAAAGGGTTTAAGGGGAAATGGCATCAGCAAGATTAAGTTGGTGCTAAGGAGGGGAGGGAATGGTAGAGGAGGGAATCAAAGGAGGGATAAATAACACTAAAGACCTTTAGAAAACTTCAAGGAGATCTACTACTGTAAAAGCTTCATATATATGTAAATACACACATAAAAAGAATTAAAATAGTGATATTATCTAGTGAAGTGACAATACTCCTACTAGACCCTACAGGTTAACAAATAAAGAGCATAGTGCTAAAAATGTGTTACTTACTTTGGAGTTGTTGGCCAATGAGCTCTCATATGCCACCAAATATTATAGACAATTACCAGTGGTCTTCCATATCCTTGAAAACTTGATGTTGAGACCCTGTTACCAAGGACACTATGCACATAAGTCACAGAAATTGGGCAAAACACTTGGAAGTTTCATCCCTACTACCTAGCTTTAGTAGTACCAGAAGGTGCTATGTATACAAATGGAGAGGAAAAATATTCATCCATCTTTCCCAGCTATAATTCCTTGAACTGTAGAAATGACTGACCTGTAATACATGTCTACTGATACAATCATAGCAGGAACTTTTGGCTTAGATTTAAGTCCCACTCTACAAGATAAATCCCATATCTGATTCTATCATAGGACCCAAAAGCATGAACCTATATGGTTATTCTGTTAATGACCTCCCAATGACTTATGGTTATATTCGTAAGTTAATACAACTCTCATTCCTCTTTGGAGAAGTTTTTATTTGCAATAGATGGTAATTAACACAGAGATTTACAACTGACCAATGTAGCAGAGACTAAGAATTATACAGTTCCTCTACTAAGTCTCAGAAATCATTTCAGAAGAGAACATAGATTGCAAATGCAGAGACAGCATAAGATTATGAGGAAGCAGTGTCTTAAAGGCACAGTAAGGCAGCTGCACATATGAGCTCACAGCAGTTGTGACAGCATGCCCAAGATTTGTACAAGATTAAGCCAGACAAACTCTCAGCACAGAGCAGGGAGGTAGGCATGAGATCCCACCCCTTGCTGGGGAGTTGGCAACAAATAGCTGACAGAAAGGGGAGAAAATCAGTTTTCTTTAAGACTATAACCTCAAAAAGTACAAGATACAGCAAAAGGCTATGCATCTAAGACTATTTGGATGGTACAAACTGGACTTGATGGGTTTAAAAAAATAAAAGAGGACTTAAGGTTGGATGAGTGAGGAAGAGAGATGGATCTGGGAGAAATTATGAATGGGGTAAATTATTAAAACACATTGTCAGAAATTCTCAAACAGTTAAAATATGTGTGGTGGTGTTGAAAATAACTTAAGTGAAGCTAACTTTTTTTTTAAAATCTACCTTATTCAACATACATAAATCAATAAATACAATCCACCATTTAAAGATACTGAAAGACAAAAACAACATGATCATCCCATTAGTATAGAAAAAACCTTTGGAAAAAAATCCAACACTCCTCTACGATAAAAGTCCTGGAGAGATTAGAGATTCAAAGGACATACCTCAACATAATAAAGACAGTATACAGCAAGTCCATAGCTAACATCAAGTTAAATGGAGAGAAACTAAAAGCAATTCCACTAAAATAAAGAATATTACAATGTTGTCTACTCTCTGTATACCTATTCTATATAGTACTTGAAGTCTTAACTGGAAAAATAAGACAACTGAAGGAGATCAAGGGGATGCAAATTGGAAAGAAAGAAGTCAAAGTATCTTTATTTACAGATGATAGTTTACATAAGTGACCTGGAGAAATTCCAACAGAAATCTCGTACAATTGATAAACATTTTCAGCAAAGTAGCTGGATACAAAATTAACTCAAAAGAAAACCAATAGTACTCCTAAATACAAATGACAAACACACAGAAATTGTGGAATAATACCTTTCACCATGGCCTCAAGTCATGTAAAGTATATCAGGGTAACCTGAATGAAGCAAGGAGAAGATTTGAATGATAAAACTTCAAGACACTGAAGAAGATATCAGAAGATGTAGAGTTTCCTATGATCATTGGTCAGTGGGATTAATATAGTAAAAATGGCCACTCTATCAAAAGTAATCAGATTAAATGCAACCCCCATCAAAATTCCAATACAAATCTTCACAGGTCTTGAAAGAACAAATTTTAGCTTCATATGAGAAAGCACATAGAAACCTAAACAAACAACAGAAAGGAAAAACAAGAAGGCTAAAAGAACCCTGAATAATAAAATAACTGCAGGAGGTATCACTAACCTCAATTTCAAGTTGTACTACAGAGAAACAAGATGTGTTCATTAACGAATCCAATCAAAATCCCAGACATAAGTCCTCACACCTAAAGACATCTGATTTTCAATAAATAGTCCAGAAATACACACTGGAAAAAGATATAATCTTCAACAAATGATATGCTGGATGGCTGCATGCAGAAAACTGCAAATAGACCCTTCTATCATCCTGCATAAAACTCAACTCCAAATAGATCAAAGACCTCAACATCAAACCAGTGGTGTTGGTGCATGCCAGCACTCAGCAGGCAGAGGCAGATAGGTTTCTGTGAGTTCAAGGCCAGTCTGGTCTACAGAATGAGTTCCAGAATAGCCACATATAGTATAAAGAAACCCTGCCTAAACAACAACAAATACACTTAACCTGATAGACAAAAATTCTTGAACTCATTGGAACCTGAAAAGACTTTCTGAACAGAAACATACTTATTAGCACAAGCACTATAATCAACAATTAACAAATAGGACCTCATGAAACTAAGAAACTTCCAACACACACTGCCATCCAGACAAAGGAGCAGCCTACAAAATTGGAAAAGATTTTTACCAACTGCATATCTGATAGAGGGACAAATATCCAAAAATACAGAGAACCCAAACCTAGATATCGAGAAAACAAATAACCCCAGTTTTAAATGAAGTGCAGATCCAAAAAGAAAATTCTCAAAAGAGTAACTCAAATGACCAAGAAACACTTAAAAATGTTGAACATTCTTGACTTCCGCCCACATTCAGGGCAGAGAGCAGAGGTGAGTACCGGGTCCCCATCTTAGACCCAAATTCCTCCCACTTGCCCTCTCTCATCCCCTGGCTTGGGGACTGAAGCCAGGTCAACCTCACCACCCCCCACCCAGAACTACTAAGTGACCAGGAGCCTGCAGAGAGAGCTGGTCCACTTCCACCCACACTCAGGGCAAAGGGCAGAGGTAAGCACCGGGTGTCCATCATAGACCTGAATTCCTCCCTCTTGCCCTATCTCGGATCCCTTGGCTTGGGGACTGCAGCCAGGTTGACTTGCACCCAGAGGAATGACCATAAGACTAGGAGCCTGAGAGAGAGCTGTTCCACTTCCATCCATACTGAGGGCAGGGGGCAGAGGAGAGAGAGCAGAGTCGAGAGAGTGTTGGATTTGCTTGCACCCACCAAAAGGGTACCCTGGTCACCTACCCACTAGGAGAGGAAAAGACTGTTTCTACACCTACTGGAAAAAGTGATGGGGAAGAGGCAATAAAAGAACACACTCAGCAACAGAAAATCAAATATGACACCACCAGAGTCTAGAGATTCTACACCAGTAAGACCTGAACACCTCAATGCAGATGAAGCAGAAGGGAATGACCTTAAAAACACCTTCATGAAAATAATAGAGGCTCTCAAAGAGGATGTGAGAAAATCCCTTAAAGAAATAGAATAAAAAACAAATAAAAAATTCTAACAAATGCAAGAAAGGAAGGTAAACACGAAGCAAAAATTATAAGAAACAATTCAAACAGGGAAAGGGTTGAAAGGTGACATAGAGACAATAAAAAACACAGTCTGAAGGAATCCTGGAAATAGAAAACCTCCTACAGATGCAAGCATAACTAACAGAATATAAGAGATGGAAGAGAGAATCTCAGGTGTTGAAGAAACACTAGGAGAAATAGATTCATCCATCAAAGAAAATCTTAAGTCCAACAAATCCCTAACACAAAATATCCAGGAAATATGGGACACCTTGAAAAGAAAAAAAATCCAAGAATAATAGGTATAGAAGAAGGCGAAGAAACCCAACTCAAAGGGAAAAAAAACACATTCAACAAAATCATAGAAGAAAAGTTTCCCAACCTAAAGAAAGACATGCCAATGAAGGTACAAGACGCTTACAGAACACCAAATAGAGTGAACCACACAAAAAAGGCCCCCTCGCCACATAATAATAAAGACCCAAGAATACAGAATAAAGAAAGAATACTTAGAGCAGCTATGGAAAAATGTCAAATAACATAACTACAAACCTATAAGAATTACACCCGGCTTCTCCATGTAAACTATGAAAGGCAGAAGGTCCTGGATAGATATTTTCTATCAACACTAAGAGACCACAGATGCTGGCCCAGACTACTATAACCAGAAAAGCTTTCAATCACTATAGATGGAGAAAACAAGATATTCCATGACAAAACCAGATTTAAACAATACATATCCACTAACCCAGCCTTACAGAAACTTCTGGAAGGAAAACTCCAGTCCAAAGAAGTTAACTACAATGAGAAAAACATAGGCAATAGATAATCCCACTTTACCAACAGCCAAAAGAGAAAAGGGGTGGAAATCCACATGCAATTCGACCAAGAACAACCATTCCAAAACAAATGAGAATGAGCAATCAAAGGTCATTAATATTCATCAATATTAATGGTCTTAACTCACCCACAAAAAGACACAGGATAACAGAATGGATTCGAAGACAGAATCCATCCTTCTGCTGCATACAAGAAACACACCTCAGCTTCAAAAGCAGATATTACCTCATAGTTAAGTGTTGGGAAAAGATTTTCCAATCAAATGGTCCCAAGAAACAAGCAGGATTAGCAATCCTAATATCTAACAAACTAGATTTTAAACTGAAATCAATCAAAAGAGATGAAGAAGGTCATTTCATATTCATCACAGGAAAAATCAACCAAGATGAAGTCTCGATTCTAAACATCTATGCCCCAAATACAAAGGTATCCACATTCATAAAAGAAACATTACTAAAACTCAAACCACATATAAAACCTCACACATTTATAGTGGGAAACTTCAACACCCCACTGTTACCACTAGACAGGACTACCAGACAGAAACTTAAAAAAGACACAAAGGAACTAATAGAAGTAATGACCCAACTGGGATTTGCAGACATCTGTAGAACATTTCATCCACATAAAAAAGAATATACCTTGTTCTCAGCGACACAAGGAACCTTCTCAAAAGTTGACCACATACTTGGCAGCATAGCAAACCTCAACAGGTACAAAAAATTGGAATTACTCCATTTATCTTATCAGACCTCCATGCATTAAAGTTAGAGTTCAACAACAACACAAATTGTAGAAACCCTACAAACTCATGGAAATTGAATATGTACAATTGCACCAGTCCTGGGTCAAAGAAGAAATAAAAAAAGAAATTAAAGACTTCCTAGAATTCAATGAGAATGAAGACACAACATACCCAAAGTTATGGAACACTTTGAAAGCAATGTTAAAAGGAAAGTTCATAGCACTAAGTGCCCACGTAAAGAATTAACAGCACAACGGAAAATTCTAGAACACAAGAAAAAACTCTCACTCAGGAGGAGTAGAAGCCAGGAAATAATCAAATTGAGCAGAAACTAGAAAATCAATACAAAGAATCAGTGTAACAAAGAGTTGGTTCTTTGAGAAAATCAAGATAGACAAACCTTTATCCAAACTCAGCAAATGGCACAATGTGAACCTGAAAACTAACAAAATAAAAAATGAAACGGGGGACATAACAACAGACACTGAGGAAATCCAGAGAATCATCAGGTCATACTTTGAAATCCTGTACTCCACAAAATTCAAAAATTTAAAGGAAATGACAACTTTCTGGATAGATATCACCTGCCAAAATTAAATCAAGAACAGATGAGAAATTTAAATAGACCTATAACCCCTAAGGAAATAGACACAGTCATCAAAAGTCTCCGAACCAAAAAAAGCCCAGGTCCAGATGGTCTCAGTGCAGAATGCTACCAGAATTTCAAAGAACAGCTTATACCAATTCTTCTCAAAGTATTCCACGCAATAGAAGCAGAAGGGTCTTTGCCAAACTCTTTCTATGAGGCTTCAATAACCTTGATCCCCAAGCCACACAAAGACCCGAGTAAGAAAGAGAACTTCAGACCAATTTCCCTCATGAATATTGATGCAAAAATACTCAATAAAAGACTGGCAAATCAGATCCAATAACACATCAAAAAACTCATCCACCATGATCAAGTAGGCTTCATTGCAGGGATGCAGGGATGGTTCAACATATGAAAATCTAGCAATGTGATCGACCATATAAACAAGCTGAGGAACAAAAATCCCATGATCATCTCACTAAATGCTGAAAAAGCCTTTGACAAAAATCCAACACCCATTCATGATAAACAACTTGGAGAGATCTGGGATAACAGGAAATTACTTAAACATAATAAAAACTATATAAAACAAACCAACATCAACATCAAACAGAATGGAGAGAAACTCAAGACAATTCTTCTAAAATCAGGAACAAGTCATGGCTGTCCCCTCTCCCCATATCTCTTCAATATTGTACTCGAAGTTCTATCTAGAGAAATAAAACAACAAAAGGAGATCAAGGGGATACAAATTGGAAAGGAAGAGGTAAAACTTTCACTATGTGCACATGATATGATAGTTTACATAAGTGATCCAAAGAACTCTACCAGAGAACTCCTGCAGCTGATAAATACCTTCAGAAAAGCAGCAGGATACAAGCTCAACTCAAGAAAATAGTAGCCCTACTATAAACAGACAATAAGATGGCTGAGAAAGAAATCAGAGAAACATCACCCTTTACAATTGCCACACACAACATAAAATACCTTGGGGTAATGCTAACCAAACAAGTGAAAGACCTATATCACAAGAACTTTGAGTCTTTAAAGAAAGAATTAAAGGAGACGCCACAAATGGAAAGATCTCCCATGCTCTTGGATAGATAGGATCAATGTGGTAAAAATGGCAATCCTGCCAAAAGCAATCTACAGACTCAATGCAATCGCCATCAAAATTCCATCACAATTCTTCACAAACCTTGAAAGAAAAATTCTTAACTTTATATGGAAAAACAAAAAACCCAGGATAGCCAAGACTACCCTGCTCAACAAAGCAATATCCGGAGGCATCACCATTACTGACTTCAAGCTCTATTATAGAACTATAGTCCTGAAAACAGTTTGGTATTGGCACAAAAATAAACAGGTAGACCAATGGAATCAAATTGAACACTCTGAGATTAATCCACAAACCTATGAACAGCTGATTTTCGACAAAGAAGCTAAAATTATACAATGGAAAAAAGATAGCATCTTCAACAAATGATGCTGACATAACTGGATATTGTCATGTAGAAGACTGCAGATAGATCCATGTCTATTGCCATGGACAAAATTTAAGTCCAAATGGATCAAAGACTTCAACATAAATCCAGCCACACTGAAACACTTAGAAGAGAAAGTGGGTGGTACCCTTGAATGAATTGGTACAGGAGACCGTTTCCTGAACATAACTCCAGTAGCACAGCTAGTAAGATTGATAATTAATAATAATGGAACCTCTTGAAATGGAGAAGCTTCTGTAAGGCAAAGGACACAGTCAGCAAGGCAAAAAGGCAACCCACAGATTGGGAAAAAGATATTCACTAACCCACATCTAACAGAGGGCTGATCTCCAAAATTTACAAAGAACTCAAGAAGCTACTCTCCAAAAAACCAAAGGACCCAATTAAAAATTGTAGGACTGAACTAAATAGAGAATTCTCAATATAGGAGTCCAAAATGACTGAGAGACACTGAAGAAAGTGCTCAACATCCTTAGCTAATAGGGAAATGCAAATCAAAACAACCCTGAGATATCATCTTACTCCTGTCAGAATGACTAAAATCAAAAACACCAATGACAGCTTATGCTGGAGAGGATGTAGAGAAAGGGGAACACTCCTACACTGCTGGTGGGAGTGCTGACTTGTACAGCCACTTTGGAAATCAGTATGGAAATTCCTCAGGAAAATGGGAATCAGTCTACCACAAAACCCAGCAATTCCACTCTTGGGCATATACCCAAAAGATTCACATTCATACAACAAGGACATCTGTTCCACTATGTTCATAGCAGCATTATTTGTAATACCCAGAACTTGGAAGCAACCTAGATGCCCCTCAACTGAAGAGTGGATAGAGAAAATATGGTACATTTACACAATGGAGTACTACTCAGTGGGAAAAAAACCAATGGAATCTTGAAATTTGCAGTCAAATAGATGGCACTAGAAGAAACCATCCTGAGTGAGGTAACCCAGTCACAAAAAGACAAACGTGGTATGTACTCACTCATATATGGATTTTAGACATGGATCAGGGGAGTGTCAGCCTACAATCGCAATGCCCATGAGTCTGGGAAAAAGGAAGTTTCCCAAGAGATATGCATGATACCCCAGAAAGTGGAATGAGGCAAGACGTCCTGATCAGAGTGGGAACATGAGGGTAGGAGAGAGGGAACTAGGAAAAAGAGAGGGGTGTAAGAGGAAGGTAGAAAAAGACATGGGTGAGCAGGAAGGTTGAGTCCGGGTAAGAATAGAGGAGTCCAGGACAAGAGATAACATAATATTTGGAGTCATTATAGATTTGAGGAGAGAGTTGACACTAGTGAAATTTCCAGAGGTCTACACTGATAACACCAACTGGAAAACTAAGTAATAGCAGAGAGACTACATTAATAGCTCCTACCTGATGATAAGGTTGATGACTACCTTATATGCCATCTTATAACCTTCATCCAGTGACTGATAGAAGTAGAGACAGATACTCACAGTTCAACACTGAACTGACCCTTTGGAACTCAGTGACCGAGATGGAAGAGTGATGAGCAAAGGGGTCAAGACCATGCTGGTGAAACACACAAAGACAGCTGACTGGGTAAGGGGGAGATCTTGAACCCCAGACTGATGGCTAAGAGGCCAACAGGACTGATACAGACTCCATGAATGTGGTGTCAGTGAGGAGGCCTCAGAAATCTATGGGGCCTTGGGTAGTAGATCAGTGTTTACCACGGCATACAAATGAACTTTGGGAGGCCATTGAACATGGAGGGATGCTCTCTCAGCCTAGGTCTTGCCCTGGATGAAATGACAGACTTTAGAGATCCCCCTACGGAGGCCCTCACCCTCCCTGGGGAATGATGTGGGGATTGGGTTGGTGGGGGGGGCTGGTGGAGGGACAAGGGGAGGACCTGGGATTGACATTTGAAATATGCATGTTTCTAATTTAAATAAAAACAAATAAAACAAAAAATGTTGAACATTCTTAACTATAAGGGAAATGCAAATCAAAACCACTTTGAGATTTAATTTCACACCCATCAGAATGGCTAAAATTACTAAAACAAGGTACAGCTCATCCTGAAGAAGATGCATAGTAAAGAGAACACTCATCCATTGTAGGAGTGCAAACTTGTTCATCCACTGTGGAAATCAGTGTGGCAGTTTTTTAGGAAAATGGGACTCAATTCACCTCAAGACCCAGCAATACTGCTATGCTCATAGCAGCATTATTCATAATAGCCAGAACCTGGAAACAACCTAGATGCTCATCAATCAAAGAGTGGATGAAGAAAATGTGGCACATGTATGCAATGGAAGATTACACAATGGGAAAAACTGACATCTTGAAATTTGCAGGCAAATGGATAGAACTAGAAAAAACATCCTCAGTGAGGTAACCCAGACCCAGAAAGAAAATTTATTCATAGGTGGACAGCAGATGTAAAGCAAAGGATAGGCAGGCTATAATCTACAACCCCAGAGAAGCTATGTAAAAAGAGGGAACCCTAAGAGGGCTATATGGATCACCCTAGGGAGGGTAAATAGTTAAGATTTCCAACATAAAATGGGAAGAGTGGTAGAAAGGAAGGGATAGAGGATCCAGAAAACCAAATTGGGGGAGGGAAAGAGGGGTAGAGCAATGAAAGAGATATCTTGATAGAGGGAGCCATTATGAGGTTAGAGGGAAACCTGATGCTAGAGAAATTTTCAGGAATCCACAAGGATGACCCCAGCTAAGATTCCTAACAATAGTAGAGAGGGTGTCTGAGCAGGCCTTCCCCTTTAATCACATTAGTCACTGCCCTAATTGTCATCATAGAACCTACATTCAGTAACTGATGGAAGCAGATGCAGTGACCCATAGCCAAGCACTGGGTTGAGCTCCTGGAGTTCAGTTGAAGAGAGGGAAGAAAGATCATATGAACAAGGAGGGTTAAGACCATGATGGGAAAAACCAGAGCTAGCTGATCCCGGCTAGTGGGAGCTCATGGACTATGGACTGACAGCTGGGGAACCTGCATGGGATTGGACTAGATCCTCTGAATGTGGGTGACAGCTATGTGATTTGACATGTTTGGGGGCCCCTGGCACTGGTACCAGGACCTATCCCAGGTGTATGAGATGGCTTTTTGGAGTCCATTCTCTATGGTGGGATACTTTACTCAGTCTTGATACAGGGAGAAGAGAATTGGTACTGCCTCAACTTAATATGCCAGACTTTGTTGGCTCCCCAAGGAAGGTCTTAACCCTCTCTGAGGAGTGGATGGGGCATGGAAAGGGATGAGGTGGGGTTGGGAAAAGAGAATGGGGGGGGACTAAAATTGATATGTAAAATGAAAAATAAATTTTTAAAAGAAACTGTGGTACATCTCCACAATGGATTATTTTTCAGTGGTTAAAATAAATGAATTCATAAACTTCATAGGTAAATTAATAGAACTAGAAAGAAATCATCCTGAGTGAGGTATACCAGACCCAGAAATACAAATATGGTATTATTTGATTATATATGGATATTAGCTGTTAAATCCATGATAATCAAGTTATAATCCATAGAGCCACAGGGGTTAGATACAGAATAAAGACTTGGATGGGGGCAGATAGATCTCATTAGGAAAACAAAGTAGAATAGATAATTATGGACGAATGGGGGGTTGGAATGGGAGGATCAAGTGGGGATGGAGAGAATATAGGGAAACAATTAAAATTAAAGACCATTTGAGTGGTAGTATGGAAACCTAAAACAGTATAATCTTCTTAAAATATAAACATATATTCAGGTAACCTAAATGAAATTGGCAAATATTGGGGAAATATAGTCTCAACTGGTCATGTCTTGTCATCAAATGAAGCTTCCAGTACTGTTACTGAGTTACAGTATAATTGAGTTGTTTCCCAAAGGAGTACTGTGAAAATCCCCAAACATCCTAGGTTGTTGCAGCGACTACAGGCTGCTCTCCACAAACTGATTGCAAATCTCCATTCATGAATACAATATCTACACAACTCACTGAATTCAAACTGATGCCTTACACTCTAGCATCTTTGATACAAGAATGCACTGCACACTACCGAGAGAGACATAAAAAGCACCAGGCCAGCCACAAATCCTTTGATCTACAAATGTTTCAGGCCTGCAAGATATGCTAGTCCAATGGTGGCACAAAACTTGTGGGAGTAACGAACCAGTATCTGATTTGACGTAAGGTCCATGCTTCCTGGGTGATCAATGACCAAAGACTAGACAGCAGAGGACCCTAGGGTAAAAACAAATACGACTGTCCTGAAAAATACGCAGCAATAAAATGACTGCTAGTGACATTCTGTTATACTCACAGATCAGTGCCTTTCTCGTCCATCAGAGATGCTACTTTCGATAGCAGATGAGAACTAGACATTACACAGAGTGAGAGGTCTTGGAACATTCAGCCCTAAATAGGATGTCTCTATCAAGTCTCTTCTTTCAGCTGAGGGAAACCCATGGAAGAGGAAGCATAAAGAGTGTAAGAACCAGAGAGAATGGAGGACACCAAGAAAGCAAGGCCCTCCAAAAAAGCAGGATCAGCAAACATATGGACTCACAGAGACTGAGGCAGCATTATCCAAGCCTTCAAAGATCCATACCAGATCTTTAGAGTAGTCAGTGGGGGTTTTTAAATGCAAATGAGCAATTTTCTGATTCTTGTACCTCCTCTTAGGTTCTTTTTCCTTCTGTTTGTTTGTCTTGTCCAATGTGTTAGTTTTTGTTTTATCTTGTTTTACTTACTATATTCTAACCTTAACCTTATACCCACAGGTAAGTGTAGCTACCACTCCTCATCAAAGAAACTTCTCTTTCAGAAAATGGAGACCATCACAGAAAACAAAAACTAGACACACATGTAGATATCAGATATGGTGGGGAGCCCAGACACAACAAATACATCTGTGTCATAAGCATAGGGAGTTTGTAGAGAGTCACTCCAAAAAAATGACTACATAAACAAGCCTGAAATAATGGAAATATTAATGGGCATATTAATGTGAAAGGAGGAAAACTTCACAGGGTCACACACCTAGATGAAGAACTACTACAGGCAACTAACAACTCTCAGTAGAAGGAGAATTAGCCTCTCCCAAGGTAGAGCTTTCTTACTGGTTGCCAATGCAGACTGATCAGCCCTAACACCATTTACAGAAATAATGAAAAGAACTTAGTATGTTGTATTAATATATTTGTGTGTATATACATATACATGTTTATAACACTAATAAAGAAAATAAAGCTATTAGCTGGAGAGTTGGGGGATATGGGAAAGGTCAAACAGAAGGTACCTAGGAGGTGCTGGAGAAGGGAGAGGTGTAGATGGAGTTTCTGTTCTGCCAGGTCCTGTAGCCTATTAGTCCCAAATAAACACAGTCTTTGTATGCTCTGAACAATATTTCTTGGCATATGCAAAACAAAAATTAAAAATAATATTTTTTCATCTTTTAACTTTTCATTTCATTTTACATTCCAACCACAGTTCTCCCTCCCACCCCTCCTCTTGCTCCCCCTTGCCTCCTTCCATGCCCCTCCCCCCAGCCCAACCTGAGTTCATTCCTCCTCATCAGTAAGGGCTCCCATGAGGAGTCAACATATTCTGTCACAATAGGTTGGGGCAGGGCCAGGTCACTCCCCCATGCATTAAGACTGACCATAGCATCCCACCACAGGGAATGGGCTTCAACAAGTTAGCTCATGTACCAAGTTTGTATGGTGGTCCTACTACTAGGGACCCTGTGATAGTCCAAACTTCATAACAGTCTCCAACATAAGGAGGGCCTAGTTTGGTCCCCTTGAGTCTCCACAGTTGTAAATCTAGAGTTAATGAGTTTCCATAAGCTTGGTTCAGCTGACTCTGTAGATTTCTCAATCACGATCTTCACCTCCCTTGTTCATATATCCTCTCTTCAACTGGATTCCTGGAATTTGACCTGGTTCTTGGTTGTGAATTTTTGCATCTGATTCCATTAATTACCAGATGAGGGTTCTATGATGATAGTTGGGGTATTCATCAATCTGATTACAGAAAAGGCCAGTTCAGGCATCCTCTTTGCTATTGCTAGGAGTCTTAGCTGGGGTCCTCCTTGAGGATTCTTGGGAGTTACTGTAGCACCAAGTGTCTCCCTAAGCAATTGTGACTCTCTCTATTAAGATGTCTCTTTCGAGAAAATGGGTGGTACCCTTAAACGAATTGGAACAGGAGACAGCTTCCTGAACGTAACACCACTAGCACAGACAGTGAGATCAACAACTAATAAATGGGACCTCCTGAAACTGAGAAGCTTCTGTAAGGCAAAGGACACAGTCAGCAAGACAAAAAGGCAACCCATAGAATGGGAAAAAATATTCACTAATCCCACATCTGACAGAGAGTTGATCTCCAAAATTTACAAAGAACTCATGAAGCAAGTCTCCAAAACACCAAAGAATCCAATTAAAAAGTGGGCTGCAGAACTAAATAGTGAATTTTCAATAGAGGAGTCTAAAATGGCTGAGAGGCACTTGAGAAAGTGCTCAACATCCTTAGCCATCTGGGAAATGCAAATCAAACCAACTCTGAGATACCATCTCACTCCTGTCAGAATGGCTAAAATCAAAAACACCAATGACAATTTATGCTGGAGAGGATGTGGTGAAAGGGGAACACTCCTCCATTGCTGGTGGGAGTGCCAACTGGTTCAGCCACTTTGGAAATCAGTATGGAGATTCCTCAGAAAAATGGGAATAAACCTACCACAAGACCCAGCAACTCCACTCTTAGGCATATATCCAAAAGATGCCCATTCATACAACAAGAATGTCTGTTCTACTATGTTCATAGCAGCATTATTTGTAATACCCAGAACTTGGAAGCAACCTAGATGCCCCTCAACCGAAGAGTGGAGAGAGAAAATGTGGTACATTTACACAATGGAATACTATTCAGCAGAAAAAAACAATGGAATCCTGAGATTTTCAAGCAAATGGATGACACTAGAAAAAACCATCCTGAGTGAGGTAACCCAGTCACAAAAAGAGAAACATGGCATGTACTCTCTCATATATGGATTTTAGACATAGATCTGGGGAGTGCCAGCCTACAATCCCATGGCCAGAGAGTCTGGGAAACAGAAACTTCATTCAGTGGCTGATGGAAGAAGAGGCAGACTCCCACGGCTAAGTATTGAGCTGAACTCAAGAAAGCCAGTAACAGAGAGGGAAGACTGATGACCAAAGGAGTTAAGACTGGGCTGGTTTAACCCCAGAAACAGCTGACCTGACAAAGGTTAACTCTTGAATCCCAGGCTGATGCCTGGGAATCCAACATGGGACTGATCAAGACCCCCCTGAACAGGGGTGTCAGTGAAGAGGCCTAGGTAATCTATTGAGCCTTGGGCAGTAGATCAGTATTCATCCCGAGTATACACATGGACTTTGGACTCCCATAGAACAATGTGAGATGCACTCTCACCCTGAACTCTTGTGGGGAGGGTCTAGGCCCTGCCCTGGATGAAATGACAGACTATGGACACCCCCATGGAGGGCCTCACCCTCCCTGGGGAAATGAGGGGATAATGAGGGAATTGGGGGGGAGGGCACAGGAGGAGGGGACGGAAAGGGAGAGGGACCTGGAACTGACTTGTGAAGCAACCATGTTTCTAATCTAAATTTAAACATAAAAATAAAAAAAGATGTCTCTTTCGTTGTTCTTCTATTGTATCCCTCCTGCCTAGGCCATCTTGTTCCCTCCAATCCTTGCCCAAATTTGGTATAAAAATTGCATTTTATTTATACTTTAGTAAAATCCTCAATAGAATAAATTAATTTAGAGCAAAGGAAGATGGCTAATGTAATGAATGAGAAGTTTTACTTATTAGTTATATGACATAAAATATTTTCCAAAGGCATTCATGTAATAAAAGTGCCTCTTCAATTTGGAGCTACAAAGGCCATACTGTACAAATCTAACAAAAAATAATAGCTTTTATTCGTTTTACATACCAATCATACTTCCCTTCCCTACCCTCCTTCTGTTCCATGCCCCATCTCCTCCCAACCCAATACCCATCCACTACTCAGAAGGGGTAACACCTCCCATGGGGAGTCATAAAGCCTGGCACTTGCAGTTGAGGGAAGATCAAGCCCCTCCTCCCTGCATCCAGGTTGAGCAAAGCACCCCACCATATGGAATGGGTCCCATCATCAGTCAACGAGAGTTACATATCCCAAGTATTTCCTTTGTGCATTAATTGTTAGTAAACAATGATATAACTCATAAATAAAGTTGTGTTTCTGAGTACAATAAAGCACTCAATTACTGTTAGCTACTATTATTACCTATAATTAAAATCATAACCTTATTTTAAGTGCTAGGTGACATTTCCTTCATCTGTTGCTATAGATGGTCTCTGCTCTAATTTTACAATAACCATTCCATTTGTCATCATTTAATTATATAAGACACCTCAAATATACAAAGCTGAAGTTCAAAATGAAAGTATTTAGACAAGTCTGATACTAATAATGATGGTGTTGCTTCTTATATACTTATAAATTAGAACTGATGATAAGTACATGACATATGCTCATTTTCCTGCTACAATGGGAATCCTTGCCTAAATTTGGTATAAAAATTGCATTTTATTTATACTTTAGTAAAATCCTCAATAGAATAAATTAATTTAGAGCAAAGGAGGATGGCTAATGTAATGAATGAGAAGTTTTACTTATTAGTTATATGACTTATAAATCAGTCTTAAAAACATGACAGCAGAAGTTCAGGAAGTCCAAATAGGTGTCCTAAGGTCATGGCGGTGGAAGACAAGGCCAGCAAGACTTTGAACTATTGGACTATTGGACTAGTACACATGCCCGTGGGGGCATGATGCTAGAGTCTTCTTCCCCTTTGAGCCCTGTAAGGCATTGCAAAAAGATACAAGGGCACAAAGCAATCTGGATCAGGTAGGGAGATGTTTTGGATCTCCAGAATCTGTCTGAGCTAGGACAATGAGGTGGGTCATCAGGGGTACAGCCACTGTGAGGCAAATGGAAGATGTGAGCCTCAGCTTCTAAACTACATGTAAATTAGGCTTCTTTACTCAGTTTCAGGAAAACAAAATTTAAAAACATTCACTGAAAAAACAGAAGGGCCCCATGGTCCTTTCCCATATGACAACCCTCTATCTTCTGAGAGGTGTACACAGTGTGTGTACTTTGCCCTTCCTCCAATTTTTAAGTCTACTTTAGGAGAATTTTGATAACAGGATTTTACTCTCAAAGTTCCATTCACACTAAAGAAATTATATGAAACATTTTGTCTTAATTTTTGCTAGCCTTGTTTAACTCTAAATGGAATCCAGTTTTTTTTGAGGTTTTTTGTTTGTTTGTTTGTTTTTTCATGGAAAAGTTCACAGCAATGACTAGAAAAGTTGGGCCCATGTTTTGTAGCTTCCTGTAAATTTTCCATGTTGAAAGTTAGTGGTATGCCCCAAAACACCAAAGGTAAGGATGTTCCAAGGGAAGATAACGTAAATTACAGCTAATGTGCTTTCTGCCACTAAGAAAGATGAAATTATAATTTCAACTGGAAGCGGTTTCCAGCTCCATACACTAGACCACAGGAAATTTCCCATTTGAACATTCTCACCTCTGAGTCTTCATGATTAAAAATGGCCCCAGAGCCTATCAGCAACCCCAACGTTTTCAGACTACTTTTTCAGACCATGTCTAATATGATACGCTAACATAGTCTTAACCACTGTGTGATTAATTTGGAATTACTGATGGTGATGCTAGGTTATTTGTTCTTAGTTTTGTTTTAATGTATAGCTTAAAATTTAAACCAGACTTCTTCGGTTGTCTCATTATCTCAATCCTGAGCAATCCCTGAAGCTGATATGTCAATTTTCTATCTTTAAGAAAAATGGTGACATGAGCACAATTGTACAAATTTTGTATGAAAATTGTTATTGAATAGTGAAGTTCTGGCATGTAATAGGTGCTTATAGATTTATGGAACTTGGTAGAAAAGCTGTCACCTTAGACCTTTCATCATAGGAGGCTAGTGCAAGAGTCCGAGAATGAGACCTTGACCACACACATGTCAAACAACAAATAGTCAAGTGAAAATGAGTACAAATCTGCATGACTCCCTAGCCCTGCAGCCAGCTGAGGAACATTCCCCATCCCATTCAGGATTCAGAGGGTTAAAGAGAAGTTGACAAAATCATGCCAACAGCTGGTTCCAAGGTGCTGGCTGTCCGTTTGTGATACCATTTTGTTTTGTTGTGCAGCTGGACCAGGAAGGTTTTGTTCCCACAAGAAAATACTGAACTGAAAAGGATAATTGGTATTCAAGACACATATGTTTTCTACCAGCAAATAAGAAGAAAGTGCAACCATATTCTTGAAGGACGCTGATTTTGTGTATGTGTTTTGCAATTCTGCATTTTCAAAAATGACATCTGCTTTGTGAGTGACTACAAACTCTGGGGGAAGGATTTGCAAAAGGAAATAAAATTGTGTTTCTGAGCATTTTTGCTCCATGCTGCCTTCAAATGGTATTTGTTAGCTAGTCCATTTTCCCCAAAACATTGTCAAGGCAGAAGCATTCCTCTTTCTTTGCCACATTTCTGACAGGTTTGAAATGATGCTTCAGTGGCGACTGTTTTAGAAGTCCTTTTTAGCACTTCTCACCCATATATCAAATCACCTTTTCTTTTGAGCACTTAAAAAATTGTGCCTTCTAGGAGCATAAATGAATATAATGCATCACATTTATATCCTGTGTTTCTAGGAAGAGCTAAAAAAAAGTATTTTACTGTCTTCACTTTTGAAAGCTACTTTTTCCAGTGCATCAACAAATACAAAAGTTTGAGAACCACTTTCTATTCATTCTCAATCTCTTTGATTTATCGCTTCTTAGACTCTAAGTTTCCAGTTTCTACTTCGCACAAATAAAAAGGTGTAGTATTTCATGTAATTTTGTCAGCTAAATCCCAGTTCAGAGACTAGTGAATATTAATAAGGTCCAGTGAGGGAGTCCCTGCTCCAAATGACATAGCTTCAGGATGAAGCCTTGCCCACTGATTCTATGTATATGGTCCCTCCACAAGGAGACCCTTCTGCATACAAAGAACATGACAGTTTACAAGTTCAAAGTTGATGAACCATTGGTGTTCAAGGTAGGGACAAAATTTTTACACAGTGTGGATCGATGTCCCACTGCTTTGGTCCAGTGTTTAAGGAGCTATAAATCATAGGGTAATGAAATGTAATAAAACTTTAGGAGCTCTCCCTCCGCAGAACTCTCCCAAGTTATCCCAGTAGTTCAGTTTTCATTGATGTAACCCCATAACTTGTAAAGCATCAACCACATTTGCTCAGTGCTCCTTTCTCAGAACTTAAAGATATTTTTGTTGTAATATCTTAGTCATGTGCAATTAAACTTCATTTTTTTAGTCATTCGCATCCAGTCAAGCTGACCTTAGCACCTTGCTTACATGATCAATCCTTCCCGCCATTTGTTATCTACTGACATCATATGTTATCTTTAAAACATGAAAAGCAAGATGCCAGACTGCTTCATATACCAGATTGCTCTTCATATACCAGATGACTATATCTCAAGAGAAGACTTTGCTGCTCCCTAGTGAGTCAGAGCTATCGGTTTCAGGTGCATTTTCATCCAAGTCAAGCCTGGGGAAAGTTGGTATGGTCATGGGAACCCGTGTCTCATCATGTATGGCATTTTACTTTAAATTCTTCCTTCGTAAAATGCATCCTTCCTTAAACCTGATGTTTTAGACTAATTAAAGGTGGTTTTAATTATTTTGCATTTGCACCTATAACATACAGCCAATGTCTTTTATAATATAAAATATAATTTTCTTAAATAATTACCAGTAATTCCACTGCTTTTATATTACTAATGATTTCTGTTCTTTCATCTTTATACATTGTCACTCTTTTCAATTTCTTATCTTTTCAGCCTCAGATTTTTATTATGAACTTGGATTTCTCTTCATATATACTCCTATTTGAACACTGACTATGAATAATGATCTATCATATTTTCAATTTTTTCTGAGCCTTTGAGTTTCATTTATAACTCAAGTTACTCCCCAGACACCTGAGATGTCCTTCAGTGATGATCCCTTTACTTTAAAACTGCCCACATGACCATTTGTGGACCATAACATATCATATTTGACTGAATGCATAATGCTACATAAAGTTAATCACAGAATAAACAGAATTAAACATAAAACAAAATATTCACTAAACATTGTCAACTAAAGCATAACTAGCTAAAGTAAAACCAGAAATTTAAGAAAAATTCTTTTATTTGTCCAAGTATTCATTCAGTAATGATTTAAAACTACTGAACTACTATCATAAGCATAGCAAAACCAAATATATGCTCCATAATCACTGTTTTTACTTTTTTAGGTATAGTGAGGCTGGGCATGATGACACTTAGAAGAAGCAGAAGATTAAGAGTTGAAGGTAAGTGTCAGCTGCACAGCATTTAAGGACACCCTAGCTACATGAGATCCTGTCTCAAAATAAATAAATAAGCAAACAATGAAATGAAGAGTTTATTCTTTGAAATGATAAATAAATTTGATAAAAAATGTCCACTATATTACCCAAAAATAACAGAGAGAAGACAAAATTAGAAAATTTAAGGCGTGGAAGCATTGTAACAGATGCCAATGTCATAAAGACATACCTTAAAACCCTTTAATTAACCTTTAGTCAATTTTTAAAGGAAAATCTTAAAGAAATAGATTAATTTATAAGTGCATATGACATATCAAATTTAAGCCATGATAAATAAATACTGTAAACACACCTGTAATAATCAACAAAAGTTCAACAGTTTAAAAAGAAAATTCACCTAAGAAAAGCTCAGAACCAGATAAAGTCACTAAATAATTCTGCCAGAATTTAAAAGGACTATCACTAACATCACTCAAAGTATTCTAGAAAATAATAAAGGAAGAAATGCTTTCAACTCTTCGTATGGCACCAACATTACCCTAACATCAAACCCAGAATATTAGTCTAAATTTAAAGCCAAATAAACACTATGATAAAATAACCAAGATAAAGCAAATATAAAACTTCTAATCTCCCTAGATGAATACAAACACACAGTTTTCAGTAAAATACTTGCAAACTGAATTAGAAATCACATCAAAAAAGGTGGTTCATTACAACCAAATTGACTTCATTTCAATAATGCAAAGATGGTTCAAAATATCTAAATCATGTATGCAATTCATCTTATAAATGGGCTCAGAGTCATAAATTGCATAGTCACATAAATAGATTTAAGAAGACCTTTGACAAAATCCTAAATGTTATGATCAATCATAGAGAATCTAGGCATGAAGGAGTATATCTCAACATAATAAAAGCTGTATAGAACAAACGACAGGCAATTTCATGTGGAATGAAGGAAAACTCAAAGCATTTCCACTAAAATCAAGAACAAGACAAGGAGCCGGGTGGTAGTGGCACAAGCCTTTAATTCCAGCACTCGGGAGGCAGAGGCAAGCGGATCTCTGTGAGTTCAAGGCAGCCTGGTCTACAAGAACTAGTTCCAGGACAGCCTCCAAAGTCACAGAGAAACCCTGTAAGCAAACCAATGCAACGTGGAAAGAAATATTTTTATTAACAGGAGAAAGCACTTGCACACAAGCTGGGATATCAGAAGCATGACAGGCTTCCAAGAGAGAGTGGTTTTCCTTTTACTTTCCTTAAATATCTCACCTGTATCCATCCCCTGCCCATGCCCCTTTGGGTGTGGACAATATTGTAGGATCACCCCTATAATTCCCCTTTTAGTCTAAATAAAAGATTTAAACTTAATACAAAACTCAAACATATACAACATATATACATAGAAGGTGATAAGCAAGTTATAATCTACTTATGTCCTAAACTAAACACATCTATCCCATCTAAATCCTAAAGTTATCTGAAAGGGGTGCCCAAGTCTGAACACCGTCTTCCAATCCCAACCCTAAAATAATTGAAAACTAACATTATCAGGTGTAAGATATCCCGTAATATTAACAGTAGGGAAAGGTGGCATAGTATTTTCGAAATTACTCCCTGGTGAAATGGGACGATGACAATCTCATGGGGACCTGTAGGAAGAAAATTTTAGTGTAACAAGAGTCTTAAGTAGGTTAAATAGCCTCTGTTTGGCAGGAGATGCTTGATTGAAGTTCTTGAACCAATGCAATGTGGAAACAAATCATTTTATTAACAGGAGAAAGCACTTACACACAAGCTGGAAGATCAGAAGTGTAAAGAGAAGCTTTTTCTTTTGATAGGGGCCTTCCTGCCAGCCTGGTTCTAGAGCCGCATCAGTCCCAAATAAACACACAGGAGGCTATATTAATTATGAAGCTGTTGGCCTTGCTTGTTTCTTACTGGCTAGCTCTGACTTAAGTAATTACCCCATAATTGTTAATCTAAGTATGTCTCTTACCGGAGAATAGTTCCGGGCTTCCTACCCCATGGCGTTACATGTCGAACTCTCCTGTGTTTCTCCTTCCCAGAATCCTCCTGGGCTCCTAGTCCCATCTATCTAGATTCCTATTGGCTCAACAGTACTTTATTGACAAATGTACAGGACTTCCCCATCACAGAAGCATGACACGCTTCCAAGAGAGACAGGTTTTCCTTTTACTTTCCTTAAATATTTCACCTGTGCCTATGCCCTGTCCATGCCCCATTGGGTGTGGACAATATTGTAGGCTCATCCCTACAAAACTCTGTCTCAAAACACCAAAAAAAAAAAAAACAAATATAAGGATGGCAACTTTGCCTTTCTACTCTATATGGTGTCTGAAGTCTTAATTAAAGAGAAGGATATAGAAGACTTACACATAAGACAGAGAGAGGTCAGTCTCTGCCTTTCTTCAGATGATGTGGGTCTATATAAAAGATCCCAGAAAGATTCCACCTCTCTTAGACCTCATAAAGACACTCAGCAAAGTATTAGCATACAAAACTCTGCAGGATTCCTATATGTCAACGACAAACATAATGAAAAAGAAATTCAGGAAATAAACCCATTTAAAATACTAAGGAAGGAAGGAAGGAAGGAAGGAGGGAGGGAGGGAGGGAGGGAGGGAGGGAGGGAAGGAGGGAGGGAGGGAGGGAGGGAGGGAGGGAAGGAAGGAAGGAAGGAATGAAGGGAACCTGGAAATAACAACCTCTACAATTAAAACTTTAAGACACTGGAAAAAGAAATTAAGCACACTAGAAGATAGAAAGATCTCCCATGTTCATGACCTAAAGAATGAACCTTGTGAAAATGATCATTCTACCAAAACAATAATGTAGTTTCCATGCAATCTTAATTGAAAATCCAGGGCTGTCCTTTGTAGATGTAGAAAAACCAATCCAAAAATTTACATGGAGGCACAACAGACCACAGCAATCCTGAACAAAAAGAATATTGCAGGAAGTATCGTTATAACTTATGTCAAATTCTACCACAGAACCAGAATAATAAAAACATCATAATAACACCTAAAACTGGGTACATTGGTCAGTGGAATAGAATTTAGGAGCCAGATACAAGTTCATGCAGCTATAGCTAATGATTTTTGACAGAAGCATCAAATATATACATTGGAGCAAAGAGAGTTTCTTCAATATTAGAGCTGGGAAATCTGAATTTCACCATGGGGAGAAAAAAAGAAACTAGAGTCTTATTTCTCATCCTGCACAAAACTGAACTCCATACAGACCGAGGGCCTCAAAATGCCCTGAAAGCACTGTAGGAAAAAGTAAAAATCACTCTTCAGCTTCCAGACACAGGTGAGGGTTTTCTGAATGGGACTCCAGAAGCACAAGAAGTAATACCAACAATCTGCAATTGGGATCTCAGGAAACTCAAAAACTTACAGCAAAGGAAAAGCTCCAATGAAGAGAAGAAATAGCCCACATAATAGGAGAAATGTCTTTGTTATCTTCACATCTGACAGAGGGCTAGTGTCTTGAATATACAAAGAAGTAAACAACGGCAAAACCCTAAACATCAAAAAGCAAATAAATCTTAATATGAGATAAGCTACAGAACTTAATATGTGTGTATGAGTGTATGCATGCGTGTATGCATGCATGTGTGCGTGCATACATGTATGTGTATGTGTGTGCATACGTGTGTGTGTGTGTGTGTGTGTGTGTGTGTGTGTGTGTGTGTGTGTGTGTAGGGAAGTATACTCTCCTGGCATTGAAAGTGTTGTTTAACCACCCTTATCTTCTGGAAATATCATTGTCCACTGCTGCAGTGTACAACAATTGAAAATCCTTTTCTTTTCATTTCTGTTTTTAAATTAACTTACAAACTAGTGAATGTGCATAAATCTTTTTTCATACACATCCTTAGTTTTAATTCATTCTCTCTGCCTTTCTTTTTCTCACTCTCCTGCCCCCATGCATGCTTAGACTGCCACTATTCCTTCCCTCTTCTTTCATATCATTATTCACCCATCCTCTCTAATTGAATTTTTTAACCGAGTTTCAAGATAGTTGGTTTCCATGTGGCTTTTTCACACACCCTTTATTTTGGTCAGACTTCCTCAATGCCTTCCCCATTTCTTCCATTTCCTATCCCTCCTCATTGTATACACCTCTTCACAACACTCCCACAAAGTATTTGCCTTTTTAACTCTAGTTTTACCTAGAATTTACTCTAGATCTACTACCACTCTTTAATGCATCCGCCTTCAAATGCCGTATTTTAGTTTCGTGGTTTCCATGTATACTCTAAATTAACAGATGTCAGTGAGGCCCCAGATGTTTCCAATATGTGACAGGCTATTTCCATTACTTTTAATTTCCCACCATAAGTAGATAGAAAGACCCTATTGCTTAATATATCATATATTTGGTTCAGGACATAGAGAAATAAATCTCCAACTGACTGGGTAACTTGGCTCTCCTTGTGAAATTTCACGTATAGGTCAATGGGAGAGAAAAGTCATCAATCTTCTTGTCCAGTGCCGGACTCTGCATGCCGTAAGCTTGATCTGCCAGGCAAAGTGTATCTGCTGGTACAATATTGGCACAAATTTTATTGGGGTAACCTTCTACTTTATGATTGTATTTGAGGCCTATGTCACAGAAGGGATAAGATGTCTGGCACTATAAATATGGTCAAAATGCCATCTTTGGGGAAGTCATAGGCCCTGGGGAACCTTTTTTTTCATTTTACTAAATTGTCATGATATCAAACTTCCCCCTAAATATTTATATTATTATTCATAGATCTGTGATGATCTCAACCATAATGAGAGAAGCTTCATTTCTCTGTGGTCAGCAATTAATGTGGAAACTCACAGCCATCCAAACTGATGAAAGGGGATTCAGAGAGGGTGGAAGGAATATGAACCAGAGTGTGGGGAGGAATGCTTGAAATGCTGTTTTCAGGACATGGCATGACTACTGCACTCCCATACTCATAGCAGCAGTGGTACTTGCATAAGACCTTCATGAGATCAAGTTAGCCAAAGTTGCAACACAGATGCTTAGGGGCTTGTGAAGAAAGTCGTGTTTCTTTGGTTTTGATACCACAACTGCATAAATATAAGCAGTGTTAAATAGATTCAGTGGCATATATATGTAGAAAAGGACTTGAAAGTGGACGGAGTATGTGTTGTTGGAGGATCCAGGTGGAGTGGAGCGAAGGAAATGGGTGAAGAAAGGATCAAAATACATAATATACATGGATAAATTCTAAAAGAAAATGAAAATACTATGTGGAAACTTACTAAAATATATGTATGTATATATATATATATGAAAAGAATTTAAGTGGAGTTACCCTATAATGGGGTAACAATGCCCCTACTGCATACCACAGGCTACCAAATCAAAAGCTCAGTTTCAGGAATGAGCTACTTCTTTCTAAGTTGTTGACCAGTGAGGTCCCATAAACCCTGAAACATTGCAGGATATCACCAGTGCTGTTGGTTTTCTTCCAGAACTTGACGGTAAGATCCCATTGCTAAAACAGTGCATACTTAATACCACAGACCATGATAAAAATCAAGTTGGTACTCACCTGAAAGCTTTGTCTTCACTGGCCAGATTTAATAGTGCTAGGAGATTCTGTGCATGCTACCAAAGGAGAAAAGTAACTCTCAATCCCACCTAGCTGCAAATCCTGACATCTACAATATTCATCACCTGATCAAACATGCCCAATGATGAAATAGTGGTGAAATGCCATGGAAATTACCAAACACTTTCTAGTTGTATTTAAAGGCCACCCCACAAAATAAAATCCATACTTAGCACTGTCGTTAGGACCAAGATCTCAAGCACAAATGAAAAAACTTTCATTATTATTATTCTAAATGGCCATAGTGTTAAACTAAGTCCTAATGAGTTCTGGTTATATCCATTAATTAGTGCATCTTGATCTTCATCTGAGAAGCTTCGTTTTAGTTTGTTTGTTTTTTCAGTAGATGGCAATCAATGTAGAGACCCACAAGTAGTAAGTATTCAAAGAATAAAACTGTGAAATCTTCAGGCCTAAATGGGATATCTGTATTATACTACCTTCTCCCATGGCAGAAATAGAATAAGAGCTAGAAATGGTGGGTGGCTACAAGAAAAAAAACTTTCCAGACACAACAGGAAAGTTACACATACAAACTCACAGAAATTGTGACAACGAGCACAAGTTCTGCACAATTTTCAGCTACAAAAAACCCATCACATAAGAAGTGGTAAACCTAAAGTATCACTCATAGCTGAGGAGCCATTGGCAATTTATAGCTAGTGAGAGACAGGGAATCAGTTCTTTGCAAAAGAATGGACTCTAATAGGAGAAACACACTCTCTAACGAATGGTCACACACCCAAGAGTACATGAGTAGCAGAAATTGGAAATGATGCTATTTCTTTTAAATAAGGAAACAAAGTTGGGAAGGTAAGGAAAGGGGTAGATATAGAAAGAATAGGGGGAAGGGGATTAATATGGTTAAAATACAATATGTGAAATTCTCAGAGTATTAGTAATAAATTATGATGAAATGTTAGCAGATTGTCCATGAAATAATAATAACATTGAAGCCAAAAGCATCTTAATGTTCCATACCAAATGGCTACATGTACATGCATACACATGGCTTCGTATTCATAGGCACTTATTGACATGCATGCTTACACACACACAAATACACACACATAAACACACACACACACACACACACACAGATGCCTCATACCACTGGGGGGCATCTTGGAATCTGTGCCTCACCAAAATATTCAGTGATAAAGACATTTTCTTCCTGGCACATTGCATAGAGAAACTGAGACCAGACAGCTAGTAAGATAAGACACACTATCCCTTCAGGAGCACATGCTGCTTTGGCAAACACAAATATCATTCACTCACACACACATGTACTCAAGCCTGTGCATAATTCTCTTGACAACTCGAACTTAAAATATTAGCATATGAATGCTGAGGCTTACAGTAATATTCACCCACCAAATGGAGTTCATAATGTAAATGCAATGAAAAATATCTGAAAGACTGTTCCTTGCTCTGAATTGAGTCTGTCATAGACTGGATATGAAATATGTTATATCTCCATACAACTCAGTGTAAATATATTCTTCCTGTATGCATCCATGGAGAAAAGCTGAGATCGCTAGGATGGTACTAAATTCATACTTCCTTGCTAAATAATACATAAAAGAGAAACCTCCAATTTCACAGCAGTATGCATGTGTTATTTCTTCCTGTTTCCAATATTTCACATTATTAGGCCAAATATGATTTCTTCCAAGGTCTTTCTCTCTTCATTTTACATTTTATGTCATCCGTTTCCTTGCTGCCAAGATTTACTCACAACTCCAGGAAGAACATTTCACAATTGTATCTATATTCTGCTTAAAACAGCACCCAGGTTATTAGTTTATGTGACATGTCTTTCCCAGTGGAGTAGAAACTCCTTAAAGGGGAAGGGATGAGCTTGCTTGCCTTGAAGGTTATGCCTTCTTTAAGACATGTGTCTAGAAAAGCAACCATTTGTTGTGACATTAAATTCTTCTAGTTGGCTAAGTAGTGCCTCTCAAGATTTTCCTCTGCACTCACAAGCATGTGGCCCCTTTCTTTTAAAATGATCACCAGGCTACCAGTTTCCATCTGTACTTGCAGGTTTATCAGTAAGTGCTGCCTGTCAGTGGAATGCCTCCATCCTCTTGCAGATGGCCTCTCATTTCCCGGTAAGTGAGACAGCCTTTCTATACACTACCCAGGGGAGAAATTTCAAAGTCTCTCTCTGATAGCCTTCCCTCAAACAACATCATCTGCATCTATTATTATTAGTTCAGGTTTAGATGGGGATGAAAACAAACAAATAAACATGTAGCAACTGGACTAGCAAAACCACCTAGAAAAGAAGCATGAGTATTGCACAAAGAGGCCAGGTAACTAACAATACAGTAGCTCCTCATAACATATTGTTATACCCATAGATTAGTGAGCCACTCAACCCTCATTGGAGAAGCATCTTGCAGTAGATAACAATTAACACAGAGATCTACAACTTGACAGTGAGAGTGAGAGACTTGGTAGCACTTGGGCATAAATGGCATTTTTTAATAGAACTTCTCCCCTCAGACTCAGATCTATGAGAATGAGGAGGCAGAATGATTGCAAGAGCCAGAGATGATAGATGACTCCAAAACCCCAGTGTGTTTCAGATACAACAGGACTGATGAGAATGTGAACTCACAGAGACTGTGACAGGACCAGACCTGAACAAGTTCAAACCAGACAAAATCCAGCAGAGAGAGGGTATATAAACAGAAAGTCCCACTCCTCACCAGAAAACTATTTGTGAATCATAGCTTCTGAGAGAGGGAAAATAAGTTTTCTCCTGTAGAATATTACTCAGTATATAAGAACTATACTCTAGGATAGGCCCTATACTTAGGTGGTGTTGGATAACACAAATGGACTTCATGTTATTTGATTTTGTTTGGTTGGTTTGGTTTGGTTTGGATTATTCTTTCTTGTCTTTGAATTTTTTGTTTTGTTTTGTTTTTCTTCTTTTTTCTTAGAGAGAGAAAGATGATGGAATTGGGTGAATAGGGAATTGTAGAGAAAGTAGGAGGAATTGGGAAGAAAGGAAAAGAATATGACCAAAATATATTGTATGAAAATATCACCAACATGATTGCCCAAACAGACAAGCTGAACAAGTATGACACCAATAAACATGCCAAAGCGGACAGAGAAAAGTCCTGATGTTTCATCCTGGCACAAAGAATTAAAGGCAACCAGGGAAAGCTTGGAATTAGAGAGATGGTCTTTCTCAGGGAAAAACACCATTGGTTGTCTAGTGTCAAATGATCAGTCCTGAAAACACAAATACAAGTAGCATTATATGAACTGAGCAGTGTATATTTATGAACATATATTTGTGTGTGAGTGTGTGTGTGTGTGTAGACACATATATGCATACAATAACAAGTAGTGAGAAAAGAGACCAGAAACTTGAAGGAATAGGGGTAGCTATATGTGAGGTTTTGGAGATAAGAAAAGGAAGAGAAACGTTGTAATTAATTATAATCTCAAAAATTGAAAATATACTATGTGCTCTTGGGCATATTCCCAAAGGAAGTTCCTCAATACCTCAAGGATATTTGCTCAACCATGTTCATAGCAGCTCTATTTGTAATAGCCAGAAACTTGAAAAAAACCTAGATGTCCCTCAATCAAAGAATGAATAAAGAAAACATGGCACATTTACACAATGGATTATTACTCTGCTGTTAAAAACAATGACATCAGGAAATTTGCTGGCAAATTAATGGAACTAGAAAAGATCATCCTGAGTGAGGTAACCCAGACGCAGAAAGAAAAATATGGTATGTACTCACTTTAAGTAGATATTAACTGTAAAGTACAGGAGAACAATGCTACAATCCACAGACCCAGAGAAGCTAAGCAATAAAAAGGGTTCAAGGAGTGGATGAATGAATCTTACCATGAAGGTGAAATAATGAACAATGCCAGGAAATAGGGGTTGGGGTGTTGGAAGTGGGGGTAGGGATGGGATAGGAGGGATCAGGTCAGGGGAGGATGAAAGGAGAGAGTACTGGCAGAGACAACTGGAATCTGGGATCATCTCCGGGATGACCTAGATATCAAGAGCAATGGGAACTCCCAGGAATATACAAGGATGACCTTAACTAAGACTCCTAACAATAGAGGATACAAAACCTTAACTGGTCATGTGTTGCAACCAGGCAGGACTTGCAGTGGAAGGACTGGAACACCAACCCAGCCACAAACTTTTCAACTTAAAAAATGTGCTGGGGTAAAGATGGCACAAAAATTGTGAGAATGATCAACTAGTGACTGTCCTAGCTGGAGACCCATACCCTGTAAGGGAGCTCACCCCTAACGACTGGGACATGAAGGAAGGATACCCCAGAGACCTTGGATAGAACCAAGCATGATTGGCAAAAAAAATAATAATCAATGAAATGATTCCTAAAGATATTCTGCTATATTCATAGTTTGGTGCCTAGCTCAACTGTCATCCAAGAGGCATCACCCAGTAACTGATAGCAACAGATACTAAGGCCCACCACCAAATATTAGGCAGAGCTTAGGGAATCCTGTTGGAAAGGGAGGGATTGTAGGAGCCAGAAGGGTCAAGGATACCACAAGAAAGCCCACAGAACCAACTAACCTTGGCTTATAGCGTCTCACATGGGCATATAAGGGCTCACAGGGACTCAGCTGACAATCAGGGAGTCTATAAAAGAGCAACCTAAGCCCTCTGCATATGTGTTACAATTGTGTGATTTGGTTTTCTCGTGAGACTCCTAACAGTAAGAGCAAGGGCTGTCTTTGACTCTGTTACCTGCTTTTCTTATGCTATTCTTCCGACTGGATTGCCTCATCCAGCCTTCATAGAGGAGATGGAGCCTTTATTCATAGCAACTCTGTATATGTACCTTATCTAGCTGATATCCATGGAAGGCCTGAAGAGAAGTATCTCAAGAGAAACAGAGGAGGAGGAGTGTATGGGTAGGGGGAGAAGGGAGGTGGGGGAAGAAATCAGGAGAAGAAGAGGGAGGGAAAACTTTGGTTGGGATGCAAAAGCAAATAAATAAATAAATAAAAGCAAAATATATTGTATGAAAACAAAAAAAGCTTTTAAGACCAATAAGTATCAAAAAAAAGGAGACTACATAGCAGTCATTTTACAGTAATTTGCCAAGGAAACAATCTAAATTACATATAGAAGTCAAAAATTATATTTGGAAATTTCAACTATTCGTTCAGTCATTTAAGAAAATTTACTGGGTGCCTACAAAGAAACTGTACCTGTCGGATACTTGGGAAATCAGTAAACAATAAGCACAGTGAGCCCCCATACATGTTAAGAATAAATAAGAGTAAGAAAAATAAATAGAGTAGTGCTTGAAGACAAAAAGACTTAAACTCCAGTCACCTTTCTTAATTAAGGGTTTAACTTTTTTTAGGTTTAAAATTTTTAATTAATTAATTTTGCTAATTCACAATTGTACACATAGATAATGTGTTCTGATTTGTCTCCTGCCCCAACATGTCTTATGTCCCTCTCATCCCTATCAACAGCCCCAGCCCTACCAGTCCTTTCCTAGATTTAAAACTTGTTTTTGTATGACGAACCAGTTAGTTTAACCAGGGCCATCCATATAACAATTGGATTGGAAATATGCATTGGAGCTTGATGGGTCCATTACTGTGTACATAACTGAAGCAAATGATTTCCCTGCTCTTGTATCTTTCAGAAGCAAATGGCTCAGCATGGAGGTATAGGTTCTCCTCAGTTCTTCCTCTGTTTATATCTAATTGTTGATTAGACCATTCTTATGTAGACCCAATGCAGGTGTTTTCAGCTGCTGTCAGCCTCTGCTTGAAGCAGCTGTGTCCTGCTCAGAAGACATTATTTCATAGCCCTTCTCCTTATTTGCTGACTCTTGTATTCTTTCTTCCCCCTCTATATAATGTTTCCAAAGTCTATGTTGGCATTCCATAACATGGTCTTATCTTCTAGTTCTGGTGGATAACCAAAAATGACAAGAGCTTGTACTGTTTGGGGGGGTGACTCCTGAACCTCCTGACCAACAAAAGAATATATCTCACCTCTGGGACTGGGGCTTTGTAATAACCCAAGGCTTCTGGGATCAGCTTTTTCCAGCTATGCAGGATAACTTCTTTCAAACACCTTTTAAAATGTGTATAAGTTGTATCTTTTTAATTTGGTTACAAGATAATACATTTTCATATGGCTCATTCACTCCCCTTGATTTTGGTTACCCTACTACCTCATCTTAAAATGCAATAATTGCTGGTGAGTCTGGGAGTTACAAGTTAGGATTATATACAAGGACTAGAGTTACAGGTGCAGCCTAAGGAGTTCCAGCTATAGCAGAGAATTGAAAAGGAAAAAGAAAAGAAAAAAAAGCACAGGAGGCAGACGGTAAAAGAGAAAGGACAAGGAGGAAAATAAATATCAGGAAGAATCGGGAGGAAAACTGAATCTGAAAGTCCATGAAGAAAGAGAATTTTATGAATCAATATCAGTATCAAATGAGATAGCTCTATTAGAAAATAACTAATTGAGTCGAGTAAGTAAAAGGACATGGGTAATCTACAAAGGCTTGGACTGTTTCCCAATAGGTTTTTGCAGTTTGATAAATAATACAGAAGGTTTTTCACTTCACTGTACCTGTATGATTCCTTGTTGAACAGTATTGTTGATTTGAAAGAGAGCTGCTGAGACCAAAATAATCAGCACAAGATTCAAAAGGGCCAGTTACCAATGCATCCTTAAACACATACATGAGAGAAAGCTAGAAGGCAGACAGGTGCTAAATATAAATATATAAGAGTAGGAAATACATAACCACAAGTATGAAATGGAATATTTAAGAAATATGTCATTTTCAAATAAATAAGTTTGCTATTATATTAGCTATTGTTACCAAGTTCTTCTACATAGAATGATTAATAGAATACCACCAGCGTATGACCCTCCACCAAAATATGTTCTATTATACATTGCTTAATGCTTAGAATATTTATGGAAAAATAAATTCTGATATATTCTAACATGAAATTATGATTTATAATCCTATTGCTTATAACGTATTAATCTACTTTTTTCAAAACTTTCAAGCTTAATATTTCTGCCTGCTTTGTAGTTTCCTTAGAATAAGTTGTTTTTAGCAATGAACCATTCCACATTTTGAAACTGCAAAAGGTAGAATGAAGAGAGGAGAAACGGTTAAGAAAACACACAACAGGAATGCACTGTAGATAGCAGAAAAAAAAATAATTGCCCCTTGGAGACTGATTTAGCCTTGACCATAGGCCTCTTGTCAATTGCTAGAAAGTTAGTGATGATCCCCACAATTCCAGACAATCTCCAGAGACTTGCTGCAAGCAACTTTTCCATCATGCTTAACCTGGACTTATTTTAGTTCATTCATGACTTCAGGAATGCAGCTCTGCCATCCCACAGTTAAAACAAAACTCAACCCATTCCAAACACTTCCCCTGTCCCCAACACTTAACTCAGGATCTCTGAGGTTTTTGTATAAGAGTGATCACTGTGCTCTACATCAACTTCCCAAGTCCTTCTCCTAGCACATATGTAGCATGCTGATTCTCACCCTCCATGTCTTCCACGAAGAGTAGCTTCTCAAGTGCCTGAAATTACAACACCAACCAAGAGTCTGTGCTTGGGTCCTATTTACCTTCTTACAAAAAATCAAGCACATGCGACATGCAGCCTTGGTTTCTTCTGGGACACCATAGTTCTGTGTTAACGTTGCTTACCCTAGTCAGAGTCTGTCCTTTAAAATGTAGTAAGATTTTTCTAGAGAGGAAACCAGGACAGGAGTCAGTCTTTATAAGAAAATGTGAGACATGATGCTTTCCACATGTAGCGCAGAAATATTGCAATGCAATTCGGCCATGGAAGTACCTGAGTTACCAGAAAACTTTTGGAGGTTTGAAAAAGAAAATTAAAAGGCCATGTGCTTTTAAAATTCATTTCCTGAGCCCTCACGTATGTAAATGAGGAAGTGAAAAACAGCAGGTCAGGTTGCCACCTCTCTTGAAATGTTATCACAATTTAACAGAATAGAAAAGGGGTTTGCCTGTGATATGCTAATTGTTCAAGCTGGGAAATGTGTGAGTTTCCCGATCTGGGAAAAGCTCCTTAAAGCCTGAAGTTGAAGAAAAAAAGAGCTCACTCTGGTCTCAATTTAAGCAGAACTTCGACCTTCCTGTTTTCTGTTCTGAAGCATACCAACCCCCACACCTTACAGTTTGGGTCTGGTTCCCCTCCCTCTTAGCCCATGTGTTGTTGTTGCTGTTACTTTCTTATTAAACACTTTTTTCTTTTTAGCAGAGCTCTGATCTCTACCATCCATTTCTGTCTTATGTTTTAACACGCTGCCTATCGCAATGCTAATGGTTTAGAGGAAGATACAATGTGCTCTGAAACATGGCAATTACTGTCTCTGCCACATATTTCATGCCTCTTTATCATGAAAAAGAGCACTATTCAAACCTACCCAGGAGTCTACATTTCAGAAACCTTGGTCTCTTAATTTTAGAGTAACAAGAAGTCTTTCCTACTCCCTATGTGTTATTGTCTCCTTAATTTGGTCTCCTGCTTCCTCCTAAACATTGGTGTTCCTGAAATTGCAACCAGAAACAAATGAGTTTCTCTCTCCTCTGTCTTGCTACTGTATTTTCTGAAAGTGTATGTGTGTGCAAATTTGATGCTCAGAATAAAATAAAGTAGAAATTATCATCTCAACAAAATGAAGAAAACTGTATGCATTAATGCATATTGAAAATACTTTATAAAATTAATTCAAAATAGATATATTAATTTTAATGAATTAAATATCAAAAGAGTAGCAGCAATTTAGAATATTATATAAAATATATTTCAAAAGACCAAAATCATAAAACGAAAACTATTGAAAGCTTTCTGTGCATAAGTTTAAAAACCCAGGTAATTTTATTACATTCGTCCAAAAAATGTTTCAGAAGACTAAACTAACACAATAGTGCAAGAAATATGACCACCAAAATTTTAAAAAGATGAATACAACAGACTTTTCAAAGATAAACTGTTGTATATGTAGAAAATCTAAAATAAAATGCAACAGCTAATGAGTAACAAATTTAGCACACTTACAAGTTCAATAAACAAAAAAGCCCAACTGTATTTTCAATATTAACCCAGAAAATAAAATTGTAAAGGCAATATCTCTTAAAACAATAGAAAACCATCAAAAACCCAGTAGCAAATTAAAGGAACATCCAGAAAATTATAAAACTTGTGAGCTGTGATCATACATAGAGCCTTGTATGTGACAATAGGAAACTATAAAGCTTTATAAGTTAAAGGACCAAATAACGATGAAACACACACAAAATTACATCTATTCAAATTAATCAAAAGCATCCAGACAATCCCAATGAAAAGTTCAGAAAAGTTTTGATTGAAATTAGTGAGCTAATTCAAAGCCATCATGAAAATACAAGGAACAAACTATAGGAAATTCATGTTGAATAAGAGCAACATAGAAAACATGCATCAACATGAATCAAAATTCCTTATGATAGTTTGAATAAAACTGGTCCCCATAATCTCTAAGAGGTTGGCACTATTAAGAAGTGTGGCTTTGTTGGTGTCATCACGGCTTTGTTGGAGAAAGTGTGTCACTGTGAGAGTGGGCTTTGAGGTTTCTTATACTCAGGATGCTACCCAGTGACACAGTCAACTTCCTGTTGCCTCTGAGTCAATATGTAGGACTCTCAGCTCCAGCACCACATCTGCCTGCATGCCACCATTCTCCTTGCTGTGACATCAGGCCAGGTAGAGCTACATCACAAGATTCTGTCTCAACAAATCAAATCAAAGAAGGAAAGGATATCTAAGGTCTTATTATTATGCCAGACAACAAATAATCTTTTGTGGTAGTAGCACAAAAAGAAACAGATTAGCCATTAGAAAAAATGAGTATAGAAACATAGCCTACACTATACAGTAATTTTTGTTTATGGTGTCCCAGAACTTTGGTACAGATGGGTTGGGTTTTAATAAATGGTACTGGATTAGTTTCATATTCAAATGGAGAAAGTATAACTTGGCCCTATCTTATAGTCTCCAAAACAATCGATTATGAACCAGTAAATTTAGAGGATAACATGAAAAATCTTCTAATAGATTTTACGGAATTTTATTTTTATAACACTGACATAAACAAACATTTCTTAATGTAATCAAAAGGACCCATACTAATACATTTTACACTTTTAAAATTAAGAACTAGGTTCATAAAAATACCACACAAAGTATAAAAAGGCAAAAGCCCATGATTCCAGAGAGAGAGAAATTTGCAATAAAGACAGCAGATATATAAATCATAATTGCACTGGGACTCAATCCACAAGGAATAAAGGCATTGTCCATGCAAAGGAAATTTAACTATTAATTTATAAGAGTGGATCTACAAATTATTAAGAGTACTCGTAGTCAAATGACGTGAACCAAAACTACAAAATCCCTAACAGTAATAATGAACTACAGTGAGATTTTATTATACAAAGGTAGGAAACAAAATTCAATGCTTTTGTATGAACATGTGCATGCCATGAACATGAAAAGTAATGAACGGGTTCAATTTGAAATCAAAAGAGTGTCTCCCTTGTTCAGGTTGTTTCAGCAACCATGATGGTGAAACTGCATAGCTTCTGACAATACTAGAAGGCACAACCTCACAGGAATGTCTCTGACCCTCTGGCTCTTAAAATCTTTCTGACCCCTCTTCCACAATGTTCCCTGAGCCTTAGGTGTGGGAGTGTTGTGTAGACGTGTCTACTGGAACTAGGCTCCACAACCTTGCATATTGATTGGTTGTGGTTTTATGTAGTGGTCACTATCCAGTGTAAAGTGGTTTCCTTGATGAGAGGTAAAGACAAACTTTCATAGATTGTTGTTAAGAGAATACTGGTTTAGCAAAGAGTTTCTTTAGACTCTTCTTCAATAACCATGACTTCACTAGCACTAATTAGTTAGCTAGGTTTCCAGAGCCAAAAATGGTTATCGTCTTGTGGGTGGACATTTGTGTGGTTCAAAGGTGTCATAGCTGGATAGTACTGTTGGTTTCCCCCCTCCTTTGGAAGCTTGAATGATACCTTATGGTGACATGAAAGATAGTGGTCAAGAGAAGATAATCACAGTTCCAGCTCAGGGGTCTATGGGCCCTGTCTCTGAAGTGCATGGTGTCTTTAGCAATAGATACTTACTTTCAAACTTCAACAAATAAGTCAAACTGTGTGAGTAAAAGCCCATGAGGCATCAACCCTACACAAAGCAGTATAGGCAACTGAGCAAAATGGGGAGCAGAATAGGCGTCCTTCCGCAGAGCAGAGTACATCAGCTGGTTGTCCAATTTAATTGATCAGCCCTGAAAACAAGTAACACTATATGGATGCAATAGGTTATACTTAGGAATACATATGCATATGCAAATACATATGTGCATGCAATAACAATGATAAAAAAGGGGCCATGAATTTAAACAAGAGTTGGAGCGTGTTATACAGGACGGTTTAGCAAGACAAAATGGGAGGAAGAAATACAACTTTGTAGTTAAAATACAATTGGAAAAATAAGCAACAAAGAGAATTATAATTTATATTAGCAACCACTAACAATGCAGCACTTAAATATAAATCAACAGGGGCTAGAGAGATGGCTAAGTCACTTAGAGCTTGGTCTGCTCTTCCAAAGGCTCTGACTTCAATTCACATGACAGTTCACAATTGGCTGTAACTCCAGACCCAGGGTATCTGACACCCTATTCTTGCCTCCAAGTGGTGCACAGACATACATGCAAGCAACACACCCAAAAAGATGGAATTAAAAATAGCCTGGTTTATGAGCTATACTCCCAGAATCCAGTTGTGGAGAGGGAGGAGAGATGAGCAAAGAAACAAAGACAGAACTGGAGCTACCCACAGAAACAGTTGATCTGACCTAATGAGAGCACGCAGACCCTAGTCATAAAGCAGGGGAACCAGCATTTGACCCAACCAGGCCTTATGAATATAGATGCCAGCTAGGAGGCCAAGGCAGTCTATGGAACTTCTAACAGTGGAACCAGTGTTTATTTTAGGTCACAAATGGACTTTGGAAGCCCATTCCCTAAGGAGGGATACTATTGCAGCCCAGATATGGAAAGGAGGGCCTAGGCCCTCCCCCAAATGATTTCAGGAACTATGATGATCTGCCTGGAGGGTCTCACTGTCCCTGGGGAGTGGGTAGAGGTGGGTTGGGGGGTTAGTGGGAGGCATGGGAGGATGAGAGGGTGAGGCAATGGGGGGATGGATTTGTAAATAAGTGTCTCTAAAATAAGTAAAAGCCTGTTTTGAGATTGTTGCATATTAAATATATTTATTTTTACCCTATAACTAACACATAATTGGAAATCCTTACTTATAAATTATTCTAGTATTTTAGTAAAATTTTTTTGGTTTTACGAGACAAGGTTTAGTAAAATTTTAAGCTGATCTTTCTAACACACAGATTGATACAAATAAAATATGAAAAATATTTTTAAGATAATATATGTAACTCAATAAAATAAAAAGTTCTATATAAAGAAAACTATAAAACAGGTGAAAGATAATGAACTGAATATAAATATTCTGTGTTCATGGATAAAAAGACTGAATACCAATTTTTGTAACTATTTTAAAATAGTGATTACTTGTCTCTCAAACTTCATATACAATGAAATCACAATCAAAATCTCAGCAAGTTGTTTTATATAGATGAAAAAACTAATTATAATACTTAGTTCAAACGTTACAAAAAATTGAGAATACCCACCCTAATGTGAAAGAATATTGGAGTACTAAGAGTACCTGTCTTTGGGAATTATTGTATCTATGCTGTGTGGTTCATGTTGTAATCCCAGAACACAAAACACCCAGCATGGAGCTCATCAGGAGCTCAAGACCACCTTTCAGGACAGAGTGAGACTGAGTATCAGATAAAAAAGATTACATAAACCTACAACAATCATAACAATGTAGATCAAAAGATCTGATGACAGCTTATGTTGGAGAGGATATGGAGTCAGGGGAATGCTCCTCCATTGCCACTTTGGAAATCAATATGGCATTTCCAAAGAAAACTGGGAATCCCTCTACCTCAAGACTCAGCAATACTACTCTTGGGCATATACCCAAAGGATGCTCAATCATGCCACAAGGACATTTGCTCATCTATGTTCATAGCAGCATTATTCATAATAACCAGAACCTGGAATCAACCTTGATGCTCCTCAACCAAAGAATGTATAAAGAAAATGTGGTACATTTACACAATGGAGTATTACTCGACTGGAATAAACAATGGCATTAAATTTGCAGGCAAATGAATGGAACTAGAAAAAAACACTCTGAGTGAGGCAACCCAGACCCAGAAAGACAAACACAGTATGTACTCACTCATAACTGGATATTAGATGTAAAGCAAAGGATAACCAGGCTATAATCCACAGCCACAGAGAATCTGGGTAACAAGAAGGACCCTAAGAGGAACAAATGGATTGTCCTAGAAAGGGAAAATAGACGAGATCTCCTGGGTCAACTGTGGAAAAGAAGGGATAGAAGGGAGAGGATGGGGCATGAGAACATGAGAGAATGAGATGGGCAAGTTGGGGGAGGGACAGAGAGGTATCTTGATAAGGGGAGTCATTATGGCTTTAGAAAGAAACATAGTGCTAGGGAAATTACCACGAATCCACAAGAATGACTTGCGCCAAGACTGCTAGCAATAAAGGAGAGAGTGCCTGACCTGGCCTTCTCCTGTAATCTAATTGGTGACTACACTAATTGTCATCATAGAATCTTCATCCAGTAACTGATGGAAACAGAATCAGAGATCTACAGTCACGTACTGGACCAAGCTCCAGGAATACAGTTGAAGAGATGGAGAAAGAATTATAGGAGCAAGGTGGCAGGGTGGTCAAGATGATGACAGGGAAACCCACAGAGACAGGTCACCTGAGCTCCTGGGATCTCACTGACAGTGGAAAGACAGTTGGGGAACCTGTATGGGACCAAACTAGGCCCTCTAAGTGTGAATAATAGTTGTGTGGCTTGATCTATTTGCGGAGCCCCCAGCAGTGGGACCAGGATCTACCCCTGGTACATGAGCTGGCTTTTTGGAGCCCATTCCCTATGGTGGAATGCCTTGCTCAATCTTGAAACAAGGGAGATGGGCTTAGTCCTGCCTCAATTTGATGTGCCAGGCTTAGTTGACTTTGCACGGGAAGTCCCTTTCTAAGGGGCTATTGGGGGTGACAGGAAGGTGAGGGGGGAGTGGGAGGAGGGGAGGGAGAACTGTGATTGGTATGTAATATCAATAAAACATTAAAATAAAAAGAAACAATTGGTAGCCTAGAAATAGAGTAATATCACCCTTTATTTTTTAACAAAGGCAAATGCAACATAGATAGAAAGTTGGGCAATCATGGTGGTAGAACATTAGAGCTCTATCACAAATCTGCTCACAGGCCTTATACCTGTTTTGGGCTTATGACTTGGGCTGAGTCTCCCTCTCTTAGCAGCCACTAATTAATTGTCTCTAGCTCTTCATATGGGAATGGGGCCTATGAGACTTCCCACATCCACTTTGGAATATCAACTGGTGTTTTTCATTGTGCAGGTCTTGTTTAGGCAGCTATATTGTTAATATTTGTTGCAAGTTGCTTTTTGTGTTCTTACATATGGTCAGTTTTGGAAAAAGTTCCATGGGCTGCTGAGAAGAATGCATGTTCCTTAATATAAGGGTGGTGTGTTCTTTATAGGTTTATTGGATCCATTTGGTTTGTAATCTCATTTAATTCCAATGTTTCTCAGTTCAGTTTTCTCTGAAAGACTTCCATATTGGTAAACATGGAATACTGAAGTTACCCAATCTGTAGTTTTCCATCTGGAAGAATTTGTTTTCTGAAATTGAACACACTTGTATTGGGCGTATGTATGTTGGAGCTGTAAAATGTCCTTGGTTGATAGTTGTATTATTTATTTATTTAATGAGTTCATAGTGACCTTATTTATCTCTTATATTGAGTTGTGGGTTGAAGTCTATTTTTTCAGATACCAGGATGAAATAGCTAAGCTATCCTGCTTCCTGTTTCCTAGCTCCATTTGCTTCGGCTAACATTTTCTATCTTTTACTCTATGGCAGTGTCCTACAGATAGTGTGATGTGTTTCTTGTAGGCAACAAAAGAATATAGCTTCCTTTTATCTGGAGTTTCTCCAGGGCAAAAGAAAACATCTTCAATAAATGGTGCTAGGAAAACTGGATATCAAAAGGAGAAAAACAAAGCTAGATCCATATCTCTCACTGGTTATAAAAAATAAAAGGTAATCAAAGAACTTATGTAAGAACTAAAACTGCTAAAGGAAAGCATCAATATATATTCAAGATACAGGCAAAGGAAAGGACTATTTGAAAAGACTCTAATAGTCCCAAGCATTTCTAAATGGATTTTCACTAAATTAAAATATTTCTACACAACAAACAAAATAAATACCACAGTGAAGTGGGAGTTCACTGACCTAGAAAAATGATCTATGTCAGCTAATTATGAGCTGGGGCTAATATTTATCATATATATTGAGCTACAAAATGCATCATCAAATAATCAATCAACAAATAAATCAGAGAATAAACTGAACAGAGAGTTTTGAAAAGAAAAAATAAAAGTAACCAATAAATACTTGTTCAATACCCTTAATAAATTAGTCAATGTCCTTAATAACCAAGGAAACACAAACTGAAATTCCATCTCAGCACATTCAAAATGACTATCACCAAGCAAATAAATAACAGTGAATGCTAGCTAGGGCATGCAAGGAACCTTTAAACACTGCTGTTAAGAATGCAAACTCACTGTGGAGATTGGAAAAATAACTAGCGCTACCATATGATCCAGAAGTACCCCTTCTAGGTAAATAACAAAAAGACTCAATCAACATGCCACAGAGAAAATTGTACATCCATATTTATTGCTATACTTTGTACAACAGCTAGGAAATGGTACCAACCTAGATGGTCATCTGGATATGGAGAACAAAAATGTGGTGTATAGAAACAATCAAGAATTTTCCATCAATAAAGAGAAACAAAATCCTGGAATTTCAAGAAAATAAGCAGAACTCGTTCTAGGTTAAACAAGCCAAACTAAGAAAACCAAAGTCACATGCTTTCTCTCATAAGCAGAAACTAGATTTAGAAGCATGCACACACGCGTGCATGCATGCGTGTGTGTGTGTGTATGTGTTTATATATGCATGTTTTCATAATCATGAAAGTAACAACATGACCATGAGCAGTAGGGATAAGATCACAATGGAGGCAGGGAAAGATTAATGGAATACAAGTGATATAAAGCAGAAGCAGCAGCATTCAGGGGGAAAAGGGAGACCAGAAATGAGAGATGGAATGATAGAAGAAGGCAATGGGGTAAGAGATGAATAACAAAGTAAAGTGGCACATTTGTGTAAGATGCTATAATGAGGACCAGGAGGAGCCTGCAAAAAGAGCTGGTCTACTTCTGCCCACATTCAGGTCAGAGGGCAGAAGTGAGCTCCGGGTCCCCATTTTAGACCTGAATTCCTCCCACTCACCCTTTCTCTCAGATCTCCTGGCCTGGAGACCTCAGCCAGCTCGACTCACCCCTGGACGGACAACCAAGTGGCCAGTAGCCTGTAGAGAGAGCCACTCTACTCCTGCCTACTCAGGGCAGACAACAGAAATAAGAGGCCAGAGAGTATTGAATTTGTTTGGACCCACCAAAAGGGAACCCTGATTGCCTACCCACCAGAAGAGGAAGAGGCTCTTTCTGCATCTACTGGAAGAACTGATGGGAAAGGGGCAATATAAGAACACAGCAACAGAAAACCAATATGAAACCACCAGAGTCTAGATATTCTACACCAGTAAGACCTGATCACCCTAATGCAGATGAAGCAGAAGGGAACAACCTTAAAAACACCTTCATGAAAATGATAGAGGCCATCAAAAAGGATATAAGAAAATCCCTTAAAGAAATGGAAGAAAAAACAAACCAAAAATTCCAAAAATGCAAGAAAGGGAGGAAAACACGAAGCAAAAATTACAAGAAACAATGCAAACAGTTTAGAGCTGACATGGAGACAATAAAAAAACACAGTCTGAAGGAATGCTGGGAATATAAAAACTGGGGAAGCTGTCAGGTACTACAGATACAAGCACAACCAACAGAATACAAGAGACGAAAGAGAGAATCTCAGGTGTTGAAGACACACTAAGAGAAAGAGATTCATTGACCAAAGCAAATGTTAAGTCCAAAAAAAAACCCTAAAATAAATTATCCAGGAAATATGGGACACCTTGAGAAGACCAAACCTAAGAATAATCAGTATAGAAGAAGGTGAAGAAACCCAATTCAAAGGGGCAGAAAACATATTCAACAAAATCATAGAAGAAAAGTTTCCCAACCTAAAGAAAGACATGCCAATGAAGGTACAAGAAGCTTACAGAACACCAAATAGAGTGGACCGCAGAAAAAAATCCCCTCACCACATAATAATCAAGACCCAAGCATACAGAAAAAAAGAAAGAATGCTTAGAGCAGCTAAGGAAAAAGGTCAAGTAACATATAACGGCAGAGCTATCAGAAACAAAGCAGACTTCTCCATGGAAACTCTGAAAGCCAAAAGGTCCAGGACAGATATTCTATCAACACTAAGAGAACATGGATGCCAGCCCAGACTACTATACCCAGAAAAACTTTCAGTCAATACAGATGGACAAAACAAGATATTCCATGATAAAACTAGATGTAAACAATACATAGCCACTAAACCAGCCCTACAGAAAGTTCAGGAAGGAAAGCTCCAAACCAAAGAAGTAACTATAACCAGAAAAGCATAGGCAATAGATAATCCCACTTTACCAACAGCCGAACGAGAAAAGGAGTGGAAATCCACATACAATTCCAACAACAACAACCATTCCAAAACAAATGAGAATGAGCAATCAAAGGTCATTAATAGCCCTAAATATCAATGGTCTTAACTAGTGGCTGATCGAAGAAGAGGCAGACTCCCTTGGTTAAGTACTGAGCTGAACTCAAGAAAGCCAGTAACAGAGAGGGAGGACTGATGATCAAAGGGATTAAGACTGGGCTGGTTTAACCCCCAGAAACAGCTGACCAGACAAAGGTTAACTCTTGAATCCCAGGCATCAGCCTGGGAAGCCAGCATGGGACTGATCAAGACCCCCTGAATCTGGGTGTCAGTGAGGAGGCCTAGGGAATCTATTGAGCCTTGGGCAGCAGATCAGTATTCATCCCGAGTATACACATGGACTTTGGACTCCCATAGAACAATGTGAGGTGCACTCTCACCCGAACTCTTGGGGAAGGGTCTAGGCCCTGCCCTATATGAAATGACAGACTATGCACACCCCCATGGATGGCCTCACCCTCCCTGGGGAAATGAGGGGATAACGGGGGGGGAGGGCTCGGGAGGAAGGGAGGGAATAGGAGAGGGACCTGGAACTGACTTGTGAAGCAACCTTGTTTCTTATCCAAATTTAAACTGGAAAATAAAATTAAAAAAAAAAGGTACAGGCTAACAGAATGAATTTGAAGACAGAATCCATCCTTCTGCTCCATACAAGAAACACACCTCAGCTTCAAAGACAGATGTCACCTCAGAGTTAAGGGTTGGGGAAAGATTTTCCAATCAAATGGTCCCAAGAAACAAGCAGGGGTAGCAATCATAATATCTGACAAACTAGACTTTAAACTGAAATCAATCAAAAGAGATGAAAGAGGTAATTTCATATTCATCACAGGAGAAATCAACTAAGATGAAGTCAAGATGCTGAACACCTATGCCCCAAACACAAAGGCATCCACATTCATAAAGAAACATTACTAAAACTCAAACCACACACACAACCTCACACACATATAGTGGGAGACTTCAACACCCCACGGACACCACTAGACAGGACTACCAGAAAGAAACTTAAACAAGAAACAAAGGAACCAATAGAAGTTATGACCCAATTGGGTTTGACAGACATCTATAGAATATTGCATCCAAACACAAAAGAATATACCTTCTTCTCAGTGCCACATGGAACCTACTCAAAAATCGACCATGTACTTGGCAACATAGCAAACCTCAATAGGTACAAAAAAATCGGAATAATTCCATGTATCTTATCAGACCACCATGCTTTAAAGTTAGAGTTCAACAACAACACAAATTGCAGAAACCCTACAAACTCATGGAAATTGAATAATACACAATTGCACCACTCCAGAGTCAAAGAAGAAATTTTAAAAAAAGAAATTAAAGACTTCCTAGAATACAATGAGAATGAAGACACAGCATACCCAAAATTATGGGACACTTTGAAAGCAGTGTTAAGAAGAAAGTTCATAGCACGAAGTACCCACATGAAGAAACTGGAGAACAGTCACACTAGAGAACAGCACAACTGAAAGCTCTAGTAGACCCCAGGAAATAATCAAATTGAAGGCTGAACTAAGTAAAGTAGACACTAGGAAAATGATACAATGAATCAATGTAACACAAGTTGGTTCTTTGAAAAAATCAATAAGATAGACAAACCGTTATCCAAACTCACCAAATGGCAACATGCAAATTAACAAACTCATAAATGAAAAGGGGGACATAACAACAACACCAAGGAAATCCAGAAAATCATCAGGTCATACTTTGAAAACAGACACTGAGGAAATCCAGAGAATCATCAGGTCATACTTTGAAAACCTGTACTCCACAAAATTAAAAAATTTAAAGGAAATGGACAACTTTCTGGATAGATACTACCTGCCAAAATTAAATCAAGAACAGATGAGAAATTTAAATAGACCTATAACTCTAAGGAAATAGAAGTAGTCATGAAAAGTCTCCCAACCAAAAAAAGCCCAGGGCCAGATGGATTCAGTGCAGAATTTTACCAGAAATTCAAAGTGCAGCTATTACCAATTCTCCTCAAAGTATTCCATGCAATAGAAGCAGAAGGGTCTTTGCCAAACTCTTTTTATGAGTCTTCAATAACATCGATACCCAAGCCACACAAAGACACAACTAAAAAAGAGAACTTCAGACCAATTTTCCTCATGAACATTGATGACAATAAAATATTCAATAGAATACCGGCAAATCTGATCCAAGAACACATCAGAAACTCACCCACCATGATCAAGTAGGCTTCACTCCAGGGATGCAGGGATGGTTCAACATATGAAAATCCATCAATGTAATCTACCATATAAACAAGCGGAGAAAAATCACATGATCATCTCACTAGATGTAAAATTCCTTTGACAAAATTCAACACCAATTGATGATAAAGGTCTTGGAGAGATCGGGGACAACAGGAACTTACCTCAACATAATACGAACAGCCAACATCAAAATGAATGGAGAGAAACTCAAGGCACTTCCTCTAAAATCAGGAACAAGACAATTCTGTCTCCTCTCCCTATACCTCTTCAATATTGTAATCGAAGTTCTAGCTAAAGCAACAAGACAGCAAAAGGAGATCAAGGGGATACATGTTGGAAAGGAAGAGGTAAAACTTTCACTATTTTCAGATGATATGATAGTTTACATAAGTGACCCAAAAAACTCTAACAGGGAACTCTCACAGCTGATAAGCACCTTCAGCAAAGTGGCAGAATACAAGATCAACACAAAAAAATCAGTAGCCCTACTATATATAGATGATAAGAGGGCTGAGAAAGAAATCAGAGAAACATCACCCTTTACAATTGCCACAAACAACATAAAATACCTTGGGGTAACGCTAACCAAACAAGTGAAATACCTGTATTGCAAGAACTTTGAGTCTTTAAAGAAAGAAATTAAAGAAGATACCAGAATATGGTACACTCTCCCATGCTCTTGGATATGAGGGATCAATGTAGTAAAAATGGCAATCCTGCCAAATGCAATCTACAGACGCAATGCAATCCCCATCAAAATGCCAACACAATTCTTCACAGAACTTAAAAGAACAATTCTCAACTTTATATGGAAAAACAAAAAACCCAGGATAGCCAAGACTACCCTGCTCAACAAAGCAACATCTGGAACCATCACCATTCCTACTTCAAACTCTATTATAGAGCTATAGTCTTGAAAACAGTTTAGTATTGGAACAAAAATTGACAGGTAGACCAATGGAATTGAGTTGAACACCCTGAGATTCATCCACAAACCTATTAACAGCTGATTTTTGGCAAGAAGCTAAAATTATACAATGGAAAAAAAGATAGCATCTTCAACAAATGGTGCTGGCATAACTAGATATTGTCATGTAGAAGATTGCAGATAGATCCATGTCTATTGCCATGCACAAAACTTAAGTCCAAATGGATCAAAGACCTCAACATAAATCCAGCCACACTGAACCTTTTAGAAGAGAAAGTGGGAGGGACCCTTGAACAAATTGGTAAAGGAGACCGCTTCCTGAACATAACTCCATTAGCATAGATAGTAAGATGGACAATTAATAAATAGGACCTCCTGAAACTGAGTAGCTTCTGTAAGGCAAAGGACACAGTCAGCAAGACCAAAAGGCAACCCACAGAATGGGAAAAGATATTCACTAACCCCACATTTCACAGAGGTCTGATCTCCAAATTTACAGAGAACTCAAGAAGCAAGTCTCCAAAACACCAAAGGATCCAATCAAAAAATGGGGTACAGGAGGGAGCCCAGCTTCAGGTGAGATTGGGTCTCCAGCGGGGACCGCCTGCCCATCACCCATCCCCCCACGATCTTCTGGGCTGCTCCCAGCATCCAGAAGAGCCGCCCACACAGGAAAGAGATCAGCCCCTCCAAGACCCCAACCCAGCGAGCCCAGCTTCAGGTGAGATTGGGTCTCCGGCTGGGACCGCCCGCCCATCACCTATCCCCCTCCATTTTCGGGGCCGCTCCCGGCTTCCAGAAGAGCCGCCCACACAGGAAAGATATCAGCCCCTCCAAGACCCCAACCCCAGCGAGTCCAGCTTCAGGAAAGAGATCAGCCCCTCCAAGACCCCAACCCCAGCGAGTCCAGCTTCAGCATCCCCAGCTTCAGCCCGCAGTAAGGAAGGAGACCAGTGGAGACAGAAAGACCCCACCAGCACCCACTGGAAGAAGAGATGGGAAGAAGACAGAATAAGAGATCACTCAGCAATAGAAACACCAACACGACCCCACCAGAATCCAGGGATCCAACACCAGCAAGACCTGAAAAGCACTACATAGATGAAGAAGAGGAGACAGACCTTAAAAATTATTTCATGAAGATGATGGAGAGCCTCAAAGAAGAAACGAGGAAATCCATTAAAGAAATAGAAGAAAAAACAAACAAAAAAATCCATGAAATGGGGGAAAAATTCAAGAAATAAACAAATCTCTCAAAGAATCTAAAGAGCACCAAGAAAGAACAACCAAAAAAATTAAGGAAACAACTCAAACAGTTGAAGGACTGAAAGCTGAAATAGAAACGATAAAGAAAACACAGAATGAAGGGATGCTGGAAATAGAAAAGCTGGGTAAACAATCAGGAACTACAGATGCAAGTATCACCAATAGAATACAAGAGATAGAAGAGAGAATCTCAGGTGTTGAAGACTCATTAGAGGATATAGAGTCGTCAACCAAAGAAAATCTCAAAACCAACAAATCCTTAACACAAAATATCCAGGAAATATGGGACACCGTGAAGAAGCCAAACCTGAGAATAATAGGTATAGAAGAAGGTGAAGAACTTCAACTTAAAGGTACAGAAAACATATTCAACAAAATCATAGAAGAAAACTTCCCTAACCTAAAGAAAGATATGCCTATGAAAGTACAAGAATCTTACAGAACACCAAATAGGCTTGACCAGAAAAAGAAGTCACCTCGCCATATAATAATCAAAACATCAAACCTACAGAGCAAAGAGAAAATATTAAGAGCAGCTAAAGAAAAAGGCCAAGTAACATACAAAGGCAGACCTATCCGAATTACACCTGACTTCTCAATGGAAACGATGAAAGCCAGAAGATCCTGGTCAGATGTCCTACAAACACTAAGGGAACAAGGATGCCAGCCCAGACTACTATATCCAGCAAAGCTCTCAATTACCATAGATGGAGAAAACAAAATATTCCATGACAAAGCCAGATTTAAACAATACGTATCTATGAATCCAGCTCTACAGAAAATGCTAGAAGGAAAATCTAGAGCCAAGGAAGATAACTACATTCACAAAGACACAAGCAATATATAATCATACTTTACAAAACACTAAAAGAAAAAGGGAGGAGAAACAACACAAAATAACTTCACTAACAATAAATCAAGCACAAACAAGGATCACCAATCAATGGTCATTAATATCCCTCAATGTCAACGGCCTCAACTTGCCTATAAAAAGACACAGACTAGCAGAATGGATACGAAGACAGAACCCTTCCTTCTGCTGCATACAAGAAACACATCTCAACAACAAAGACAGACGTTATCTCAGAGTAAAGGGCTGGGAAAAGATCTTCCAATCAAACGGCCCCAAGAAACAAGCAGGCGTAGCAATCATAATATCTCACAAATTAGACTTCAAATTAAAATCAATAAAAAGAGATGAAGAAGGGCACTTCATATTCATCAAAGGAAAAATACATCAAGACAAAGTCTCAATTTTAAACATCTACGCCCCAAATACAAAGGCACCTACATTCGTGAAAGAAACATTACTAAAGCTCAATGCACATAAAATCTCACACACTAATAGTAGGAGACTTCAACACTCCGCTCTCACCGCTAGACAGGACCTCCAGACAGAAACTTAACAAACAAACAAAAGAATTAATAGAAGTTATGACCCAACTGGGTTTAACAGACATCTATAGAACATTCCATCCAAATACAAAGGGATATACCTTCTTCTCGGCACCACATGGAACCTTCTCTAAAATTGACCACATAATAGGAAACATAGCAAATCTCCACAGATACAAAAAATTGGAATAACCCCCTGCATCTTATCAGACCACCATGCATTAACATTAGAATTCAACAATAACACAAATCGCAGAAACCCTACAAACTCATGGAGATTGAACAATGCACAATTGCACCATCCCTGGGTAAAGGAACAAATAAAAAAAGAAATTAAAGACTTCCTCGATTTCAATGAGAATGAAGACACAACATACACAAACTTATGGGACACTTTGAAAGCAGTGCTGAGAGGAAAGTTTATAGCACTAAGTGCCCACATGAAAAAACTGGAGAACAGTCATACTAGAGAATTAATAGCACAGCTGAATGTTCTAGAACAAAAAGAAGCAAACTCCCCCAGGAGGAGCAGACGTCAGGAAATAATCAAATTGAGGGCTGAAATCAATCAAGTAGAAACCAGGAAAACACTGAGAAGAATCAATGAAACAAAGAGTTGGTTCTTTGAGAAAATCAACAAAATAGACAAACCTCTGTCCAAACTAACCAAAAGACAGAGAGAGAACATGCTAATTAACAAAATCAGGGATGAAAAAGGGGACATAACAACGGACTCTGAGGAAATCAAGAGAATCATCAGGGCATACTTTGAAAATCTGTACTCCACAAAATTTGAAAATTTAAAAGAAATGGACAATTTCCTGGATAGATATCACTTGCCAAAACTAAATCAAGAACAGATAAATAATCTAAACAGACCTATAACCCCTAATGAAATAGAAGCAGTCATCAAAAGTCTCCCAAACAAAAAAAGCCCAGGCCCAGATGGCTTCAGTGCAGAATTCTACCAGAAATTCAAAGAAGAGCTCATTCCAATACTCGTCAAAGTATTCCACACAATAGAAGCAGGAGGCTCACTGCCAATCTCTTTCTACGAGGCTACAATTACCTTGATACCCAAGACACAAAAAGACACAACTAAGAAAGAGAACTATAGGCCAATTTCCCTCATGAACATTGATGCAAAAATACTCAATAAAATACTTGCAAACCGGATTCAAGAACACATCAGAAAAATCATCCACCATGATCAAGTAGGCTTCATTCCAGGAATGCAGGGATGGTTCAACATTAGAAAATCTATCAATGTAATCCACCATATTAACAATCTGCGAAAGAAAAACCACATGATCATCTCACTAGATGCTGAAAAAGCCTTTGACAAAATCCAGCACCCCTTCATGATAAAGGTCCTAGAGAGATCAGGGATAACAGGAACGTACCTGAATATAATAAAAGCAATATACAGTAAACCAACAGCTAACATCAAACTAAATGGAGAGAAACTCAAAGCAATTCCTCTAAAATCAGGAACAAGACAAGGCTGTCCACTCTCTCCATATCTCTTCAATATTGTACTTGAAGTTCTAGCTACAGCAATAAGACAACAAAAGGAGATAAAGGGGATACAAATAGGAAAAGAAGAAGTCAAACTTTCATTATTTGCAGATGATATGATTGTTTACATAAGTAACACAAAAAAACTCCGCAAGGGAACTCCTAGAGCTGATAAACACCTTCAGCAATGTGGCAGGATACAAGGTAAACTCAAAAAAATCAGTGGCCCTAGTATATATAGATGATGAAGTGACTGAGAAAGAAATCAGAGAAACATCACCTTTTACAATAGCCAAAAACAGCATCAAATATCTGGGGATAATGTTAACCAAGGAAGTGAAAGACCTGTATATCAAGAACTTTGTGTCTTTGAAGAAAGAAATCAAAGAAGATACCAGAAAATGGAAAGTTCTCCCATGTTCTTGGATTGGTAGGATCAACATAATAAAAATGGCAATCTTGCCAAAAGCAGTCTATAGATTCAATGCAATCCCTATCAAAATTCCATCACAATTCTTCAAGGACCTGGAAAGAACATTAATCAACTTTATATGGAAAAACAAAAGGCCCAGGATAGCCAAAACATCCCTATATAATAAAGGAACTTCAGGAGGCATCACCATACCTGACTTCAAGCTCTATTATAGAGCTATAGTCCTGAAAACAGCTTGGTATTGGCACAAAAATAGGCAGGTAGACCAATGGAACCGAATCAAAAGCCCTAATTTTAACCCACACACCTATGAACACCTGATTTTTGACAAAGAAGCTAAAACTGTACAGTGGAAAAAAGAAAGCATCTTCAACAAATGGTGCTGGCATAACTGGGTACTGGTATGCAGAAGACTGCAGATAGATCCATGTTTATCGCCTTGTACAAAACTTAAGTCCAAATGGATCAAAGATCTCAACATACATCCAGCCACACTGAAACTTTTAGAAGAGAAAGTGGGAGATACTCTTCAACGAGTTGGTACAGGAGACCACTTCCTAAACATAACACCAGTGGCACAGGCACTGAGATCGACAATTAACAAATGGGACCTTCTGAAACTAAAAAGCTTCTGTAAGGCAAAGGACACAGTCAAAAAGACAAAAAGGCAGGCCACAGAATGGGAAAAGATATTCACTAACCCTACATCTGACAGAGGGCTAATCTCCAAAATTTACAAAGAACTCAAGAAACAAGTCTCCAAAACACCAAAGGATCCACTTGAAAGGTGGGGTACAGAGCTAAATAGAGAATTCTCAGTAGAGGAGGCTAAAATGGCCAAGAGACACTTAAGAAAGTGCTCAACATCCTTAGCCATCAGGGAAATGCAAATCAAAACAACTCTGAGATACCATCTTACTCCTGTCAGAATGGCTAGAATCAAAAACACCGAAGACAATTTATGCTGGAGAGGATATGGAGAGAGAGGAACACTCCTCCAGTGCTGGTGGGAATGCCGACTCATACAGTCTTTGGAAATCAGTATGGAGATTCCTCAGGAAAATGGGAATTAATCTACCACTAGACCCAGCAATTCCACTCTTAGGCATTTATCCAAATGAGGCAGGTTCATACAACAAGGGCATCTGCTCCACTATGTTCATAGCAGCATTGTTTGTAATAGCCAGAACCTGGAAGCAACCTAGATGCCCCTCAACTGAAGAGTGGATAGAGAAAATGTGGTACATTTACACAATGGAGTATTACTCCGCAGAAAAAAACAATGGAATCTTGAAATTCGCAGGGAAATGGATAGCACTGGAAGAAACCATCCTGAGTGAGGTAACCCAGTCGCAAAAAGACAAACATGGTATGTACTCACTCATATATGGATTCTAGATATGAATCAGGATAGTGCCAGTCTGTACTTCCACAGATAGAGAGTCTGGGAAACAGGAAAGAACCTAAAAGATATGCATATATGCATAGTACCCAAGAGAAGAGGATGGAGACAAGATCCTCTGAATGGATGGGGAACACAGCGAGGGGTGGGGGGAGTGGGACCTGGGAAGAATAGAGGGGGTAAAGAGGAAGGGAGTTGGTCATGGGGGAACAGGAAGTTGAGGGGGTGGGGGTAGAATAGGGGGAAGAGGGAATCATAGGATCGAAGACAGATCAGGCACCAGAGTGACCTCGAGTGATCTAAAGGTATAACATCAATTGGCAAGCTAAGCAATAGTGGAGGGACCACCTCGAATGCCCATTCCTGATAATGAACTTGATGTCTATAACCATCCGGGAGCCTTCATCCTGTGACTGATGGAAGCAGAGGCAAACACACAACTAAGCACTGAACTGAACCCAAGGAACCCAGTGACAGAGAGAGAGGAGTGATGAGCAAATTGGCAAAAATGGGCTGGCAAAACCAGCAGAGACAGCTGATCTGAACAGGGGAGTGCTCTTGGACCCCAGACCGACAGTGGGGAGGCCAGCATGGGACTGATCTGGACCCCCCAAATGTGAGTGTCAGTGAGAAGGCCTGGGCAACCTATGGGGCCCTGAGCTGTGGATCAGTGTCTCTCCCTGGTATACAAACTGTCTTCAGGTGCCTATAGCACAAAGAGAGATGCTCTCTCAGCCTGGACTCTTAGGGGAGTGCCTTGACCCTACCAAGAGTAAAATGACAGACTCTAGATATCCCCTATGTGGAAGGATTTGGCAATAGGGTGGGAGGGAGGGGGGGAAGGGGAGTGTGGGAGGAGGGGAGGGAGAGGGAACTGGGATTGACATGTAAAACAAGCTATTTAAAATTAAAATAAAAAATGACAAAAAATGGGGTACAGAACTAAATAGAGAATTCTCAATAGAGGAGACTAAAATGGCTAAGAAACACTTGAGAAAGTGCTCAACATCCCTAGCCATCTGGAAAAGGCAAATCAAAACAACTCTGAGATACCATCTCACTCCAGTCAGAATGGCTAAAATCAAAAATTCCAAGGACAATAAACTGTACTTGGAATAAATGCTGGAGAGGATGTGGAGAAAGGGGAACACTCATACACTGCTGGTGGGAGTGCTGACTTGCACAGCCACTTTGGAAATCAGTATGGAGATTCCTCAGGAAAATGGGAATCAGTCTGCCACAAGACCCAGCAATTCTACTCTTAGGCGTATACCCAAAAGACGCACATTCATACAATAAGGACATATGTTCCACTATGTTCATAGCAGCGTTATTTGTAATAGCCAGACCTTGGAAGCGACCTAGATACCCCTCAACTGAAGAGTGGATAGAGAAAATGTGGTACATTTACACAATGGAGTACTACTCAGTGGGAAAACGAAACAATGGAATCTTGAAATTTGCAGTCAAATAGATGGCACTAGAAGAAACCATCCTGAGTGAGGTAACCCAGTCACAAAAAGACAAGCGTGGTATATACTCACTCATATATGGATTTTAGACATGGATCAGGGGAGTGTCAGCCTACAATCCCAGTGCCCATGAGTCTGGGAAAAAGGAAGTTTCCCAAGAGATATACGTGATACCCCAGAGAAGTGGAATGAAGCAAGCTCTCCTGAGCAGATTGGGAACATGGGGGGAGGGAGAGGGAACCAGGAAAAAGAGAGGGGGTAAGAGGATGGGAGAAGAAGTCATGGGGGAGCAGGAAGGCTGAGTCAGGGTAAGAATAGAGGAGACCAGGATGAAAGATACAATAATAGAGGGAGTCATTATAGGTCTGAGGAGAGAGCTGACACTATTGAGATTTCCAGAGATCTTCAAGGATAACCTCAACTGGCAAACTAAGCAATAGCAGAGAGACTGCATTACTAGCTCCTCCCTGATGATAAATTTGATGATGAGCTTATATGCCATCCTAGAACCTTCATCCAATGACTGATGGAAGCAGAGGCAGATACCCACAGCTAAACACTGAACTGAACCCCTGGAACCCAGTGACAGAGATGTAGGAATGATGAGCAAAGGGGTCAAGACCATGCTGATGAAGCCCACAAAGACAGCTGACCAGACAGATGGCTGAAAGGCCATCAAGGGACTGATCCAGACTCCATGAATGTAGTGTCAGTGAGGAGGTCTCAGAAATCTCTGGGGCATTGTGTAGTAGATCAGTGTTTACCATGGCATATGAATGAAATTTTGGAGCCCATTCCACATGGAGGGATGCTCTCTTCGCCTGGACACATGGGGAAGGGCCTAGGTCTTTCCCTGGATGAAATGACTCTGGAGATCCCCCAAGCAAGGCCTCATCCTTCCTGGGGAATGATGTGGGGATTGGGCCAGGGACTTCAGGAGGGGCTCATGGAGGGCCAAGGGAGGTTGAGTGGGAGAGGGAGCTGTGATTGACATGTGAAGTATGCATGTTTCTAATTTAAATAAAAACAGATATTGAGAAAAAAGATGCTATAATGAAATCCATTACTTTGTGTGTTAACTTAAAAACTAATAAAAGAAAGTTCAAGTCTTAGTAAGAATATCAAGCATTGTTGCTTTACATTCCCTCTGTAATGCCCTCATGGTAACTTTAAAAAAGCAGCAGTTCAGCTGGCCAGTGGTAATGCATGTCTTAATCCCAGCACTTGGGAGGCAGAGGTAGGAGGATCTCCATAAGTCCAGCCTGGTCAACAGAGTGAGATCCAGGAGAGGCTCTAAAGATGCACAAAGAAACCACAATCTATGAAGACCAGAAGAAGTCTGGCAGTCCCTAAAGGAATCTGGAATGACTGGCATTGCTGCTAACCACCATTACCAGAAAACTCTTCAATGTGTCCTTGGAAGACTGCACTCACAAAGCTGTCTTTCTTGGGCCCAACTTCTATAGCCTTCTATAAAGGCCTGTTTCTAAGGCAATCAGAGATGACTGACTGTTATGACTCCTTGGGTAGTAAATAACACTCATAAAAACAAAAGAAAACTCTTAGAAAGAAAATGGCTGTTGGAGAACTACAATATATTCATTCGTGTGAATCTATAAATCCATGGATGTGTAGAGATGCACACATGCCTGGAACTTTACATAACAAATTGTGTAGCCTTAAGTCATTATTCTGTCTAACTCTGAGCCTTTATGTAAGCTAAAACTACAGCTAAAAAGGAATTTCAAGGCCTCATCTGAGCATGCATAGTACACCTTAATACATTATTACATGAACCCAATCACATGTATATATATATATATGCATGTATATATATACCTGCACACACACACACACACACACACACACACACACACACACACAAACAAACAAACACACACCTCCAACAAAGGTTAGAAGTCATCTTGGCTCTACATAATTAAGAAAACCTTTGTTCAACTACAAACTGAACACTCAGGTAATGGAGCAAATACTTCAGTTTCTACACACAAAAGTGTTATATGTTATCAATTTTACAAAAGGGTTTGAAGGAGCAGAAGGAAAAATTAACATGGAAACAAAGATAGGAGAGAAAGGCAGTCAGAATTTAACTGATCTGAGAGCTGTGTAGTATTATGTTTTCTTGAAAGGACCCTTATTTCTCAACATACAAGCTATCAGGGACCACCCTGAGAAAGTCATGTGATGGGTGATGTCTTTTTGTATATATGTTTCTCTTATTGGTTTATGAATAAAACACTGTTGGCCAATAAGCCAGTAAGATAGGTGAGATGAGGAGACAAGGAGAATTCTGGAAAAGGTAAGTACAGAGAGCCCACCAAGGACAGTTGTCAAGTAGGCTGCATAAGGAATAACAGGTCCAGATCCTTTGAGCACGTGGAAATACTTAGATTAATAGAAATGGGTTAATAATTAAGACAGAGTTAACTAATAAGAAGCCCTAGACATCAGCCAACAATTTTATTTTTAATATAGTGTCCATGTGTTTATTTGGGGCTCAAGGGCAGCGGAACCTGGTGGAACAAGAAAAATCCAGCAACAGTCAGACCCAAGCATTTTTATTTGGGAAACATAAATCTCCATGTTCCCCTTTCCCCTGGGACATTACCACCCTTTCCCATCCTCTTGTGATTGAACACATACCTGACAGGACACCACTGAAGCATGCTTAATGACATGAGCCAAAGACATGAAACTGCGTACAGCTCACATTTCCTTTATCTCCAAAGGTGCTGGTGACTATCCAAAGGTGGAGAGACTGGGCAGGAGCCCACACCTGCATCCAGTGACTCAGTATTACAATAATAATTATGGGTACAGCTTCTTATGGTCATTATGAGAGCAGCTAAGGTCAAGACTGCAGAGCAAAGCTGGTGCAAAGAAGGCCCTAGGTACAGGTGAAGCCCACCTATCTGGAGTAAAGTTCAGCAAATGCAACAGCTTAAAGAAAGAAGGATCTTGCTCCCAGTTCCAGAAACTTCAGGCTAGGCTTGTCTGTTAGACTCACTGTCAGGCACAAGCATGGAAGGAGCACATGGCAAGGGAAAGATGTTCACTAGATAGTAAGTGTAAGAAGGAGCAACACGGAAAGGTACAAGGTAGAACTCAGACCCTTTGTGTCCATACCCCACATAATCTATGTTCCCAGTCTAGGCCCTACCTCCTACTACCTTCCAGTAATGCCATCAAATGAAGGGTGGGGGCAGAGCTTGTATGATCCAATCACTTCCAACTCTGTTGCATTCAAGTAAGCATTCAACACTCAAGCCATTGAGGGGGTTCTTCGTATCAAAACCATAATAATCTCCTACCAATGTGTGCTGAGTCGCAAAAATAGTGAGGCTGGAGATATCCTTGTGTTGCCTGAAAATGAATAAATTCTAAAACAACAACAAAAATTAATGCATGGTACAAAGAGATGAGCTCCCACCGACCAAATTTGTGACTATTTGAGTACCAAAACTATTAAACACTGATAAGGGATAGCTAATTAAATACATAGTTGCCTATGAAGGGGCACTCTTGTTTACAGGCAGACACCATTGCAAGATTAAAAACTACCAAGCAAGCATAAAAAGAGATGCAGACTTAGAAAATCATCATTTACCAATATCCAAGAATAAAGTGTTTAAAACAGAAATCACCAAGGATGCAACAAGTGGGGAGGTAATTTTATGCTGAGCAACAAGGATATTTGCACAATCTTATATTGTATAGCCTCTCTTAAAACAGTCCTTGTAATCAGCAGAGAGCAGTTACTAACTGCACTGTGAAAAACTAGATAAGGTATTGTCTTGTAATAATCCAAACATTGGACAAGAAACAGTTTAGGAGAAAATGAATTATTTTGGCTCACAGTTCAAAGATACAGTCTGTCGTGGCAAGGAAGGTGTGATGGCGGAAAGAGGAACGTGCTCACATTGCATGTGCAGTCATGAAGCAGAGAGTGATGAATGATGGTTCTTAGCTTGTTTAATCCTTCTTACGAAATCCACAACTCAGTCCGTGGAATGGTGTTATCCACGATTAAGGGGGGCCTTCCTATTTCACCTGCAATCTAGATAATGCCTCAGAGATATGCCCGCAGTTTTTTTCCATGATTATTCTATAGCTCATCAAGTTGGCACTAAAGATTAACCACCCCACAAACTATACCTTTACACAGAAACTTAAATGAATATCAGCAATAGATGAAGATGGATAGTAATAAAATAAGAAGTATACTTTAGTTTTAGTCTGTAAGTGTATAACCTGATTTTAATAAGGAAATATTAAACAATTCTAAAATGAGGAAAGTTGCTTTAAAAGAGAAAGAATTCTAAGTTCTTCAAAAGTATCAGTGCCATAACAAATAAGTAAGAACTATGGGGGCTGCAAAGATGACTTGGTACTTAGTCACACATTCTACTATTGCAGAGAACCTGGATTCAATCACTAGCATCGTGTAGGTATACAACAGCATTAGCTAAGGAGTTCCATGTTCCAAAAACATTCAATTAGACTTGTACTTAATGCTCAAAGTATTTTCCATATGACAGAAAATATTTATAAAAATCCTTGGCTCTATTGTCCTCACAATTTTATCTAACACATAGCTAAGTAAAATGAAAACTGATTAAAATTCCTAGTATAAATGCATACAGATTTGCATGTACAATATTTATTCAGATAGTAAAAAATGAAACAAAGTGAAAAATTTGGGGCTGAAGAGATGCCTCAGTTGTTAAGAGCATTGGCTGGTTTTCCAGAGGACCCAAGTTCTAAACTTTACACCCACAACATGACTCTCAACAACCTGTAACTCCAGTTCCGTGGCATCTAATGCCCTCTACTGGCCATCAAGGGTACTGCATGCACACGAAGCACGGACCTTCTTCATGCCAGCAAACGTCCCCACACAAAAGATAAAATGAAATATTTTGGTTCTGAGCCTAGCCATTAATGGCTGAGCCATCTCTCCTGTGACCAGATTAGTGCCTAACACAACTGTTTTCAGAGAGGCCTCATTCAGCAACTGGTGGGCATAGATGCAGACCCACAGGCAAACATTAGGCAGACTTCAGAGAAAGAGGTAGAAGAGGGAGAGAGGATTATATATAAGTCAGAGAGGTCAAGGACTCCACAAGAAAACTCACAGAATCGGCTCACCAGGGCTCACAGTGGCTCACAGAGACTGAGCTGATAACCAGGGAGCCTGCATGACACTGCAAATATGTAATAGTTGTGTGACTTGGTCTTCTTTTAGGATTCCTAACAGCAGGAATAGGGGCTGTCTCCAATTCTCTTACAGGCTCTTGGAACCCTGCTCTTCATACTGCGTCTCTTTGCCCACCTTAATACATGGGGAAGTATTTAGTCTTACTGCAACCTGATATGCAAAGTTCTGTTCATACTCATGGGACACCTTCCCTTTTCTAAACAGAAAAGGTTGAGGAGTGGATTGGAGGAGGTGGGGTAGGGGGAAGGAACTGGGAGGAGAGGAGGAAGGGGGAAACTGTGGTCAGTTTACAATAAATAAATAGATACATGTATTTTAAAATAAAAATAAGTAAATAAAATATAAATTAAACAAACTAAATTAAAATTTAAAACATTAACTATGACAGAAAAATAATATACTATAGGTAAAGAAAGCATACCATCATAATCCTGATGTTCTATAATTGTCCCAAGAAATCCTTAAGATATAATAAAAGTTAACACTTATAAATATGACATTTTGTGTTTTGGCTGAATAATTCAGTTACACATTTAAAAAATACAAATTAAAAACTTTGGACAGAACTAGAAAAAGCTGTCCTAAATGAGGTAACCCAAAACCAGAAAGACAAATATAGTATGTACTCACTCATAAGTGAATACCAGACTAAAGCAAAAGATACCCATCCTAAAATCCATACCCCAAAGAAGCTTGAACCCTCTTTCAGAAACAGGTGGAAGCAAATACAGAAATTCGCAACTAACCAAGCTTGTACTCAAGCTCCGAGAGTACAATCAAGGTGATGGAGGAGAACTATAAACAAAGGAGTCAAGACCATGATGGGTAAGCCCACAGAAACACCTGACCCAAGCTAGTGAGAGATCACTGACTCAGATTCAGGTCTGACAAATTGGGAACCTGCATAAAATCAAACTATACCCACTTAATATAGGTGACAAAGGTGCTGTTGGGACAAGATATGAGGCTACTGACAGTGGGTCCAAGATCTAACTTTAAGGCACAAACTGACTTAGTGGAGTCCATTCTATACAGAGAGATACCTTATCTAGCCTAGACTCAGGGTTGTGGGGGTGAAGAGGTGCCTTGGTCCTGCCTTAACTAGATGATGAGACAGACCTAGTAGACTTCCTAGGGGAGCCCTTATCCTCTATATGGAGCAGATCGGAGGAGAGGGGAGTGGAGGGAGTGGGAGGAGAGGTGGGAGGGGAACTGGGATTGGAATGTAAAAAATAAATTAATAAAAATTTTTAAATTCTTTTGGGAAACAAGTAATTTTTAATTGATTATGAGTTTTTAAGTACAAATGATCATAAAAACAAATTATATACACAGTTGTCATAAAATAGTATAAAGACATCTGGGATAGAAAGCATTTACAAAGTGTAACAAGTTGAAAAAAATGAAAGAATTCTACCCTCATTCACTAGAGTCATGATTTCTGGTAAACACATTTTAGAATATAAATTCTGAAGTGACCAGAGTATAGGAATGGTCTAGAGCCTATTATTCCCTTTCTAACTTTTCAAACAGCAAGTACCTGCCTACAATGTATGCAGCATTGTCTAGGAATACATAGTCAGGTGACTTCCTTACCCCTGTCTGAGGAAGGATATCGAGCCACGCCAAGTATATGGGAAGGGAAGTCGTATGACACGTTATATTAGAGAGACAGAAATCACTTACATGAGAAGCTGAGAACTGAGGTCAGCGCTCTGCGGGTCTCCCATCTTGACTGGCACCTCAAGAGAGAGGGTGACACCTCCTTCCTTGGCCTTTATCCCTGACTTCCCCCGTGTACCTGAGACCACGCCCAAATGGGCATGGTCAGTAGTGTGGGTACATGAGATCTCTACCTACACCTGTGGTCTAGAAATGCTGCAGTTATCTGGAGCACTCTGGAGCCAACTACCTTGCCAACACTCAATCCACTCAATGCCTACCAGCAGGCTCCAATGACTCCTGGCTCTCTCCTTTTATCTTTCCTAGGAAGATCTTAAGGTGTCCACATAGCATCAAGCCACCCACTTCTCGTAATTCTAACTCTGCTCCTCCCTGCTGCAAATAGGGCTCTTACACACAGTGACAAGCTTATGCGTTTGTTGCCCTTCCTCATTGCTGTGACAGTACAGCTGACAAAAGCGACAATGGGAGTTTGTTTCAGCTCGCTGTTGAAGTGAATGCAGTCCCTGATGATAACAACGTCTCCGGTGATAGGTCAGTCACATCGTCCTTTCAATCAGGAAACCTATGAATGTTGACTCTCTGCTGGCTTCCTCTTTTTCTCTGGAATTCTAGTGTATGATTTATTTTGCTTACTTTGAGGGTAACTCATCCCTCCTCAGTTAAAGCTCTCTAGAAACGCACTCACAGATATACCCGTAAGTTGTCTCCCAGGCGATTTTAAATCCCAAGATTTGACAGCCAAGATTCACAATCATGATTACAGTGCAGTTTCTCAAGACTAATATCTGGAGGGACATACTTCTATTTCTCAGATAATTTCCACCCTTAAACTCCTTTTCTTTTTAATTGGTATGAATTAATGGTGAATACTGAGACTCATTGGATATTTTCATAAACGTATACAGTGCACTTGATTATTTGTTCCCACATTGCTCTACTCTTGTCTTCCTAACTTCCTCTATTAAACCTACTTTTTAGGTAGTTTTGCCTCTACTTTCACATCATACAAATGAGAGAGAAGATGTGACATTCCATTTCTGAGTCTGACATAATTTGCTTTAGTACAATGATCTCCAATTATACTCGTTTTACTCCTTTGTATGGCTGAATAAAATTTTCTTGTGCATATGGTCCACATTTGTGTTAACAAACCCGTATGTTTATTCTATAACTTATCCAATATTAGTTGTGCTTCAGTAAACATCCATGTGCAAGTGTCTATACGAGGTGTAGATTCAGGTGCACCAAACTCTAACTCTTCCATTAGAGTTGTCTTAGCTAGCTATAAATCTTACTGATAATTTTAACTCATCTGTCTCATTGCTATTACCAGGTCAATTAAATGTTCCTGCTGTCTACCAAGCCATCCAGATTCCTCTTAGAACTCCAACGCTGGCAGTCTCTTTCAGTTGCCATCTATCTGAGTATGTTCATCTGTTTGTGTGGGTGCCTTAAGTTCTAGGTCCAAGTTCCATCCACACCAGATATTTTCTGCTAAGACTTACATTTATTCAATAAGAAAGGCATATAGCCATGCTTAAATCATAAGATGCTCATGTAAAAAGAGAACATAAGACATTGTGATAATGTTTCTAAGTGGTAAAAGCAAAGCAGTAGTTACTTCTGAAGTAGTTCTCTTCTGATAAGACATTCAGGAAATCAATTATAATAAAAGTGGTATTTGGCCAGGTGGTGGTGGTGCATGCCTTTAATCCCAGCACTCGGGAGCAGAGGCAGGCGGATCTCTGTGAGTTCAAGGCTGGGCTGGACCGACAGCCTCCAAAACAATACAGAGAAACCCTGTCTCGTAAAAACCAAAAAAAAAAAGTGATATTTGATCTTGGTTTTGAGTAACAGGTGATTTTTGCCAACTGGATTGCTGGAGACAGACACTGAAGCAAATTTTGTGATGCTTAAAATCCATAGAAATGAGGGCAGGTAGATCTCTTACAAAATGCTAAATTACAAGCACAAAAATTAAATATTCACTATTCACTAAATAATAATTGTTATCATTAAATAATCATTAAGTATAATTATTTAATGAGAAATAATGAGAATGAAAAATATATGATGAAAGTAAACTTTAAAAGTCTGGCAAGTGCCATAAACCCAAAATAGAAAAATGGTACCTTATTAATTTATACATGACATAAAATACAATATACTAGATTTTTTTCCTTGATAAATACTCTGATCAATATGTGACACTGATTTTGTAATATTTGTATGGAAAAAATGGAAATAAAATTTAGTCTTTTACTGATAATGGTTCTTCAAGATTTATTTGCCATTATTAATATTACAAAAAGTTTCCCTTTTTTCTCAGCTCCTTAACTTAATGTCAAATAAACCTTTGTGGAAGTTGTCAAATTTGGAGAAATATTTATTCAAGTTACTTATTTCTAAGAGACAAACACATGGGTTTTAGACTGCTCTAAGTTTTTGTCTTTAACGGAATGGGGATTGAGTGGGAGTTGGGGAGTGGGAGGGCATGGGAGGAGGGGAGGGAGAGGGAGCTAGGAATGACATGAAGTAACTTTGTTTCTAATTTAAATAAATAAAAATTCCTATTCATGTATCAAAATGTCACATGACTCCCAAAACAGGTATGTTTGTTATCTGCCAATTAAAACTTTTTAGTAAATATTTAAAACATATAAAGTGGTCAAATTGCATTTTGTGTACATTCATCACTGAAAAATGTATATGTTGCAATAATTTTACAAGCCATATTATCAAGTATTAATCTGTCAAGAAAGAACTTATATTTTAACTAAGTATGAATGCAAATGAAATCCCCGCTCAATAAAAGGAAAACCATGTCTGGCATTGGAAACCTAGCCAACTACCCAGAGATAGTAAAGTCAGAAATCTTGGTAGGAGGCCCTACAATGACAACTTTCTCAAACCAGCACAATCACTAATTACACTCTAAATGCTTACCCTTATAGCCACATGAAAGTATAGTCCTCATTCTTCATCAAAGAATCTCTACTTGTAACAGGCAGTACCATTACTGAAAACCACAACCAATCAAAATACAGAGTTCTGGAGTCCATTCCCAATGGATCCATCTACAAAACAATGCCAATCCCTAAGGCTCGGGTAATACTGAATGAGAGCCAGATGATCAGGGAGTTTGCTACAAGATTGTGTCTCCTAGGAATGTCAGATGCTATACCCATAAAGTCACACTAACATGACTGCATAAGCATGAGGTGAGGAAGGACAACAGGTTTGGCCAAATGAATGGGCAATGATCATGAGGCTTCAACCCTACACAAAGAACAGTAGGCAACTAAGGAATGCCGGAAGCAGGAAAATCGGTCTTCTCCAGGGAGGACCACCAATAATACATCATTTCATATTAAATGGCCAGTCCTGAAAACATACAAACAAGTAACACTAAACAGAGTGAATAGGATGTATACAGGAAAATCCACATATAGACTTATGCGTATATTCATGTAACAACAACAATTTTAAAATAGAGGAAGCAATTAATTTGAAAGAGAACGAGGGTCATCTGAAAGTTTGGAGGGCAGAAAAGCAAAGGAAGAAATGATGTAATTGTATTATAATCTCAAAAATAAAAGAAAAAAAAGAGAATGACCTCATTTACTAGAATTGAATAGGGCTGACTTAGGGAATGAACTGGTTGCTGGCTACAATATCCAGAGGATACAATCACTAACGTATTTATTACCTTCAGTGTTGGAATTGTATGAAAACTCTGGTTAGTAGGTGCAGGGGGAAAAGGGAACAATTCATACAACTTATTCTTGCACTGGGTCAATGAAACAACTGCATTAATGACTGCAAACCAAATAATTACTTCCAATGACTCTAAATTAACCATACTAGGAACCTACTTCTTTCTTAGATAATTTCCTAGGCTGTCTGTAGAAATTCTAAACACACGAAAGAATAGCAAGACATAAGTAAATTTTACAAACAGTAAAAATATCTTATTGGTATAGAACATTGGTAAAAACGTGATCAAAAGAACAAATTCCTGAGGTCCTCCTAGGACCCTGAAGTATCAGAACAGACCATGAGAGCAAGCTCCATCACTCTCTCAGCCATCACACCCCGGCTTCAAAGAATTTCTAGTAAAAAGAAATTGGCAGTTTCAACCTGAACCCTTTCATTGAGTTTACTGGTACATCTGATAAACTATAAGTTTTATCTAGTCATTTCCCTAGCTGTCACACTAATAAAGATGTAAACTCAAAACCAGGAGGCATCTCAGACCAATTCTTGAAGGCCAACTGCAGAAGGATATTTGTGGATATGGGAGCATGCTGACCTATAAAGGGTCAAAGGACTTGGGTAAAAATGATTAGTGGGTCTAGGACATTTCTCATGTCAGACAGATAATTTATAGGAAAGATACAACTTTTGGAAAAATGTGAAAGGATTGTCCTATAAGCAAAGAATTATACTTCTTACATTGTTTGGGAAAGAACAAGACCCAAAACATATTCAAAATCTTAAAAAGATGAATATCATATCTCATTATTAAGGCTTAGGTGATCTTATACTGAAACAATAATTCTTTAGAGATTTATAATTAAACAACTTAATAACTTGGCTGGTAGCTACAGAAAATTTTAAGCACATATAACTTGCAGGTACATATTCTCTCTATTGCTACTGGGCAGCACTGGCCTAAATTTTCAGCCCCACTGAGATAATCCCTAAGCTGTTAAAACCACTGCAATTTTCCCAGGAGCTGAGGCACCAAAGCAATCTTATATTTAGGCAGCTTTTACTTGAATTTTTTTCTCCTAAACTTAATGCTTCTACCATATCTGCTCCATTGATGTCACTCAGCACTTTCTTCAGTAAGGAAAATGAGCTCCTATAGTGTTCAAAGAATAGCCCAATAAAGATACATTACCATCCCTTTGCTCAATAGGAATAGATGGATCATAATAGTGTGTCTGACACTGGCAGGTTTATATTGTGATTTTTTTTTCTTATCTGCTACTTAACGAAGTGAATTCCTATCACAGCATCTTTAAATGTTAATACTCTTACAGCTATCTTCAAAGACCTATTTTGGACTAAATATGTTATCAATCAAAATTCCCATTAAAATTCAATGCAAGCTTACTTGAAAAGTAAGATTAAATCAGTGAGGCATCTGGGCCTTTATTCTGCTAATGTGACCTCATTGTATGGTAATTTGTTATTATAGACATTTAATTTTCAGATGTCATAGAGCTAGGGGTCTCCATATTTCCCAGGATTTTATCCACCCTATTGCGAACTTTTTTGATAATTTACTGGCTAGGTCCTTGAATACTTTCTGGTTCTGGATTTAAACTTCTAGTAGACTTGGGTGTGTAAAGTAAGAAAGCAATGTCTCCCTCGCTGTGAGTTAGAAACAACTATAAGAGTGGCTGGTATGGAATATCATGAGTGTGTGAAAAAAGAGCATTATTAGTGAGTTTATTTCATGTTATTGGGATACTGTAAATAAGAGTCATGCACAGATCACTATTTTAAATTCTTTACAGTACTAGGATATGATTTATGTGTACTTCTCTATTTGTAGCTATGAATGTGCAGCAGACTACATTTGTTTGAGTTGTTGTATGCATTGTGTTTTCCCAGAAAAAAAACAATAATAGATGGCTGTGAGTTCTCTTTTCCATCGGTACAACTCAGTTCAGTAGCAGATAACTGCACTCATTTCCATTGTTCATGCAAAAGAGTGAAAAAGTAACATGCAGAAACAAAAGGCATCACATAGAAAGGAGAAATCCCAAAACTGTCTCAGCATAGCCACCCCTACCTGCAGTAAGAATACAGGATTGCAGAGGGGTTTGAGATACAGTATGATAAACAACTCGGCAGCCCTCCCAAGAAGCAATGCCTGGCTCTGACCTCTTCTACTAAATACCTCAGATCTTGGTAAGTTTACAACCAACAGAGGAGGGATACAGACTCCATATTTCTGTTAGCAATTAAAACCTTCAAAGTTAAATCAGGCACTTCTCAATACTCTCAGGTTTTTTCCTATTATTATTTGAAATCCTCGGTGCAAAAAAAGAGACAACTCTTTGCAGATAACTTGCAGCTCAATAAGTCGATAATTATTCACTTCTGCTTAAAGCATTCTTGTAAATATCATTTCAAATAAATGAAGCACTGACTTGATTTTTAATCAATGAAAACTGACATTTGTTGAAAAAGCTTTCTGAATAATTACCCTACATTCTTATTACTAAAGCGGATTTAACAGAAAATCAAAACAAACGATATTAATTACATCGTATCCTCATTATATATTAATAGGTTCAGAAACCAAATATTGAGTCTTATGGAGTCAGTCTAATATTTATGCACAGCTTTGTGGTAGAAGCCAGCTTAATTCTAGTGTTTTCACTGTGGTACTTTGTCCTTCTGTACTTGGAAACCAGGAGTTCGATCTCAGCTAAGAGCACAGATATTGGGAATTCAATGTTGGGGTTCATATTAGAATACCTAAAGTGTAAATGAAGATGACCAATGAGCATGAGTTACCTTTTTAAAGAGTCATAACCTACTATTGATTGTTACTAATTGAAATAGTTCTGTTTCCCTTGATAAATTTACATTAATCAAAAGAATGCCACCCTGCGGCTATGCACTAAGGTCTACTATTCTTTGGGTGCCTGCTAAACAATGGAGCAGGTAAAACCAGTAGCCTGGAAATGATGGCGGGATAACTTCTCTGGTTTTCACTCAAAGACTGATCCCATGATCACTATGCCATAATACCTATGTTAATCCTGAACTCTGGTTCAGTTTCCTAACTAACTGTTGGGTCTTTGCAAGTTGTGCAAGTGCCATTTTTCTTGTCCACAAAGACAGAACAAAACAAAAAAAAAAGACTAAAAGATGAAAATAAAATAAGAGCATGAATAATATAAATTGCTAAGCATAGTTCCTAATGTGCCCTATACTCTCAATCAGTATTAGTTCATGGTGATTTAGTATAATTAAAAGTCCATTCCTTGGCCATGCAAATGCCATGTGGGAGCACTCTAAATTTATTCAGACTTACCCATGAAACCTTTCACTCCTGCCGCAGTAGCCTGTTGACCTATAAGCTCATTAAAAAAAAAAAAAGGCGTCATTCAAGAATACAAGTATAGAAAGTCTCCCCACTGGAATGTGAAACACAAGCAAACCAATTGAGTTCCATCAGGGCAGGAAGAATCCACAAAAATACATTTGAACAGCAGAAACATCCATCCAGAAAAACTATGTCAAGACCTGTCCTGGGTACTGAAGTCTAGGCAGAGACCCAAAAGACTTAGGCTGCTAGTTGAGAGACAAAAGTTGGCTGAAGCCAGGTGATGGTGGCTCATGCTTTCAATCCCAGCACAGGAAGAGGCAGGCAGATCTCTGTGAGTTTGAGACCAGCCTAGTCTACAAGAGCTAGTTCCAGGACAGCCTCCAAAGTCATAGAGAAACCCTGTCTTGAAAAACAAACAAAACAAAACAAAAACAAAACAACAACAACAAAAAAGTTGGCTGGAGTTGAAGGGAGTCTTGGGAAATAATGCAGGGCTTTCCTGCCAGGAAGTTCTTTATATAACATGCCATTCTCTGCCACCTCTATGACTCAGCTATGTATTTTATCAGCATTGCAGACTGTAGACTTAGTTATCTCTTATTAGATTTCAGTTTCCTTCTCTTTTCCCATGTGATTAGCAATGCTTCCTCACACACACATATCTTACCTCCCTCTCAGCTCTGCATGGGTTGGTTACCTCTCACCCTCCCCCCCTTTCCCTCCCTGTCTACCAATAAAACTCCATGTGGGATCATTGAGTCACGGTTTGTGTCTCGTTACTGAATAAACCTAAACATTTTAACAACATTGGTTCCCTGACCCGAACAGGCTCTCCCTGCAGCTCTGACCGCCTGCCAACTCAGCAGGTGACCATGCAGGTAACCTGCAACATCGGACCAACGGCCCACTTTCCATCCACCAGAACGCTGAATTTTACATCCAACAGTGGCTGTGATTTGGTAAGGACCCCCTCTAAGTCGGTGTAAACATTTCCCTGAACCCTAAGCACTAACCGTTGAGCATCCGTCACCCTTACAGTGTTCTTGGAAACGTGGGGGACACACACAACCATGGTCTTCAAGGTCACGGTTGACCCCCATCATCTGACAATCATTTTCAGTTGTTTTCCACGGGCACGGCCTATTGGTAATTTTTTTTGGCTCCTTTCTGAGCCTTCAGTGGCTTTTTGCCTTTCGGACTCTGGTTCCTTTTTTTGGGTGGTTTTTTCTGCCCTGGCTAGACTCTCCGGCTGATGAGTTCTGAAGAGTTGATCTCACCATTTTCTTTCCTTTAGACCTGGCTCATGGGTAACAAACCGACAAAGTAAATTCCTCTATGCCTTAAGTCATTCAGACTCGCTTATCTCAGTACATTTTATGGAACCGCTCTAGTCACTGCCAGTGATCTGGTCAATGGAAGGAGTTACCTTATGTTTAAACTTTTCTCTACTTTTCTACTAAACATTCTCTTCAACATTATTTCTCACCCCCCCCTTTCCCTCCCTGTCTACCAATAAAACTCCACGTGGGATCATTGAAAAAAAAGAATTGACAAGAAAATGGGCAAGGCAGCTGTTATACCCACATGTTGCCAAGAGTTATGTCAGAGCAAAATACTGAAGAACTTATGTAGTGTGTCTCTGTTTCTCAGTGTCGCTCTCGATGGCAGTAGGTTTTAATTTGTTATCATTGTACAATGATAGTTTTTGCATCAGGCTTAAAACCTTCTTCTTTAAACTAAAAGGGGAGTTGCTGTGGCGTCTTGCCTGCGAACCTGTAACAGTGATTGCACCCCTTTGGGCACGGCTTCAGGTGGACGGAAGTGGAAAGAGAAAAGGATGAGGTGTGGTCTCTCTCTTACGGTCTCTTTGCTCTTGGGGTGCGGATCTGGTCGAAAGGGTAGAGAAAACGCTGCAGCAGTTCCTTATTGTTCTGTGTAAGTTCTTCCCCAATAAAAGACCCATTTACCACTTATCTTTGGTATAATGAATTAATTAACCCTTGCCTTCAAACTCAAGATCTCTTCAGTCCAGCACTGACACCTGACAAAGGACCAGGGTCAACTTCCTGGATGGGAGACAACAACATGAGAAACAGCAAGACCAAAGGCACTGAAATGGCGAGGTGAGCAATTCCTTATGAAGACAAAAATAGAGAAGTTGGTGATGAGGCAGAAGACATTCAATATGGAGGGCACATAATGGAGTGCACAACCCCTTCCTCCATGGTTCTCCTTATGAAAACACTTGCAAAGAATGTTGACTCTGATATCCAGTAGCTAGACCCCTTTTAACAATCAGTGCTTGCCTGTTGGGATCACGGCAACATTTGTACACCCTCTGTCAAGATCACAGAGAGCTGGTTCTCTTTATTACCTTGCCCATGGCTTGGCACTAAACAATTATGCAGCAAGTTTCAGAGAAGAAAAAAAAATCTCAAGATAAAATTTTGGGAGACTGTCATGGATTCACAAATGTTTAAGTCTTTGGGAGAAGATAGGCTATAAATAATTTCGGTAAATGAATTTGGGTAAATGAATTTGTAATGTGTCTTCTTATTTTATCATCTCACATTATATGTAATTTTAAAAATTAGAGTGTCACCTTCATTTCCAAGTTGTTTGTCCTTTCTTTTTCTCTGGGTGAACTAGAACTGGCTCAATATTGCATCAATCTGAAGTCAACACTCCAGCAACTGAGCATCAGGGAGGCCTCAGGAAAAGACAGAGCTAGGGATTACAGAGAGGACTGAGCAGGAGTTATACCCCCTCTGCCCTTAGCAAAGAAGATACCATCTCAAGAGGCAAACCTCAAGACTGGGAACAGAGTTATGGACAGAATGGTAGTTGGAGGTGTCTGACATTGATTCACTATTTCCTGAAGTGACAAGGAACAACAATTTCAGGAAAATAGTTTTATTTCAGGTTTTGAATTGTTTTATTTATTTATTTAGAAGGACATTCCCCCTCTGAAAAAAATCAATGCACACACACTCTTCTCATTTCCATAGAACAAGCGATTCCATCTCCTAAAAGCTATCTGCTGGCTTCCATATCTAGGCTACCTATTCTTCTTCATCACAAATGTTCTACCCAGCAAATGGAAGGATTCCTTCTATACAGAATAGAGGGCTGGAAATGAAAAGGAGGACAGGAGAGAAGGAGGAATGACAATACAGAAGTATAAAAGGGAAAACTGGGAGCCACAGCCTAGGATATCTTCCTGGGTCTGTTGATGCCTTTCTCCTAAGCTGGGCTTTCTTGGATCTGTAGCCTGAAACAGAGACCAACTGTCTCCCTGTTGCTGCTGTAATGCATCTTTGGATCTAGTTACCATAGTGATGAAGTAATGAAGTGGCATTCCCTACTAGACCTCATCTTCAGTCCTTAGCATGCAGAGTAAAACCACTTCCATTGACAAACACTCCCCCTGCCCTGCATGCAAATTTGTAGCCTCTGTGTGTCTTCCTCTCTTTCCCTTCCATTCTAGCCCCTCTCTCCTCACTAGTGAAGCTCAGGCTGATAGTTATCATTGTCTGTTCCTCTTGTGTCTATTTATCTGCATGTTAACTCACTCTCCTGCACAAGTGGAGCATTCATCAGGGACCCCCATGCACCCTTCTTTCAGGGAGCCAAACCTATCCAATTATTGGGGTTTGCAAAATCCTTCTGCAAGACAAGTTCTGTTGTTTGCACCCAGTAAAAATAATACCTTCCGAGCCCTACATACTTTCCCTGACCAGTCTTCACATTGACTTTGAGAGGGCTGAGTGCTCATTTACCCTTCATTAGTTTTGTCTCCCAGGACTCTCTTTCTTCTTGAACAATGGGAAATAAAAGCTGCATGTCCTTCAAGAGAGATGGGGAGAGGATGTGGGTAGATCTCTTTCATGGCTTCTATCCTTTTCCTTGGCAACTTTTTCAGATGTGCACATTATGCTGTCCTGGACTTCTGGGGGCAGCCTTATTCAGTCTCATGCTGCTCTCCATCTTCCTGTTTGTTGTTAAAGATGCTGCCGTTTCTTTTAGAAAGTCAAAAGTATACTTAAACTACTGAGGAGAAAATATGTTATTTTGAAGTCATGAAAGACAGATCCAGGGTTGTTAGACAATGATCCTAAGATGCTTTAAAATATGCGCCCTTCAACATATACTAACTTACTAGATTGAGGTTTTAACCAGTATTTGATATTTTCTATTTTCAGTGTAACTCATTCTTTACATTAGAAAACAAAAGGCAAAGTTACTATTACCAGAGATAGCATCAAATTTGGGCCACCTTTGAAGCCAGCCGAAACTCCTTTCAAGGAAACTTGATGATTAAAGATTGTAGCAGAACCTGGAATCTTGTCCCTGCTTTGCCTCTAACTAGAACTGCAGCCATGTATACCCTTGTTTGCTCAGTATAGCTCCCTTATACATGGGTCTGTCTATAAAGAACACAGTCATACTTCTAAGCATGGATTACATAAAAAGCACAAAGCCAAAGACCGCTTGATTGATAACTAAGCCATTTGTGAGACCTGTGACAGACATTGGTTGCTCTCTCTATCCCCAGAGACTCTGGCATAATAGCTGGGGACTTCATAGCTGCACATAAGGAGGATTCCTAGGCCAAACACAGGTCTCACAGGGTGTGCTGGTTCAAACTCAGAAACTTTAAGCCAACAGAGTAAAAGGATAAATAGCCTTTCTGAATGTTTATGAGAGAATCACCTGCCATGTCATGGTCAATTTCAACCCTCCAACTTGATTTCATTGGTGTAGAAATTAGGAAAAAGTACAAAAAAATTGAAAATAACAGTCTTGAAATTTGTATGGACTCTGAAAGACCTTGAAAATCCAAAATTATCTCAAGTAAGACGAGCAAAATTTAAGGTATCACACTGCCTTATTTCAAAGAATTATACTTATCCATTACAATCAAAACAGCATGATATCAGCATAAAGATAGACATATTGATCAATAGAACAGAATACAGTGCCCAAAAAGAAACTCAAGTATTTAAAGTCAATTGACTTTTCTTAAAGGAGCCAGGAACACATAGTGTTCCATTGGCAATGTCATCAAAGAGCAATCTCTTCCATAAATGGTACTGGTGAAACTCAATGCCCACACGCAGTAGAATGAAATAGGAACGTTATCTCAGATCATAGATAAAATGCATTCAAAGTGTGGAAAAGACAAAAATGCAATATCCGAAAATATGAAACTACTAGCAAAAAAAAAAAAACAAAATGTGCATGGGGGGGCTGTGCCCAGGAATAAAATAAAAATAGAATAAAGAAATCACTGGCAAAACAAAGAAAATAGCAGAGGGAGAGACAGTGTATGTGCCAGGTTTCGTTGACACCCCATTGCAAGACTTTCTGGGAAGTGGATGGGGGTGGAGTGGGGAGACTTGGTGGGAGCAGTAGGAGGGGAGGGAGGGGGGACTGTAGTTGGCTTGTAAAATAAATAAAAATGATAATAACAAAATAAAAATTAAAACAGGAAAAGCTTAATTTGTAACTGATAAGGGGCATGACTACCCAGAATATATAAGGAATACATGCATTTCAACAACAATAAGATCAATGACTGTATTGAAAAATAGACAAGCAGAAAAGATAATTCATTCACAAAAAGAAAACTGTAAATAGTGGAAGATGCATTTCAAAATGTTTAGCCATTCTAACAATGTAAGAGATGCAAATTAAAAATTACAGTGAGATACCATATTACACCTGCTGGAATGGTTATTATCAGAAAGAAAAAATGGTGACAATAATTCAACATAGTACGGAACAAAGAGAAATCATGTACATTGCTGGTGGGAAAACAAACTAATACAGGTGTGTGAGGCAACAACAAGGAGGGTTATTAATAAAGTGAAAGTATAATGACTATATGACCTTGTCATCCCCATTGTGGGTATGGAGGAACTGAAGTCAATAGGCCAATGAAATTCCTGTCATTTCAGCATCACTCTCAATGGCTAAGATATGCAAACTATCTCAGTGTCCATTAACAAGTAAGCTGATCTTTTAATATGGTACATCTACATAATATAATATTATATACCCTTTAAAAAGTAAATTCTGTCATTTATGGCAAGATGGATGGCACCAAAAGACATATTAAATATTACATATTATATGGTTCTGCAGAAGTGAAATCCGGAAAACATCAGTCCCATAGCAGCAGAGAGTATAAGGTGGTTATAAATCTGATGAGCTGGAAAGAAATAGGGAAAGAGGAGACACTAGTCAAATATACAAAGTTTCCAACAAGTTAGAGGAGTGTGTTTTAGCTATCTACTGCTTTCAATGCCAACCATAGTTGTTAATAATGTACTATACACTTCACAAGTTCTAGAATAATACATTGTTACAACCTCTCTACAAAGAAATTGTAAATTGATGAGATTAATATATTAAATACCTGTACAAATTTTTTCTAGAATATATATAAAGATCAAAATACCACATGGTGTCCCATGAGTATATATAGTTTTATGCCTATTTAAGTAAAATAAAACTTAGAGAAATTCTTTAAATGAATTCCACAAGCCCATAAAATAGTAAGCCAGCAAGGCCCATCTCCCTCAGATACCATCAGGACACTAAATAAGGAAAATATTTTAATGGATCTTCCAGTAAATCAAACAGAGCACACCAATATTCTGTACTTCTGAAGGCCTTTTGGAGCAGTTCCTAGCAATGAGCTCACAGTTTTATGGTTGGAAAATCATGTCATATACTTCCCAGCACATAAGCAATAGCTTTTCTTTCATGTTCTAGCCATGAGTCTAGAGATATTTGTAACATATCCTTTAGAGAGACAATTCTGATCTTAATCTTTTTTTTCTGATCTTAATCTTTTAAAACTGTTAGCATCCTACTGATGCTACCAACTATCACTTTAAAAGTCAGTGATGGCACTCCATGTTCAATCTCAAGGACAAAGATGCATCTAGAAGTTGTCACAGAGAACACCACTTGGTCCACATGGTGGTTGACCTGGAAATCCTATACCTTACATAATGTCATCAGTGCCAATCACAGCATGCCACTGCAGCAACAAAAACCTGGCCAGTCAGGTGTGTGGGTAAACAGGAATATTCTGAAATTTCAGGTTACTGCATTTTCAGTGTTTTTACTCATCACATTTTCTAACTGTCACACCGTAGTGTAAAAGGAGTTCTTAATTAGACTAGATAATAAAAACCAGAGTCAGACATAGAGGGAAATTCTGAGAGATCAGAGAGAAGGAACAAGGAATGACACACCTTACCTCCCAAGTGTCTCAGCAGGCAAAAGAGTGGTTTCCTATTTGTCCCTGCTTATATCCTGTTTCTGCCCAACTACATCACTTCCTACCTGTCTGTACAGACCTCCAGACCTCTATGGTTAGTTAGTGGCAAGCTCCATTCTCTGACCCTCAGACAGGCTGTATTTGTACAAGAAAGACATCATCACATATCCCTTTTGTTCATCTAAATGTTTAAAAAAGGTTATAAATAATATAAGAAAAACTATGTATAATAAGTACAATAACTATATGCAATATATAGATGGCAATAAGTACATTAACAATGTCTAGTCTATAAGCATGACTTATTGTGAGAAAATACTCCATTATTTATTCTTCCTTAATGAGTTGAAAGTCTTGAACCTAATTTACTTTGTATCATAATTTGAATATCAAAGTATCTTTAATGTCTTTCAAATCTATTACACTTAATACATCTATAGTGCATTTATTTACTGATTTGGTAAACAGGAAAAAGTATAACTATCCTATTAGTCTTCAACTCCCTCAGAAACCCAAGAAGGAAATTATATTGACTGAGTAAACAAGAAGTACAAGCAACTGATTTCCAAAAAAAATGTGAGAAATGACAGAAACAACTGGACATTCACCCAAGATTGCTCTACAACATTGAGGCACCCATCTTCAGCCTATATCCCTAGCTTATCTGACAGACATTCTGTGAACCGGGATAACCTGAAGGACTGGACCTCCTTGTCTTGGCAAGGTTTGAAGTCACTCTTTTTGGTGTCCTGTTTGTCCAATTTGGACAGCATACTGTCAGCAGTTGAGGCTAGGGCACTTTCTTGCCCAGTGGTTTACCTTAACCACAAAGAACTCAAATTCCATGTGGAGTTTCTTGGATGTCCATCATCTTCTCTGACGTAGATTGGTGCTGCCAGGAGCAGATATGTCTCATTGTCATAATAAAAGAACTTATGTTATTAAAACATGTTAAATGCCATATTCTGTAGATCTCTGAAGTGTTTGAAGATGACCTGTCTTTCTACTATATCAGTTTGACCCTGAAAACATACCTAAAGTGACTACAAGTTCAATTGTTATAGTTGACAAATTACTAAACTACATTTCCTAATTGTCTTATATAGTTGATAATAATAACTTTCAGGTCTAGAAATTTGTATTACATTGTAAATGAACTGTACATATCCTTCCTTGGTGGAAAGTTTTAGTAATGTTTCTAATATATTTCTATATAAGTTCATTATTTCCCACCAGTTGCTTTTCTATCTGTTTGTTTAAAATACTTTTAAGACTTCCATGCTGGTAAATATAGATATAAAAGAAAATGCTAATAATTCAAAGTTGTCCTTTGTTGTTTTAAACTCAAGTCTTGTTTGCTCAAGGACAAAACTTATAAGTTGCCTCAACAGTTAAATCTCAAACAAAATTTCATTAAAAATTTAGGCACTACCAACAGAATTCCCCATAAGGAAAGGCTAAAATCCAGTTCTAATTAACACCATGACACCGATTTGAGTTAGACAAGAGGAAGAGATCAAATCTCTGGCTCTTGATTGCACAGATACTAGATTCACTAATGTTCAGGACTAGCCTGTGTCATTTACGTCTGGGCGTCAGTAGTGCAACGTCTATCTCTGCCTCGGACAAGACTTGCACATGTATAATTTTCCAATTCTCCACAAATAAGAAGATGGTTAAGGCACCTGGGCAGCATGGGAAAAGTTAATGAGGGGTCTTCCAGTACTAATAACTCCAGGTGGTCTTAGAAATCATAGAAAATATCCCATCAGGAGCTCTTGGGTGGAAGCCAGAGCAAGACAGCTGGTACTGCCTTCACGTCCTCTTCATCAGCAGCCTCAATGCTGGCTCTTGTCACTCCACAGGATATCCCTGCAGTGAGCAATAATCAAATTGCATTCTATAGATTATCACTTCAAGTAATTTCTCAACTCTCCTCGTTAAGTGATATTTTGCAAGCCACAGACAGCCAACGAAGAAGAGACATGGAGAGGCACAAGTGGAGAAAATGGGTACTGAAATTAATCAGAGGCCACTGTAAGCCCCATACCCACCTGCCAAACCCTGCTCTTCCCTCTCCTGGCCTGCAGGGCAAAAGGTTTCAGGTGCTATTAACAGCTAGGAAAAGCTGGGATCAGGGCCAGGCAGTTCACTTTCCTGTTCTATGTTCCCAGCATCAACAATGATGTCACCTTGAGGTTCTCATCCTCTAGTTGCACACAGAAAGGTCTGAACCAAAAGTGTGAGCTAGAGACATTGGCCACGTGAATGCTTGCAGTGGATCATGTGGCTTCTCACTGCCAAGCACTGAGTCTTCTTCCTCAGCCACAGAGAGAATGGAGAGGGCTTTTAGCTAATGGTAGTGTCTGAAGTTCCACCACCAGGATCCAAAACATGCAAGTGACAGTTCATCTTTCAATTGTTCTTTAAATAGACAATTATAGATTCTGTTTTGTCTAGCCAGCTGCATTTAGATAGCTGCATTTATGAAGACAAAATAATGTAAAAGGAAAAAAAAGTAACCCTCATATTTCACAAATGAGGGAAATTGCACATTTACTTTAAACATTATAGGAAAGGGTCCAATGCATAAGAACCTTAATGGCTTTTTTTTCTTTTTCTCAAGTGGAAATGTTTTTGTTTCTAATGGATTTATCTATGTTTATTATTCTGTTGTCTGAACATAGGGGCTTGCCTTTTGCCAGGTCTAAAAATGGCGGGAGGGTGGAAGGGGAGTGCGGGAGGAGGGGAGGGAGAGGGAACTGGGATTGACATGTAAAACAAGCTATTTAAAATTTAAAAAAAAATGGCCTAAGCAACAGAACAAAGACATGACGTGTGGGTGATACATTAGTGTCAGTCAGTCAGTCCCTGGTATACTAGTGGATTCCCTTTCCAGCAGTTAAGATGCCTAGTAGAGTCCTTCAAGTCTATGGTAGGCTAAGAACATATGGCTGGTAACAAAGCAGCAGCAGCAAGAAGAAGAACACTTGCTCACCCCGACACACAGTCAAATACATATAGGCACGCCCATGCACATACACACACACGTGCAAACATATTCCAGTGGCTAAAGACACTCTGCTGGGTCCACAGGCCACTTACTCACTTTAAAGTGGGAAAAGAAGTGTTGGGGGAAGGGTACAAAAAGTAGACCGGGTGGGTTTAAGAAAAATGAGAGCACAGAGTTAGGTGTATGGGGAAGCAACAGGACCCTGGTAGAGCTGAAAAAGATGGAATGAACATGACCAAAGCATACTGTGTGGAATTCTCAAAGAATTTTTAAAATTAAGATTTCAGAGAGACTTGGGGATGAGGTGCCATCAGCCTTATCCAAGTAGAGCATAGGCAGCTCCCACAGCCTGCAGGACTTGCTTACGTGCTCCTCTGGGATCCTCCAGCTCTGCCAGAGGGAGCTGAATGCTCAGCCCAGAAGCTCTGATCAACCTCATTTTTAACTGTGCTTTTCATAGACAAATATATGTGTCTAATAAGTGGCTAGAGCTTGAAGTCAAGTTGCCCGTTGGTATGGTTAAATGCTTATAACCCTTGGACACAACTGTTTACTCTGCACATAGCATTGACAAGGCATTGACCTGCCAGGAATGACATGATTTAAACTGTTTCCTAGACCCGAGTATTGTTTGCAAAATGCTTTAGAGATTTCCTTATAAATAGAAGCTAGAAAGCCAAGCTAAGCCTTTGTTTATAGCATCTAAATTCTCAGCAAATAGGCAGGCCTGTGAGTTATGAATTAGCAAGATTTTATTATTATTCCAGGAGAAAACTCAAGGGATGGGTCCTTGCAGACTACCTAAGCAAGTCATGAGAGCCACAGGATTAAAAGGTCTCTCAGTATTTACAGGGGTCTATGCAGAGAAAGGTCAAGGTCTTGAAGAAGCACAAGCCCTAAAGGGAAAGGGCACAGAGAACATCACTAAGTCCTCTCAAAGTCTGGTAGGTATTTTGCATTTCATCCCCTGGAGAAGGAGCAGTTATCTGCATCACATAAGATGTGGCAGTGTGCTATTTGTTCTTTGAGGCAGAAGGAGAAACATGATTCCCATGTGAGTTTATCTTCAGCATCCCTTCTTACAGCCCCACCACCCTCTGCATCTCTTGGAGCTACCCGGACTCCTTACAATCCCAGACTTTTCCTTATCCTCCCCTTCTACACACTGTATTTTGGACTAGTTTTCTTTTTAAATAAATTCACAATGCATAGAAAGAAAGCCCAGAAGTTCAGAAGCACCAGGCTTCAGTGGTTGCAGTGGTTGGGACACCATATGGGGTCCCAAGCATCGATATTTTTGAAGCTTCCCAAATCTTTTGATGCACAGCTCAGGCTGGGAATTATTAACTAGCTCTTCACAGATGGTGGTGGCTCCCAGCTAGAACGCCTGCTGGAAAGACAGCGGCCAACCTCCTGTCCTTCGTTTGTTATAGGCTTCCTGCGAAACTTACCGTGAGATACAACAGTTCAGTTTGAAAGTCAGGGCTCCACTGTGGGCCAAAGAGAAAGCAGCTTGGTGTGGTTTTGAGTTTTCCAAGTGTTCTTGAACACATACTGCTCCTACCTAGAAACTGCTCATGCTTCACAGGATGCTTGTTTTCCTCTTTCTGCCAGTAATTAGCAATCCAATATGGGTCAAGAGCAAGATACCACTACAGCTAGGGCCTTCGACATCCAGCGCTAGGATAGTTTCATAAGTCTACACACTTGATTAGGAAAGAACCCTCAACTGAACTGAACACTTTGTTCCTGGGATGGAAGATATTCATTTTCTAGAGAAAACTATCTAATATGCAAAATAATATACCTAAATATTTTGAATAGAAATAACCAAAATATCTCCCACAAGAAGCCCAAATATCCATTTGAGGAGAGAATGGACAGGTGTGCAAATTTTCTGATACTGTGTCTTATCATTAAAAGTCAATCTAGAAACAAGAAATATTGAATCATTTCTACAGAACACTTGTTATCTTCTAAAGATCAGGTTTCCATCATTCATTAAATAATGTTGACTTTGAAAAGATACTCTCACCTTCACTTGTATAGGGAGGCTTTTTGCCAGGCTTCACAAACATGGCTGCACACTTAAATAGCCGGGGTCCTTCTTCTGGTGTTAGGACAGGCTCGTGGGAGTCTGAATTATCGAAAACTTCCTTGGATAACAATGAACTATTTGGTGAACAGAGTTGGCATTCATAGAGGAGTTGACAAAAAGTGGTAAGTTAAAGTCATATCTCATATTTTGAAAGAGGATGAAGCAAAACTGGATCACAATCTAAAAACAAAAAAATAATACCGTAAATTAACAAGAAAGGGTTACAGCCAGGCCCTAAGTCTGTGAGGGTAGCCAGAACACCCATCCCAGCACCAGCTGGCCAAAGGTAACATAGGCCATATATTACCTTAGTTAGGTTCCTTCTACTGAAAGACCACGTTTTTTCCCTTGGAAGTCTTTGCAAGTAGACATCTTGCTGTGCCTTATGGGAATGAAACTCCTTCAAGTGTGTACACACATGCACACACACACACACACACACACACACACACACACACACACACACACCTGCCCTACTGCCTGTATTGGTTTAGTAGAAGTTCTTGTCTAAAGAACAATTCAACCCAGAGCCTGCCTCCTAAAACTTCTTCCCTTCTCTCCAATGACCTTAAAATCAAATTATGAGAGAATACAAGTTTTTGCTGATTTAGAATGGGAATCACTACAACCCAAACAGAGAAAATTTATTCCAGCAATTACAGAACTATCTAAGAAAATAAGTGAAAAGATAAATAATAAATTACTAAACTGTGGTAGCATAAGCCTGTAATCTAAGCATTTTGGATACAGAGGGAAGAGAATTTGGAATTCAGCTACAGAGCAAGTTTAAGGCCAGCCTGTCTCAAAAGAAAATTCTAAATTAATTTTCATGTAAAATTTTATAACAAATCAAGATGAAAATATTCAACAACCTAATAGAAAAAATGAGGGAAATATTTAGAACACACAACTCTTGAGAATAGCAAATGGCTTATTCACTAGTAAAAAAATACATTTTTCATCACAAAAAATAGTAAATTAAAGATGACAGAATTTTTTTTGCAAAAAAAGCAATTGTTTGAGTCTCATTTTGACCACCCACTGTTATTGAGCATTGCATGGGGATAGGTAGAAGGTAGTTGAATGTCTGTAGAGGACAGCTTAGCAACAGCTTATCAAATTCACAAATTGTCATACCATTCAAGAGTGTCCTATGTTCTGCAGATCTACTGCCACACAGATGACAACATGCTTGTACATACTTATTCATTCTACAGCTTTTAAAATACAATATTTTATGAATTTACCGAGAATTTCATACATGGATACAATGTAGTTTGATAATGTTCATTCCTACTTCTCTTCTCAACTCCTCCCAACTCAACCTCTAGGGTGGTTTTAATTAATTGTAAGTCTTAGCTTTTGAATACTTGGTCCCCAGTTAGTAGCTTTTTGGGAAAATTTAGGGGGTATGGTCTTACTGGATGAAGTATGTCACTGGCCTTTGAAGTTTAAAAAAACTCTCAACGTCTCTGTGTCTCCTTCTTGTGATTTAAAATATGTATCTGCAGCTACTGTTCTAACCACCTGTTGCCTGCTACCTCCCCTTGGCCATCATAGACTATTATTCAACTGGAACTGTAAAGTCTAAATGAAATTTTTTCTATAAATTTTATTTCTATAAAGTAACTGATACAACTCCATCCTAAGTGCCCATGCTCAACTTCATGCCCTATCCCTGCCCTCTCTCTCTCATACACACACACAGATATATATCATATCTTATAACATGACAGCAATTCCCCCTCCTCTGCTCCTCCCAGTCACTCCCCGTCACTTCCCTTCTCTCCTACATCCACATCTACTCTATTTCTCTTCAGAAAAGAGCAAACCTCCCAGGAATATACTCTCACTGTCAGGAGTCCCACAAAAAACACCAAGCTACACAACCATAAGTTACATGCAGATGTCCTAACTCAGACCCACACAGGTAGTCTCTTCAGTCTCTGAGAGCCTCTATGAGACCTGCTTAGTTGACTCTGTGGGTCATGTTCTCATGGTGACTGCTTCCTCTCTGACTCCTACAAGCCTTCCTTCCTCTGTGCTCTGCCTAATGTTTGGCTGTGGGTCTGGGAATCTTCTCCTGTCAGCTGCTGGATGAAGTCTCTCTGATGACAATTGAGCTAGCCACCAACCAATTAGCATAGCAGAATATCATTTGCAAATCCTTTCCTTGACCTTTTTCTCACTTATGTTTGGTTCTATCTCAGGTCTCTGGAATATCCACTCTCTAGTTCCTGACCATCCAGGCAGTGTCAGGTAACTGCTTCAAGTTGGACCAGGCCACACAAAAGTATCTTGCAAGCAGGAAAAAAGATTGTTTTTAGAAGGTTTTGTGGCTGAATTAATGTCCCAGTTCCACCATTGGGAGCCTTGCCTGATTACAGAAAATAGCCAATTCAGGCTCTGCATGCCCCCATTACTAGGAGTCTTCACCAGGTTCACCCTTGCAGATTCCAGGAAGTTTACACTTCACTAGACATTTTCCATTGCTCATGAAATATCCCTCAACTCCAGTCATCTTTCTCAGCTCTCTCTCTCTCTCTCTCTCTCTCTCTCTCTCTCTCTCTCTCTCTCTCTCTCTCTCTCCATACTTCCCCACCTGATCCCTCCTATTCCCACCCCAACTTGTCCCCAGTACACCCAAAAAATACTGGATCTAACAGACTTCATGAACCAAATGGACCTAAAAGATACCTACAAAACATTTCACTGAACACAAAAGAATATACCTTCCTCTCAGTATCTCATGAAACATTCTCCAAAGTTGACCACATACTCAATCACAAAGCAAATTTCAACAGATACAAGAAAATTAAATAAATCCCGGTATGCTATCAGACCACCACAGATTAAAGTTGGATTTCAACATAAACAGCAGAAAGTCAACAAACTCATGGAAGTGGAACAACTCTGTCCTGAATGAATTGAGGCAGAAATAATGAAAGAAATTAAAGACTCTAGAATTCAGTTAAATGAATGCACAACATACCCAAACTTATGGGACACAGTAACAGCAGTACTAAGAGGAAGGTTCAGAGCACTAAGTGCCTACATAAAGAAATTGGAGAAGACAAAAGGGTTTACTGCATGACTCACTTTGTCTCAGTACAGCTTCCACAGCAAGATATTTCCAATATGTGTATATATATTTGGGAGGGTGTTCCAAAGCAGAAGATGAATAAAAAGTGACAGGGAAATGAATGGGATAGATATGCATGATGTGAAAGACACAAATACAGAGAGAAATTGGAGAGTTCTCACACTGGCAACTTAGCGCACCTGAAAGCTCTAGACCATAGAGAAGCAAACACACCCAAGAGTAGTAGATGGCAAGAAATAATCAAAACTGAGGGCTGAAATCAATAAAATAGAAACAAAGAAATCAATGCAAAAAATTACTGAAACAAAGGTTTGGTTCTTTGAGAAAATCAACAAGATAGAAAAACCCTTATCCAAACTAACTGAAGATCAGAGAGAGAATATCTAAATTTACAAAACCAAAATTGAAAAGGGGAATATAGCAACAGACATAAAGAAAATTCAAATAATCATTAGATCATAACCTAGAAACCTGTACTCCACAAAATTGGAAAATCTAAAAGAAATGAACAATTTTCTCAGTAGATATCACTTAACAAAGTTAATTCAAGATCAGATAAAGAATTTAAATAGATCTCTAGTGAATAAGGAAATAGAAGTAGTCACTAAAAGTGACTAGTGGCTAGACACAGTCCCCTGATATCCAAACCACAGATATTCCAAAAAAAAAAAAAGAGAATTACAAACCAATTTCCTTCAAGAAGGTTGATGCAAAATACTCAATAAAATATTAGAAAACTAAATCAAAGAACACATCTAAAAGATCATCTCATGATCAAGTGGGCTTCATTCCAGAAATGCAGGAATGGTTCAACATATGAAATTTATCAATGTACTCCGGCACATAAAGAAACTGAAAGAAAAAACACATAATCACCCCCATTAGATGCTAAAAAGACCTTTAACAAAATCTAAAACTCCATGATAAAATCTTGGAAAGATCAGGTGTACAAAAGACATACCTAAACATAATAAACTCAATTTACAGCAAGCCTATAGCCAAAATCAAATTAAATGGAGAGAAACTCAATGCAATTCCATTAAAATCCTAGACAATTCTTTCTACTCTCTCAATATATATTGAATATAGTAGTGGAAGTTCTAGTTACAGCAGTAAGACAACCAAAGGAGGTTAAAGGGATGTAAATTGGAAAGTATTCTTCTTAGCAAATGATATAAGCAGTGCCAAAAGTCTACCAGGGAACTCCTACAGTTGATAAACACATTCAGTGACGTGGCTGGATTCCAGATTAACTCAAAAATTCAGTAGCCCTCCTATATACAAATGACAAACAAACTGAGAAATCAGGGAAACAACGCCTTTCACAATAGCAACAAATAATATAAAATATCTTGGATTAATTCTAACCAAGCAAGCAAAGGGCTTGTGTGACCATAACTTCAAGTCTTTGAAGAAAAAAACTGAAAAAGGTGTCAGAAGATGAGAAGATTTCCCATGCTCATGGACCAGTAAAATTAACGTAGTAAAAATGCCCAAGTTATCAAAAGAAAGCTACAGATTCAACACAATCTCAATCAATTTTCCAACAAAATTCTTTACAGACCTTGAAAGAACAATATTCATCTGCATAGATAACTAAAACAATTCTGTACTATAAAAGAGCTTCTGGAGGTATCACCATCCCTGATTTCAAGCTTTAATACAGAGCTATAGTATTGTGGATTCCTGGAGATTTCCCTAGTACCAGGTTTCTGGTGAAGCCCATAATGGTTTCCTCTATCAATGTAACTCTTTCCTTGCTCTTCTTCTCTGTTCTTCTCCCATCTCAATGTTCCTGATGCCTCATGTTCCCCTCCCCACTCCCCCTTCTCCCCTCTTCTTTTTCCTACTTCCTTCCCCCCTCCCTCATGCTCTCAATTTACTTAGGAAATCTTGTCCCTTTCCCCTTCTGGGATGGAAGGGTGGTACATGTATATCCCTCTCAGGGTCCTCCTTGTTTCCTACCTTCTCTGGGTATGTGGACTGTAGCCAGGTTATCCTTTACTTTACAGCTAATATTCATTTATGAATGAGTACATACCATGTTTTTCTTTCTGGGTCTGGGTTACCTCACTCAGGATGGTTTCTTCTCCTTTCCTCTATTTGCCTGCAAATTTCAAGATGGTATTGTTTTTTAAGGAATCCACAAGGATAACCCCAACTAAGAATCTAAGTAATAGTGGAGAAGCTACCCTAAATGCCCTTCCCCTATAATTAATGACTACCTTAACTGCCACCAAAAAGCCTTCATCCAGTAGCTGATGGAAGCAGAAGCAGAGAGTTATAGCTGAGCACTGAGCCAAACTCCTGGAATCCAGTTATAGAGAGGGAGGAGTGATGAGCAAAGGGTCAAGACAGTGCTGGGGAAACCACAGAATCAGCTTACCTGAGCAAGTTAGAGCTCACAGATCCCAGACTGACAGGACCCCTGAATGTGGATGTCAGTTGAGAGACCTGGGCAATTTATGGGGCCTTTGACAATGGAACCACTATTTATTCCTAGTGCATGAATGGACTTTCAGAGCCCATTCCGTATGGAGGAATACTCTCTTAGTCTGGATACACAGAGGAGGGCCTAGACTCTGCCCCAAATGATGTGACAGACTTTGATGATCCCCCCCATGGAAGGCCACACCCTCCCTGAGGAGTGGATGGGGAAGGATGGTGAGGGGAATGGGAAGAAAGAAGGGAGAGGGAACTGGAATTGGTATGTAAAATAAGATTGTTTTTAATTTAAATAAAAATTAATGTAAAAAATAATAAATACCATATAGTATTGGTCTAAAACAAGACACACTAATCAATGGACTTGAATTGAAGACCTAGACATAAATCCATATACCTACAGACATCTGATTTTTATAAAGAAACCAAAATATACAATGTAAAAAAGATCTTCAACAAATGGCACCATTCTAACTGCATGTTTCAAGTAGAAGAATGCAAATAGATCCAGATCTATCACCCTGCACAAAACTCAAGTCCAAGTGGATCAAAGAACTCAACATAAAACCAGATACACTAAACCTGATAGAGGAGAAAATAGGGAATAGATTTGAATGCATTGACAAAGGAAACAACTTCCTGAACAGAACAGAGCACAAGAACAAAAACTGACAACTAAAAAATGGGACCTCCTGAAACTGAAAAGCTTCTATAAAGCAAAGGACACTGTTAATAGGTCAAAATGGCATCTACAGCTTGGGAAATTTTTCATCAACTGCACATCTGACATAAGGCTAATACTCAAAATATATAAAGAACTCAAGAAGCTAGACATAAATAAACATGATAAACCAATTTAAAATGGGACTCATATCTAAACAGAGGACTCTCAAATGACTGAGAAACACTAAATTCGGCATCCTTAGCTATCAGGGAAATGCAAATCAAAACAACTTCGAGATTCCATATTATACCTGTAAGAATGGCTAATATCAATAACACAAGTGACAGTTAATGCTGGCAAGTATGTAGAGCAAGGGGAACAGTGCTCCATTGCTAGTGGGTGTGGGAACACCAGACCTTGAGCAGAGACCCACTTCCCCTTCTGCCTGGGAGTAGGCAGCTGTAGACAATGTTTAGTAAAAACATGTTTACTAAAAACGATACAATAAGTTCCTGAAAAAGGCCTTCCCACGGAAACTGCCCTGACCTCGACCTTGTCTAAAGACTAACCGCACCTTCAAAAACCCACACACATCCACCTCTGGTGAGAGAGCAGAACCAGCCAGGGGAGAGGAGAGAGCAGAAGCTTCTCTGGTGGGAGCTTTTCTTAGGAGGTTTTCTTGAACCTTTTTGGAGCCTGTTTAAAGTTTTCTTTATATCGTTGAACGAGTCTCTGTGTTGTCAATCCCCGACACCCTCCGCACGTTCTCGGACACAGGCCGCGCAGCAGACGTGACAGTGGGAGTGTAAATTGTACAGTCACCTTTGAAACCAATAAGACATTTCTCAGAAATTGGGAATCAATATACCTCAAGACCAAGCTATACCACTCCTGGGCATATACCCAGAGGAAGTTCCATCCTACCAGAAGGACACTTGTTCAACTATGTTCATAGAATATTTATTCATAATAATCAGAAGCTGGAAATACCTAGATGTCCATCAACCAATGAATGGATAAAGAAAATATGGTACATTTACACAATGGAGAATTGTTCAAAAGTTATAAAACATGTCATCATGAAATCAGCAAAAAAATGGATGAAAACTACAACAAACATGATACTCATAAATGAAGTATATATGTACTCATTTATAAGTTGAAGTATAGGATAATCATGCTACAATCCCCAGACCCAAAGAGGCTAAATAAGAAAGGAGGCTCAAGGGGGGCATATAGATCTCCCTGGGAAGGAAAAATTGAATTTATTTAGTAGGTAGGCTGCGAATGGGTGGAGATGAGAACAGGAGAGATAAGATAGGGAGGGAGGATAAAGGGGGAGAGTACCAGGAGAGACTACTGGAATTGAGTTCATTTCAGGGGCGAGCTAGAAGTCTAGTATAATGGTCACTCCCTGGAATCTATAAGGGTGACCCTGGAGAAGATTCATAGTCATCATCTTTAACCAGGCAAGGCTTCCAGTGGAGGGACTGGGATACCAACCCAGCCATAAAACCTTCTACCTACACTTTGGCCTGCCTTCAAGATGTGCTAGGATAAAGGTGATCCAGAACTTGTGGAAGTGACCAACAATTGACTACTCCAACTTGAGACCCATGCCAAGTGAGGGAGCCCATATCTGACACTGTCTGGATGGCCAGCAACCAAAGGCTGGACCATCCAGAGACCTAGGGTAGGTCACAAAAATGAAAATAAAAAGAAAAAAGGAAAAAAGGAAAGTCAGTGAAATGATTCCTAATGATGTTCTAATATACTCATAGATTGGAAGCTGGCATAACCTTCATCATAGAGGCTTCTTCCAGAAACTGATAAGAGCAGATGCAGAGACCCATGGCCAAACACTGAGTTGAGCTCAGGAAATACTGACATTTAGATTAGTGTCTATCATCATAATTAAAATTTGTATGAATCAAATTCATTATGCTTAAAAATGTAGCCATAACAATTTTAAAAACAAAAAACACTGTCGATGCAATGAATCCCCATCACTTAATGATGCAGTTATATATTTTGCTAAAGAAATTACATGTGTCCTGAAAAACCTAAAATCTATTATGACTGGGTTATAATGTACAACAATATGAAGCTGCTTGTTGTGCTGGCCAAAATATTAGCACCTCAGAATGAGCCACCATAGAACAACAAATATCTTTATCTTTTCTTTTTTATTGAAAATATATTCTTCTCTCATAAACTACATCTCAACTACAGTTTTTCCCTCCTTCTGCTCCTCCCATTTCCCTTCTCTGCCAGACCTACTTCCCCCCTATCTACCTTTAGAAAAGAGCAGACCTCCAAGGGACACAACCAAACATGGCAAAACAAAATACAAGACAAGGTAAAATCCCTCCCTTTGAAGCTGGGCAAGACAACCCAACAGAAGGACAAGAGTTCCAGGAGCAGGTAAATGAGTCAGATATACACCTGTGCCCACTGCTAGGAGGCCCACAGAAACCACAATAGGACCTGGTGCAAATGCAGGAAATGTGGTTCTGCTGGTGACACTACTTGTAGGTCAGAGCTATTCCAAAAAGGAAAACATAAACCCACAAAAGTTTCTACTTCTGAAACCCTAATACTTTTTGTGAATACAGACATCACCTCCAGGGGAATCAAAGCAGACAGCAAATTCTTTGAAGTTTCCTTGAAGATTCTTGGAGGGTCTCTCAGCTCAGAAAAGAATTGACAGAGATTTGTTCATTTGCTAGTCCATAGACTGATTCAATACACTTTACCTATAGACTTTCATGTAGGAAAGGAGACAGAAAGAGAAAACAGAGAGAATAACATTTATTGATCTTGACCCAGAACTCTAGTGATAAAGGCATAACATACCAAGACGTATTCCAGAACTGGCTTCCTTGTGGATCATCAACAAACACCTCACTGAACATTGAATGTAGCAGCAGCTTTTGTGATGTGGACACCTGGTCACTTAAAGACACACAAGGACCACCTGTTAGATTAACACAGGGCACCAAACATCAGGTGGTAACAATATTTGACTGTCATTACTTCAGTCACTTTCACCTCAGCTCTATTTGACTGCACTTCAGAAGGAAGAGTTCACTCAGGGTTCAGAGAAGAATGTGGTTCCCTGAATAACTCGCATGTCTGGTGTGCCTGGGATGAAAGATACTTTTCTGGGTACCAGTAACCTACCAAAAGCTTTGCACCATACGGCAATTAAAAGTGATTGGCTTAACCAAGATATTATGCAGCCTGCTGAGCTGCCTGTATGGACAATTTGGAGAAGAGCAATGGAGAAAAACAAACAACAGGAAATAACTGAATCAAGTGATGAATTTAGGAGTTAATAGAAATATGAGAAATTATTGTCAGAAGTGTGTGCAAAACTAGCAATAGGAGTCAAGGTACACATGTTTGAGGTAATATATCTCAAACCTGAGATTTGCTCCTGGATATATTGTATTTCAGGGAAATTTTTCTGAAGATTTCTAGACTTGCTTACTACCCATAGAAAATGGGTAATGCAACCTTTACAATAGTTTATGTTCTAGGAAGTCAAGAGAATGTTTATTAGTATAAACCACTTGCCAGGAACGTTCTGTTGAACGGGTTGATGTCTAAAGTCCCAAGAAACAGTTCCTTTATAAATTGTGTTGAGAAATTATGAAAACAGTGTTTACTTTAGGTAAGAGAAATTCGTGTTTATGTTTCATAGGAAGTAAATAATAAAAATATCCTTTAGGGAACCAAAGATCCCCTTTAAAGCTGAGAAACAAATTGTGTAATAACCAAAACCCACAGATGTCAGGAACATAATTTATTCTGAATTATATACTGATGCAGCCTTTACTTTTTATGGAAAACTAAAACCAGCAAAAGCAACAACAATCACCTAAAACGCAGGTTGCCCTCTTTCCAATCAGTGCAGATTAGCAAATCTTGCTGAGAATAGCAGCCAGATACTCAATATGATGTCCTGAATTTTAAAGTTCAGCTAACCTAGTAGGTGGCCCTAAATCTCCAAGTCAAACTGTTAGAACTTTGGGGAGCTCCTAGCTCAGAGAAGGGGTTCAATATGAAAAAGAATCAGTCCAAGCTGGAAAATAAGAGAAGTGAAGTGAGTAAAAAGCTTCAGGTAAAATTTGACAAATGCAGTTCTCAGTATTGTGTCAAACATATTTACTGTGCTACACAATTAATAAAGAATAGTCTGTACTAGAGTCCCTAATTATTATTCCACACAGGGCAGAACACCTCTTCATTATCCCTTTTTGAATTGATTGTGTACATCAAACAGTCAAGATATAAATAAAATATGCCTGCATGCATAATACACTCACATTAAAACTGGAGGCAATTAACCTATGATTTCTCATTAATTAAATTAAAATAACCTTCTGAAAAATGTCTAAAATTGAAATAGATTTTTTAGTGTGGATTTTCTTCCCACTGATGTGCAGAGGCTGTTTACCAAATTTATCCCACATAAAAAGTATAAAATAAAGTTCTGCTCATGGTCGTGCCTCAGGCTGACTCTGTTTTCTCCTGAGGTCTCACTTCCTCAAAGCTGATTACAGTGTTGGGAATGTTCAGTTTTCCTTACTATTTCTAAAAATATCAGTGTGTGTTCAGAGTGCTTTTATTGTATTCCTTCTTCTTGAACTGTGCTCATATATAAATACGATGGCTCCAAATTATTTGGTGAATTTTCAGAACATTGATAGAGCAGCCATGTAAGAAAGATGCTAGAGGAAAATAGGCACACCTTATTACCTCACACTCAAGGTGTCTGCCTTCTCCTTTACTTCTCCCTAGTTGGAGTTATTTCAGAGCTGTCTACTAAGACCCTCTCATTTTTAAATAAGCATGAAAGTGTGATATGTGTGTGTCTACCTGTGTGTGTATGTCTGTATGTCTGTGTGAGTCTATTTCTGTGTATGTTTATGTGTGTCTCTCTATGTGTCTGTGTGTCTGTGTTTGTGTGCCTGTGCCTGTGTGGGTCATATGTCTGTGTGTGTCTGTGCCTGTGTCTGTTTGTTTCTATATGTGTGTGTGTGTGTCTGTGTCTGTATGCATGTCTATGTATGTCTGTGTCAGTGTATCTGTTTGCATCTATGTGTCTGTGTCTGTGTCTATGTGTGTGTCTCCATATGTGTTTATGTTGTTATGTGTCTGTGTCTGTGTATGTCTCTGTCTGTCTATGTGTGTCTAAGTGTCTCTGTGTGTGTCTCCATATGTGTGCATGTGTGTGTCTATATCTGTCTATGAATGTCTATGTATCTGTGTGTATATATGTGTGTCTGTGTTAGTCTATGTGTCTATGTATGTGTCTATGTGAGTCTGTATCTGTGTTTGTGTTCATTTGAAAAAAGACAGCCTAATGCTGGACCTGTAATTCATTGTGCTTTATTTTTTTTCTCTTAATCTCTTTGCAGTTCTCCTGAGGCCTTACAACATTCAGAAGCCCCACATTCTGTCCCACTAAGGCCATCTCTTCTTAGTGCATAACTAAGTGTTTGTTTGTTTAGGTTATTTTTAACAAGCATGGTATGCTAGTTAATTCATTCCCCCTTCACTGGGAAGAACATTAACAGTTACTCTTTCCCTCTAATACAGAGAGTTCCTCACCACATTCTCAAATATTTGGCACAGATGTTTCAAACAGTAAGTCCTCAATGTCTGATGCTGTGCTGAGTTTTAGTCCTGGAGTAAATTCTTTCTGAGATTCTTCTCTCCCTCTTAACTCACTCATGCCTGAGAGTGGAAGAGCTTTCCCACCAGACCTGTCTAAGAACTTTAGAGACCTCTCTCATTAACTTTTCCTAATCTTTTTATTGATTTCCTCCTGTGATACTATCGTTTCTTTCTCTAAAAGATTGGATTGCTTCCTCTTCTTGATTTGTACCACCACAGCCTAATGCAGACACTCATTTTTTGCCCTTATTTCTAAGCTTTTCTGGTAGCTCTCTAATCTACTTACTGCCTGCACATGATCCCTCCACAATGGGTGTTGCCTCCATGCTTTGGAAAAAAATCTTCTTACAAGTTTGTACTCCCTTTGACCCTCTCCTCATAAGCTTGCATTGACTCAGTAGTACATACACATCATGATTAACAGATCTCATGCACCATCACCTTTCTCATATCTTCACATGATAAGACCCCTGAACTTTTCATTCTGGTGGCAAAATGAAAGATCCTACAGCCTTAAAAAAGAACACCCCATGCTCTGCTCAGCAACAACCAGATGAATCCTATGGTCTGGTGGTTAACACTTGGTCCTATGATGTCCATTGAGTTTTAAGGACTCCATTCCTAAGTGCGGTGATAGTGCCTTGTAAGCAGAAACATCACACTTCCTTCATTATAACTAGGAATGCTGTAGTATTGTGGTATATTAATCTGGTTTCAATAAAGAACTTATAGAATGAATATACAGGATTTATTGGAATGACTTGCAGGCTGCTGTCCAGCTAATCCAACAATGGTGGGCTGTGAATGGAAAGTCCAAGAATCCAGTAGTTGCACAGTTCACAAGGCTGGATGTCTCAGCTGGTCTTCTTATATATGCTGGAGTCCCCCAAAATTGGGCTCTATTGGCAGTGAAAGAATGGGTGTTCTAGCAAGGCAAGTTTGTCTTTATATAGACTTCCAGCCAATGATGTGGCCCAGAATTAATGTGTTCCTGCCTCAAGATCCAGATCAAAGGCAGATGTCTCCCTGCCTCAAAGGGACAGACTAGAAGTTAGTAACTCACTTCAAACCATGCAAAAACTCTCTCATAGATGTGCCTTCCATTTCTGATTGTTGTTCGTTCCAGATGTAGTCAAATTTGACAAACAAGAATAGCCATCACAACTGGTGTAAAAATGTGATGCCTACACCTGTGTCAGTAATGAACAATAATGCCTCAAAGGACAAGAAAATCTCAGGTGATTAATGTCATCATTGAGATGCTAACCCTACAGTTCAAGATGTTTTAGTAAAGAACATTGGGAAATATAAATTTAATGGATTTTAATTTCATCAAAACCATAGAAAGAAATTACTCTGGTATACAAACCGAATCTGCAAAGGGATGAGTGTTGCTTTTCAGTGAACTGGGTTTGGAAATTCACTAGCACAGAAAACTACAAATCCCTGCAATACCATGAAATTTTGAGGCACTTTCAGAACAAGGGGGTGACAACATGGAGGATTTAATATCAGACACAAAACATTTCTAATCTCACAAATGCATCTGAGAAATTCACTAAACAATTGAATCTGTCACATGCATCCTCAGAAGTCCCTGAAGAACTACATGCCTGACAGGATTCAACCTTATTGCAGAAGCTATTACAGTCAGTTCTAGGAATTGCATACCCTAAGTCCTCGAGGCAGTTTTCATAAAAACAGGTCAATGACTGATACTAGAGCTTTGATTTAAAATGGTAAGAGAGATTTGAAGAAGGTACTTTTTTCTTATTACAAAGAATTTTCGATACACTATGTTAAGATATAATAGGTACTAGTCATACAAAAATACCATTTAACAGGAAAGCATTTTGTAACAGGCAAGAAATCTCAAAACAATGCTTAATTCAATTTTTTCCATAAACTTATAATAAACCACTCTATGCTATGAATGGGAAAATGAAGATACATGAAAAAGATACGCTATATTAAATCAATGTAACTGAATTTCGTAAATCAAAGTAATAACATTATAAGACTATACATTTATTTTAGAGATACTCAAAATATATTCTGCATGCGTGTCCTTTACAGTGGCACATCCTTAACTATTGCACTGAATTGTGATTTGAAACTATAACAATCAAAAAGCTTAATTAATCTCATCTTGCCAAATTATTATTCTCCCCAAGCCCCAAAAACATGAAGCTTCTCTCATACTCTTGGTTCCTACAAGGAAGGCCTCACCAGCTGCCTATGAGTCATGGGACTCAGATCTCCTCTCATGACTCTTAAAACATCAAGGACTATCTTCTTTCAAAGTAGTTTACAAGTGGTAATGACTACCATGCCCACAGTACAAGAGTTAATCATTCGTGCTGTGTGGTCTAATTTGTTCTAAGCCTGGCAACTCTATGAACTCAATTTAGTCCTCCATTTCCCAAAGCCTCTGTCAATCCTAATGTATACAGAATACAAAGACCTCTCATTATTGTGCCAGTGCTTTCACGCTGGGACCCACGAACCCTGTCTTCCTCTTCAACTCTTTGGGGATTCCTCCTGTTATTCCCAATCTGGGTCTTCACAGTCGAGGACTATGCCCTCACAGCATTTAGTACTCTGGAAGCCTTTCAGAAAGTGTGTACCATATTGAATCAATTTGAGGTGTCATTCTACCATTCATTATTTCAAGTCCCCATAGCTTTCTCTACCAAATAGTGGTAGGGAATTCTGTCTCTGAGAAATTTTGTCTCTTTTTGATGATGTCTTTCACTCTATACTGGTAGCTTAAATTAATATCAATAATACCCCAAGTGAAAAAATGAAGGAAATTACATTCTATGACATTAAGCAGTATGGTAAAATTTTTAGTTGCTTGTATCTTTCATGGCAAGAGATCTAGATGAAATTCTGAGTTCAGATTAATACCCTCCCCAAATTCACAGTGCTAAAACACCAGCACACAACAGACTCAGTCAAACCTCTGACCACATCCTTGGAACTTTCTTGATACAAACCTGGAAAATATGCATTAGGAATCTGAAAGATATTTACTAGGCCAACATTGCAGAGTCACACAAAAAGGACACAGTATCTCACAAGGTTTGAAGTGTTTCAAACATGATGTAAGGACTGGGGAATTTACTCTGTGGGTAAAAAAAAAATTGTCATCCAAGGATCAGGACCTGAGTTCATTCCTAGAATCCATATAAAGCCACACATAGCATCATTTATCTGTAATCACAGCACTCCTGTGGAAGGACTGGAAAAAAAGTGGTGCAAAGACAAAGATAAGAGAAACTCCAGCAGATCATGACCAACTAGATTGATGGATACAGCAATAAGCATCAAAGAGACACTGTTCAACAGTTCAGAAAGGTAGAAGTTAAGTAAGGGCACTAAGGGTTGAACTCTCATCCCTACACATGTGCCATGGCACACTGCACTCACACACACACACACACACACACACACACACACACACACACATGAATATGCACAAATACACACCACCATCAAATGCACAAAAATCATGATTTCATACATAAACATAATGTCTGTGCAGATGAAAGGTAGGTGGTTGTTCATGAACACAGAACATTTCTATGCACCAATGCACAGAATAAACATGCTTCTACACATTCCCCTTGGAAACATAAAGTCCAAGTGAAAGTTTTGAGGATTTCTTGTCAACTATTGTCAAAAAAAATTACATAGCATTGTGTAAATCTGGCTAAGTTATCAGAACTTACACACACATTTTCTATGAGGTGTTCTTTAGCTCATTCTAAGTTGATAATCTTGTAAATTATGTTTAGTCTGCTAGACTTTCTACATACCTCCTTTATTTGCTGTGGAAAATAGTTGTTGAAATTAAAATGTAATTAGAGCATTTCCCCTTTCCTTTCTTCCTTCCAAACTCTCCCTGCTCTCCCTTAAATTCATGCCCTCTCTTTTCACTAACTTTTATTACATGCTATATATATATATTATACATACACACATATATATATTTATATATTCCTAAATATAACCTGTTTAGTCCATATTATACTACTTATTTGTCTTTTTTCAGAGCTGACTGTCACTTGGCAACCAATTGGTAAGCTCTTCCATGGGAAGGGCCATATTTCCCCCTCCAAGCTTTGTTGAGTAACCTACAGTTCTTTGTATAGTGTTGAAGCCTCATTTTTCCCAGATATTTTGGCATTGATGCCATCTTTGTTCAGCTCAAGTTGTGTTAGTGAGACTGAATTGATATAACCCCTAATATCAGTAGGAGAAACAGTCTCATAGCAAACAACATATTGCTCTGGCTCTTACAATCTTTGTGGCCTTCTTCCTCAACATTCCCTGAGCCTTATGTGCCAGACTATTTTGTAGATAGTCTCCACTCCCCTGAGTTTTGATAAGTTGTAGTTTTCTGTAGTAGTCTCTGTTGCAAAACGAATTTTCCTTGATGAAGGGTGAAGAATATATTTCTCTGTGAGTATAAAAACAAATGGTTATAAATTATTGTTGGGGATTATGCTGGTTTAGTAAATTAGTAGTTGTAGATTTACATTCAAAAACCATGATGTCCCTAGACCTGGGTAGCTGACTTGTACTCCAGTACCGGAGATGGTTTCCCTCTTGTTGAACAGGTCTTAAGTTCAATTAGAGTTGTTGTTGGCTACTGCTAAGGTGTGTGTGACATTAATGTATCATTAGGGTTACCATGCCATGCTGGTAATTGTTGCAGTTCATAGGCATCTTAGATAATTGGTAACACTGCTGGTAGCCTTTCCCCTTTGGACACTTCCATGATGCCTTCTGGTACCATGAGCATGAGTCCTCAGGGAGGAGACATTCAGGTCAGTTGTAGTTTGGGGGGTGTCTCTGAGCCCTGTTTCTGAATTCCATAGTGTCTTCAGCAGAGGGAATCACCTTCTGTCTCTTGTGGCCAACTAATGCCAGCAACAATAGGCTGCATGTTATGGGAGTCTCTTAGATAGCCTTGCCAACAACTCAAATGCAAGCTCCTGATATCATCTTATCCTCCTGATATCTGGGGGTTTTATTAGGTGGTCTTTGCCTTTGGAGGGAGTATAAGCCAAGACGAGAAAAGTTCATTAAAAATATATGTGTATATTTCTATACAGAATTACATAGAGTAAAGGTTATGCTGTAGGAAATATTTAATAGTATGGTCTCCTGTGGATTTTCAGATATCTTTATTGTTATTTTAGTCACCTTTCTCCTTGTATATTTACCTCCCTTCCCCTTCACTAAACAGACTCCCATGTTATTTTCTCTATCAGGTCATTTATATCCTGCCATTCACCTTTACAGGCCTTATGTTGCTATGGAAAAGCTAGTTTTTCTTCCACTACAGTTCTGTCAATTCAAGTGCATTGTTTTTTTTTTTAGCTTTTCCTTTCTGCACATCTAATAATGACCTGTTTGCTTTACTAAAGGAGCCAATACATTCTTTAACAACTGTTAACTTTTCCATTTCTATTTACTCCTGAGTAATATTCACTTTTTGTGAACATCAACCTTTTTTAAAACACTAAGCATCATTATTTATTTTGGAGCATCCACTCTGTATAATATAGTCATTTTTAAAAATTATTGTGAAATTGTTACATTGTAAAATATCTAAGAGAAACTGTTGTAATTTAAGAAAAGCAGTATGTGAGAGAAGATACCAGGGATCAGAGTTCAAGCAGAGGGGTTTTCATTAGGGAAAGGGATCCTAAAAAGGAGAAAAAGGAGGGGATAAACCATCCTCCAGAGACAGGAGCAGCTTGGGAGAGGAGAGAGGAAAGAGGACAGAGGGAGAAAATGGAGAGAGAGAAAGAGGGGAAGAAGAGAGGAAAGGAGGAGAGCTAGAGGGAGAGGGAGCAGAACATAGAGAGGGAGAGAACGAGAGAGAAGGATGAGAGGTGGGCAGGGCCCCTTTAAAGGAAACACAGTGAATACGCACAGGTGGTGATCTTAGTGGCTGCAGTTGAGGGCATATCCTGTCAGAACACCAAGAACAGGCCAGTACCAATGCCTGAATACTAGCAGAAATTTTTAGGAAAAATAATTTTTTAAACCTAGATTTTTATAGAAAATAAATTCTTAAGACTAATATATAGAAGCAATCCTAATGAGTCCATAGATGCAAGGTAACAAAAGCCAGTTGATTGGATATTTATAGTTTATAAACAATGCTTTCTGCTGTTATAAAAGGGATATGTTAAACTATCTTAATCTAGCATAAATAATTTTGTTTTCTCATAGTGTTATTTTTAGCTGAGAAATGGCATTACTGACCTCATTTAAATGAGAAATGTCCCCCATAGGCTCACGTATTTGAACACTTGGTCCCCAGGTGGTAATCCAGTCTGGGAACATTATAGAGCCTTTAGAAGATGGAGATTTGCTTTGAGGAAGTATGTTACAGGGGATGGGCTTCAAGGTTTTATGGTCTGGCCTTATTTCCTATTCTTTCTGCTTCCTGTACATGAGTGAAAATATGATCAACTAGTTTCCTGCTCCTTCAACCACGCTTTCTTGGACTACTGAGAGACCTTTCTCTCGATGATGGATTCTATCATTCTTAACCAAAAGTTAAAACTAAACCCTTTTCTCCTTGAAAAGAACTTTCAAGCCTGATGTTTTATCACAGCAACAATGAAATAACTAGTATGTCAGTGTAACCTCAAATTAAAGACCTTTCAAGTACTGGGATTATAAACATATGACACCATAACTAACTTCCGTATCATGAATTTATATATACCAATTATCTTCATTGGTTCCTTGTGTTGATCCTTCTGTAGACTGAGAATATAGTGTGCCTAAATAAGGGAGTGTTTCAGACCAATGGATGTCACACATTATAATCATCAAATAACTCACATTTAGACACTGAATTTTGAGCAAAGACAAAACAAGTATCATAGCATCGAGGATAATAAAAGAAGATGTTTAGAATGAGACCTAGAATATATAATTATTGTAAGCTAGTTTGCTAGAGAAAAAATTTTAAAGGTCTCATAACACAGAAATGAAAATATTTGAGCATATGCAATTGTTCATTGCCCTGATTTGATCATAACATTGCATCAATGTATCAAATTGTAGCTTCATACCCAATAAATAAATAATTATACTACCTGCCAAGACAAAATAAAAATAAATTAAAATGTTTTTTAAAAATAGAGTCAAATTTTGTGTGTTTATAAGCTTATATGACTTGGGCCAATCACTTGATCTCTCATAGAATGAGTTCTTTCACCAGCAAATGAAGACACTAATCCAAGAATGTGAGGAACTCTGGGAAACCACCAATGACACATTTCTAATCCATACACCAGGTGGGATCATTATTTCTTCTTCATGTTATGACCACCAGAAAGGTCAGTCTAAAGGTTGCTTTGATTATCAACTCACTGGCCATCTTATTTTCTACCAAACATTGATCCCTTTCATGCACACCTTCTGCATCTTCTTTCTCTGCTGTGCTAACTCACAGGAACACATCATCTTTAGGCTTTTCCTAAAGCACCACAACTCACAAGGCCTTTGTACCACATAGATAGTAAGAGAAGATCAAGATGTTTAAATAAATAGTGGAGGTGGTGGGTATTACTTCATGTTCCCAAAGTTGTCAGGCACATAACATTTTCTTCTGTCTTCCTCTGTGCCCCCATCAAAGCTTTAGTTGTTTTTGTTTGGGAAATCTGTTCATTCCCTTAGTCTTACTCCCAAGGACATTCTTGCTATTCTCAGAAAGCTACTTCTGCAAAGAATTTGTGGTGAGCACTTACATAATGTTGTTTTCTCTTAGCTGCATTCAGAAAGTTCCTAGAAGAGCAGGCATTTAATTAGTGCCGCTTATTACTGTTACATGTTCAGGCCCCAAAGTAAAAGACCTGGAAAGGCTGTTCTAATTTGAATGTATAAATTATTTTGCATTTGATGAAAACTCAGAACCAAACTCGTTACTCTATTACCCTCATTTACAAGCTATCACTCCAGGTAAAACAGGAAAATTCTTTAGTTTTTTTTTTGAGTACAGAACCATAGCTCACTAACTTCACTTTGTTATCCCCAACAAAAGGACATCTCCCTCTTGTTTTAGTTCCAGAAATCACTTCCTATATTAAATATTCTCTGCTTTAGATTTGGGAGAATAACCCTTCTGCACTCAAAGTCTCTGTGTGTTGCAATACCAATCCTATGGCCAAGACATAGCATTTGTTACATATCTAAGAAACACCTTCCCTTCCCAATGCTTAAATGTTGTCCATAAGAATCAAGTAAATGAGACACTTATGCCCAGTGACACTTTCTGGAAACCTAACCTCCTAAGCTATCTCTCTCACAAGCATCTTGCTATTATCACAGAAAGGGATAATTTACCTAATGAGAATCAGCACAGCAGAAGCCTGAATTGAAAGAGAACAAGAATTGGGAGGCATTCTAGATCTTAGAAGGTTGGTCAAGCAATATTTGAAACTAATATTATTTTGATTTTTGTTGTCTCAGAATAAACTCTAATTAAGGCTTTGTATATTGGATTTTGTTTCCCTATAAGAAGGAATTCAGTCTGTTAAGCTTACTTCATTCAAAGGAGATTCAATGTCAAACAAATATATGCAATCATCCACATAATGTAGCTCAAAATATGGAGGCACATAATAAATGAAAGCAATTTAAACAGTCACATGTAGACCAACTATACCAAACAGTGTATAAGTGGTTTCCAGGGGAGAAACCCACTTTATGAACCTTCCTAATGACTAATTAATATTTGTGAAATTAATAATGTCTGCAAATTTAAGTAAAATGATTTGCATAGAAATAACCCACTTCTCATTTTAAGAGTGAAATTCCATTGTAAGCCTTCATGAAATGACACTGTGCAAGCTATGGAAGGCCGGGACAGCCTTGACTAGGATATGCTAGTGAGACTGACGTCTCTCTTCCTTGCAATGAAACACAACAACAACAATAGCAGCAACAACAAAAATCAAAACAAAACAAAACCCAAATAACCAAAAAGTAATGGTATAAAACAACTTGGTATGAAATTTTATGAAAGACAGAAGACTGTAGTATAACGTCACAGCCTGGTTCATGTAAGGCAAATGCTCTATCGCTGATCTGTGCTCCAAGGCTTCCTTCCACTGTTTATCTTAAGACTGCTCTCACTAAGTTGCATAAAACAGGCCTTGAATTTGCCATCCTCCTGCCTCAGTTTCCTAAGGAGTTAGGATTATAGACCTGAGCCACCATGCCTAGCTAAAACAGTCATCAAATCATTTAGCTCTCTGACAGCTAAGAACAGGAAACATGTCTCCAGATCAGTGGCCCTCAAACTTTTTAGACTTAGAAACTTTCATGCAAGTAAAACTAAGGGTGTTGTGGTAGTGTAGTGGTTATCATGTGAACCTGACAAGTAAAACTGCATGTGCAGTTGACATAGGTAACTCTCATCTGAGTCCTATAAAACCTACTTGCCATTGTTCATCCTACATTCCTTCCTTCCACCTAGTGTCATGGGCTCCTAGAACACTAGCCCTCTGAAATATTCTTTACATGGACAAAAAAGAAAAATAGTATTTCTACCAATCCAGACACATTCCATATATTGTATTCTTCCACATTCATATTCTAATTTCAAATTATCTAGATTCCATAAGTCTGTGTTCAAGGACAGTGTTTCATCCTCACGTTTCCTTGTTCCTGAGATCATAAGGGAATTTAGTCAGGACACATCACTTAATATAAGATTGTAGTAGGTAGCGCTTCAGTATCAGGAAAGGCCATGTACTAAAAGCTTAGCCTCACAGAGCTGATAGGCATCAGTACAACTTTCAAGTAGAGCCTACTGAGCTGGCTATGGGTCACTGAGATCATGTTCCTAAAGGGGATGGTAGACCCAGTCCTGTGTACTTCTTGCCAGTGAAGCTTTGCTCCAACATACATTCTTCCAATGATATGCTCCTCATCCAAAGCAATGGGGCCAAGAATTCATGAACCAAAGTCTCTAAAACTGTAACATCTTTCTCTCTAGAAACTAATTACCTCATACACTTGTGTGTACAGTGAAAAGGCTAATTTTCCCCAAAGCACCAACTCTGAAGGGAGATGCTCCAATATATTCTCTTTTGAGAGGAGCCATGCTTATAAAAGAGAGACTTCTGCTCAGGAAAGTCTAATAGCTTGATGATAAAGCATTGGCCTAGCTGCACACAGTTCTACTCCCGAGTTTTCTTCCCTGACACCAACACCTTTTTTTTGTAAAGGGAGAGAGAAAGAGGAGGAGGAGGATGGAAAAGGGGAAGGATAAACAATTCTGACTCTAACTCAATGCAAAAACAAGGCAAAGTGGTTTTAAAAATGGCAGGCAAAATTTCAAAACTTGGGGATTCTTAAGTACATCTTAAGTCATGATGTACTGAAAACAGTTCCATTAACATTACCACAAGACTTCTCATATTACCCAGCACCTGGATTGGTTGTCTTCAGACTGTATTTCTTGGAGAATTATAAATTGTTTGGATGATAATATACCTTCACCAGAGTCAATGGCTTTATAAAAGAAAATAGAATATAAAATAATTAATTAACAGTGGTCATCTCCCAAAAATAATGTTAGGCTCTTGAATGGTTGTAAGTTCATATTCATTCATTAAGGGGGAGGGGTTTGTGTGTGTGTGTGTGAGAGAGAGAGAGAGAGACAGAGACAGAGACAGAGACAGAGACAGAGAGGCAGAGAGACAGAGAGAGACAGAGAGAGAGATTATTTTTAATTTTATTATTCATTTTAATTTCCATTCATTTTGGTCTTTGACAATGTGATGCATATATAACATGAATTCTATTTATTGTAAACTCCTCTCTTCAATCTCCTTCCTACCTCTATTACCCACCTACTCCCCTTTTCAGTATCACCCCAGCCTCTGTGTTTGGGGGTGAGGGCTAATGTGGCCTTTGTGTATTGTTGGGCTTTTTGATGTTGTTTTGGTTTGGTTTTGAGATACATTGAGTTTAATCAGGATCTTTTGTGTGACCAGGCTTTTGAACTCTCAGCTGGAACCTGGTGGGCTCTTCTGTGTGTGCACAAATGAACACAATGAATACACTTTATCCTCCATAAGTAGCCAACAATTCAACAGGGAGAATTAGGGCTCCATAAATTGATCCTCAGATGCATGAGGTTGTCAATAGTTCCAATGATGACTACGAGGCCAGCATGGGACTGATACAGACCCCCTGAATGTGGGTGTCAGTGAGGAGGCCTCAACAATCTTTGGAATCTCAGGTGATAGATCAGCATTTATCCCTGGCATCCAAATGGATTTTGGGAACCCATACCACATGGAGGGATACTCTCTCAGCCTGGACACATGGGGGAGGGCCTAGACACTGCTTGAGATGATATGACAGACTTTGAAGTTCCCCCATAGAGGGCCTCACCCTCCCTGGGGAGGGGAGGAATGATGGGTTGGGGTTGGGAGAGTTGGTAGGGAGCAGGGGAGTGAGAGGGAGCTGGGATTGGCATGTGAAGCAAGCTTGTTTCTAATTAAAATAAAAAGGAAGAAGAAAAACAAAAAAGATAAGACGCAGAAAGCTTACAAGGTCATAAGAGGAGAATCAAAAATGGATAGACAGAAATTAAGAAATAAATTTACAAACTTTTAGAATTAAATAAAAATATGACATTCTTACATTTTTCATCAGGTTGCAAAGTAGTTAGTTTCCACGTGACTTTTTAACACAGCCTTAGTTATCCTTTAAGATTTGATAGCAAGATCGATTGTCTATAACTTGAAACTGAATCCCCCATACCATTGACCTAGAGAACATTTATCTTTCTAATCTGAATATCACACATTTACTTAATGTAGAAATTGTGTCAAATCATGACAGCACAGCCAAGAAACAGTTCCAATTTTTTCTAAAAGACACTAGTGAACTTTCTGTAAGGAGTTGTCAAGAAAAAGATGGCACCATTGAACTTCTGTCACTATGTGTCTTATTCCCAAGTCCCAGTAGCTAACAGAAGTCAAAACTCAATTTTTTCTTTTCTTTTCTGACTCTTTTTATTATATTTTTTATTATTTAAAACAATGTTTAGGCTGGGTGCTGGCAGCACACACCTTTAATTCCAAAACTCAGCAGGCAGAGGCAGGTGGATCTCTGTGAGTTTGAGGCCAGCCTGGTCTACAAAAAGAGTTCCAAGACAGCCAGGACTGTTGCATAGAGAAACTGTGTCTCAAAAACAAAAAAAACAAGGTTTAACTTTTAATATATTCTGATCATATTCTTCTGCTCTCCCAAGTCCTTCTAGAGCCTTTCTCCACTTTATGTTCTTTCTCAAAAAACAAAACAAACAAAAAACCAGCAAACAAAATTCTAATTCAAGGATAAACCCTTCAAAACATAGGAAATAAAATAAAACATCACCCCAAAATAAATAAACCAAATTTAACCAACCAAACATACACACACACACACACACACACACACACACACAGAGTCTATTATATGTTGGTCAACCACTCCTGAACATGAGGCCTGCTCTGTAGTGGTTGATATACCAAGTGTTACTCCATTGAGATAATTTTTTTCTGAGACAAACAAAAGTATTACATTTTATTGTAATGTGAATATAGTAATAAGCCAGGCAGCATTTCCCAAGTTCCCTAAAGTCCATTTTATCAGTGACTGCTACAATATACTCTGTATATTCCCATTTTTACCAAGCTGAGAAGCACAACCCTGGGAAGTGAGATGAAGAGTTTCTCTACTGAAGTAACTAGGAAATCATTTAGAACATATTCCGGGGCCTTGAGTACTTACAATTGAAATTCAGAGTCCATCAAAACACATGGTTCTTTAATCCTTATATCCCAATAGTCTAATGATAAGTACAAATAGATACTGGGCTAAAGTTAATATGAGAAGAAATTACCTAAGTATTATTAAGCAACTAGCAGAGAGGAAGTGATCCCAGCTGATCATTTGGTACCTAAGGCAGTCTTCCTTCAGGATGATCTCTTATTTTAGTAAACAATTACTAACTGAAACTTACTCATTAATAAAATCAAAAACTTCCAAATGCAATCCCCTTCGGCAGTGTCATAGGATTGATTATTCAGTGAGGACAATTCTTGCCCTAGCATTCATCTCTCCAAGAATAAATGTCTCTACCATGGAATACTAAAAATAAACAACGGTTCAAAGACCACTGGTATCCAGTCAGATGTCTAAATACTCTGTGTGAACCAAGACTAATTCTGCCAGGAGTACCATGGCATTTCTCTATGAGCTGCAAAGCCAGGACTTCCTGAGGATATGGAGGGTAGCCATAGTCTTCTCATCTTTATTTTTGTATTTCTATCTACCCTTAAAAACAAAAGCTTTGAAATCAAAGAAAAGTCTTACCCTGCATCATGGCACTTGCATTTAATTCCACCATTTGGGAGACAGAGGCAAGTGAGTCTCTGTGAGTTCCAGACCAGCCTGATTTATGTAGGAAGTTCTAGGCTAAACAGGGCTACAAGGTGAGATTTTTGTCTCAAAAACTATATATACTGGTAAGCCAGGATGGTGGCTCAAGTCTTTAAAAAATGTATGCTTCTCTCATGTATTACATCTCTACCACAGTTTCCCCTCCTTCCCCTTCCCCCATCCTCTGCCCCAACAGATGCCCTCATTCCCAAATCCATGCCTCTTCCAGTCTCACCTTAGGAGAGGCAAGTCTCCCAGGAACATCAACCAAACACGGTGTAATGTTATAATAAGACTACGTGCATCAAGGCAGGATGAGGCAATCCAGTAGGAAGAAAAAGATCCCATAAATAGGCCAGAGTCAGTGACTGTCCCTGCTTCCACTGTTAGGAATCCCACAAGAACACCAAACTACTTCAACCAAAGCATATGCTCTATAGGCTTTCTGATCTCTGCAAGCCCACATAAGTTCTGGTCAACTGATTCTGTGGGTCATGTTCTCTTAGTGTCCCTGACCCCTCTGGTTTCTTCAAACTTTCCTTCTGCTTCTTAGCAAGACTCCCTGCGTTCTGCCTAATGTTTGCATCTGCTCCCATTGGTTGCTGGATGAAGTCTCTTTGAAGAGGAATCTGCTAGCCTCTGCTCCCAGAATACTCTGCAAGTAGGATAAACTGTAGGTCGAAGGTTTTGTAGCTGGTCTAATGTCCCAATCCCAACACTTGATGCCTTGCCTGTTTACAAAATATGGCTAGTTCAGGTTCCATGTCCCCAGTTGCTAGGAGTCTTGTAGGTTCCATGGAGTTTCCACTGATTTACACTTATATCTTGTCCCTGAAATGTCCCCCCAATTCCAATCATTTCTCCCAATATTTTCTCCTTTCCCTGACAAATGATCTCTCCTTTTCCCAATCCCACCTGCCCCCGATCTACCAGCAAAATCTATTCTATTTCCCCTTCCTAGTAAAATCCTTGCATCCCTCCTTAAGTCCTCTCTGGGTCTGTGTACCATATCAAGAATATCTTTTACTTTATAGCTCATATCCCCTTATAAGTGACGACATACCATGTTTGTCTTTATGGGTCTTGGCCATATCACTCAGGATTTTTTTCCCAAGTTCCATAAATCTGCATGCAAATTTCACGATGTTAATGTTTTTAAGAGCTGAGTAGTACTCCATTATGTAAACTACCACATTTTCTTTATCCATTCTTTGGTTAAGAGACATCTAGGTTGTTTTCAGTCTGTCTATTATAAATAAATCTGCTATAAACATAGCTGAAAAATATTCTTGTGATAGGTTGGAGTGTTCTTTGTGTATATGCCCATAAATGCTATAGCTGGTTCTTGAGATAGATCAATTCCAAATTTTATGAGTTACCCAAAGACATTTTATATTATTTGTAGATATTGTAAAGGGTGTTATTACCTGATTTCTTTCTCAGCCCATTTATCATGTATATATAGGAGGGCTACTGACTTTTTTGGTTAATCTTATATACAGATACTTTGCTTAAGGGGTTTATCAGTTTTAGGAGTTCCCCTGTAGAATTTTTATCATTGCTTATATATACTACATAATCTATGAATAATTATACTTTTACTTCTTCCTTTCTAATTTGTATCTACTTGATCTCCTTTAGTTGTCGTATTTTTCCAGCCAGCACTTTAAGTACTGTGTTGAATAGATATAGAGAGACAACCTTGTCTTGTTTCTAATTTTTGTGAAAATGCTTTGAGTTCCTTTCCATTTAATTTGATGTTGGATAAGGCTTGATGTAAATTGCCTTTATCACACATAGATATGTTCCTTGTATCCATACTTTTTCCAAGATTTCCTGGATGATTTGTCTTAGGAGGTCTTGTTTTTTTTGTTATTGGGGGGTTTTGGTGTGTGTGTGTGTGTGTGTGTGTGTGTGTGTGTGTGTGTGTGTGTGTGTGTGTGTGTGTGTATTTTGTTTAACATGCTCTTTGGTCGATGAATGTATGTCTTCTATTGTATATTCAGCACCAATGATTCTCTCTTCTATCTCTTGTGTTCAGTTGGTGATAATTGCATCTGAAGTTCCAGTTCATTTACCCAGATTTTCCATTTCCAGAATTCCCTCAACTTCTGTTTTCTTCATTGCTTCCACTTCCATTTTCAGGTTTTGAACAGTTCCCTTAACCTGTTTGTTTATTTATTTTTTCTTGGCATCCTTTAAGTGATACTTGTTTTCTCCAATTTCTTTTCTTCAATTTCCTTAAGATACTTTTTCATTGAAGCCATTTGGCCCTGGACTTTTTTTGGTTGGAAGACTTTTGATGACTGCTTCTATTTCATGGGGGGGGGGTTATAGGTCTATTTAAATTGCTTATCTGTTCTTGATTTGATTTTGGTAAGTGATATCTATCCAGAAAGTTGTCCATTTCTTTTAAATTTTCCAATTTTGTGAAGTACAGGTTTTCAAAGTATGACCTGATGATTCTCTGGATTTCCCCAGTGTCTATTGTTATGCCCCCTTTTCATTTCTAATATTGTTAATTTGCATGTTCTCTCTCTGCCTTTTGGTTAGATTGAGGAAAGATTTGTTTATCTTGTTGATTTTCACAAAGAACCAACTCTTTGTTTCTTTGATTCTTTATATTGTTTTGTTTCTACTTTATTGATTTCAGCTCTCAATTTTATTATTTCCTGGCTTCTACTTCTCCTGAGTGAGTTTGCTTCCTTTTGTTCTAGAGCTTTCAGGTGTTCTGTTAATTCTCTAGTGTGGCTAGTCTCCAGTTCCTTCATGTGGGCACTTAGTGCTATGGACTTTCCTCTCACAGCTGCTTTCGGGGTATCCCATAGATTTGAATATGCTGTGCCTTCATTTTCATTGAATTCTAGGAAGTCTTTAATTTCTTTCTTTATTTCTTCCTTTACCCAGTCTTCAAATTGTTCCACACAATAGAAGCAGAAGGATCATTGCCAAACACTTTTATGAGGCTACAATTACCTTTGTACACAAAACACACAAAGACACAACTAAGATAGAGAACTACAGACCAATCTCCATCATCAACACTGATGCTAAAATACTGCTAAATCGAATCCAAGAACACATGGAAAAATCGCACACCATGAGCAAGTAGGCTTCATCCCAGGGATGCAGGGATGGTTCAACATATGAAAATCCATCAATGCAATCCACCATATAAACAATCTGAAAAAGAAAAATCACAAGATCATCTCAGTAGATGCTGCAAAAGCCTTTCACAAAATTCAACACCCTTTTATGATAAAGGACTTGGAGAAATCAGTGATAACAGGAACATACCTAAGCATAATAAAGGCAATATACAGCAAACAAACTGCCAATATTAAACTAAGGCGATTCCTCTAAAACAGGAGCAAGACAAGGTTGTCCACTCTCAATATCTCTTCAATATTCTACTTGAAGTTCTTGCTAAAGCAATATGACAACAAAAAGAGATCAAGGGGATACAAATTGGAAAGGAAGAAATAATAACTTTCACTATTTGCACATGATAATGATAGGTTGCATAAGTGACCTGAAAACTCTAGCAGGGAATTCCTACAGCTGATAAACACCTTCAGCAAAGTGTCAGGATACAAGATTAACTAAAAAAAAAACAGTAGGCCTTCTATATATAGACAATAAAGGGTCTGAGAAAGAAATCAGGGAAACATCACTCTTCACAATAGCCACACACAACATAATATATCTTGGGGTAACTCTAACCAAACAGGTAAAAGACCTGTATGACAAGAACTTTGAGTCATTAAAGAAAGAAATTAAAGAAGATACCAGAAAATGGAAAGATCTCCCATGCTCTTAGATAGGTACAATCAACATAGTAAAAATGGCAATCTTACTAAAAGCAATCTACAGATTCAATGTAATTCCCATCAAAATCCCAGCACAATTCTTCACAGACCTTGAAAAGACAATTCTCAACTTTATATGGAAAAAAGAAAGACCCAGGATATCCAAAACAACCCTGTACAATACAGGAGCTTCAGGAAGCATCACTATTCCTGACTTCAAGCTCTACTGTAGAGCAATAGCAATGAAAACAGCTTGGTATTGGCACAAAAATAGATAGACCAAATGAAATAAAATTAAAGACCCTGATATTAACCCACACATCTGATCTTTGACAAAGAAGCTAAAACTATGCAATGGAATAAAGAAAGCATCTTCAGCAAATGGTTCTGGAATAACTGGATGCAGACATGTAGAATATTGCAGATAGATCCATATCTACCTCCGTGCACAAAACTTAAGTCCAAGTGGATCAAAGACCTCCACATAAATCCCGTCACACTAAATCTCTTAGAAGAGAAAGTGGGAGGTACCCTTGAGTGAATTGGCATAGCAGACCACTTCCTGAACATAGTGCCAGTAGCACAAACGCTGAGACTGACAATGAATAAATGGGACCTCCTGAAACTGAGAAGCTTCTGTAAGGCAAAAGACACAGTCAACAAGACTAAATGGCAGCCCACAGAATGGGAAAAGATCTTCACCAACCCCACATCTGAGGGCTGATTTCTAAAATATACAGAGAACTCATGAAGCTAGTCACCAAAACACCAAATAATTCAACTAAAAAGTAGGGTACATAACTAAACGGAAAATTCTCAATAAAGGAATTCTAAAATGTCTAAAAAACACTTAAGAAAGTGCCCAACATCCTTAGCCATCAGAGAAATGCAAATCAAAACAACTCTTACACCTGTCAGAATGGCTAAAATCAAAAACACCAATGACACTTTATGCTGGAGAGGATGTGGAGAAAGTATAAACTTGTACAGCCACTTTGAAAATCAATGTGGCGATTTCTATGGAAAATGGGAACCAGTCTACCTCAAGATCCAGCAATTCCACTCTTAGGCATATACTTAAATGATGCACATTCATACAACAAGGACATCTATTCAACTATGTTCATAGCAACACTATTTGTAATAGCCAGAATCAGGAAGTAACCTAGATGTCTCTCACCTGAAGAATGTATACAGAAAATGTGGTACATTTACACAATGAAGTACTACTCAGTGGGGGTGGGGGTAATGGAATCTTGAAATTTGCAGGCAAATGGATGAAACTAGAAGAAACCATCCTGAATGAGGTAACTCAGTCACAGAAAGACACACATGATATGTACTTACTTATATATGGATTCTAGACATAGTGAAAAAGATTACCAGCCTACAATCCACAACTCCAGAGAAGCTAGGAAACAAGGACAATAAGAGAGACATACATGGTCCCCAAGTGAAGAATAAAAGGACAAGAGCCCCTGAACAAATGGGGAGTATGGGGGAGGGGGAGGGAGATAGGGGAAAGATGAGGGGAAAAGAGGAGTGGGGAGAAGATCAGGAAGATTGAGTGGGGAAAGGAATAGAGGAGAGCAAGAGAAGAGACACATGAATAGAGGGAGCCACTATAGGTTTAAAGAGAAATCTGGCACTAAGGAATTATGTAGAGATCCAAAAGGATGACTCCAACTAGGACCCTAAGTAATATAGTGGAGGGGCTACCTTAAATCCCCTTCCCCTATAATGAGAATGCTGACTACCTTACATGCCATCCTAGAGCCTTCATCCAGTAGTAGCTGATGGAAGCAGAAATAGAGTTCCACAGCCAAGCGCTGAGCCAAACTCCTGGAATCCAGTTTCAGAGAGGGAAGAATGATGAACAAAGGGGTCAAGACCATGCTGTGAAAACCCACAGAAACAGCTGACCTGAGCATGTGGGAACTCAGGGACCACAGTCTGTCAGCTGGGGAACCAACATAGGATCAAACAAGGCCACCTGAACATGGGAGTCAGTTAGGAGCACTGGGCAGTCTATGGGGCCTCTGGCAGTGGAACCAGGATATATCCCTAGTGCACGAACAGACTTCAAGAGCCCATTTCCCAGGAAGGCATACTATCTTAGCCTAGATACCCAGGGGATGGCCTAGGCCCTGCCCCAATTGACTTGGAAGATTTTAGTGACCCTTATGGAATGTCTCACCCTCCCTGGGAAGTGGATGGGGGTGTGAGATGGAGGGGTCGTTGGGGGATATGGGAGGATGGAAGGGAGAAGGAACTGGGATTGATATGTAAAATAAGATTGTTCTAATTTAAATAAAATTTATATATAAAAAAAGATATTTTTTCATTTCTTCTTTAAAGACCTCTCTCATATTCATGAAGTAAGTTTTAAGGTCATTTTATTGTGTTCCAGCTGCGTTGGAGTATTCATGTCTTACTGTCATATGACAGCTGGATTCTGATGGTACCATATTGCCATGGCTATTGCTATTCTCTTACAGTGGTGTTTAGACATGGGTTTGGGATATTAAGTTTGTCTTTGTTGCATGGTTTCTGCTTCCTCTTTAGTCTTCTCGTCTTTGTGGCCTGGAATTCTGTTGCCTGGTGTGACCTCTAATCCAGTAGGGAGACTCTGTCCTAGTGGGGGCACTGGCATTCTGATGGCTAGGTAGGCCTTTGGTGCAGCAGATGGGTTTTGTTCTTCTGACTGGTGTATCCCACACCCATTCTTTTGATTTGTGTTGCCTGGGCCTGTTCACTTGACTGGTGTGGCCTACACCTGAGCTGTGGAAGTCTTCCAGGGTTGAGAACAGGGCCCAGCAGTTGGGCTGTTGATGATCTGGGAGGGTGGGTCGTTGAATGGGCCTCAGGGAACAAAATCTAGGAAGTGGGTCAGTTCAGCTTGCAGGTGGGTCACTCACCTGTGCTTCTGATTCAGTTCAAGTCTTTAATCCCATGACTTTGGAGGCAGAGGTAGGGGTATCTCTATGAGTTCAAGGCCAGCCTGGTCGGCTATATGGATCCAGACCAGTCAAAATAATACAGCCAGACCACCCCCTCTCTGTCCGTGAGTTGGTGTGTGTTTCTCTGTCTCGTGTGTGTGTGTGTGTGTGTGTGTGTGTGTGTGTGTGTGTAAATTGGATAACATTAAAGCCAATAGGAAAATGAGCTCAAGCTGGCACTTGCTTTTGGAATCCCAATCAACTATGTTACAGAAAGTCTCAATGAGTAGCCATTCTTTAAGAACCCTAATCAAAAGAATGCAGCCTTTTTGCTGTTAAGGAATGGTGGCTCTAGCATAGCAGCTGTTACTAAATGAGTTGTCCAAAGTATAAAGACTCAGCTCATCAAAGCAGAAGACATCTACTTAACTGCGCTGGATAATCTACACAAGTTTTATATCCTCATACCCATTCTGGAGCGTGTTTTCTGGGAGTTTCACAGAGCAGAAGACTTCACTGGGGATATGCAATCAAGAACTGAATGAAACAGGTGGAATGATTTTATTAGCATATCCCTCTAGACTTACCTTTAAGAACTGTGCATTTCAGAAAACAAAGAGGATACCTGCCATGGTGCTCAGGGGAATCTGCGAGGCTCCAAGGCATGGCTCTGATGGTGGAAAAGGAGTCTACAGAGCCTGCAATGGCTCCAGAACAACAGGGGTGTGGGAGGCAAGTATTGTGGGAAAACACATTTAAAAAGTAGACTCATGAAACTGGAAGGAAAGATGGTAGAACAGAGCCGTGTTCGGTGGAGAATGATGAGTCTGTACCATTCGCAGCCACATCTCAAGTAGCAGACTGCAAGCACAAAAGTCGTGCCTGTTAAGCCATGAGGCTACCCAGCATCAACCTGTCGTTACTGAATAAACCAGCCCTAAACCCATTGGCCAGTCCCCATCATGGAACCACAGTGGCTGTGGCCCATGCAGGTCACCCTACTGGGAGACAGAGAGCACAGGGCAGCAGCACTGCCAGGAACCTACAAGCACAACAGTCATGCAGAGCACCAACAAGAAGTACAGTGTGATATGTGGTGACCTGGACCCTTGGCAGACTGAGCCCCCAGTATACTGCCCAGCTGCACAATCACCCTGGTTCTGATCAACAACAGTGTATCCCAGATAGAGAATGGTTCATTTCCTGAACTGGACCTCCTCAAAAGACCTCTATGGTCCATGATACCCATGAAGGCCTCTGTCCTGGGCCATGTTGAAGTCCGAGGTTCATGTGGAGGTCTGCAGTCTTACTGTAACTGGAGGCTATGTTAATGTCCATGCCCCATGTTATTACAGAAGGCCATGTGGATGTCACTGTTCTGCGCTGTAGCCTGAAACCATGTTGATATCCTTAGGATATGACACTGTCCATGGTCAGGTCAAAGGCAGAGGCTGTGTTGATGTCTATGGTCTGCCCTACCAGAAGAGACTATGCTGAAGGTCATGGCACTTGCTGACACCAGAAACCACATGGATATCTGTGATCCATGCTCCCTCCCACTGACTGTAATGGGTAAGGAAGCTACTTTTGCTATGGTGCTGATGACCGCAAACTCACAGTTGAGAAAGAGAAACATAGAAAGCTCCTGTGACAACCATCCCCCCAAATTAAAAGTAATATCATAAACAGAAAGCCATCAAAGAGAACTCATTAAAATTGTAGTAAGGATGCTGAAATGTAGTTCTCCATGACTGATGACTTCTGTCTAGAATGTGGGTGGGAAGTGACTCAGTTTTCCTTGCGTGATTGGCCACTGGGAGTTTGACCATGCTCCAATGAGTATGTGGCCAACACAAATTGGACTTGTAGTTTTGGGTTTTCTTTTTCTTCTCTTTTTTACAGGGGGTCACAAGACAGGGACAGACCTGGGAGAACTGGGAAGTGAGTATACTTGGCATACTAACTGATGGGCAAAGCAGGTAAGACTGGGCTGGTTTAACCCACATAAACAGTTGACCTGAACAAGGGAGAGCTCCTGGACCCCAGATTGATGGCTGTGTAGAAAGCATGGGACTGACCCAGACCCCCTAAATGTAGGTGTCAGTGACAAGGACTAGGTAATCTATGGGGCCTTGGGTAGTATTTATCCCTGGCATACAAATAGACTTTGAGTGCCCATGCCACAATGTGGGATGCTCTCTCAGCCTGGACTCTTGAAGGAGAGCCTAGACCCTACCCTGGATCACATGACAGACTCTGGAGATCCACCATGGAGGGCCTCACCCTCCCTGGGGATCATAGTGGAGATTGGTTGGGGATCTGGGGGGATTTGGTGGAGAGGAATGGGGAGGAGGGGAGGAAGAGGGAGCTGTGATTGACATGTGAAACAAGCTTGTTTCTAACTTAAATTTTAAAAAAAGGAAGGAAAAAAAGATACTCAGTGAAAGGAACTTGGTGAAGGTGAACAGTTTAGCAATATAAACAAGAAATGCATTTGTGATAAAAGATGAAGAATATCCCAGAAAAAAGAGAAGCCAGGGAAATATTCACACTGGTGGAACTCTGAGATATTCCCTGACATTTAAAGCACAAAAGATAAAGTGCTAGAAATAGATCCCAACTTAGAAAGGAATGACAATCCACCGAGGCCCAGAAAAGATGTTCATCCATATGTTTAGCTAGATGACAGGAAGGAAAAGACAAGTGCTGTTAGAACTATTTTTGATAAGTTCTTTTTATGAAATAATATGCTTCAATTCTCAAGATTTCTAAGGTTTTAAGTTTCAGTATTGAAAAAATAATAGTTTTACCATTTTTGTTGTGCTACACAGTAATAGACATTTTTTTCTTCTTCTTTAAAGAAAATTTCACAGCCAAATACTAGGCCAATCTCTGGGAGATCAGTCAGAAAGAGGGATGAGGGGTTATGTGAGCAAAGGGAGGTCAAGATCACGATAGGGAAACCCATAGAGACAACTGAACCAAGCTCCTGGGAACTCAAGGACTCTGGACCGACTGCTGAGGAGCCTGAATGGAACTAAACTAGGCCTTCTATATGAGGGAGACAGTTGTGTAACCTGGTCTGTTCATGGTGTCCCTGGCAGTGGGACCAGGATCCATCCTTGACGTATGAGCTGGCTTTCTGGAGCCCATTCTCTAAGGTAGGATATCTTGCTCAGCCTTAATGCCAGAAGGGGGACAGGGCTTGGTCCTGCCTCAATTTAATGTACCAGGATTTGTTGACTCCCCATGGGAGGCCTTACCCTTTGGAGGAGTGGAGATGGGGTGGATTGGGGAATGGCAGGGGGAATGAGAGGAAGAAAGGGAGGGGAACTGTGATTGGTATATAAGATGAATAAAAAATTAAAATAAAAACATTTAAAAAATTTTTTGAGATGGGATCTCTCTATGTTGCCCTAGATGATTTGGAACTTGCTGTGTAGATCAAGCTTGCCTTGAACTCAGAGAGACATAGCTGCTAGGATTAAAGGAGTGATCTTGGATTCTTGTTTTTATTTTATTTTAATTGATATATAAACACATAAAAACTTTACCCACTAATGGATGAAATACTGTGTGAGGTTTTGATCCATGTGTACCCTTGTAAGGTTTAAATCAGATCATATTTTCCTCAGACATTTATCTTTCTTTAGGGTAAAAATTGCCAAAAAGTTTGTATCTAACGTTCTAAAACACATATTATATTCTTGTTATGTGTAATCACCTTGCTATAACTTGGCCAGAACTTCGTTCCTCTGTTGAATTATAACTGAGTACCCATGGGACAGCATCCCCAACCTTCCCCTTCTCCCTGGTTTCCTTGGCCACCAACGGCAACTGTTCTTACCTCAGTTTCTACGCAATCATCATTTTAAGATACCACCTACAAATGAAATCCTGTGGGTTTTTTCTTTCTGTGCTCTTACTTCACTTAATGAATGATTTATAGTTCTGTTCTTGCTGTCACTGAAGGATAGATCCCATTCCTTTTTTGTGCCTGTATGGTATTCCACTGTGCATCTATAACACATGTTCTTCATCCGCTCTTCATTTGAGGAATGTGGATTGTTTCCATTCTCAGCTATGGAGAAGAGCGGTGCAGTGAACGTGGAGATGCAGATGGCTCTTGACTGCACTTATTTCACATTCCTCAAGCAAATGCAAAGTAATGAAATTGTCGTATTGTGCTGTTTTTTGTTGCTGTAATAAAATACCATAGTCAAAATGACAGATGGAAGCTCGTTTGGGCTTACAGTTCCAGAGAGGCAGTCCATAGTTGCAGGGGAGGAACAACAAGAAGCAGCCAAAACAGGAAACAGAGAGTTCACATCTTCAGCCTCACAGAAAAAGCAGAGAAAGGAAACTAGAAGTGGGGTGAGACATCCTAAAGTCTCATGATATTCCCACACAGTGCTACAAAACTGGAGACTCAGTGTTCAACACGTGAGCCTATGGGAGATCATGGACCCCAGTCAGATGGCTAAGAGGCCACTATGGGACTGATCCAGATGTTCATAATGTGGGTGTCATGAGGAGGCCTCAGCAATCTACGGGGCCTCAGGAAATAGATCAGTATTTATCCCTGTTGTAAAATGGATGGACTTAGGGAGCCCATTCCACATAATGGGATGCTCTCTCAGCCTGGACACATGGAAGTGGGTCTAAGCCCTGCTCTGGATGATATGATAGACTTTGGGGATCCCCCATGGAGGGCCTCCTCACTCTCTCTGAGGAACAGAGGGGTGGGTGGGGTGGGGGTTGGGGAGATTGGTGGGAGGCAGGGGAGGAGGGGAGGGAGAGGGAGCCTAGGATGGGCATGTGAATCAGGCTTGTTTCTAATTTAAATAAAAGTAATTTAAAAACAAGAAATTTTCTCATTTACCACTACACTGATCATATGATAATTTTTCTGGAATTTCTGAGGAAATTGCATGCTGTTTTACATAATTTGTCAATAATAATTTACATTTCTACTAGTGGTATGAAAGGTCATTTTTCTCCACTTGCTTGCCAGCACCTGTTATCTTTACTTATTTTGGTGGTAGCCATTCTTACTGGAATGAGGTATTCTGTCATTGTAGTTTTTCTTCATATTTGTCTGACAAGAAAGTGATTCTATGAACCTGTTATCTACTTACCTAGAATCCATATTTCTCTAAAGTTCACTCATTAAATGCTTTCCACTGTAGCTTGTTCCTGTCAGCTTTAGCAGTCATCAGTTGACATGATTCAGTGCTATCTAGCTGTTCCTTTTTCAGGGTTTATCTGTCTAGTGTTGGTCTCTTTCTGACTTATTTCCCAGTATTTCTACAATTTCTCAAATGCTATTGGCTGCTTGTGATGGTCTGCCCTTTGAAAAGTTCCACTCCAGTAAAATATGGCTAAGAGTGGGTGTCAGAACATAAACACAACTCAAAGACTGAAGTGAGCCTTCAATAGCATTGAAGATTGGAGACGTATCTTGCCCTTTTATGTGGGGTGCCACAAAAAGGTGTACCCCAGATTTGGATTTTCAATGTGACTTTGGTGGTTTGAATGAGAATGTTCCCCCATAGGCTCATACATTTGAATGCCTAGTAGCCAAGAAGTGGAACGATCTGGGAAGGCTGGGGAGGTATGGCCTAATTGCAAGAAATGCGTCACTGGGGGAAGATTTTGAGGTTTCAAAAGCCCACAGGTCCACTCCTAGCCCTGTCTCTGTCTCTGTCTCTGTCTCTGTCTCTGTCTCTGTCTCTGTCTCTGTCTCTGTCTCTGTCTCTCCCTCTCCCTCTCCCTCTCCCTCTCCCTCTCCCTCTCCCTCTCCCTCTCCCTCTCCCTCTCTCTCTCTCTCTCTCTCTCTCTCTCTCTCTCTCTCTCTCTCTCTGCCTCCTGCCTTTGGATCAGGACATGAAGCTCACGCTACTGTTCCAGTGCCATGTCTGTCTACTTCCCACCATGATGATCATGGACTAACACTCTAAACTATAAACAAGCTCCCAATTAACAGTAACTAATACAGCCATTAAAAGTATCTAAGTCAGGCAGATTTCTTTGAATAGAAGCAGGTAGTCTTTTGTCATTTGCATATCAAAGACAGATCCCATTTGAACTCCTTTCTACATTATGGCTCTCTCTCTGCCCCTCTCTCCATTGATTCTCTGCTTTAGAAAAAAAAATTCATCAGTAAAATTCCAAGCAGACACAGGTCCATGCCAGGAATAGCAACACTAAACTATTCACAGTTCACAATGCATTTCATGTTAAAACCAAGTATGGAAAGGTAAAGAACTCAGAATTAATGATTGCCATTTATGTATACTCTTCTCAAGATGGGAAAACAGTCTTAGAAAATGATGCCCAATATGTGGTAATGTGGTAATGTTTTGAGATAAAATTTTATGTTGTTCATTTTGCGTATCATATGTCTAAATATAAGCAGACTTTGGAAGCTCCCAACCCCTAACATAAATATGGGTATTTTACAAGTAGAATCAAATGGCCAGAACCACCAAGAGATTCAGTGAACTAACTGACGCTTCAAGTGACAGGAATCCAAAATGATTCAAGGAAGTGAAGACTTTAGATCATAGATAGGGCCTACAGCTTTAGGAGATTAACTCAGTATATACAAAAAAGGCTCATATCCAGTAGAAGTAAGCCATCTGTTTATGTTCATTGAAATATTCATGAACTGTACTCCTGATTTGATATGATCATATTTTTTCAAGCATGCCACAAAATTGTAGAATATAACATATTCTTTCTGTATATGACTTTTGTTGAGTGGGGTATTTGGATAGGATTGTGGTACATGCCCCACATCTAAGACACATTTTGAGATATTTTGTCATTTAGGAGACAGAACTTATGCCAAAATTCAAACAGTATTGTATACCAATTGTAACTAAATCAGGATTGGCAAGTATTTGCAATGTGATTCCTAATTATGACTAGCAACGGGCTAGTTCTCACCTTCCTCTTGGTTTATGTCATTGGCAAGTACAAAAAAAAACTGAAGAATAGCATAATAAACAGGGCATCTGAGATAAATTCTAATGAAATATATGAAACCTTATTAATTCTTGGATTTCATACTATACTTCTGTGCTGCAAAACCAAATTAATAATTCAAGAAAAAAAATCTATTTTCCAAGTTACTCCAGTCTCTGAGGAAAACATCAATGTTTTTCATTTTTATTTTTGAGATTATAATAGAATTACACTATTTTTCCCTTCCCTTTCCTCCCTCAAAACATTCCCATAAGCCCCTCCTTGCTCTTTGTCTTTCAAATTCATGGCTTTATTTCTATTAGTTGTTGTTTTATGCATATGTACAGATAAATATAACCTTATCAGACTGTATAATGTTACTTGTATGTGTGTTTTCCAGGCTGTCAATTGGGTATTGGATAATCAGTTAGTGAGAAGGTACTATGTTCTTTCATAATCTTGTTCCTTATGAAACACTTGGCATTGATTTGCAGCCTTGAGGTCCATAACTATGTGCAAATATTGACTTTTTTAATGTTATAGGAAAATATTTAAAAGTCCAATAGTGTTTTCATGATTAGCACATTTCATAAGAAATAATTCTCATTAAGTATGTAGGTGTACACCTACTGTCCAAGCTACATGGATTGCTTGATATGACAAAAATGAGAAGGCCAGTACCACTTGAACTATTTTTATATACTTTTTAAAGAAATCATAACTTCCATTATCAAGATTCTTTTGATTTTCATTTTTTGGTTATTAAGTATATAGCAAACCAAAATATAAAAAGAGACAGACTAAGAAATATACAAATCAAGTGTTCAAGGCATTCAGTAGAAAGGAACTTTGAAAACTGAAGCAATCAGCTGTGTTTTTGAAGTGAGCTTTCCTCCAGCAATGAGCTATCTATATCTGAACTTCCAGTTTCTCTTTCCCATTCTAGGCACATTTAAAAAGGAAACAATATTTTTTATTCTATGAAACTTTCATACATATATACTCTGTATATTGATCATATCCACCACCACTACCTCTTTCCAATTTCTGTTAGTGCCTCCCACCACATCTCTCTCCCAATTTCATATTCTTCCATAATTTTTATTAAGAAGACCCCTGTCCAGCTAGTGCTGTTCATATGTACATGGGTTTGTGACCATTCAATAAGACATGAATATCCTACTAACAGTCGTATCCTCAAAGGCTTCAGAGGCTCCTCCCAAAATTTTCAAGATTACTAATGTTTTAAATTCCAGTTTTATAACAACATTAGTTTTAGAAAGAGAATTCCATGGGCATGAGTTTGAGATAGGCCTGGGCTACACAGTGAGAACTTAACATAAAAAGTAAGTCAGAAAGATATATGGTAAAGAACTTCATGTAGGTAGATCTAAGCTGACCTGTGTCCATGGACCATTGGAATTAATATTTATAAGATAACAAAAAATAAAAATTATCTACAAATTCAGTGCAATATCTTCAAGATATCAATGCCATTCTTTACCTATGTAAAAACACCTATATTGAAATCTATTTGAGAGTTCAAAAGACTCTGAAAGAGCTGAAGAAATCATGAACGAAAAGAGAAATAGTGGGGGCATACTGATATTACAATATACTAGAGGGCCGTGATGACTAAAACAATATAATATTAGCATAGAAATAGACTTATATGTTGGTGGAATAGGATAGAGACATCAGAAGTAAGCCTACATAGCTACAGCTATCTGATTCCCAAAACAGGTGTTAACAGTACATGAAGGAGAAAAGGCAACTTTTTCAACAGATGAAGCTGAGAAAACTTGATGTCCTTGTGTAGAAAATAAGAGTAGACCTGACTCCTCTGTACAAATGTCAATTTAAAATGTATGAAAGATCTTAACGTAACATCTGAAACTGTAAAAGAAAAACAAGATTAAGACATGATCAAGTATTTTCTGAAGATGACCCCAGTAGTTCAGGAAATAATAAAAATAATTGACAAATTACACTGAATGGAATTTAAAAGTTTTTGGAAAGCAAAAGAAATAGCAGAGTACAGAAATGGCTCATCTTCCAGAGGTTTACTGTCTAAAATATGAGGAAAACTATAAAAGCTAACACCAAAACAATAAGTAATCCAATAAAAAATAGCAAAATGATCTGAACAGATACTTTCTAAAATACAAATAGCTGATAAATGCATTTAAATAAAACTGTTCAACATCTTTAGCATCATGGAAATGGAAATGAAAACTAGGCTGAATTCCTCACTCCATGAAAACACTTTTAGATGGATAGATGATAGACAGACAGACAGACAGATAGATAGATAATTGATAGATGGATATACAAATGAAAGATGATAGATAAATGATGGAAAATAAATAGATGATAGATAGATAGGATAAATGACAGGTAAAAGATAGATAATAGATGACAGATGGAGATTATAGATCAATAGATGATATATACATAAGTGATAGATGATAAATATAGATGGATATATGATAGATAAATGATAGATAATAGAGGATGATTAAGATAGATGATAGATAGATAATTAATAAATAATAAATTATAGATACTAGATAGGTGATAGATATGTAGATAAATGGATAGATAGATCAATAGATCATAGACATATGGCAGACAGACAGATAAGGATAGGAGTGGGAACTGAGGATGAGAGTGCTTATTTGTAATCCCTGTGTTTAGATGCTGAGGAAAGAGGATTGTCATGAGTTTGAGGCTGCGCTGGACCACAAAACAAGCACAGACCAGTCAAAATTGCATAGAAAGACTCTGTCTCACAATAAAACAAAACAATAACAACAACAACAGCAAAAGTAGGTTAAAAAGTCAGAATACAAATGTTGGCAAGAATGTAAAGAAACTAGAACAAATGATTATGCACTATCAGTTAAAATATAAAACAATATAGCCATTATATAAAATAATGTGTCAGTTCCTCAAAAAAATAGAATTGTATGTTCCGCTGTACCATCCCAGGTTTGTAGTCTAAATGAAGTCAGCAAATAACAAAGATACCATCACCCTCATATTTATCATTTATATAGACACAGCAGCCAGGATATGGATCAATCTAGGAGAATGCCAACAGATAAGCGCATAAAAAACACATGGCAATATTATATATATATATATGTGTGTGTGTGTGTGTGTGTGCATATATAGAGATATAGATATAGATATCGATATATAGGTATAGAGAGAAAGCAATATTCAGGTATGAAGAATATTAAAATCTTGCCACTTTCATGGAAATGAATGGAACTGAAGGTTATTATATTAGGTATAATAAGCCATAGTCAAAGGGCCAAGTATCAGAAGTTTTGCTCATATATGAGATCGAAAAAAAGTAAAGACTTAGAAATAGAAAACATACTTTTAAGGAATTATAAATGGACCTTGAGACTAGAAAGATGGCTAAAGGGAAAAAGGCACTTTCTGCCAAGAATACAAACCAGAGGACATTCCCCAGAACTCATATATGAAAGGAAAGACCAATACACAGACACAGACACACACACACACACACACACACGAGAGGGGGGGATGGATGAATGGGAGGAAGGGTGGGTGGATGGATGGATGCATAGATGGATGGATAGAATGATGGTAGAAAACAATTTAACTAGGTTGTCCAAGAGAAAGGAGACATGAGGTGAGGGCAATCAAGAACATTAGAAAGTATGGGTTTGATCACTGCATTATTGTGAGTTAATCAACTATTTTAAATATATGGTAAAATAAAGCATTCACTCATAAGAGATAAGAACAGTAACAATTCTGCAGTGTCACAGCTTGAGTTTGAGGCTCTCATGGCTGGCTGCATTCCTGACTGAAACATTTGTGTTAAGAATGACACTTTGAGCTGCAAATATCGTTCTTGAACTCTAGAGACCGTTAAGTTCCAAATTCTCAACTTGCTTCAGGATTATGAATGCTGAATCTACCATATGTAGAGTGTAAAAAAAAGTGTTGTCCTGCTTGCTTCTGTTCAGGGTGGCAAGCAATTCATTTAGTGCCTCCATCAAAATGTTCATCAAGAAGCCAAAAGCAAAGCAAATGGCATTATAGAACCCAGTAGCGGGAGCACACATTTAGGGTTCTCTAGTTTATAACTATAGTTCTAAAGTATGATGTGGGCCAGGTGTTCAGGTTTGTTTCTTCTCTTTGCTGCAAGACACAGAACCACACTCTAGGAATTTCCTCACTGGAAAATGTATTATAAACTATTTGGCTCTTGAACAAGTTTATAAATATAAATGTCAGAAGAATACTATACAGTCATTATTTTAAAAAGCTAGTTTTTTAAGATTTATTTATTATGTACACATTGTTCTGTCTGCATGACAGAAAAGGGCTCCAGGTCTCATTACAGATGGTTGTAAGCCACCATGTGGTTGCTGAGAATTGAACTTAGGACCTCTGGAAGAGTAGTCAGTGCTCTTAACCTCTGAGCCATTTCTCCAGCCCAAGAGCTAATCTTGACAAGATGCTTAATCTGAAAGAGATAGAAGAAAAACTGAAAAAGCAGTTAAGGTAATTTCTAATAGCAGAGATTTAAAAGATGACGGTATACTAAGAAAATGGCCGTGGGAATGATGCGAGTACAGACCATAATAATCATTTACAATACATGAAAACCAAGGTTCTAATGACAGTGAGATGGGGAAGTGGGTAGGAAGGGGCAGGAATAAGAGAAGCTGACTGACAGGAAGATAGCCTGAGATATTCACAGTTTGGGCATCTCTAGTTAAGGCAGGAAGAAAAGGTGGAGCAGAGGGTTTGGGGTGAATGAAGAATGATAGATGACACATTTATTCCTGAGCACGTTGCATTTGAGTTTCCTTCAACTAATCCATGTGGAACTTTCCAGAAGGAAATAAAGTCTGGGTCTGGAGCTTAGAATAGAGATTGGAACTGGTCACACACTCTTGACAACATATGGTGCATTCTAGCCTTTCCACTTCAAATTTATTTTCAACAAAGAAAACAAGCCAAAGAGAATGTGTGTTTATTTTTTTCTGTGATCATCTGTCCCAAAAATAGAGGTTATCTCTTTTTATGTAACTTGTTAAAACATGCTGAATTTCTAAGAGAGGGAAAAAAAGACAATCCCAAAAGACTACATGCATAATGACAACTTCAATTCTATGATATTTTTAAATGACAATAAAATAAAAAGTTTCAGAAATGGAGAACAAACTAATGGTAACCAGGGTTGGACAGAGTACTACAGAAACATGAGTGTTATTATTAAAGAGCAGCGTGAGGGAAGTTTGAGGTGACAGAATTGTTGTATACTTGGTGATGTGACTCCATGTGGTTAAATTACGTATAACTAAACACACACAAAGGCAAGAATAATCAGGTAAGACTGGGGTTCATGTTGACATGTTCTATCAGGGTGGCTATTTTGGTTGTGACACTGCACTGTGGTTTCTAAAACAAGTACCACTATGTCAACTGCATTAAAGATATGGAGGATTCCTACAGTGTTTCTTATGAATGTATACCAATATAAAACTATTTCAAAATAGAAAAATCCTTTTTTAAAAAAATATTTAAGCAAGGTAATTTTGAATGGAGAAAACAATGTACAAGGTCTCTCATTTTTTTCTCATCTAGCCTCAAGTTCTTCCTTATTTCTGGAAAGGGCTTGGGGCAACCTTGTGAGAACAACAAGGTCAGAATAGAGAGAAACTATTTCTCAAACCTAAAGATTACTGGCCTCCATTAAGATGGAGTTGGTTAAGCATATTGGAGGAGTGGAGAAAACAAGAGAACAAAAACAAACTGAGTAAGTCTTGAGGCAACACCGGGTAGCTGGACTGAAGACCATCAATGTTCCAGTGGAAATCTTACTACTATAACATTTTTAAGGAATCAGGAAGGGAATAGCAACAGATCTCTTGACCACAGATTCCCAATCTTGTATGATTCATTGCTATCCTGTGCTAATCAACATAATCATTAGAACATAAAAGGACATTCCTAGGACAGCAACCAGCATCTTACTCAGTGCTATACATAGAAATGATTATCCATTACCACATATGTTCATGGGAATATCCAAATTGCTCCTAATAGTCCAGCATATTTATGAATACCTATAAAAAAGGATAAAATTGGGAGTTCAGAAAATTGCATCCATCTATGGATATTTAAGGAATTATGACACATGGATCATCTTGAAACCTCCCCACTCCCCACCCATGCCGATTTGGCTACCTAATTTCCTAATTATGAAATCTGAGATACCATTTATGTGGAAGGGAGTACACCTAAACTCAACATCAAAAATCCTCCACTATTCTCCAACCTATTTTTTGAGATAGAGTCTTGCTCAACCCATAGTTTATATTGGATGGGGGTTGGGGCTAGCAATTGAGCTCAGGGTATTTGCCTGTCTCCATTTACAGCAGTGGGGTTATAGACATGAGACACTATGCCTGGCTTTTTTAATGGATACTGGGGATCCATACTTGCATTCTCAGGCCTGCAGAGCAAGTACTTGGAGACAGGCTATCTCCCATCTCCAAACCTGAACTATCTTCTATCTCTTTTGCATCACCAGAAAAATCTTCTTTAGTGACTGGGCGGTGGTAACACACACCTTTAATCCCATCACCCAGGAGACAGAAGTAGGCAGATCTCTATAAGTTTGAGAGCAGCCTGGTCTACAAAGTGAGTTCCAGGAAAGGATCCAAAGCTACACAGAAAAACCCTGACTTGAAAAACCAAAAAAAGTCAAACGATGCCTTTTAACTTTAAGAGGCTAACCACACAGAAAGGTAAAGGAACTCTCCATAAAACCCATGGGAAAGACTGTACACCTCTTCCTTGGATCCTTTCTAGAGTCACGGATGAAAAAATAAAAGAATTGTCTCCAAAGTTCTACATATAGAATTTCTGTGTTACGGAACAAAGTATGATCAAGACAACTGAAAATTTTTTCAAAGCTGTGAATGTAGTAGAATGTGCTTCTTGCAGATGTTTACACAGTTCAAGTTTCCTATTACTACCACTTGTATTTCTGTACCTGCTTCACAATCTGCATAAAGAATTTGTTCTTCATCTCCTCTACCTGTCCAGGCATCCACGTAGTGGTGGCACATCTATTTCCCTTTCAAAATACTCTTAACCAGATGTCTAAAATAGGGTTTATTGACTTTCTTAAGAAAGAAAGAAACCAACAGACAGCGACACTCTCCAGCCATATATTACTATTTGGTGTTTTACCTTTGCCACTATGCCGCTTTCACTGCACCTACAGCATTGGTAATTCTTACTACCATATGGGTATTAGTTTATGATAAAAATTTTCCAGCTCTGACACTACTGCATGTAGCATATATTGACACCTATATTCATAAGTAGTCATCATGAACATGCAACCTCCTTCTCCCTGGAAAGTCAGTTACTCTTTTATCTGGATGAGACAGCTCTGTCAAGATGGGCAAGATGATCTCAAGATGTGGGGAGAGCTCTTGGAATTGTTCTTCTCTCAGTTTTCATTTGTGAATGCCTGTGTTGCAGGAAAGTGAGATTATTTATTTTGTAAACTTTAAACGCATTTAATATGTAATTCAAAAGATTTTTATATTTTTTAGTAAAAGTAATTTTTGTACTACATACTCTACTATGGTTCCTCTCACTCAACTCCTCTCAGATCCTACTTCCTCTCCCTTTCTTGTCTATTTCTTCAAAAAACTAAGAGCTGCTCATTGCAGATGTTACTGGTCTACCATTAGCAAGGCTTAAGTAAAATCACTTTGGCTTCCTGGTGTGATTTCAGAAGGTAGTTCACACTTTAGTGTGCTGAAAATATAACACAAAGCAAGAGGTAAATTTATGCGTTGGTTATTTGATACTTGCTTTAGACAATCATTGTTTATTTTGATGCTGTGGTGCTGAAGTAGAATAAGTAGAAAGATTAATTGTTTTATACTGCTTTATTGACTTACCAATAAATAAATAGGTGTTTGTACTACCTATTAACCAAGCATAACTTCACTTGCTTCCTAGCATAAAATGATCTGGAGAAATATCTGAAACAATGGGCCATTGCCTTTAATAACATGCTGACTGTCATGTATGCTTCTGTAAAATCTTGCTTGTATGATTCCCCACTTTGTGGTTTTAGATTAAAGAAAGAAAATACAAACTGGCTCTGACATCAAAACCCTTGAGGAGCTATCCTAGTTTGGGTCCACCAGTGACCTCGGTCTCTTCCACTGCCATTGATGTGGGAGTGTTTATTCCAGAAAGATTAGTACAATAGTAGGCATTGATGTGCATAAAATAAGAACAGATGTGATGACTAAATTGGGGGACTATTTCCAAAGAAGAGAGTAGCCCTGGTAACTGCTACCTTCCCCCGGCCCCCCCAAAAAAACTTGTGACAACTACATTCAGGAAAGCCAAGATCTGGAGTAATCAGGTGACCAGTGTCTCACACTAACAGTCTAAATAACTTGCTGTCAAGGAGCACATAGCCAAAGCACACCCATGGGAGTACAACAGAAAATAGAAAACTATCAAGATAACTGTAATTACAATCAATCAATGAATGGCATGGAAAACATCAATGTGGCCAGTGTTGGGAAGGCAACTAAGAGAATGCAACCACAGCAAACACATTTCAAAGAAAGAAATCTAGAGGAGAAAGGAAATAAAATACTATCAAAATGCTAGCCATCATAATTACCCAACAGTAAAAGAACAGTTCTCAAGTTAGATTCTTGGGCCCTTAACCGCCAGGGATAGTAGGAAACTGAACAAATTTAGACAGGTAGTTCCAGAAAGAGAGAGGCAGGTATGCAGCTGTCCAAACAACAGGGTCTACACAATTGCTGGCTTGCTTCAGAAAAACTCCAACTGCTGTAGAAATTTAATTGTTAAGGCAAACGAGGGTACAGAAGGCACCAAGCAGGAATGAAGCCTGATTCTAAAAACTCAGATTGCTTGTTACATGACCCCAAGTCATAACAGGCAATTGGGAAAAAAATCCTATGTGCATATAGCAAAGACTCATCGATAAGTCTGCCCCAAAGCAGAAAAACAGTTCAAATGAGAGGTGTGGTATAGAACAGAATTCAAGGCATGGAAACTGTATGTCAATGATAAAAAAAAACAAATAATGAGGTATAGTAATCCATTTTTTAATGTTTTAACACAGGAGACTTCTCTATTTATTTCATGAATCCAGTAATACCCTAACAAAAATGAGTCAAAGATATTACAAAAATTATATGCCAGTATTCCTTATAGTAAAGATACAAAATAGTCAACATAGTATTAACAATGTAATTCAGTAATATGTAAAAAATACTATAATCACAGTGGAGTATTTTTCTGAGGATATAAGGCAGGCCTAATATTTGGAAGTCAATCAGTGTAATTCATTATATTATCTAGCTAAGAAAAGAAAACACCTTAATGATGGGGGAAGTCCTTCTGTATATGTTTCTCTTTTTGGTTGATGAATAAAACACTGTTCAGCCAATGAAGCAGGAAGATAGGTGGGACTAGAAGACGAGGAGAATTCTAGAAAAGGTAGGCAGGAGCCAGCCAGAGATTTCATACTGCCAAAGGAGTAACATGCCAGATTACGGGTAAGCCACAGCCTTGTGGTAATACATAGATTACAGATATGGCTTAATAATTTAGAGAGAGCTAGCCAATTAGAATCCCAAGCCATCGGCCAACAGTTTCATAATTAATATAGCACCAGTGTGCTTATTTGGGCTCAAGGTCAGCAGGACCATGTGGGACAAGAAAACCTACAGCAACACCTTAATGATATAGTTTGGATGTGATTTGAATCATTCATAGTTTCACATATTAAAGGCTTAGTCCAAAGGGTGGCAATACTGGGAAAGTAGATCTTTAAAAACCTAGGTCTAACAGGAAGGACCCTAAGTTCCTGGGAAAATATTCTCAGAAAGAAACTAGGTTTTTTTCATGGTAGTTGCAGCAGGTTCTGTGCTTCCTGGTTGAGAAATAACCCCTCCTCTCACTTGTACTACCACTGTGATGGGACTGTCTCCCATTGGGCCTTCAAGAGAGGCTGACCCAAGACCCCCTGATCCAGGACTTTGCATCACTAGAATATAGAGGGACGAAATTTCATAAATGGTTTCATCATACATTGTGTTGTACTAACACAAACTGGCTACCACTCATTGCAAATGGTACAACAAAAAGTATTTGAAAATACCTAATGTGATTTTTAAACCTTATAAAAATGTGAATAGAAGGAAATTGCTCAATAAAGGGATCTATATAAAATATACTGCTAAGACAACAATATACTTTCCCGTTACATTAAAAATAGACTCTTAGAAACACCAGAGACCTGAGGACTGCACACAGCAGATCCGGATCCCAGCCGGACTGGATTCAACCCGCTCAGAGACTGCCAGCTTCCAAGTCCCAATCTCCACCCACCCGGGGACAGGGGAGGTGAGGCAAGTCAAAATTCTGGTGGCCTGAGCAGAAACACCTGAGACCTGAGGACTGTGCACAGCAGATCTGGATACCAACCCCACCAGGATTCAGCCCACCCAGAGAATGCCAGCTTCCAAGTCCCAATCTCTACCCACGGGACAGGCCAGGTAAGGCAAGCCTAACTTCCAGTGGCCTGAACAGAAACATAGGAGAACTGAGGACAGCCCATAGGGGATCCGGATCCCAGTTCGACAGAATTCAACCTGAACAGAGACCGCCAGCTTCCAAGTTCCATTCTCCACCTACAGGACAGGTGAGGTGAAGGTCCAGCCTACCCAGGGTTTGCTAAAGTTCAGATACTAGGACAGCCTCCATCCACGTAAGAGGAAAGCCACCATGGTATTGGACCTGCTCCCACCCACTGGAAAGGAACCGTGGTCACATATGCATCAGAGGAGGAAGAGACTCCTTCTGCACCCACAGGAAGAAATGATGAGAAGGAGACAATACAAAAACATACCCACCAACAGAAAAACCAATATGACACGGCCAGAAACTAGAGAATTTACAACCACAAGACCTGAGCAGACAATTGCAGAAGAAGCAGATGAGAAAGACCTTAAAAACAACTTCATGAAAGTTAAAGTTCAACACAACACAAATTTCAGAAACCCTACAAACTCATGGAAATTAAGTAATGTACAATTGCACCACTCCTGGATCAAAGAAGAGATAAAAAAGAAATTAAAGACTTCCGAGAATTCATTGAGAATGAAGATACAACATACACAAACTTATGGGACACTTTGAAAGCAGTGCTACGAGAGAATTTCATAGCATTAAGTGCCCACACGAAGAAACTTGAGAACAATTACACTAGAGAATTAACAGCACAACTGAAAGCTCTAGAACACAAAGAAGCAAATTCAGCCAGGAGTAGACGCTAGGAAATAATCAAATTGAGGGCTGAAATCAATAAAGCAGAAACTAGGAAAACAATATAAAAAAAATCAATGTAACGAAGAGTTGGTTCTTTGAGAAAATCAACAAGATAGACAAACTTTATCCAGACTTACGACAAGCAAATTAACAAAATCAGAAATGAAAAGGGGACATAACAACGGACACTGAAGAAATCCAGAGAATCATCAGGTCATACTTTGAAAACCTGTACTCCACACAATTTGAAAATCTGAAGGAAATGGACAATTTTCTGGATAGGTATCACTTGCCAAAATTAAATCAAGAACAGATAAACAATTTAAATAGACCTATAAACCCTAAGGAAATAGAAGCAGTCATCAAAAGTCTCCCAACCAAAAAAACCCCAGGGCCTGATGCTGCAACGATAAACGGCACACTTACTGAAAATAAAAATAAGTATTTATTGTAGAAATTACTCACAAGAGACAAACAAGTAACCCAGATGAGCCGAGTAGTTTTCCACCACCAAACTGGAAGCTGGAAAGCCAGAAAAAGAGAGCGAGACATTCGTTGTTCAGTCTTTTATACCTTCATCCGTAACGCCCCTAGTCATGCCCAAAAGTGGGCCTGGCTAGTGACATAGTTCACCGCCTACATCCGTATACGTCTTTAGTCATGCCTAAAGCAGGTGTGGTTAGTGGTGTGGTAAACCGCCCTTTTATTACCTCATCTGTATGCGCCTCTAATGAGTCACATGGCTAATGGCGGAGTTCTGTTTTCCTCCTACAATTCCCCCTTTAGTCTAAAAAGGATATTTAAACTTAAAACAACTAACTTGTGTCAATGAAAAAAATGTATCAAACATCTATCCCATCTAAACCTAAATTTATCTGAAAGAAACACCCAAGTCTGAATACCTCTTTCCAATCCCAACTCTAAAATAATTGAAAACTAACACTAACAGGTGTAAACTATCCTATAATATCAATAGTAGGGAGAGAGGGCATGGAATGCTCAAAACTACTTCCTGCTGGGATGGGACGATGACAGTATCAGGGGGACCTGTGAGAAGAAAAATGTTAGTGTAACAAAATCTTCAGTAGATCAGACAATCTCTGTATGGCAGGAGATGCTTGATTGAAGTTCCTGACTGGAGTTCTAGTGTTGATTGAAGCTCTCGTCTGAAGCTCTGGCCAGATTGTAGAAGATGTGCTGTTTCAGTTCCTTGGTCCGGAGTTGTGTCGAGTGATGTAGTTTCAAGCCAGTTTCAGGATAGTGCTTGTCAGGTGAAGTCGATGATGTGGGGCAATTCAGATGCCTCCAGTCGAATCAGGTGGAGTCAAGAAAGTGGATCCTCATTCTCTTTCTGAAGCAGTTGAAGATTGCTGTCAGGAAATCCCTTGTTCTCTGGAAAACTCAAACATTAATGTTAACAAAGAAATACTGTAACTTTTATAGTATGCATACTGGAAGAGGTGACAATAGGGGAGATGGTAAACATGAAGGAAATTAGACTTTTCAGAAAAAGAAATCCACAGATAACAGTCCCTACTTTTATTTTCTTCTGTCTTATATCAATGGCTCTTTGATATAATACAGAAATTCTGAATTTTATTTAAATAGTATGCTTGAATTTAGAGTAGGAGAGCCAATCCAACTCCAAAGCCAGCTTCAGTTAAATGAATGGGGACTAAAGTATATGAAAAAACAAAGATAAAAGGGTATTATAAAAAACAATATAGAGAGATTTAGACTTTAATACCACACAGTGACTGTTTGTTTGATAGTCCTCAGGGTAGCTATTCATTCTTCTTCAGGAATCTCCATGTCCAGTATTCTTTGCTGAGTTTACCTGTGAAGACAAAAAACAAAACACTTCTCTTTCTTTTTATGAGGTCACTTTACCCATGGTAGAATATGATTTTGTAGATGAGCTATTATCTTCCTCCTCCTGAGATGTCTTCTGTTCTGATCGAATCTTAATTAATTTTGATGAAACCCAAAGCTTTTCTTTTCCTGTGGAAACAAAAGCAAAACCTCTTCCCCAACATAACACATATCCTGGTTTCCAGACTGAGGGCATAGCATCCTTAAAATGCACCGGTTGGTTCAGTTCAGAAGAATTTTCTGTAGTCCAGTGTATTTCTGCTGCAGTTTGTCCTTTTTCATCAGCATTAAGAAAATTCAATGTTAGTAAAGCATTATGTAACCTGTGTTTGGGGGTCTTTGTTCCCCCTGGCTGTTTATGAAACATCTCTTTTAAGGTTCGGTTAGATCTTTCAATCACTGCTTGGCCTGTGGGATTGTAAGGTATACCCGTTACATGTTTTATATTATAATATTTGAAAAATTGTTCCAATTTACTGGAGACATATGCTGGAGCATTGTCAGTTTTTATTGTTTTTAGGTATACCCATAACAGCCATCAAGGGCCACATGGCCTCAGTGCAGAATTCTACCAGAAACTCATAGAACAGCTTATACCAATTCTTCTCAAAGTATTCCACGCACTAGAAGCTAAAGGGTCTTTGCCAAACTCTTTCTACGAATTTTCAAGATACCCTGGATACCCAAGACACACAAAGACACATCTGAGAAAGAGAACTTCAGACCAATATCCCTCATGAACATTGATGCAAAAATACTGACAAACCGGATCCAAGAACACATCAGAAAACCCATCCACCATGATCAAGTAGGCTTCATCCCAGGCATGCAGTGGTGGTTCAGCATATGAAAATCCATCAATGTAATCCACCATATAAACAAGCTGAGAAACAAAAATCACATGATCATCTCACTGGATGCTGAAAAAGCCTTTGACAAAACCCAACACCCCTTCATGATAAAGGTCTTGGAGAGATCTGGGCTAACAGGAACTTACTGCAACATAATAAAAGCCATATACAGCAAACCAAAGCCAACATCAAACTAAATGGACAGAAACTCAACACAATTCCTCTAAGATCAGGAACAAGACAAGGTTGTCCACTCCCTCCATACCTCTTCATTATTGTACTTGAAGTTCTAGCTAGAGCAATATGACAATAAGAGGAGATCAAGGTGATACAAACTAGAAAGGAAGAGGTAAAACTTTCACGATTTGAAGATGATATAATAGTTTATATAGGTGACCCAAAAAACTCTCCCAGAGAACTCTAGCAGCTGATAAATACTTTCAGCAAAGTGGCAGGATACAAGATCAATTCAAGAAAATCAGCAGCCCTACTATATACAGACAATAAAAGGACTCAGAAAGAAATCAGAGAAACATCACCCTTCCCAATAGCCTCAAACAACATAAAATACCTTGGGGTAATGCTAACCAAACAAGTGAAAGACATGTATGGCAAGAATTTTGAGTCTTTAAAGAAATAAATTAAAGAAGACACCAGAAGGTAGAAAGATCTCCCATGCTCTTGGATAGGTAGGATCAACATAGAAAAATGGCAATCTTACCGAAAGCAATATACAGATTTAACACAATCCCCCATTAAAATCCCAGCACAATTCTTCACAGACCTTGAAAGAGCATTAATCAGTTTTGTATGGGAAAAACGAAAGACCCAGGATAGCCAAAACAACCTTATTCAACAAAGCAACATCTGGAGGCATCACCACCCCTGACTTCAAGCTCTACTATACAGCTGTAGTCCTGAAAACAGCTTGGTATTGGCACAAAAGTAGACAGGTAGCCCAATGGAATCGAATTGAACACCCTGATATTAACCCATACATGTATGAACATCTGGTTTTCGACAAAGAAGCTATAAATATACAATAGAAAAGAGAAAGCATCTCCAGCAAATGGTGCTAGCATAACTAGATGGTGGTATGCAGAACAATGCGGATAGATCCATGTCTATTGCCATGCACAAAACTTAAGTCCAAATGGATCAAAGACCTCAACATAAATCCAACCACACTAAACCTTTTAGAAGAGAGAGTGGGAAGCACCCTTGAATGAATTGGTACAGGAGACTGCTTCCTGAACACAACTCCTGTAGCACAGACACTAAGATCGACAATTAATAAATGAGACCTCCTGAAACTGAGAAGCTTCTGGAAGGCAAATGACACAGTCAGCAAGACAAAAAGCCAACCCACAGATCGGGAAAAGATATTCAGCAACCCCACATCTGACAGAGGGCTGATCTCCAAAATTTACAAAGAACTCAAGAAGCAAGTCTCCAAAACACCAAAGGATCCAATCGAAAAGTGGGGTACACATGGTGTATGATTGAACTTTGGGAGCCCATTCCAAATAAAGGGATGCTCTCTAAGCCTGGACACATGGGGAAGGGCCTAGATCCTGCCCTGGATGAAATGACAGACTCTGGAGACCCCCCAAGGAGGGCCTCACCCTCCCTGGGGAATGATGTAGTGATTGGGTGGGGGGCTAGTGGGACTAGTGTAGGGACAAGGGAATAGGGGTGGGAGACGGAGCTAGGATTGACATGTGAAACATTCATGTTTCTAATTTAAATAAAAACACATATTGAGGGGGAAATTGGGGTACAGTACTAAATAGAGAATTCTCTATAGAGGAGTCTAACATGGCTGAGAGACACTTGAGAAAGTGCTCAACATCCCAGCCATCCTGGAAATGCAAATCAAAACAACTCTGAGATACCATCTTACTCTTTTCAGAATGGCTAAAATCAAAAACTCCAAGGACAGTTTATGCTAGAGAGGATGTGGAGAAAGGAGAACACTCCTATTCTGCTGGTGGGAGTGCCGACTTGTACAGCCACTTTAGAAATCAGAATGGAGATTCCTCAGGAAAATAGAAATCAGTCTACCACAAGACCCAGCAATTCTACTCTTAGGCATATACCCAAAAGATGCACATTCATACAACAAGGACGTCTGTTCCACTATGTCCATAGCAACATTATCTGTAATAGCCAGAACCTGGAAGCAACCTAGATGCCCCTTAACTAAAGAGTGGATAGAGAAAATGTGGTACATTTACACAGTGGAGTACTGTTCAGCGGGAAAAAAAAAAAACAATGGAATCTTGAAATTTGCAGGCAAATGGATGGCACTAGAAGAAACCATCCTGAGTGAGGTAACCCAGTCACAAAAAGAGAAACATGGTATGTACTCAATCATTTATGGATTTTAGACATGAATCAGGAGGGTGCCAGCATACAATCCCACTGCTGGGGCCTTGGGTAGTATTTATCCCTGGTGTAGAAGTAGACTTTGAGTGCCCATGCCACAATATGGGAGGCTCTCTCAGCCAGGACTCTTGGGGGAGGTCCTAGGCCCTGCCCTGGATGAAATGACAGTCACTGGAGATCCACCATGGAGGGCCTCACCCTCCCTGGGGATCAAAGTGGAGATTGGGTGGGGGACTGGGGGATCTGGTGGGAAGAGTGAGGGAGGAGGGAAGGGAGAGGGAGCTGGGATTGACATGTGAAACAAGATTGTTTCTAACATAAATTAAAAAATAATAATTAAAAAATATATAATGTTTGAAAAAATAAAAACAAATGCTTCAACGCACTGCCCAACAAAAAAGACTTTTCTCAAACTACATAGTGAGAATTCACTACAGTTCTCCTTCCTCCTACTTCTCCAAGTTCCTTCCCACTTCCCTTCCTATCCAGATCCACTCTCTTTCTGGCTCTCATTAGAAAAGAACAGGCTTCTAAGAGGTAATATAAATATATAAGATAAAATGTAACAAGTTAAAACAGAAATCATCGCATAGAAATTGAACAAGGCAAACCAACAAAGGGAAAGAGGCCCAAGAAAAGACCCAAGAAACACAGACCCACACATTCACACACTCAGGAGTCCCATAAAAGTACCAAACTGAAAGCTATGGTATATACACAGAGGACCTGGTGAAGACCGGTGTCAGTCTTGTGCTTGCTGGTTCAGTCTCTGTGAGTTCCTATGAGCATTGCTCAGTTGATTTAAAGGGCCTTGTTCTCCTAGTGGCCTGCATTCCCTGGAGTCTTAAATTCTTTCCACCTCCTCTTCTGCAGGGATTCCTGAGTTCTGAGGGGTGGAATTTGATGGAGACATTCCGTTTAGAGCTGCGCATTTCCAGGTCTATCTATCTGTCTGTCTGTCTGTCTGTCTATCTATCTATCTGAGTAAAGCCTGGCTTTTGACCTCTGTATTTGATACTATCTTCTGCAGGAGGAAGGTTCTCTGATGATAACAGGAAAAGGTACTGATATAAGAATATAGCAGAATATTATTCATTTTTTACCAGCAGTTTTTGTTTTTTACCATAGGTCTCTGGGCTATCTAGTCTCTGATTCTTGGTCACCAAAGTAGTGTTAGGTACAGGTTCCATCTTGGGGAGTGGCCATTAAGTAAAATTAGACTCTGGTTGCTTACTCCCACAAGTTTTGTTCCACCATTGCCCTAGCATATTTTGCAGACAGGACAGAGTACAACACAAAGGTTTTGTGGCTGGGTTGGTGCTTACATTTCTCTTTGAATACCCTGCAGAGTGCCTCCCTGTACTAAAGACTCCATCATATAGGAGAAAATGTTCTATGTAGGTAACAAATTCCATGGGTGTTGTCTTCATCAATGCGACCTTGTTTTCAGTATGTGAAGAGCAACCTATTGTCTTGACAGCATCCTAGGCTGTTTATGGGTTTCCATGGGACCCCTTTGGTCAATGATTCAATTGTATGTAACCGAGTCCTGGTACTGGAAGCTTTATTTGGTGACAAGAGATCCCAATTGCGACTCTATCTCCCTCATTATTTGGAGACTACATTATGATTGCCTTTATATGTATTTTTAAGAAGCTTCAACTGCACTGGGTTCACTTACCCAACTACTAAATACCCCTCAATTCTAACTATTTCTCACAAAACCTCCCTCAACCCCACTTCTCCCTACCTGGTCCTCTCAATTCCATACCCAAATAATAGCTTGAGATATTATAAAAAATAGGAACATGTTGCAAACAACTAGGTTTTCACAGTTAAAATAAATATGAATCCAGTTTGACAAGGTTAATAGACAATTGGAAAACATAAAAAGTGAAAGATTTGTACCAGCAAATGTAACAGCAGCCTAAACACAGCAGAAAAGAATATTACCACATTTGAATATCTGAAGGTGGATCAAGAAGAAAAGACAACATGCAAAAATTTTAGTGGGTTATTTTTTTTTGTTTTCTTGAGAAAAGCTTTGCTATGTATTCCAGTCTAGGTTCAAACTCAAGACACTCCTGCCTGAGTGGTGGGATTGCAGGTGTGCACCACGACCTCTGCCTCAAATCTTCAATTTAATGGAGACAAAAGATTTTAAACTACTAAGGAGATGGTTAGAGACACTGAATATATTAGAAGCTGAGTCATGGGTATTTTAATGAAGTGTGTGGAAGTTGGTTTCATGAATCAAGTGGGTTTTCCCACATCACACTTCGTGTGTGTGTGTGTGTGTGTATGTGTGTGTGTATGTATGTATGTATGTATGTATGTATGTATGTATGTATGTATGTATGACAGTAATCTGGACATTGCTGTGAAGATATTCTACAGGTGGGTTACTATCTACTGTCAATAGGCCTGAGGGAAGAGTATTCTGCCAGTGTTGTTGGCAGCCCCCATATAACTAGTTGAAACTTGCAAAATAAAGCTAACTTTTCCCCCATAAAGAAAATGTTCTGTTTGAAGACTGTGCAAGTCACTTCCACCTGAGTTTAGTAGCGTGTCCTGTAGACCTCATTTGCCAGCTAGAAAGTGAGCATGGTGTAAAAATTATAAATGATATAAGATAAAAAACCAAGATTTTATGTTACCTTGCAAAAGAATACAACTTTAAAGTTGATTTCTGACTGATCAAGACCCCCTGAATGTGAGTGTCAGTGAGGAGGCCTAGGTAATCTATTGAGCCTTGGGCAGAAGATCAGTACTCATCCCGAGTATACACATGGACTTTGGACTCCCATCGAACAATGTGAGGTGCACTCTCATCCTGAACTCTTGGGGGAGGGTCTAGGCCCTGCCCTATATGAAATGACAGACTATGGACACCCCCATGGAGGGCCTCACCCTCCCTGGGGAAATGAGGGGATAATGGGGGGTTAGGGGGAGGGCACCAGAGGAGGGGAGGGAAAGGGAGAGGGACCTGGAACTGACTTGTGAAGCAACCTTGTTTCTTATCTAAATTTAAACTGAAAAATAAATTAAAAATAATAATAATAAAATTGTTGATTTCTGATAAGTCAAATCGTTTTGCTCATTTCTAGGAACAAACACTAAAAAAACAGAGAGTATTGACTTCTAAATTAACAAAGTACAAAAAAAGAATTAAATAATTTTACAATGCTCAATTAGAAACAATCCCAGCACTGAGAAGGGGAAGTGGGACACCAAGTCCCACGCCTAACCAAGAAGACATATCTTCTCAAAACAGAATATCCTTTTTGTCCCCTGGAGTGTCACTTGGTAAATCAATCACACTCTAGGATAACTCCTGTGCCCTGTAGCAGCTGGCCAACACAATTAGACATGGAGTTTTGTGTGTGTTTTGTTTTGTTTTGTTTGGGTTTTTTTAATCTTATTGACTTCTTTGATTGGGGGAGGTTGTGGGGTTTTTTTTTGTTTCTCAGAGAGACAGACAGACAGACAGAGAGAGAGAGAGAGAGAGAGAGAGAGAGAGAGAGAGAGAGAGAGAGAACATGAGGTTGAATGAATAAGGAGATGGGGAAGATTTAGAGGAGAAAAAAGAGTATTATCAAACTATATTGTGTGAAAACTTTTAATTAAAAGAATGGAGCCAGAAAGCAGAACAAATAAATGAGCTGAGCTTCCAGATCAGTAGATTAGTAAGTTAGAGAGAAGAGAAAATTAAATCTGATCTAAAGAACTAATCATATCACAACTGTAAATTATGATGAGAAAACAAATGTAAAAATGAGAACAAAAAAATATAAATTTTTAAATGTTTTGAGAGACAGATGTGGGTGTATACTAGTATACACTAGTATAAACTAGTATACTAGTTTGATTTTAATTTCTTCAATAAAGACCGTGTCTAAAGGGAACTTGAGGGGGGAAGGGGTTATTGGCTTGGATACTCCAAGCCACACCTTTGGGGGAAGCAGAGGCAGGAAATGTAGCAGAGGTAAGGGAGGAGGCTGCTCTCTGGCTTGTTCCCCTGCTCTACTCAGTCTGCCTTCTTACACAGAACCACCAGCCCAATGGCAGTGCTGCCTCCTGTGGGATGGGCCCTCCCACACCAATCATTAATCAAGAAAATGTCCCCGCAGACTCACCTACAGGCCAATCTTCTGGGAGCGTTTTTCTCAGTTAACATTCCTTCTTCCTAGATACATTTAGGTTTGGGTGATGTTGACAAAAGTCAGCCTGCACAGGAGGAGACGACAGTGTCAAGGAAAGAGAAGAAAGGAAGGTGTATGAGTAGCAACGGACATAGAAAAGGCAATGGCTGAGTGTGTGGGGGGAACCAAATGACACATCAAAAATCAGATCCAGGCAAAGTTAACAAATTGTCACAAAAATCACTTACAAAGCTGGCAAGGAACTAGGCAGATTTAAAAACACCCCCATAAATCAACTGCAAATTTAGATAGCTTCACCAGGAACTGTTCTAAATATTTAAGATGGAAATGATTCCATTCTCACATGAAATCTTACAGAAATAGAGTATACTATCTTAGAAAATGTTATACGGTCAAAATGACCTTGGTCCAAAACTCAGCAAATGAGAAAATAGGCTCCAATTCACTCACAAGCAGACTCACATAACCAGATAAAATATTAGCAGATTGAGTCCCGCTATGCATAAAAAATGACACAATACAACCAACTTTGATTTGCCCTAGAAAATCAAAGTTGTATTAATGTTGGAGAATCAATCAAAGTACTTTAGCATATTTACTGAATATTACGATGTTCTGCACAGAGGCCAGAGAGGCTCCTGATAAAAATCAACCTCATGTTGAGACATATGTGAGCAAACAACTGGGAAAATCAAGTTTTCTATTTAATGGTGAAACATTAAAATAAACACGTTTCCATCGAGACTGGATGAAGATGTCACCATTATTTCTATTCAGTACTTCACCACAAGTCCTGGCCAGTGCAGAAAGACTGAATCACACAAAACAATAGGAGAGGTTGAAGGAGTGCTTCTGTTGGTAAAGTGCTTGCCTCACAAGCAGGAGGACCTGAGTCTGATGTCCGGAAATCCACATAAAAATGCCAAGTTTTGTGAAGTGCATTTGTAATGCCGGCCAGTCTAATCCAATTAGTAGGCTTCAAACTTTTCTCCAAGGAACAGAACAGTTTTCCTGAGGATGCCAGCCAAGGTTGTCCCCTGGCTTCCATAAGCACACATAGACCCTCACACACATGAACGGGCATACAGATGTGCAGACATGTACACAAACTCACATCAAAAGGCACAAGGATGACACCCAAGGAAGTCGTCAATCACTTTATATGGAAGGGCATTTAAGGTAGCCTCTCCACTTTTGTTAGATTGCCAGTTAGTGTCATCCTTGTAGGCCCCTGGGCATCTCACTAGTGCCAGATCTCTCTTCAAACCTATAATGATTCCCTCTCTCCTGTATTCTTCCCTCTACTCAACTTTCCTGCTCCCCCATGTCTTCCTCTCTCCTCCATCCTAGAGCCTTCATCCAGTGGCTGAAGGAAGCAGAGACAGACACCCACAGTTAACACTGAACTGAACCCCTGGTACCCAGTTGCAGAAAGGGAGGAGTGATGAGCAAAGGGATTATGACTTGGCAGGTGAAACCCACAGAATCAGATGACCTGAACAAAGGGGAGCTCATAGACCCCAGACTGATAGCTGAGAGGCCAGCATGGGACTGACCCAGACCCCCTGAATGTGGTGTCAGTTAGGAGGCCTCAGCATCCGTTGGGGTCTCAGGCAATAAATCAGTATTTAGCCCTGTCATCCAGATGGACTTTGGGAGCCCATTCCACATGGAGGAATGTTGTGTCCACTTGGACACATTAGGGAGGGCCTAGGCCCTCCTTGGAGAGTGGAGTGGGGATTGGGGGAGGATTAGGAAAGGTTGAAGGGGGCTGGAAAGGAGGGGAGGGAGAGGGAGCTGGGATTGACATGTGAAGCAAACTTGTTTCTAATTTGAATTAAATTTAAAATAAATTATAAAAAAGGCACAAGGAATAGAAAGGAAGAAACCAAATTATTCAGATGATGTTCATACATATATAAAAGTGAAATTTTGTACTAATCATTGGGATTGGCCAAGAGAAGACTAGTTTTCCATCTTCACCTTGGCAGTGTCTCTATTCACATTGTGCTGTTATCATTTGTCAAGCTGTAGCTTTATGTGTACACTTTCTGTTGACACCTTTGCATTATGTATTCCAGAAACTTTCCTGGTGGAACTCACCAACCTAGAGCCAGAAAGTGTAGGGATCACTCATAGCTGGAGAGGCAGCAGCATACCCAGAAAACACCACCATGTTGTCCAACTTATCCTTTGTCATAACTCCCTCCATGCTCACAATTTTGGCTTAATCCTATTCTCGTTTCACTGCTGGCATCTCTATTTGAGGCAGCCGTGTCACATACAATGGACAGGCAGAAGCATGGAAGGAATAGGTTTTTTATGTTGATGAACACTTCTCGCCCAGTTGTTTCACTTTAACAGAGTTTGGTTTGGCAATTCTATGCTCCTAACTTTCCATCAAAGGCATCTATATATCCTTACTTTATGCTGGATGCACCAATACATAAGCTTTCCCCCAAAAGAAGGTCTTCCCAGAAGCAAAGAGTGATTTGATAAGCCTAAGCTGCAAGTCTTTGTCAATAAAACGAAATGGGTTTCTCAAGCAAGTCTAACCACCACTTATTATCTGCTGTCAATAGATAAAAATAAGTTAGATACAAATTTATGGGCACAAGCACGCACGACTTGATTTACTTTTTGTTAGCTGCACTGAACATTGTTAAAACCCCACTGGAAACCCAGAGAGCCATTAGCAGAGGGTGGCAGTCTCAGCTTCGCCCTGTCATTGGGTCTAAAAGCAGAATAGAAAGGCAATGTCAGACCTCATGGAGGGATACAGTTTAGAACTCTGGCAAAACTCCCGTGTTTCCAGGGTACCTGTCTCCTCCCACAAAACCCATGTGTTTTCTATGCCTGAAGCACTTTTCCTCCTAAAAAAAATGCTATCCACTACTGCACAGCTATAATAACCTATATTATATGTTCATTAGACATTAAAATCACAAGTACTGATGTGCTTTGCCTTACCTGCTATAGCACAAGAAAGCATAAATGACTCTGTCAAATAACAAAAGCGTTTTGTTGAATATCCCAAAACTAATCTGTTATTATTCTGCCCATCAGGAGGGGGAAATTGGAAAACACAAATTCATATCATTTTCTGTTAACCAACTAAAAATAGAGGGTAAAATGTAATTCCACTAGAAAAAAATGAGTAAGTGGTTGAAAACCATCACATTATATAAAGGTCTAGCTTTTGGAAACTGTAACCCTGTCATTAAATTATTTCCACAAATCCATTCACACAGACGTGTGCTGATTCTAAGAGCAGGGGAAAAGATCATTTTTTTCTCCAAATTTGGTATCTGGCTTTCTAAAAAAAGACAAAGGCACATTTTATCATCCTGGAAAAGTAGCTTCAGTAAAGCAGATAAAGTGCCTAATAAGGCCTAATTATCTCATGTTGTGATTCTCTTTAAATCACTTTTAACCTCAGGAAGAATTTTAATTATCTTGCATAATAAAGTCTTTCCTTATTTCACCCCCTGTAGGAGAAAAACATATTAAACCTTATTTTTGTCAAAAGATAAGAGCAATATTAAGTTAAATTGATGTCATTATGAAATATTTGATACTAGGATTACAAATTTCAACCCCAGTTAATTATCTGAGTGGTCACAGAGAGTACCAGTTTGCCACCAACTCCTAGGATGACACCATCCAAGCTATCAAGATGCATGTGCGTCACCAGGGACAACAGGGGAGCAGCAACGTGTTCGTCTATTCCAGTAGAGTCTTGTGATTCCAAGGTTAAATTATTGAAGCAGTTTGAGAGGTACTTTTTAATGTGATTTTCAAAAAGTTTTCTCCTCATTATAAACTCTTTAATAAACACTTCAAAGTTTCTGTGAGCTTCTCCATTGGGAAAAATATTAATTCATGTCTCTTCTTCCTATACACGAACTTGGATGTCTCACTGGGACGGAAGAACTCAGAAAAGAAACGTTTTATAAGTGTCTGCGCATGGGAAGACCAAGTTTTCCTTCCTCTTTAGGTCCTTTGTCCTGCACATGCACCCCCACTTTTTTGCTAGTTCATAGACGCCATCTTGTAGCACCATCCCGGCACAAGGTACATACAGTGTTTTCACTCAGCCAGGGTCTCTGAGTCAGATTTCTAACCTATCCTTCTCCTCACTGGGGATCTACATATGATCACCAGCACAGGAAGCACTTCCTGGGGAGTCGTGTGCATTCTGGCTAGTGTGCCTCACTTAGTCTCCACTGTCGTCCAGTGAACAGACTAAACTGTGCAAATGTTCCACACCCTCACATGCGCCCCCACTTAGTGTCAATCACTTAGCAACCACTCCTTTGGAACATGTTTTTATTCTGAAAGGAGGGAGTCAATGTTCTCGTGTCTTATATAAGGATATCATTTTAGTATTCATGATGCCCTGGGAAACTGCACAGCTCATGTGCTTATGGTTTTTTTTTTTTTACGTAATTGTCCTAGACCCTTATCTAAGAGCTGGGAGAAAAATCTGAAAGGGACCGCGGGACTGCATTTTACATTGATGCTATAGCCATCATGTGCTATAGAGATATATTCAGAATTTAATTGGATCATACTTTATTTCGCAGAGTGTAAATTCTCTGTGACTTTCTATGATAGAAGCCTGTACGTTTGCTGGCAAAATTTTATCAGTATTGCACAGGACATAGGTCAACTTCATAATATAGGAGTCCAGATAGTTTTGGGTTCTGACCTCTTGCAGAAACACTAGAATTGCCAACCTATAGCCTGGAACTTTGGAAATAAAATAATAGAAGACTTCTGGACATAATTTTATGAGTCAGGAAGGAAGAAAGGAAAGAAGAGAGGGAGGGAGGAGGGAGGGAGGAGGGAGGGAGAGAAAGATGGAGAAAGAAAGAGGACTGAATGGTTAGCGTATCTCATTTATCTGGGCAAGTATGCATAAATCATACAAACCACATGGAATAGTTAAAATTGGAAGACTTAGCCATGAAGGCCTTTAAGTCATATCTCTTAAATTTACTAATGTATTTAGGTGGTCTATTATAGAAGCATCTATAGGCTCTCTAGAAGAAAACAGATGGCTTTATTTAGTGAGTGAATGTAGTCCATGCCAATTGCTCTATGTTGCTTCACTGGTAGCAGGTTTTAAATTGTGTATGTTTTTATCTTTCCTTCTCCTAGAGCATACTTGATATTTATTAACATTGTATATAGTTTTGTATCAAGCCCAAGTCATCCCCTTTAGATTAAAAGGGGAATTGCATTGATGTCCACCTCTATACCTGTAGCACTGACCACACCCTTTAGGTTTTGGGTAACCTGGACACATGGCATTTGTGGAGTGTGGAAGAGAATATGTTTCAGGAATAGCTACGGTTCTGATTTTGATGGGTAACACAGAATAATGTCACTGGAAAGTCATGTAACACAGGCCTCAGCTAAAATTGTCCTACGAAACTTGAACAGCTATTCAGAGCAAGGAGATGGTCTGTTTTGTAAATAGAAATTTTATATCTTTTGTAAATAGAAAATTTCAGGGATTTTAGAGTTGCTTTGCTTTTATACACAACTTGATATTGGAGAAATAAGACAAAGCAATCTAACCCAGAGGCAATCTCTGTCCATAAGGAGAGATGGCAAGAAAATCAAGAGAGATGGGAGTGTGTGGATGAAAATGGAAGCAGCTCATTGCTTGTGTGCCCCTCCTAGCCCGTGTGGAACAGAATCACAGCCCGGCACCAAGGTTCGATTTTGTAATTTGAGAACAGGACAGAACATGACATTATGATGGATGCCCTGTTTCTCTTCTGCCCCAAGTAATATTTCTTAGGATCCCTTCAGTGCCAAAGTCAATTCCATAGCCTCTGCAGAACATGATTGGATCTGGGGCCTTTTCAGGTCCAACTGTTTGTGAGATCTGTTTGTAGGACATTTTTCTAAAATGAGTTATTACATCTTCTGGTCTCTGCTTCTGAGTTTCACAATCTTTGTAGATTGGCTGTTTTTAAGTCCAACATTCATCATAAATGAGCAACCTGATACTGTATTTCATTCAGGAAAAGACATTGCTATAGTTTACCAAAAGCTTGTCTTCTCTGTCCCCGTAAATCTGTGTTGGCTAAGGAGGAATGGCCAGATTCCCTCTTCTCTCCATCTTTCCCCCTGAAATGACCAAGGAGCTTCTGACTGTATCACCAGCACCACCTGGCTTCAGGCACTATGGTTGCTTAATAACCACACTCTAAGGAAAAGAGATCCCTCATTTCTCTTGCAATCCTGGCATCACTAAACATTTCTGTGTGAAACAACAGCAGGAAAGAGCCCCTGGATGGCAAGGAGTCATCAGACAAGTCTAGAAATCAGACACTAGTAACCCATTTATCAGGAAATGTTTATTACCAATCACTGCATATCATCTCAGTGCTGGGCTCTGAAGTCACTATGTGGGGGAAAGGAGACAAAGATGCTCCCCTTGTATGCTTCATGTTCCAGAAGCACCACAAATAAGGGTAAAGACTATTGTGATTACAAATGAGTTTGTGAGGTGTGCTTAAGAACTCTTCATGGGCACAGGGTCAGAGCAAGAATCCCTAAGGAATTAATACTTAAGCCAAATGGGAAAGAATTTTTGGATTCTTTAGGGTTACAAGACAGAAAAGTCTTAAATGAAGATGCTAAGTTAGCGTCCTGAAAGAATTAGCAGTGGGTTTCTGAAAAACAATTTTAAAAGGCCTAGATGTCCGGCAAGGGTCAGGGATTCCTTTTTAGTTCATGTGAGGCAAGAGTTGCTATGGTAACAAGTAAATGTAAACAATTTTCCTAAGTTGAGGGCTTTGTGTAAACTAATCAAGAGCCCTCTTCCTATTTACTGTAAACCCAAAGCATCTTACACAGAGCTCAACAGACAAAGGCACTCAAAGAACGTAGGTTGTATAATGAACAAATTAATCAAAATGTAAGCATGTGCAGAAAATCCATCTTTCACACCTTAGAGTGTGTGCTTTGGGTCATTTGCTACAGTGTTGTAGGATCATGTAAGTGTCTGGGTTGCTTGAATTTGAAAAGGAAGCCTAAACTAATTCTATATTCTGAATCACCATGATCTCAAATTAATTTTCATGGTAGTACATGCATGCTTATCTAGTCTTTCTGGTTTCCTGTCCAATAAAAATTAAGAGTGTTATCAAAAGACATACACAAGCATCAATACTATGACAAATATCTGCAATTTTATTTGCTATATGCAGAAGAAATAATTATATCACAAAAACAGAATACAATATTATGAAGTTCAGGTGTGTCTTTTTGCTTCCATCCCCACCTCTGAGGGCATTCAAATACAACTTCAGAATTTAAAATAAATCAAGAAGTAATACTCGAACACTCGATGCTTTCTCATTCATTCAAATTGTATTTTTATTTGTCCATTCATATATGGTAAGCTGTTGCCACAAATTCAAGAGATGCAAGGACAAAAGCAATCCATTTTTACTATCACAATCATTAGAAAGAATTTTTAGACTGTAGTGTGCTGATATTTTTCAGGTATAGAGGCTGAACATGAAGACAATAAAGGCAACCCAAAAGAACAAAATCAATTATACCTAGGGTTGGTGGAACTGCTGGGAAGGGGAGTTCTGGCAGAAAGGACTCAGAGGCTTGAGAGTGTCCACCATGCAAGCAAGGGTAGTGTTCCAGACAGAGGAAAGAACATGGACAAACAGAAAAAATTCACAGTGCTTTGAAATGTCTTGCAATGCTCAAAAGACTTTACATAGTGAGCACAGCAGAGCCTGGGTTCAAGGTTGAACAGGAGCAAGTTCAATCATGGCATCCTGCAGGAAAGAAAGGCCAGCTGCCGCTGATCCTTATTCAAGGGAAAGCTAAGGCTGAGAATTTCATTTTTAATAGCTATTTGGAGTCACACTAAAGAATGGATTGGGTGAACATTAACACTAAAGGCAATTACTTAAGAAAAAAAATGTCCTGGAGTCAGAGCCAGTAGGGTCAAGATGGCTTTCTGAAAAGCTATATATATAATATTAAAAGACAGTTCTGAGATTTTTTTAACTTGCTACTAACACACTAACATTAACTTTGGACTGTAGTGTAGACCTCACCTGCCCTACAAAAGTTCATGTGGTAAAAGCTTGGTCCCCATCTCAAGGTGACAAATGGAAGTGATAGAACTCTCTGGATTGGGGTTTGTTTAGTAGGAAGACATTAGGTAAGTGACAGTGTGCTCCTGAAGGAGACTGTAGCCCTATCCTGTCTTTCCCTCCAGGCTTCCATGAAGTGAGCAATTTCCTCAGCAGCAAGTACCTGCATGACATGCCTTGTCACCTCAGCAATGAACCAACTAATCATGGACTACTGACTCAACTTGGGAGTCAGAAATAAACTTTTCCATCCTAAAAGTTGATTAGAGTAATATAAAGCTGACTTGTGCCCTTTGTATAAGTGTACAAAGCTAATTTGGTAGTTGTCATTTAATCCAATATCCATAGTGTCCTGAGATTGAACCCCACAGATGATATCATGACTAGCATTCAGTCTGGTTTGCCTCTTCTCTCTCCTCCTTGTGCCTCACTTCATTATCTAAGCAATGACTGGACATATCAAATAATAGTACTAGATTGTCATTTTTAGGAACTAAGCAATAATGTCTTTATAATTAACTTCACCCACTCATTTTATACACATCAGTTTACATATATTACATTTACCAACTTAAAATTGTGAAAGAAAAACTTTCAAGAAGAGATGTTTTTTATAAAGCCCAGTGAATTAGGGACTGAGCAAGGAAAGTCATCATAAGAAAGTAAGGACTGAGGTTAGAAGCCTTCTATAATAGAACAGGGACAAGTGCCAACATTTAGACAACCACCTGAGTGTGGTTTCATGAGGGAAACAATTTAACAAGTTTCAAGTATCAGGCAGTGGCCAGCCTGGTGGAATAGGACCATAATCTCACCTACTTGGTAGACTGGAGCAGAGAGCACAAATTCAAAATCATTCTGAGTGCAAGGCCAGTGTGAAAAAAACTCAATGATGCCCTGTGGCTTAGTCTTATTTGTTTGATGGTTTGTTTGTTTGTGATCCTGGTGATAGAACCCAAAACCTTGTTCATTCAAGGCCAATGCTCTACCATTAAAATATATCCTCAACCTCCATATGACTCCATCCCAGAATAATTTTTAAAAGGATAGATCTATTGCTCAGTAGTAAAACATTTGCCTAGCATAACCAATGGCCTGGGTTCAATTCCCAGCACCACGCCAAATAAATAAATACATAAATATATAAATGTGGCAGAAAGTAGTCAAGTGAAACCATGATGATGGCTGGACCCGGTAAAATATGAAAAGACTCTCTGGATAGTCAGTATATAAACAAATAGATATGTGTGGGTAACCATTAAGATTGCAAATGCCCCCCAAAGAACATTAGTTCCTCTCTGCTTATCACACTCCACTTGGTACTAAGAAGGCTATGAAGTAATGCAGTTGAAGCAATTGGCATACACCTATAATCCTGAGGCAGGAGGATAGTAAATTTGAGGTTGGCTTTGACTCAATGGTGATACAATGTCTCTCAAATAATACCTTTACAACAAGAGTGTAGTCAACTCCTAACTGACTTTAATATTGAACAAACCATGTTACAGTGAAACATTGTGTTTTAGTAGTTAAGCTGGTTATATATGTCACTCTGACTAGTGAAAGGGGAAGCCTAGGGATAGAACCATGGCATTCAAAGGAATAATATCATCTCTTGTGATAGTTCACATTTCCTTAATAATTACTGCTTCAGGGACAAGATCGTAACCCAGCTTCAGTCAGTTCAATGTAAAAGAAACCTATTTGATGACTTGGGAAAATATTCCTGGGTTCAAGCAGGAGTGATAGCCTCTTTTTATTCTCTGGTCAAATACTACATGTGCCTATCTTACTAAAATTATGGGTATAAATATTCCCTTTCAAATTATGGGTACAAATCCTGGTGACCAAAATAAGTTTGATAGAAAAAATAATTAAAAATTACAATATTTTAAAATAATATTTCATATACAATTTTAAATGAGTTTTCAAATGAGAAATGCAAACTCACAAACTTCATTTTTTTTAAAAGTGAAACTAAAAGTAACACATGAAAGTATGTTCTTCAGAAACTACATCAGAAAAAAAGGATACACAAAAAAGTTTTCTCTATATATATCTCTATCTAGAAAGTAGACATGACATGATTGAAGCTGAAATGGAGAGAGTATTTGGAGATGTCTCTGGAGCTGTAAACAGCAGGGAATTGAAAATCAAAATATTCTTTGGCAAGTGATGAGGAGAAAGGACTCTGGTCTTTGTGGTCCCCGAATCCTAAAACCAAAAGGCTCAAGAGCAGGCAAGACTAATTTGGATCACAGATAAACACAAGTGGTAGAGCTCTTCCAAGCCCCAAACCCCAGCGAGCCCAGCTTCAGGTGAGATTGGGTCTCCGGCTGGGATCCCCCCACTCCCATCCCTTGATCTTCCGGGCCACTCCTGGCATCCAGAAGACCCGCCCACACAGGAAAGACATCAGCTCTTCCAAGCCCCAAACCCCAGCGAGCCCAGCTTCAGGAAAGACATCAGCTCTTCCCAGCCCCAAACCCCAGCGAGTCCAGCTTCTGGGATCCCCCGCCCGACGCCCATCCCCTTGATCTTCCAGGCCACTCCTGGCATCCAGAAGACCCGCCCACACAGGAAAGACATCAGCTCTTCCAAACCCCAAACCCCAGCGAGCCCAGCTTCAGGAAAGACATCAGCTCTTCCAAGCCCCAAACCCCAGCGAGTCCAGCTTCAGGAAAGACATCAGCTCTTCCAAGCCCCAAGCGCCAAACCCCAGCGAATCCAGCTTCAGAAGACCCGCCCACACAGGAAAGACATCAGCTCTTCCAAGCCCCAAACCCCAGCGAGTCCAGCTTCAGGAAAGACATCAGCTCTTCCAAGCCCCAAGCGCCAAACCCCAGCGAATCCAGCTTCAGAAGACCCGCCCACACAGGAAAGACATCAGCTCTTCCAAGCCCCAAACCCCAGCGAGTCCAGCTTCAGGAAAGACATCAGCTCTTCCAAGCCCCAAACCCCAGCTAGTCCAGCTTCAGCTTCAGGAAGGAAGGAGACCAGTGGAGACAGAAAGACCCCACCAGCATCCACTGGAAGAAGAGATGGGAAGAAGACAGAATAAGAACTCACTCAGCAATAGAAAGACCAACATGACCCCACCAGAATCTAGGGATCCAACACCAGCAAGACCCGAAAAGGACTACATAGACGAAGGAGAGGAGACAGACCTTAAAAATTATTTCATGAAGATGATGGAGACCCTCAAAGAAGAAACGAGGAAATCCCTTAAAGAAATTGAAGAAAAAACAAACAAAAAATCCATGAAATGGGGGAAAAATTCAAGAAATAAACAAATCTCTCAAAGAATCTAAAGAGCACCAAGAAAAAACAACTAAAAAATGAAGGAAACAACTCAAACAGTTGAAGGATTGAAAGCTGAAATAGAAACGATAAAGAAAACACAGAATGAAGGGATGCTGGAAATAGAAAAGCTGGGTAAACGATCAGGAACTACAGATGCAAGTATCACCAATAGAATACAAGAGATAGAAGAGAGAATCTCAGGTGTTGAAGACTCATTAGAGGATATAGAGTCGTCAACCAAAGAAAACCAACAAATCCTTAACACAAAATATCCAGGAAATATGGGACACCGTGAAGAAGCCAAACCTAAGAATAATAGGTATAGAAGAAGGCGAAGAAATACAACTCAAAGGTGCAGAAAACATATTCAACAAAATCATAGAAGAAAACTTCCCCAACCTAAAGAAAGATATGCCTATTAAAATACAAGAATCTTACAGAACACCAAATAGGCTCGACCAGAAAAAGAAGTCACCTCGCCATATAATAATCAAAACATCAAACCTACAGAGTAAAGAAAAAATATTAAGAGCAGCTAAAGAAAAAGGCCAAGTAACATACAAAGGCAGACCTATCCGAATTACACCTGACTTCTCAATCGAAACAATGAAAGCCAGAAGATCATGGACAGATGTCCTACAAACGCTAAGGGAACAAGGATGCCAGCCCAGACTACTATATCCAGCAAAGCTCTCAATTACCATAGATGGAGAAAACAAAATATTCCATGACAAAGCCAGATTTAATCAATACATATCCATGAATCCAGCTCTACAGAAAGTGCTAGAAGGAAAACCTAGATCCAAGGAAGATAACTACATTCACAAAGACACAGGCAAGATATAATCCCACTCTACAAAACACCAAAAGAAAATAACTTCACTAACAATAAATCAAGCACAAACAAGAATCATCAATCAATGGTCATTAATATCCCTTAATGTCAACGGCCTCAACTTGCCTATAAAAAGACACAGACTAGCAGAATGGATACGAAGACAGAACCCTTCCTTCTGCTGCATACAAGAAACACATCTCAACATCAAAGACAGACGTTACCTCAGAGTAAAGGGTTGGGAAAAGATCTTCCAATCAAATGGTCCCAAGAAACAAGCGGGTGTATCAATCCTAATATCTAACAAATTAGACTTCAAATTAAAATCAATCAAAAGAGATGAAGAAGGACACTTCATATTCATCAAAGGAAAAGTACATCAAGATGAAGTCTCAATTTTAAACATCTATGCCCCAAATACAAAGGCACCTACATTTGTGAAAGAAACACTACTAAAGCTCAAAATGCACATAAAATCTCACACACTAATAGTAGGAGACTTCAACATTCCGCTCTCACCGCTAGACAGGACCTCCAGACAGAAACTTAACAAAGAAACAAAAGAACTAATAGAAGTCATGACCCAACTGGGTTTAACAGATATCTATAGAACATTCCACCCAAATACAAAGGGATATACCTTCTTCTCGGCACCACATGGAACCTTCTCTAAAATTGACCACATAATAGGAAACATTGCTAATCTCCACAGATACAAAAAAAAATTGGAATAACCCCCTGTATCTTATCAGACCACTATGCATTAAAATAAGAATTCAGCAATAACACAAATCGCAGAAACCCTACAAACTCTTGGAGATTGCACAATGCACAATTGCACCATCCCTGGGTAAAGGAAGAAATAAAAAAAGAAATTAAAGACTTCCTCGATTTCAATGAGAATGAAGACACAACATACACAAACTTATGGGACACTTTGAAAGCAGTGCTGAGAGGAAAGTTTATAGCACTAAGTGCCCACATGAAAAAACTGGAGAACAGTCATACTAGAGAATTAATAGCACAGCTGAATGTCCTAGACCAAAAAGAAGCAAACTCACCCAGGAGGAGCAGACGCCAGGAAATAATCAAATTGAGGGAGGAAATCAATCAAGTAGAAACCAGGAAAACACTGAGAAGAATCAATGCAACAAAGAGTTGGTTCTTTGAGAAAATCAACAAAATAGACAAACCTCTGTCTAAACTAACCAAAAGACAGAGAGAGAGCATGCTGATTAACAAAATCAGGAATGAAAAAGGGGACATAACAACAGACTCTGAGGAAATCCAGAGAATCATCAGGGCATACTTTGAAAATCTGTACTCCACAAAATTTGAAAATATAAAGGAAATGGACAATTTCCCGGATAGATATCACTTGCCAAAACTAAATCAAGATCAGATAAACAATCTAAACAGACCTATAACCCCTAATGAAATAGAAGCAGTCATCAAAAGTCTCCCAAACAAAAAAAAGCCCAGGCCCAGATGGCCTCAGTGCAGAATTCTACCAGAAATCCAAAGAAGAGCTAAGTCCAATACTCCTCAAAGTATTCCACATAATAGAAGCAGGAGGCTCACTGCCAAACTCTTTTTACGAGGCTACAATTACCTTGATACCCAAGCCACACAAAGACACAACTAAGAAAGAGAACTATAGACCAATTTCCCTCATGAACATTGATGCAAAAATACTCAATAAAATACTCACAAACCGGATTCAAGAATACATCAGAAAAATCATCCACCATGATCAAGTAGGCTTCATCCCAGGAATGCAGGGATGGTTCAACATTAGAAAATCTATCAATGTAATCCACCATATAAACAAACTGTGAAAGAAAAACCACATGATCATCTCACTAGATGCTGAAAAAGCCTTTGACAAAATCCAGCACCCCTTCATGATAAAGGTCCTAGATAGATCAGGGATAGCAGAAACATACCTGAATATAATAAAAGCAATATACAGTAAACCAACAGCTAACATCAAACTAAATGGAGAGAAACTCAAAGCAATTCCTCTAAAATCAGGAACAAGACAAGGCTGTCCACTCTCTCCATATCTCTTCAATATTGTACTTGAAGTTCTAGCTACAGCAATAAGACAACAAAAGGAGATAAAGGGGATACAAATAGGAAAAGAAGAAGTCAATCTTTCACTATTTGCAGATGATATGATTGTTTACATAAGTGACCCAAAAAACTCCGCAAGGGAACTCCTAGAGCTGATAAACACCTTCAGCAATGTGGCAGGATACAAGGTAAACTCAAAAAAATCAGTGGCCCTATTATATACAGATGATGAAGTGACTGAGAAAGAAATCAGAGAAACATCACCCCTTACAATAGCCAAAAACAGCATCAAATATCTGGGGATAATGTTAACCAAGGAAGTGAAAGACCTGTATATCAAGAACTTTGTGTCTTTAAAGAAAGACATCAAAGAGGATACCAGAAAATGGAAAGATCTCCCATGCTCTTGGATTGGTAGGATCAACATAATAAAAATGGCAATCTTGCCAAAAGCAGCCTACAGATTCAATGCAATCCCTATCAAAATTCCATCACAATTCTTCAAGAACCTGGAAAAAACATTAATCAACTTTATATGGAACAACAAAAGGCCCAGGATAGCCAAAACAACCCTATACAATAAAGGAACTTCAGGAGGCATCACCATATCTGACTTCAAGCTCTATTATAGAGCTATAGTCCTGAAAACAGCTTGGTATTGGCACAAAAATAGGCAGGTAGACCAATGGAACCGAACTGAAAACCCTAATTTTAACCCACACACCTATGAACACTAGATTTTTGACAAAGAAGCTAAAACTGTACAATGGAAAAAAGAAAGCATCTTCAACAAATGGTGCAGGCAGAACTGGGTACTGGTATGCAGAAGACTGCAGATAGATCCATGTTTATCGCCTTGTACAAAACTTAAGTCCAAATGGATCAAAGATCTCAACATAAATCCAGCCACACTGAAACTTTTAGGAGAGAAAGTCGAGATACTCTTCAACGGATTGGTACAGGAGACCACTTACTAAACATAACACCAGTGGCGCAAACACTGAGATTGACAATTAACAAATGGGACCTCCTGAAACTAAAAAGCTTCTATAAGGCAAAGGACACAGTCAACAAGACAAGAAGGCAGTCCACAGAATGGGAAAAGATATTCACTAACCCCACATCTGACAGAGGGCTAATCTCCAAAATTTACAAAGAACTCAAGAAACAAGTCTCCAAAACACCAAAGGATCCAATTAAAAGGTGGGGTACAGAGCTAAATAGAGAATTCTCAACAGAGGAGGCTAAAATGGCCAAGAGACACTTAAGAAAGTGCTCAACATCCTTAGCCATCCAGGAAATGCAAATCAAAACAACTCTGAGATACCATCTTACTAATGTCAGAATGGCTAAAATCAAAAACACTGAAGACAATTTATGCTGGAGAGGATGTAGAGAGAGGGGAATTCTGCTCCATTGCTGGTGGGAGTGCCAACTCATACAGCCTCTTTGGAAATCAGTGTGGAGATTCCTCAGGAAAATGGGAATTAATCTACCGCAAGACCCAGCAATTGCACTCTTGGGCATATATCCAAATGAGGCAAATTCATACAACAAGGGCATCTGCTCCACTATGTTCATAGCAGCATTATTTGTAATAGCCAGAACCTGGAAGCAACCTAGATGCCCCTCAACTGAAGAGTGGGTGGAGAAAATGTGGTACATTTACACAATGGAGTATTACTCAGCAGAAAAAAACAATGGAATCTTAAAATTCGCAGGTAAATGGATGGCACTGGAGGAAGCCATCCTGAGTGAGGTAACCCAGTCACAAAAAGACAAACATGGTATGTGCTCACTCATATATGGTTTCTAGAGAGTCTGGGAAACAGGAAATAACCTAAAAGATATGCATATATGCATAGTACCCAAGAGAAGAGGATTGAGATAAGATCCTCTGAATGGATGGGGAACACGGTGAGGGGTAAAGGGGAGTGGGAGCTGGGAAGAAGAGAGGGGGAGAAGAAAAAGACAGAGTAGGTCATGGGGGAACAGGAAGTTGAGTGGGTGGGGGTAGAATAGGGGGAAGAGGGAATCATAGGTTAGAAGACGGATCAGGCACCAGAGTGACCTCCAGTGATCTAAAGGGATAACACCAATTGGCAAGCTAAGTAATAGTGGAGAGACCACCTCGAATGCCCATTCCTGATAGTGAACTAGATGTCTATAACCATCTGGGAGCCTTCATCCAGTGGCTGATGGAAGCAGAGGCAAACACACAGTTAAACACTGAACTGAACCCAAGGAACCCAGTGGCAGAGAGAGAGGAGTGATGAGCAAATTGGCAAAGAATGGGCTGGCAAAACCAGCAGAGACAGCTGATTTGAACAGGGGAGAGCTCTTGGATCCCAGACTAACAGTGGGGAGGCTAACATGGGACTGATCTGGACCCCCCCCAAATGTGAGTGCCAGTGAGAAAGCCTGGGCAACCTAAGGGGCCTTGAGCAGTGGATCAGTGTCTATCCCTGGAATGCAAACAGTCATTGTGTGCCCATAGCACAAAGAGGGATGCTCTCTCAGCCTGGACTCTTAAGGGAATGCCTAGACCCTACCCGGAGTGAAATGACAGACTCTAGATATCCCCTATATGGAAGGAATTGGCAATAGGGTAGGAGGCTGGGGGGGGGGGGAGGGGAGTGAGGGAGGAGAGGAGGGAGAGGGAACTGGGATTGACATGTAAAACAAGTTATTTAAAGTTAAAATAAAAAATGATATAAAAAAAACACAAGTGGTGAACACCAAAGTCCCGGGAACAGAGAGTGGCCTAAAACAGAAATACCAATACCAGAAAAGAACACCACCCACTGTTCACAGGGCTTCCTGTTAGAGGGTACCAGGGGTGTAGGCTTCATCAACTTCTTGGATGGAAAGAATTTTCAGCTTGACTTGCACAGCATCTAGTCCTTCTAAGTTTTGAACAGTTTAACTTTTGGTCACAATACAGTAATATTTTCTATCATCCACAAAACATTCAGCTAATAATAAAGATTATGATAAAATAGTTTCTAATTATTTTATCTCTCAAAATCCTAAATCTTTCAAAATTTTACCTCATAAAAAGAAAATTGCAGTTTGATTTTTTTTCCTCTTGAAATTAAAAACAGCAATTTAAGTCATTCCTCTATTCCATTATATATATTACAAATTTAATCTTTTTAAAAAAATTTCACTAAACTTAATAAAACGGACACATATAATGCTCCAACAAGGACAAATAGCATAAAGATATGTTTTTTTAGCTTAAAATACGCAAGTATTAGATACCCTTGCAAATTGAGATATGTTCAATCTGTTGATGTAACAAAGTATCCCATTATAGGATCCCTCTAAATACCAAGCTTCTGTGATGAAACTTTCTAAACCCTAAACATCAATTTTGCATGTCATGTGTCCCTTAGCTATAACTACTTCAATGTGACAGGAAGCCTTTTACAATTTATAATAAAGCTCTGTTGGCTATACAGCTGACATTTGCACTTTAAATTGTTCTCAAACATTTTAATGTTTCCTCCCTAAAGAAAAGGAAGTGACTATGAATGTAACCCATGGACCTAGACTCCAGGAAATGGCCCAGATTACTCAAAACTTTCTTTTTTTTAAAGCTAAGGGAAGACCTTGTTTAGATGGATGTGGTAGGGTTCCATCATAACAAGGACAAACAACACAACAAGAAGCTATGCCTGGGGACACTGAGGCAACATTTGGAGTGAGGATTCCTTTAATGCTTCTGGAAGGAGCATGTACCTCCAGTAGATGCCACCTGGCCCACTCCACAGGAAAGATGGAAACTTTCTGCTGTTGATGGGAGCTTTCAGTAGCATTGCCATGCATACAGAGAAGTGGTGTTGATGAGACCACCCAAGACAGCACAGTTGTCAGGTCCTGTGGAAACACACAGACATGACAAAAAATAGATCATCGTCACTCTGAGCACTGATGGGAAGCATCCCGGACTCCCACAAGACAAACAGAGCAACTAGTATTCCCATGGTTAGGTTAGCTGTGTCTTACAGAATACAGGCTGTCTTGGGACTCCAGCAGCACAAAACTATGTAACAGCAGGATAAGAAGACCAGAGTGGCAGCAAGCAGCAGGTACCCCTGAGGAGCCCTGAGGATCTCCTCTTTGAGAACATCAGAGAACATCAGTGGCGACTCCAGGAGTCCTCCCTACGGGGAGAGTTATGAGACCTACTGTGGTCTTCCCCTGTGAAGACACCTGAAATATGCAGCCCCCCCCACCATGAATGTGCTTGTGAGGCTACGCTCCACAATTCATTTAAATTATGAGGAGAGGTTCCACAGGACCCCTCTCACCTGAGATGTGCTAATGTAAGATCATGAAGGAAGGCTTTGGGACATTTCCCCTTCTTTTTCTCCCTTTATGGGTTTTTTTTTCTTCCGAGTAGACACACAGCTGCTTTTCCTCTGTCTTCAAGTGTCCCCTTAACTGCATTGTGATTTGACCACCCTTCTTAAAATAGTAACACACGCACACACACACATGCACTCACCTGTACACTACCAGCTTAGTGTCATCAGATTTTTCCACTGAACTATCCAATAGCATCTAATGCATTGCAAGTGTTTATGGTTGGCTCTTTCTGCTGGAAGTCTGTAAGGCAAATGTTTGTGCCTGTTTGGTTCACAGCTTTATTTCCTGGTCTTATAGTACTACCTGACACATAGTAAATAATCAATTTTTAAATAAACATACCCCCACCTGGCCTTTCAGAATTTTTTCTAGTCCAGTTCTCTGCCCTGGCTTAATCACTCCACCATCTCCGTCCTCAACCTTGCCATGCTTTTCTCTCTCCTTTCCTGAACAGGCGACTTACCACCTTCTTCAAACCTATCAGGTCTACTGTACTTTCTTCAAACCATCAGCCCCATCCTTCAAACCTTCTCGTCTGCTAGGTCAGATTCCTTAGAATATTGTTTCAACTTTCTCAGCACTCAGCAGTTTGATCACCCTATCCAGCTAGGCCCTGGCCACTTAGTGACCTAGCTCTACTTCTCCATGACTTAATCTCCCTGCTGACAATTGTTATGGAGAGTCGCCCAGTAGGATAGAGTAATACTAGCTAGAAGCCTACAACAAATTCTTGTAGGTTCTCAGCACTTCCTTGCTTGTATCTTCCTTTTTAACCTGCTGTCTACTGCCAGTTTGCAGAGGAACTAGAAGTGTTCAGATGAAAATCCTGAGCTTTCAATAACAAGCATTCTTACATGCATCTCACAGTGCTGTCCCCTAGCCTATCCTCACCTAAGGAACTTCATGCTATCAGCTGTCCTGTAAATGGTTGTCTCTGCCCTGTCATTTCTAGGACTTTCAAAACAAGGGAGGATAAACTCAGTAGCATCACAGCTGAGACCTATTACTCCACAGCCCTGGAGACTGACATCTGACGTCAAGGTCTTTTGGTTCTCGCTGTGGGGACAAGCATGTGCTGCACCTCTTCCAGGGCTCTGCTACCACACTGGTAACTTACGATGCTCTTCGGACTTAGATAAGGCACTCCACTCCCTACTTTCGTTTTCATGTGTTCTTCTCCCTCTGTGCATACCTCTGTCAAAATATTTCCTTTTAAATCCCATCTCTGCATCTTTATTCTTTATTTAACAGCAGTGTGTGTGTGTGTGTGTGTGTGTGTGTGTGTGTATGCGCGCGCGCATGGGCATGAGAACATGCATATGTGGGTCCACTTGCCCATGAGTATTTGGTTGGAAATAAGAAGGTTCCACGTGTGTGAAATTCTGAGCAAATGTGAATTGCTGAAAAGGTCATGGACATGTCTAGAACTCCGATGGCTCAAACCCATGGGATGTTGGCAAAGCTGGCTCCCCACAACAGCCAGTCTAAAGAGGAATGGCAAAGCCTTCCTGAGTGGTGGAGTGTCGCACCTGCTGTGTGGCCTGCATCCGAGAATGTAGCGAGGTGGTCGGGATAGATGACACAGAGACCGGTCGGTTGCTTTAAGAAAACTTTATGCTTCTCCAGTCAGCTTAGGAGGAGACCCCAAGTCCGCTTAGGAGAGAGAAGTCTCTCAAAGAAAAAAACGCTTCCCCTTTTTAAGGACTTCTGCCATCCATCTACATACAATTCTTTCCAGACTTCTCACCCTCCTGGCTGGTGGTTTAATCTCCGGCCCCAGAATCGGGGGGAGACACAGCAGGGGAACAGGAAGAAGCATCTAGCCGTAGGGGGTGTCAAAGTCATGGTGTTTCAGTGAGCGAGCCCTTATCTGAGCCCTATCAAGAGCTTTATAGCACTGAATTGTTTTCAGTAAACATCTCACAGCTGCCTGCTCCCAGGCCGAAGGGGAAGTGGGTTTCTGCTCAAGGTCTGGTGTCCCCACAGTCGAGCATGAGTGATGAGTATTAGCAAAGACTGGCAATGGTAGTGTCCTCCTCCCAGATGCTTACAGCCTGAGGCTGCCGACTATCTACCGTACCAGCTATCCCCTCTTCCTGGAGCGCACACAATAAATGGGTGGCAGCAAATGCCCTAGATAAGGGTGAGAGGATCCTCACTTTGTGATCCTAGCTCTCCTGTACATGTATGTGTCTCTGTGTCTGTTCTGTTTCCTCGAAGGTCTTAGTCAGAATTCCAGGACCAAAGCCTCAAAGGTCTTGGTAGTTTGGAGGTCAGAGGTCAGCACTGGGTACCTTCCTCAGCCACTCTCCATCTTACTTTTTGAAACAGAGTCTCTTGCTCAATCTCAGGCTCACCATGTCAGCTATGTTAGTTGGATAGCAAACCCCCAGAATCCTCCTTGTCACCCCTACCCCGGTCCACCACTGAACTTATAAGCAAACACTGCCGCAGCAGGCATTTACATAGGTTATGAGGTTCAAACTCAGGTCCTCAAGCTTGTACAGCAAACATTTGGCCTACTGAGCCATCACACAGCCTTGAAATATCATTAAAATAACTTCTTTATTTGATGTCTCTCTTTCCCATCCTATGTATTCTTTGACAGCTTCATACATTTTTATAATGCATTCTTATCACCCTCTTATACACCCTCATTAATCTCCCCTTTTTTCTCTTACCACACCTCTTCTCCCCCACCACTCCTTTTCCTGGATTCATGACTTTTGGGTTGATTTTTGTGACCCATTCAGTTTAACTAGGATATTACACTAGACTATCCATTGGAGTCTTGTGACATCACCATCAAGCACATAACTGAAAACAAGATTATCACTCTCCCAACTCTGTCAATAGGCAGCAATTAAGTAGTCTCATTCTATTCCCTTCCTCTCACCTTTGTTTTGCCAATCAATAACCTTTCACGCAGCCAATAAGCAAATGTTTTGTTTATTGGAGGTACAAGGTATGTACCATGCCATTCATACAAAGGTCAGAGGACAACTTGCCAAAAGCTGACTCTCTTTCCACTATGTGGGTCTCCTGTTTTACACTCAAAATAAATCTTTTTGGCAAGCACTTTTACCCACTGAGAAATTTAATGATCTAAGGCTTATTCTTTTCTTAATCCACTCAAGTAACTCTTCAGTGGTTCTCAAAAAGTTGACCATGGTTTCCTATAGTTAAGTACAAGGTTTCTTTTAGTCTTTTGTTTATATGGTCCCACAGAAATGTTTGGTAGCAACAAACATGATCATCTTATTGAAATACTCTCTTCCTCTTGGGACATAGCCCCATCAAGGCATCACTTTTAGCTTTAAACAAATGTTTCTCTTCTTTTGCCAGTTAATCACCTTCCATGCAGCCAATAAGCAAAAGTTTTGTTTTGCTTTGTATTCTTTGTTTGTTTGGTGGGTTGGTTGCTTGGTTTTTGGTTTGTTTGGTTTTTTGTTTGTTTGTTTGTTTGTTTTTACAGATCATCTACTTTTGTAGACTCTATATTCTCACCCTAGGAGAAATTGTGGTGAATAAGAACCAACTGCTTAAGTATTAGTTGCCAGGATATTGATAAAAAGGAAGTAACAAACCAAGAGTTTCAAAAAACATATTGGGAATTCTCTTAGAACAAAAGAAAGAAAGGAAGGAGCATTAAGGTGCTTACTTACACATGCAGAGGATTAGTCTATGACTATCATGCAAGCATGAGAGCAAGCAGCCAGGCCTATACTGGAGCAGTAGCTGATCTGATCACAAGAATGATCCTAGGCCAGTTGCTCCTTTTGTTCCCCCTCTGAACCTTCTTGAACCTCCGTTGTCCACATTATGCTCGACAGTACTCACTTCCATGGTCCTACTAGAATTTAAGCCCCACTTAAAGTATTCAATCACTTTTTTAGTCCAAATTTCCAAAGTCTTTCCTATTCCTCCAACAACAGCACTGTTGGGCCTGCCACAATAATATCCCAGTCTCTGGTACCAACTTATGTCTTAATTACTTTTCTATGGCTATGAAGAAATACCATCACCAGGGCAATGTATAAAAGAGATCATTTAATTGGAGGCTTGCTTACTGTTTCAGGAAGCAAGACAGTAGGCAGGCATGGCTCTGGAGCAGAGCTGAGAGCTCACATCTGATCCACAAGCTTGAGGCAGAGAGAGGGAATGAACCCGACATGATGGGTTTTTTTAAATGTTGAATTCTACCTCTAGGAACACACCTTCTCCATCAAAGCCACACCTTCTAATCCTTCACAAACAGTCCACCAAATGGGAACCAAACTTTCAAATACACAAGCCTACGGGTCATTCTCATTCAAACCACCACAGAAATGTAAAGACAGCATGTCTTGGACAAGCAGGAAGCCTCATTTACTGAGGCTGTTCACAAGCAAAGCTAAACGGAAGTAGCTACTGTTAGTATTCGGGCATCTGTACTCGCCTGCCCTTAGGGTTCTGACAGGATAAGAGCACCACCTGTGTGTACATTCACTACATTCCCTTTTGAAAGGGCTCTGCCTTCCCCCCCTCTCTCTCTCCTTTCCTCCCTCCCTCCCTTCCTCTCTCTTAAGCTATCAGCACCCTCACATTTCAAAAATCAAATGCAAATCCTTCTTGTCATCAGTACCATTAATTATTACAATAGTCCTGCATTCCCTACAGCAATGGACTGGAAAGTCATGTAAACTTACCCGAAGCACCATATGTCAAGACTCTTTCTTTAATTCCATGTTATTCTCCACTTATGTCAGGACTGAAAGAACATATAGAGTACTGATGGATATTACTGTTCATGGTGAAAGTTGTGGTCTTTGTTGTCACTTAGGAAATTGCAATCTAATTGGAATAGTATTTGGTATAATTAAGAAGCATGCAAAGCTGTCTATAGTTGATGATTTCTGTTAAGTATTTTATATTGAAGTGCTCATTAGGTGCTGTAACTATTCAATGAGGTATTTTTTTCTATTTATATTTTATAGATGAGGAAATTGTATTTGGAGAATTTATTAACTCCCCTTTCACAAACACCTAACTAGCAAATGATGAAGCCTTGTTTCACATCGAGTCAGAATCTGAGCCTTCGGTCACATTACTAAATCTTGATGATTGTCATTTGTAGCTGAAATCATTGGAGAAAGCAGAACATTGTGTTTCTCTTTGATTTGAAGGAACTAAAGAGAATGTGGGTGGATAGAGAAATGAAGACACCGTGCTTTCTGAGCAATGAAGATTGAAATGACCCTGACATATGATGGGGACAGCAGAAATCGTTCCAATGGACTAGTGTTCAGTGGGGACTATTATATAAAAGTCAAGGTACAAACTAGGGTCATCAAAAGGAATTTCTTGAGTGCCAGGCTGAGAAGTTAAAACTTGAAACTCTGGCCATGTGAAGTCAAGAGCAAAATGAATTTAAAAAGTGTACAGTAAGACAGTGTTTTTATTTCCACTGTCCTTTTTGATGAAGTGAAGCATATCAGTAGCTATTGTGTGTTCAGAAGTGTATTAAGGCTTTAAGTGTGAGGACGGAAACTTCTCTCTTGGTTATAGCCTATGTATAACCTGTGGGTGATCACAGAGATGTTATCCTAACAGCTAGCATGTACCAATGTAGTCAAGATATCAACAAAAATTTCTGCTAAATTATTTCCAAAAGGTGTTTTAACACCAGTTGTGTCTTGTTTGTATAGGAATGTGAGTTGCTCTGTAAAAAAAGTCCATACCAGAAATTAATCTTAAAAGGACAGCAGGGATGGACACCATGGTAACGCTAACAGTGCATTCCTTATGATGACTGCTCACATTTGGCTTCCAAAGTGACATAGTCTTCACATCACAGGGTGTTTGAGCTCATTTGAAGACTAGGAATGCCTAAAACAAATCCCAAAGGGTCCCAGGAGCTGAGGGTAAGTGAAACAAAACATGTCTGTCTCCATGAAGTCTCTAAACTTTGGGACAAGAGAAATACTAACTGAATTTGGGGTTTGTTGTTTTGTTTTGTTGTTGTTGTTGTTTGCCATTGCTGTGACAAAATATATGACAAAAGTGAGGGAGGGAAGACTTATGTCAGCTCACACTTTCGGGGGGTGGATCAATCATGCTATGCAGCTCAGTCCATGGGCCTGCAGCCCCTTCGAGCAGCTGTTCTCATGTGGCCAGAAAGCAGAAACCACTCCTGGAACCAGAGGCAGGCTTAACATTCAGGAGCAGCATGCCTCTACTACCCATCTACTACTTCTCCCACCCCTTAAAGGTTCCAAAGCCTTCAAAATAATACCGCAATCTGGGGAGCAAGTGCTCAAAACATGAGCCTGAGGGAACACTCCAGATTCAAACCATTGCACTCACTTAATAACCATATATATATATATATATATATATAAGTTGATGGTGGTGATAATGTCAAGCACAAATTCAGAGCAGTTCCCTTCCATGTTGCAGGTAGATTAGCTTAAAAATCTGTTTTGTTTTTGTATGCCATCAGCTTTGAAATGAAACCCTGGGACCCTTATGAACATGATCTATGTATCTACAGCCTCAGGCAAGCTGTTTAATTTGTCTACCTTTCAGTGTTCCCATATGTAAAATTGGGGGTGACAACACATGAGGAATGAGGATAAGTGAGGTAACTTATGTGGAAACACTTCGCATTATCTCCAAAAGTATTAAATATTAAAACGTGTTGGTTATTGTTAGTCTTACAGCAGTGCCTTGTAGGAATCTGCATCTTTCCTGCTAGAGGATATGCTATCTGATTAGCCAAATAGTTCTTATGACAGCAATGTCAACAATGTTTTGTGCTAGCAATAAATGTTTACTAAACACCTCTTGGAGGCAACTCATTGGATAATACTCTGGAGGTAAGAGAAAAAGATGCAGTTTGCAATTTAGTAAGGGACATAGAAAGATGACTTTGGGTAACCTTGGTTATAGGAGTACTGCCAAGGATGTGAGGTGGGCATTCTGAATGTGGCTGCGTGGAAGCCTCCCTGGATTCAGAGCAAGAAGGAAGGCTAGATGAAGGCAGAAGAGAAGCATGATCCTAACGGAACAGGTCAACCCCACATCTGCCCCTGAGCAATATTGTTCTGTGTTCTCCAGACTAGAAAAAGGGAAACAGCCACTGACATCAGAGTCCTGTGCAGGGTGCTCTGACAGTGGTCATCCTAGTGCTTGAGGCCACCTTCAAAGCATGACATATAAACAGTCCCGAGTTCCAAGTTTTTAAGATTTCTACCTGTCATAGCTACTTAAAGGTGTCAGACTCTGCTGCTAATTATACTTGCTGCTCTTCCAGAGGACCACTGTTCAGTTCCCAGCACCCATGTTGGGTGCCCTATAACCACCTCTAACTCTGAGGATCTGATGCTCCAGTAACTACAGCTACAAGTCATCTCGCGCCCGTTTCTCACTTCTGAGGTGGCTTACACAAAGCCACATGGAGATTTATATACATTTTTGATGTAAATATGAAAACTTACATCTGTACACACAAGTCTATTTATTGAGGGAGGGAGAGAGAGAGAGAGAGAGAGAGAGAGAGAGAGAGAGAGAGAGAGAGAGAGAGAGAGAGAGAAGGAGATAAAGCACTTGAGATGCCCTTGACACTATGAGCACAGGGAGGTAATGATGAATACGAGTAACAGCAGGGGCAATAGGGACGCAGAGAAGACAAAGCTACGATGGTCTGTAGAGGAGGAAGTCAGGGAGAAGGGGAAATCCACCATATCATTCAGCCATGGGACACCCTGAAAAAACGGAGACAGGAAAAGATCAGTCGTCACCAGAGTTATGGTAAGCTGGGTGAACAGCTATAACAAACGGGATTTATTAAAGCAGTTGAAATTGCTCCTCGTGATACTGCAAGAACGGACACATGTCACTCCACATTTGTCAAAACTCAGAAAGCGTGCACTACCAAATGAGAAGCCTAATGTGAACGGTGGCCTTTGGGTAATGATGCTGTGTGAACAACAGTAATGGATTATAATAAATGTCACACTGGTGTGGGGTATTGGTAACGGGGGAGACTGAGGGAACAAAGGTTTAAGGGGGTACCCTCTGCCAAATTGATTTGTAAACCTAAAACTGCACAAATAAATACAGCTATTTAGTTTCAAACAGTGAAGTTTTATTGACTGGAGACTGAAGACGGGCAATGGGGGAAGGAAGGCTTTTCTTTGTTTATCCTTTGGACTTTGCATCACAGCACTATTACCTACTTATGGAACAACTATTTCTGAGCAATTAAAAGGTGAAACAGAATTTGGAATCAAAGTTATTTGTCTAAAGCTTGCAAGCAATTGAATGACATTCGTTATGCGTGAAGAGTGTGATCAGGAATTGCAAGGCAGCTCTTAGTGAGGGTGCCCACCCCTGTCCTGGCCCCAAGCCTCACAACCAGTTGAGGAACCCTTCATCTGCCTGGGAGAAAATTCTTTGCCGTCTGTTGATTCATGAGGCATAGAGAGTAGCAGTTCCGCAGGCTGTTCTAATCCACTGCAGATGTACAATCAGCACACAGATACTGATAAACTACAAAAGCATTGAGCTGGATAGATAGTGTGGACACCCTTACAGCTAAAATATGATAACTGACCTTCCGCTGCTCTCTGCACGGTTTCCCAGCCGTGTCTTTCCACCAGGTGAACGGTTTAAAGGGAATGTCATGAAACTCCCAGCATCCCAGTAATGGGGCTCGAGAGCACGCTTCCAGCCGTTGACAGCCTAAGATCCCAGACAAAGACTCTGAAGCTAGAATAAAAGGACAGAAATGAAAAGGAAGGCTAATATTTATTCAGATCTCTAGCACACACACACCACACACACACACACACACACACACACACACACACCTTAAACTAGAGCTCTTCTTTCCATTTTGTAGATGACAAAGTGAATTACACAGAGGTTAACTGAGTTATCAAGGTCATCCAGAAATAGGGTGAATCCATGAACAAGCTACATCCGCTTGCAATGTGTTTGCCTGCTCCATCTCTGTGCACTAAGATTTAGGAATTAAGTCACAGGCATTAGCAGAATTGGTGAACTGTTTTCAGCAAAGCCCCATGGTTTGAAATATTCTGGGGAAGAGACGAGATATCCAGGGGCTTTGATCAATTCAGAAGTCTCTTTTTACTGGCACCCAAAGTGCAAGGTTGTGTGATCATGATGAAATTTCACTCGACAAGACTCTGTGGCTCAGGACCTGATTGCATGGGGAAGCACACGGTCATTGTCATTTATGACCTGAGGCTTCCAAGGCCCATCTCTCAAGAGTAAAGGAGAATTTAGGAGGCACACCAGAAGAGTGATTCTCAAAGTGATTTCCGCAGCAGCAGCTTCAGCACTGCTTGAGAACTTGGTAGAAATGTGCATCCTCTGGCCCCGTCTCAGACTTGCTGCTCATAATGGAGGCTCATGGCTAGTCCACTGTTTGTGTCTGCACAAGGAAGTATGCCAGGTGACTCTAATGTAAGCCAGAATTTAAGAACTACTGACCTATATGGATTGTGTATTTAATCTGCTGTCCTTGATACTAATATGTGGCTTTCGGTGACGCTCTGAGCTCTCGGTGACAGACGCACTTGTAGTGACAAGCAAAAGAACGGGTGGTGGGACCTGGGCCTAGGACTTCTACTCTCTTTTCTGTTTTGAAAGAAAAGAAGAACGCTTCCTTCTAATCCCCCCCCCCCCCCCATCCTTTTCTTCCTTTTATCAAGCCAGAGGCAAACAAAATCAATGTGACAAACTCTTTCAAGTCTGGAAAGGTAATTCCTACTCAACCCCCAAGTTGGGGGAGCAGCATCGAGGTGGAATGCCAGCTAAATCAAATAAACAAATGCCTGCCTGAGCCGACCCCAGAGTCTCGCCCGAGCCACTTTCAGAAAGCAGCAGAGCAGTAAGCTCACGGGAACTTCACAACCTTCCCTTCGTCTCGTTTCTGCACAGATAGCGTGCTAAACAGCCGTGCAAATTATTGCTTTCAGGCTCAGGTCCTCCCATACACAATGCAAGATGTTGCACATGCAGTTTACACTGTTAAGGTTTCTGAAGCTGATTCTAGAGAGGATTGTGTTCTACATACCCCCTCTTGTGGTTATTCTCGGTAGTGCAGGCAAGAGACCTTTAACTCCCTGCCCCGCCCCCCCCCTCCCGCCCCATCCCCATATTAAGGATTCTCTTCGGGATTTAAAAGTCTAAGAATTCAATATTTGGAAAACTTGCTTTTTCACAAATTATGTATGCCTTGGACCCAGGATAATCTATTATAAAGATTGGGGGATACAAACCAAGTAATGCCCTTCCAGAAAAATAACAAATTGCCTTTTGTTCAAAGTAAGACAAGAAATTACAAGTATATGTAAAACAACAAACTGTCCTTTCCTAAAAAATGTGTACACATGGGGAAAGCAAAACACAAAAGATTTTATGTCGGCTATAGGATTATATAACAGTAAAAAGCAAGTTGCTGAGTGTGTGTGTGTGTGTGTGAGTGTGTGAGTGTGAGTGAGTGTGAGTGTGTGTGTGAGTGTGTGTATGAGTGTGTGAGTGACTGTGGGTGTGAGTGGCTGTGTGTGAGTGTGTATGTGTGAGTGTGTGAGTTACTGTGTGTGTGTGAGTGACTGTGTGTATGTATGTCTGAGTGTGAGTGTGTGTGTATATGTATGTGAGTGTGTGTGTGTGCATGCTCACGAACACATGCACATTGATATGATACATGTTTGGTAGAACTTGCTCAGCCATCACTAATTAATTCCTTCTGGTGGTAGATTCTAAAAGCCAGTGTTCTCTACTGGATCCTACACTGCCCTGGGAAGCTGTCATGACATTCCCTGGTTTAGCCAGAAGAGAGCATGAAACTTCCCTCCCCTTCCTTCAATCTTTGTTCTTCCCCTGAAATGCATTTCCACTTCCTCATTAACCTTAGGGCCTGGGAAGCCTCCCCTCCTGGTGTGTGTGAGGCCAGCATATCTGTTCTCCTACAGCTTCCCTCTCCTCTTTATTGAGGAAGTCTGCCTAAGGTTATACATGCCTAATAGAAACATGATCTAATTCACTGTGCGGTCTCGCTAATCACTTCTACAAATAGATATTAGTGAAAGTTTGATAATGGGGAGATTGCATTAATTATTCAGTTTTTCTAATTTTATAGAAATAAAAATTGGATCATATGAAGCTAGGCAAAAATTTTCCAGCACAAGAAAATACAGACATTGGTGAGGGCTTGAGCAGCATGTGAGATCTGGAGCAGTGTGTCTTGGCTCTGACACCACTGGCAATTTGAGCTGGTCATTCATTGTCATGGGTTGTTCAGTGCATTTGTGGTACCCTGACACAGCTAGGCATAAGTTGTACCACTCTCAAATATTGCAACCAAAAAATAGAGCATTGTTCAAAGGCCTCAGACAACAAAGTCACCCCAAGTGAGAACTGTTGTTGTGTGGGTGGTGGGGGCTGGAGTCCTAGAGTAATCATTAAACGTTTCAGTGATGAACTAAAGGGAAATGTACACATCTGATTCCAGAGCATCATGTCTGAGGATGAACAGAGAGAATGAACTTGGGGCTTGGCAATGCCAAAGTGCAGATTGTATGATATAACCATGTGCCTCTGAGATTCATACACCACTTCTGTAGAAGTTAAAAATAGCAACATCAGAATCACCATGTAGGACGCAAGAGGAGTAACAGGTCTGAACCCTTTCTCCCGTAAGAGACGACCACGTGGAAATGCTTAGATTATTAGAAATCTATTAGAAATGGGTTAATTTAGACAGAGCTAGCCAATCAGAAGCCGTAGTCACTAGCCAACAGTTTCATAATTAATATAGTGTCCCTGTGCTTCTTTGGGGCAGAGAAGGGCAGCAGAACCTAGTCAGGCCAAGAAAACTCACATTACAAAATGGCACCTGGACTTGGGGCACCAATTTCCACTTAAAACTTGACAAAAGCTTAAAAAGGGATTTTAGAAACAAAAGAACAGGGACAAGCATGGCTTCTTGGTAAAAGCATTTTCTCAGGTGGGCTCTGTTTTGCTAAAGACAAGCAGAGAGACTCACATGGATCCTTTAAGGAAGTCTTCCTGACTAAGCATAAACAGAAAAACTGTAAGGCTCTTTTAAGAGGCCCTGCTAACAATTGAATGGTGTGTACAGGCAGCTGGCAGTGGCAGTGGCCACATCTCCAAGCTGGCAGCGTGCTGCTTGATGGTGGCATAGACTAAGTCAGTGAGCACAGCTCCCAGTGCTGGTAGTAAATGTACTACCCTGCCATGTCGGAAAGTCAGAGGCTGTAACAGCCACCACTTTAATTTTAGCAATGTTTTTTAGCAGATTAAAGACTCATGGCCAGAAAAAGATAAATATATACAGTAAAGACAGATTCAGATGAAGTTCTGAATCTGAACTCTAAAAAGTTCACAGTGTTTTTAAAAATATACGTAGGCTTGGGATGGAAAAAGAAAAAAGATAGAGTAGCTGGGTGTGGTGGCACCCACCTTTAATCCTAGCACTCAGGAGGCAGAGGCAGGCAGATCTCTGTGTTTTCAAGGTCAGCCTGGTATACAGAGTGAGTTTAAGAGCAGCTAAAGTTACAGAAAAAACCTGTCTCAGGAAATGAAAAAGTAAAGTAAAAGAAATAGAGTAATAAAAAAATCCACGTAAAGATGGAAAATACACAGAGAGTCTGGATACTTTGTGCTATTGTGTTGTCTTTGAATTGTTTGACTGTTGAGGAAATAGCAACAACTGCTAAAAGAAATGCTGCTGGGTAATAGGCAGAACTTGGAAGCAACCTAGATGCCCCTCAACCGAAGAGTGGATAGAGAAAATGTGGTACATCTACACAATGGAGTACTATTCAGCAGAACAAACAATGGAATCCTGAGATTTGCAGGCAAATGGATGACACTAGAAGAAACCATCCTGAGTGAGGTAACACAGTCACAAAAAGAGAAACATGGCATGTACTCTCTCATATATGGAGTTTAGACATAGGTCTGGGGAGTGCCAGCCTACAATCCCATGGCCAGAGAGTCTGGGAAACAGAATCTTCATTCGGTGGCTGATGGAAGAAGAGGCAGACTCCCATGGCTAAACACTGAGCTGAACTCAAGAAAGCCAGTAACAGAGAGGGAGGATTGATGACCAAAGGGATTAAGACTGGGCTGGTTTAACCCCCAGAAACAGCTGACCTGACAAAGGTTAACTCTTGAATCCCAGGCATCAGCCTAGGAATCCAGCATGGGACTGATCAAGACCCCCCTGAATGGGGGTGTCAGTGAGGAGGCCTAGGTAATCTATTGAGCCTTGGGCAGTAGATCAGTACTCATCCCGAGTATACACATGGACTTTGGACTCCCATCCAACAATGTGAGATGCACTCTTACCCTGAACTTTTGGGGGAGGTTGTAGGCCCTGCCCTGGATGAAATGACAGACTATGGACACCCCCATGGAGGGCCTCACCCTCCCTGGGGAAATGAGGGGATAATGGGGGAATTGGGAGGAGGGCACGGGAGGAGGGGAGGGAAAGGGAGAGGGATCTGTAACTGACTTGTGAAGCAACCTTGTTTCTAATCTAAATTTAAACTTAAAAATAAATAATAAAAAATAAAAATAAAGAAATGCTGCTGGATTAATCCAATTTATATATTTTAAAAATGCCTTGACTTCAAATTTTAAGTATAAGGATATATTACTTTGAAAAAGAGATTTTTTGTGTGTTTTCACAGAAAATGAAAATCTGTGAATTCCTTCCAGACTAATATGGTTTGATGAAACAAGACCCCCCCCTGAAGCAATGACCCAGGTAATTCAACATTGAAAACACCTGGGATGATGTAGCTTCAGACAACTAGATTTGGCCAGGTTTCTGTTTTCTCATGATTCACAGCACCCCCAAACGGCAGGAAGCAGTTTAGAGAGAATGACTCCCACATTCCCAAATATTGTTTATAAATGTTCGTTTTCATTTAAATAGGGTTGGTTATAAATTGTTAATGAACACAGTTAATCTCCTTCTAAAGCAAAAAGGGGAAATATGATATAGAAATGAATACTTTGCACTGGTATGGATTTTCATTTAATGATACAAAATTAAGGTCAGTTTTGTGATATGTATATTTCTCCTCTTGTTTAAGTATTGTGCTTATGTATCTCATTTTAAAATATAGTGTGTAATTAAATCCAGATTGTATATAGTCACCTATAATAGTCAAAAATTGCAGTTAGATTAGTTAGGTTTTCTAGATATACAGAGATGTATTTGAGATGGATAGATATTCTTCAAACCTTTCAAAGACCTACAGAACATGGCATTTAAAATGGTTTAGGGTTTTTCATGACAGTGAGACACGACTGCTCCTGGCGAAACTAATTACTTCAGAGAGGAAGAAGGGCATCAAAGAATCTTGTTATGGAGTTTGCCTTTGACATGGCAGAAATAGTCATTTGGGCAAGAAACTGTTCTTACTTGTACTGTTTGTATGCTGTATAGACTGAGCATGCAGAACTTACAGGAAAGTGACTGCTGAACTTGATGGGACAGTCCTGCTTCATGGAAGATTCTGCCAGACATTCTGCAGTACAGAGAATGTGATTGATAAGCTGCCAATACAGGCAGATAGTTTAAACTTACCTGCTTTACTGAGAAGTCTGCCAGACACACTGTGACCTATGGGCCAAAGATGGATGTTCCAATTTACAGAAGAACTTTGGATGATTGTTCATGTAGCAAGATGTCTCTTTAAATTCTAGAGTTTATGTACCATCTTTTTGTGGTCTTTGATAGAGTTGAAGACAGATAGTTATGGTTAGAGTTTTCTTAAGTTAGGATTCAAGATAAGTTACATATAAGACTTCATACTCACAAAGATAGGATAGATGAAGGAATCTTTTCTTTAAATCTTGCTAAATGTTAACGAACTAAATATTGTAACTACAGTTCTTACTTGATAACTGTTTTGCTATAGAATTTTACTATGTTAAAGTTAAAACCTTTCTTTTTATTTAGATAGAAAAGAGGAGATGATAGGATATGTCATTCTGTAAATGTGTTTCTCTTATTGTTTATGAATAAAGCACTGTTGACCAATAGAAAAGCAAGATAGGTGGGACAAGGAGAGGTGGAAGATTCTGGGAAACACAGGCAGAATCAGTCACCATGTAGGACATGAGAGGGTTAACAGGTCCAGACCCTTTATCTGGTAAGAGAAGACCATGTGGAAATATTTATATTATTAAAATGGGTTAATTTAGACAGAGCAGCCAATAAGAAGCCATAGTTACTGACCAACAGTTTCATAATTTAAAAAAAAGAGAGATTGCACTTTGGTTAAGAGGGTACACTGTTCTTGCAGAGGACCTAAGTTTAGTTCCTAGTACCTATGTTTGCCAGCTCTCCATCATATAAAACCCCAGCTCCTAAAGATCTGCTGCCCTCTTCTGGTCTCCCTGCATGCACACACACACACACACACACACACACACACACACACACACACCTAACTAAAAATAAAACAAAACCTTTTTAAAATTGCATTATTTCTCCTTGAAGTTAGAGAAATTACTCAGCAGCTAAGAATACTTGCTGTTCTTACACCTACACTCAGCAACTCATTACCACCTGTAACTCCAGTTCCAGATATCTCACGACCTCTTCTGGCCTTCCCAGCTATGAATGTTGCATGTATATTATGGTCTCAAATATATTTTTAGAAATCCCTGCAGGCACATACATACACAATTAATTAATTGTCAATTAACTAAATTAGTAGTCCCTCATTTTCCAAAATATCCTAATCTTCTCCCATTTTCTACTTTCTCCTTTCTCACCTGTAGGACCCCTGATAAGACAATGGTAACCCCAGAGCAGAACTGAAATGTCTGACGTTAAAACTTCTGCCCCTTATCACTGCCTACAGTCACTAATACATTTTAAGTGAAGCCATAAGAAACAATCAATGCTTTACGTTTTAGCCTAAAAAAAACATGACTTCGTGTCTCTTTCCCTTCTCTGGGAGACCATGTATGTCTCTCCTAGGGTCCTACTTGTTTCCTAGCTCCTCTGTGGTTGTGAATTGTAGGTTGAAAAATTGGGAGCACAGTGGGGTGAGGAAGGGAGGAAGGGAGGGAGAAAAAAGAGGATAGGGGAGGAGAATATGAGGGATCAGGAAGATCAATTTGGGGGAAGAATAGAGAAGGAGAGCAAGAAAATAGATACACTAATAGAGGGACCAATTATAGGTTTAAAGAGAAATCTAGTACTAGGAAAATGTCCAGGGATCCACAAGGATGACACAAACCAAGAATCTAAGCAATAGTGGAAAGGCTACCTTAAATGCCCTTCGCCGAAAATGAGATTGATGACTACCTTAAATGGCATCCTAGAGCCTTGATCCAGTAGCTGATGGAAGAAAAAGAAGAGATTCACAGCTAAGCACTGAGCCAAACTCCTAGAAGCCAGTTGTAGAGAGGGAGGAGTGATGATCAAAGGGATCAAGACCATGCTGGGGAAACATCTGACCTGAGCAAGTGGGAGCTCATGAACATCAGTCTGACAGCTGGGGAACCAACATAGGACCAAACTAGGTGAGGCCCTCCATGGGGGTGTCCATAGACTGTCATCCTCTCCTCTGCTAAAGTCTATTGAATCACCCATACAGATTCCTTTGGCTCTCAGGCCATGCTGGATTTGGCCATTTCCCGCCAACAGGCTCTAGGGGCCAGCTGTAATAGGTGCAGATCACCAACCTTTCCTGGTAAGACACTGTCTGCTTGATGTCCTTTTTAACTACATCCAAAGCAATTCAAGTAGGTTCTTTTGTTAGGATCCATGCATTCACAATCACACTTCACACACATGTGTGACCACACCAAACATCCAGAATATACATCTTTCAGTCCCCCTTTTCCCTAGATTATGATTAGTTTGTTGAAATGAAACTTCTTTAACTGAAATCTCTTGTCGTACAGTAACCATAAGTAATCCTTGAATTATGCGCATCGAAAATCTGAACAAACCCAAATTCATCTACGTCACCTTCTTTTCTATAAGGTCTTAAAACAGGTTCTGACGGGCTGCATTAATTAGCATTTTCCACACACTTGGCTGGGTGTCAGCCACCGTAGCAATTCCTACAGCTGCAGGCTCCTGGGCTTGGCCTTCCCGCCAGGGACTGGACACTCTGGAAGCCTTGGCTCACCCTTGCCCTCTGGGCCTGGGCTGACCTGATGCACGTCATCTGTGGCTGCAGCTGCTTGAAAAGTCAAAGGCCACCTTTCTAGCAACTCTGAGCTCTTGGAACCCGGAAGTCCTGCTGACCTAGTGCATATGTGGGGCTGCACCTTTGCTTCCCCGAGACAGCTGCAGCAGTGACGTCTGTGAAGGGGAAGGATACTCACAAAATTTTCAAACTCCAAAATTTTCTGTATTTGCTTCTGCTTTACTCCTGGTCTCCCAGCTATTAAAATATATCCAAGCAAACATACAATCATCTGACTAATAATTCTGTCTCATATCTCTAATTATATACATTTTTACCCTCTAGGTTAACTCTCTTCTTTATCATCTGGCTAGTATTTCTCTGTTTTGCATCTATAATTATATGCATTTTTACTCCCGAGGCTAACTCATTAGATTTCACTTTTTTATCAACTGACCAACACTTTCCTGTTTCATATCTACAGTTATGCACATTTTCACTCTTAAGGTTAACCAACCACACTTCACTTCCTTGTCATCTGACTAATAGTTTCCTGTTTCATATCTACAGTTATACACATTTTCACTCCTGATGTTCGATGTCCACTCATTGCACTCCTTTTTTCCGAGCGCTCTCTTCACACTTGTTACCTGTGGTGTCTATCTGTCTCCAGTGTCCATCACTTCTGTCCCCCGTTCTCAGTCCCGCATTTCAGCACCATATGGTGCCACCATCTGTATTAGCTCCACATTGCTGCCCCATTTGTCATCCCTATCTGTATTAGCTCCATGTTGCTGAGCCATATGCCGTGAACTGTGTTTTGGGGGGCCCTGGTCAGGACCAGCCAAGAAGCCCTGGGTCCATTCCTGAATGGGGCAGTGTGGATGAGGGAAAGGCTAGCTAAGAGAGTTATGAGTCAAAGACACAGAATAATTGGCAGGAGGGCAGTTTCAGTTCATACTGAATGCCCCTCAGTTTATTCATGCACCATCTTAAGTAATCAACCAAAGGTGGGGGACAATGGCAGAAGACTTCTCTTATCATATATAAAGGACAAATAGCAATTACTCCCCTAATCCTAAAGACACTCTGTACACTTCATAGCTGTGCACATCACCTAGCCTTCAGGGTGAGAGTAAACCTGCCTGGGCCCAAGTCTATTGTTATTTAGATAGGAGCCATTCACTACCAAGGCCAGGGCATCCTCCAGCCTTAAGCTAATGTCTTAGAGACAATAGGAGGATGTTGACCTCTCTGAACTCATGGCAGGATGGAATAGATTTCCATATAGGGGTCCCAACAGTGCCAGTAAGAAGCCAGGTTACCCCCCCATCCATGAATAGCTCTCCACAATATAATTTACATGGTATTAGGGATTATCTTTTTATCTGCAAACTAAACAAGATGAAATTATGTCAGCCCAAATCTCTACAGACAAGGTATGTCAAAAAGATAAATTACATAATTTATATTTGCATTCCTTTGCATTTTTAATATTGTTATATTCTTTGCATTTCTAATTATATTTGCATTTTAAATATTGAATTCATTCTTTAATTTCAGTGGTAAAATAACATGATATAATTAGGGATAGATGGACATGGGACATATTCAGAGCCTTTGCTTTGCCTCTGCTGCAATCAAAGACTTCTTTCCTTCCCATGATACCCATGTACCCAAAAGAGCAGTATAATAAAGCTAAGCTCTACTGGTAATTAATTCGGTACATCTTAGTGTTGTTTGAAATCATTCTCCTCCTCTCCCTGTAAGCAGGTTACACACTTCTATCCTTGTGATGCTTTCTTGTAGGCAGAATAGCTACTTCTGCTCCACCATTATGTCTCATTCTGTTGACAGAGAGGTTGTCCTGTGTCAGCATAGCCCTTTGCCACAAGAATAGCATGCCCCAGATAGGGGCTATTTCTGCAGTCACGATGTAGAAATGAGGTAGGGCTGCAGATGGCCCACAGCACAAAGCAGGTCTTTAGCCAACCCAGTAACAGCTTTGTTCATTTCTGTAAAAAAAAGAAAAAAAGGAAAAAAAATGCTTATATGGTAGACCAAGAAAATTATGAACTGAATAAACAGTATACTGTGTGACCATCATATATAAGATGATCTAAACAAAATATTGTCATCTTGTCTCAGCTACATTAGATTTACCAAAATACAGTTCTCTAGAGAACTTTTTAATGATGGAAGTAGTGGTTTATTCATTGCTGGAATTCTGCTATTGTTTGAGCACCTGCTAAATGCCAGTGAGTTAAATGTCTAGTACTGTTGCACCCTTCCCCCATGGGGGTTCTGTTGAGCACTTGATACTAGGAGCTTTTAGCTAAACACTTCTCATCCCCTCCTCCCAGTAAGGCCTGCAGACAAATTCCTGTTTTCCTTCCATCCTTTGTCTAAATGCTAATTCCTGTTTTTGGCCCACCCTTTGCCGGGAGGACCCTGGGAATGTAAGTTTCTGACGTTGGTGATTTTCCACCATGCCTGCCTTTGGTATTTAAGGCTCCACCCTTGTAAGAATAAACGCCATTCTCCTTGTGAGAATGAGCCGCTGTCTTTGTCTTCATTTTTATCCTTAGCCGTTAACCTCGGATCATTGTGAAATATGGTAGCGCCATAGCCATGAACACACCAGCAGCTCACTACATGGTACTCATGACTGTGCTATTGGGACACATTTAGAAGGTAAAGTTACCAATGGAATGTCCTTGCATCACTGAGATATGCACTTGAGTGGGATCATAATTGTTCATAGAAGTTTTACAAGTGAGCAATTAATTTAGCAAAGTAGTCGGAAACAAATTCAATGCAGAAAAGTCAGTTTCATTTCTAGGTACTCACAGAGAAAGGAAAGTGGTTCCATTTGCAGTAACTTCAAATGGGATAAAACAATTTGGGATTAATTTAACCAGGTAATTGAAAGACATGTATAATGGAAATTACATATTATTGCCAAAAGAATACATGGGCTTTGTGGGTTGGAAGACTTAATATTATCAACAGTTGTCAATAGTTCCCAAAATTATCTACAAATTTACTTCAGTTAAGTATCAAAACCTATTTTTCATAAACAGCAAAACCTAGCATATGGACTCTCAAGAGACACTGAATTGACAAAATAATCTTGAAAAATGATATGGAGTGTTGGAGGAGTCATACTTCTAATTTTAAAATGTATTCCAAAACTGAGTAACAAAAACAATGTGGTATTCAACTGATATATGTATACTGAAATGGCAACAGGTAAAGGCCCCTGTGGCCAAGCCTGGAGACCCAAGTCTGATCCCAGGACTTGGAATAAAGAAGAATATAGTCTACTCTAAAGTTATCCTTTGACCTCTACACATGGACCATGGCATATAGAATTTATTTATTTACTTGTTTAAATTAAAAGACCCTTAAAAATATATCACTTTCTAAAGAAATGCCAAAAATCGGGGACTGGAAAAATTGTTCAGTGGTTAAAAGCACTGGCTCGCTCTTGCAGAGCATCTGGGTTCTATTCCCAGCACCCATATGGTGTCTTATGACAGTCTGTAATGCCAGTTTCAGTGAATCAACACCCTCCTCTGACCCCTATGGGTACCAGACACCCATGAGATACATTGCCATGCATATAAGCAAAACACTCATGCACATAAAATAAATAAATCTAAAAATATGCTTGAGTGCAAGAATATCACTCAATGGGAAAAGATAGTCTTTCTAGCAAATGGTTTGAGAGTGTGTGTGTGTGTGTCTTTGTGTGTGTGTGTGTGTGTGTGTGTGTGTGTGTCTGTCTGTCTGTCTGTGTGTACAAATAAATGAAGTTGGAATCAACTAGCCCCATAGATGAGAAGCAGATCATAGAAGGTAAAACCATACACAGAAGCCTTAAAACTGTAAAGGCTCCTAAAACCTAAAAATAAACATGCCATAAAAGCCTCAAGACATTTTGCAATGATTTCTCAGATTTGATGCCAAAGGTGCAGGAACTGGAAGAAAAACAAGAGACACAAGACACAGGACTCTAGGATAGTGTTTTAGTTTTTGTCTCTGTTTTGAGAGCCTCATAGATGAGCACTGCGTTTGCACCATTCCTTCCCTCCCTCTCCCCATCCAGCTCCTCCGGTGTACTCCCACGCCTCAAATTAGCTTGTATATCAAAAGAAGTCATCAGAGTAAAGAGGCAGGTCAGACGATGAGATGAAATATTTACAAATCATATGGCTGATAGGTGATTATTAGTCAGAAATATGAAGAACTCCTAAAAATAATAATAACAAAAGAAACAACCCAATTTTAAAATGGATGAAGGACTTCAGTAGACAGTTTTCAAAGACGACACATAAGTGGCTAATTAGCACATGAAAAGATGCTCAAAATCATTAATCTTTAGAGAAAAATACAAAACAAAATAAGAAAATTCCACTTCACATCCATTAGAATTGTTACTAACAACAACAAAAAGTCAAAAACAAACTAAATATTGCACATTGGTGGGGATCTGAAATAATTGAGATTCTTGGGCCCTGTGGGTAAGAATATAAACCAGTACAATCCCAATAAAAAAATACAACTGACCTGAAATAAAATAACTGACAACTAAAATAATTACCATGTGACCTAGCAATTCTAGTTTGGGATATGTACCCAAAAGAATTGAGAACAAGTACTTTAATAGCTATATGTAAGAGTGTTCAGAGCATTACAACAGACAAAGCACAAACATTACCCATATGCCCACTGACCATGAGTGGGTAATTCAAGTGATCCATATACATACACTGAAGTATTTGCCTTGAAAAGAAAATTCTGACATCTATGAGGCTTGATAGTTGTATACTAATGATCAAAATGCATCACTCATGAAGAAATATTACTATATGCTGTATTTCACTTAATGACTTACTCCGAAGAGCAAAATCACAGAGACAGAAGGCAAATTGGGGGGTTTGCAGGGCCTGGGAGGGAAATGGGACTAGGAAATGATTGTTTAGTAGATGTATTGTTTACTTTACATGGTAAAAAGAGTTCCAGAGATCATAGTGGTGAATGCGTTAATTGTGAGTGTATTTAGTGCCACTGAACTAAATGCTTAAACTGTGTATTACAGTCAAAGGCAAAACTTGTAAAAAAAATAGTAATAATGTGCTGCATTGAGAAGCAAGTCTTGTTATTAGACACTGACAGTGACAAGAAAAACCCAGGACATGTTGAGCTGTTGAGACTCAACTAGGGAAATCTTAACATTCATACTTAAAAAGACTTTTCTCTGCCAAAAGTCCAACTAAGAAGGAAGGCAAAGAATGGCGAGAAGTTTCAAGGCTTTTAAGCCAAAACCCTATTTCTATTCAGGTCTCAATAGATGTTCAACATAACCAGTGTTGCAGGTTACCTTGCTCAGACACCCCTTGTAGGAGGGGGTGAGCAGATGCAGTACCAACGACTCAGGCACTGGGAGTCAGTGAGTAGCAGAGCGTGCAGCAGACTCGTTTATTAAGGAAGTTAGACCTGCCTTTATACCCGCTTCCAAGGTCCCATTGGCTCAGGCAGCTGACTCTGCTGTGTTGTCCTTCCCTCATTGGTGTCTCTGGGTCAGGTATCTCTTCGTCAGCAGTCTCTGGGTGTAGAGGCAGCTGGCTCAGGGAGGAAGTGCCTGCCTCATATGCTCATATGGGCTGGCCTAGACACCCAGGCAGGGTGACTGTGGCTTGGGTAGGCTGGCCGGTAGTTTTTCCTAAAAACCAAGACAAGAAGTAAATAGAATAATAAAGTAAAATAATATGGCCACTTTCATAATGAGATTTAAGGTAGTTGCCACATCTCATATCTCCAGTGACATAACAATAGTGAGAGGAACATGTGGCTTACAGATGTTACAAACTTTGAAAAAGTGCCTGAACAGCATTTCTTTTCTTCACAGTGTTAGACTTATCTTTGATCCCAAGGACAAGATAATTTTTAGACATGTTAAATTAATTTTAAAGTATTTTCAATATTTGTACTAGAACTTTGAGGGTGCCGTACAATGTGTTTGATCATATTCAACGCTTCCCCCAATTCTTCCCAGATCCACTCGTCTTCCTTGCCTACTCAGTTCTATGACATATTTCCTAAAAAGACAACAAAAACAAGCAAAAACAACTCAACAATTTGGGTTGCCCAAATATTCTTGGATATGTGTTCTTCCTCTGGGCAGTGGTCAACTAGCAGGGACCACACTTAAGAGAAAACTGTCTGTCCCTCTCCCAGTAGCTAACAATTGCCAATAGCTCCATAGTTTGGGGTAGGATTGTGTGCCCAAGTTCACTATCCATGCTGTATTTCTGTCTGGTTTGGGCTTGTACAGACGTTGTTGTTGCAACCTCTCTAAGTCCATGTGTTCAGCTGCCCGCTATGCCCAGAAGATAATGTTTCCTTGTAGTCGTATGTACTTTGCCCCACCCCCTTTTCTGAAATAATCCCTGAGCATTGGGAATGAGCAGCTGTATATGTTCTCTTTAGGGCTAGTCACTCTGAAGTCTCTTACCTTCCACACTTGGACTAGTCTTGGGCCACTGTGTTAATCACCATCTACTGCAAATAGAAGCTTCTCAGAGAGGACTGAGAGATTTGTTGATCTATGGGTATAAATATAAGCCATGAAGAGACAGGTCATAAGCTCTAGAGGAGGACCTACTAATAATATTTTCAATCTTTAAATATAAAATTACTGTATAATTTTTCCAAATTTATAGTTTTCCAAAATATTTTCAAAATTAGTAAGCAATATGACCCTTAAAAATATGGACCTTGAGAGCCAGTAAGATGGTAAAATCATGTTCTCTATTTGGAATCCGACTCTGCAAAATTGTCCTCTGACATTCATATGCACACAAAGCACATGTGTGTGTTCACACATGCACCTGCAGTAATAAATAAAATTAAATTTAAAAAAGAAAAAGATCAGGTACTTCAGGATGACACAGTCTAGACAAAATAGAATATAATGTTATAAAGGGATAAATAGGAAATTAGAATAGGAAGACTAAATGAGAAGTAGCTCTAGGAGAAAAGAAAATAGACCATAGAATAATACTCACAATCAAGTCTTGTCCTGCCAATTAATGTGACAGAAGTAATTAATTTTCATTGGGTCCAGATTTTTAAAAACTATATCATTTATCATGTAAAATAGTACACCTTCCACAAAAATTATCATGATTATTAAGTGATGTTATCTATGAAGTATTTAAAATAGTACCTGACCCAATAACCTAAAGATTCTTGTGACATTGTTTATTGAGCGTTTAACAACCAATGCTCTGCATCTACTAGAAGAGGGCACAGACACAGCCATGCCCATCCAACACATTCTGCTGAGTGAATACTGTTCAAGCGCCTGACAAGGAGAGGAAGTGTCAAACACAAAAAGAGCTGGTGTTTTTCTTCCTTCCCTGAACAAAGTGACAACTCCTGGTCATGGGTTCCCCTTAGCCTCAGATCCACGTTTATAATCTAAAACTTCAAGCCATAGCGGTTCTGAAGCAAGAATGGCCTCTTGTATTAAGTGTACAACATCAGAGCCTGGAAAACATCTGAAACTTAATAAGATACCAGTAAATGTTCTCTGAATTACTGAATTTCAGTATGTAAAAAGAAAGTATACTTCTAGAAGAACACACCTTAAAATAATCTTCTGAACAAACTCTACTGTTAAGGGGAGAAAAGATAGGTCTCAGCAACACTGAATAAATGAATTTAAAATAAAGAGGCAGAGAGCTGGAGAGGTGGCTCACCGTGAATAGCTCTTGCTGCTCTTGCTGCTCACTCAGGGGGCCCAGGCTGGGTTTCTAACACTCACGTGCACTCTCATAATGATCGCCAACTCCAGGTCCAGGAAATCCTATGCTTCCTTCTGGTGTCAGTGAGCACCAGGCATGAAGGCACTTACATATACAAACATGCAGGCGCTGTGTGTGTGTATATGTGTGTGTGTGTATGTGTGTGTGTGTTTAAAATAAAATAAAAAAGGTTTGCTATTCCCCAAAAGTGTCTTCTCTCCTCCACATATGTCACATGCATAAACAAATAAATGCATAAACTTTTAAATAAAATGTTAAGGTTCATGAGATCTGCATTGTAGTTTAGTGAGAGCCTATAGGGAGGAAAATATTTCCCTGACTTGGGAATGCTCATATTAAGTAAAGAAAATAGCATTTTACATAAATTCTTCAAAATGCCTCCTGTTGATTTATTTAAAATAAACACTTAATTTTATTTTTTCAAAAGGAGGCATTTCCAAGTCGAATGGTGGGGATGTGGAGCTTTAAGGAAAGATGTTTAAGTCACATATTGAACTTAGAAGTTGCTCTGTGATACAAAGTAAGAAGGGACATGTGAGGCATGCTGGGAGACATGAGGACAAAACAAAATGCAAGACACATTCAGAAAATGCCAGGTTTTCAATTACATTTATAATGTTCGTTGAAATATGAATGAATGCTGAGTGGATGAATGAATGAGTGAATGAATGAATAAATAGAATAGCCAGATTCAGGGTATATGTAGCTCATCTAAGGCAACTCAATGACAAATGCCAACCTGGTCTTTGTCCCTTAATTGGGGAATATTAATATGGTTTACTGAACACAATGGCTTGAGACTAGCAAGAAAAGTAGAGTGCAAACAGGGATGGAGATGATTACTGCCAGAACGGAGAGTTAAAAGGATGAGACACAGATGAAAATTATCTGCAAGGTCAGGTTGCTAACACTTGGCAACTAGCTAGATATGTGTGCTCATCATTAAGGAGGCAAAGTGACTTTTCATCATTAAAAGACAGTTGACCTTTAGCCAACAGAAATATCCCTTTTTCTGTGACTCACTCTTTACCAGAAGCCTCTGATTTCCTGGAATCATTGATAAAATTTCTGAGTTTCTCAATGAGAAACACTTAAGTCACAATTTTAGTAGTATCTTCATGACAGATTTAGGGACACCAAGTTCCTCTTCCAGCTCTGGAAATACCTCAGTCAATGGAATCATGCTTGAATGACTGGTCCTGTTTCTAATGGAGCCTAAAAACAGTGGTTGGCCAAAAGTTCTGCCAGGTCAGCGAATAGGTGGTCAGATGAATGGTTTCCCAGGAAACAGAAGTGTGTGTGTGTGTGTGTGTGTGTGTGTGTGTGTGTGTGTGTGTGTGTGTGTCTGGTTGTATGAGCATGCACATAAGAGAAGATCTGCTGTGTCACAATATTGATTAAAAGTCTCTGTACCTACTGTTCAGTAAAGTCGCTGTAAGTAGATTCTCAAACACAGGAGTAGAAGGAATGCCACCTAGTTTACTTAAAAGCTGTAATTCTGGCACTGACAAGGCTTCGTGTTCAAGGCCAGCCTTCTGAACCTTCTAATGAATTTCAGGCAAATCTAGCAAGGCCCTGTCTCAAAATACAAAATCAACAACAAAAAAATTATCAAAAAGTCTCTACTTGTGTCCGGGCCCCCCGGCATCTTAAGGTGAACATGGCAAGCCATTAGCCATTATCCTTAAGATCAAACCTACTTCCTTTGCTACTCCACTTGTCTAAGTCTTAGCTCCACACTTTCTTTCTAACAGTCTATTTCCAAACATAGCCCAGCAGAAAATCACTGCATAGTCATCCTACAGCAAACCCTCCTCTTTCATCAGTGTCTCCTTAGTCCTCTTGTCTGTTAGTGATGCCTGTAATAAGCACTTGCACAAAATCTCTGAACTAGCACTGCACAGGCCACTTGGTCTCCATTCTCAGCCTTTTAACACCCACCCACTATGCTACAACACAAGTTATTCCTAAAACACAGAAATTCAAGGAATATTGTTTTACTTGAATCTTCTTGCTGGCTTCTAATTTCAAAATTAAGTCCTAACTCTTTAGTCTCCTGTAACAGTACTCACTACACTGTGTTATGGCAGGCTGTTCCTTTCTCTGGGTCCTCCTACATACTGGAAGCTCCTAAATGGTCTTAGGATGAAATAGCAAGTTGAATAATTGTATATTATTTAATCCTTTCAAGTTCATTATAATGTTGTTTTGCCTATTCTACAGAAAAAAACATATGACCTGGGATTCATAGTCTATTTAAATAGCATGGGCTACAATAACAGACAGGATTGAAGAAGTCTTCTAACCCCAACGTGCTATAGTCGAACACTCTTTCATATTGCTTTATTTTCTGTTCATTGTTTTCTAATTTTAGTAGCCTTCCACAAACCTATTTTAGGCCTTTCATTCTAATGGAGAGAGAACATATGTGGGCAAATCATTGAGTAACAAGTTCCTAAAATTCAAGTCAGACTGACTTCTACAGTGGTGGCATCTAGTATAATGCCTTTTATACAAACACACCCTTAGTTGGTGCTAAGAAATGATTTATTGAATTAAATAAAATGGCACAATGGAGAAGATGATAGTTATTTAAGACATAATGAAATTTAAACCAGTTATAAGCATAAAGTGTTTTTTTAATGTACCATTTAAGCACAAGTACATATGAGATATGTAATAGGTAAAGAAAAACGTTGTCTAGATGCATTTACTATTTGTAGCTCTTGAATTTTAACTACTAAAATGGACAGGCTGTCTCTAAACCTGATTTAAGTAATAGCTCACTATTTTTGGACAAATTTTTCCAGTTAGTTATTATTAGGATTGCACCTTGCTTTGGGAATCCATTCATGATGGGGGAAGTTCTTCTGTGTATATGTTTGTCTGATTGGTGTAAATAAAGCACTGTTGGCCAATAGGGAAGCAAAATAGGTGGGACTAGGAATCAAGGAGGATTCTGGAAAATAGAGGCACAGTGAGTCACGATGTAGGATGCGGGAGAAGTTAGAGGTATGGACCCTTTCTCTGGTAAGAGAAGATCATGTGGAAATACTCAGATTAGCAATTATAGGTTAATAATTAAGTCATAGCTAGCTGATAAGAAACAAAGCAAATGGCCAACAGCTTCATAATTAATATAGTGTTTCATGTGTTATTTGTGGGCTGAGACAGCTGCAGGACCCAGGAAGCTGGCAGGAAGACTACACGTTACACTCTCATGGTTGGCCGATGTCTGTATTGGGGCTTTCATCATAAAATCTCTATACAGAAGAATTTCCTCAGAGTTGTGACACCTAAGAAACTTCCAGATCAGGTGAAGTTATGCAAGAGCTAGTTCCAGGACAGCCTCCAAAGCAACAGAGAAACCCTGTCTAAGACAAATGACCTCAAAAAGATGTTCACTTTCTGCCGAGATAACCCTCATCAGCTCTGATAGAAAAGAGCTTAGACCAGCACACTCTTATGGTAAAATTTAAATGAGTAAGAGAAGAAGAAGCTGAGTCATCCTGGGAATTGTTTACACATATTGGAGAAGGCTAGCTTTGTGAGATGACTTAGTATCCAAATACTTATGTGTTATTTGTACAACATCCATGTAGACCTGACTACTCTTTGTCTATATATTACTCCTTTTTTGTCCCCCTTTTCCCATACCCTAGTAGGAAGGCCATCTTCGTTCATGACTTAGCCTACAGACACAATAGATTTCTCTAAGATCAGACCTTGTTCCCATCAGAGAAATCACCGTTCTTTGCAAAAAGTGGGAGGAAACAATCACAGTTCTCTACGGGAAAGGGGGAGAAGCATCATAGCAACCAATTCTCTACAAGAATGGGGAAGTCAGGAAAGAAGGACACCTCTGACTCTGTAAGGGAACTCTGTATCCTTCCAAGTAGATTCTTCTTCATGTCTAGACTAATAAAGGTAGGAAATGGATATTTTTGAATTGCAACATCCATAATAGTACATTTGAGGGGGTGAGATATTCTTCTTGCTTCTAAAGGTGATGGAGTAATGAGGAACAACATACAATGCTCAATATAGGCAATATATGGCATATGGAGGAGCAAAATAGTTGTTATCTAAGCCCATGAATGTGTTGCTGTGTGAATGCCCTGCCCCTGAAAATGTTAAAGCAGAAGCTTGGTCTTGATTGGACAAAGATGTAGTTGAGAAGAATTCTGGCTCCTAGAACATGGATGGATGGAATAAGTTGTAAGGGTCTTTCATATTGGGGGATATTCGATCACACTATGAATCCCAAGTCTGCATTTTCATTAATTAAATAGAATTAACCTTGAGTCAGGAGGCTATGTTAGTGACTTGTTGACAGAAAGTTATCATAGAGCACCAGAGGGCATCCAGGAGAGACAGAGAGACACAGGAAGTATTAAGGTGGGCTTTGGAGTGGCACAGCTTTTTGTGGTTTGGCAAAACTAAAGCAGGAGTCTTCTGTGAGTGCCAACAAGGAGAGAGGGTTAGCTAATGGCTGTTCAGCCTCTCTGAGTTTGTAGGTTTTCACCCCCCAACCTTTGAACCTTGAGTGGTGTTCATAACTAGAATGATAGAGATTTAGGTAAAGCTGCCTTTAACTGCAGTGACAGGGCTGGTGACTGTAGGAGCAGAATTCTTGCCAAGCTGTGACCTGAGTGGCCAGGCCACACTGCTAGAGAAGCAGGCTGGTAACCGTGGAGTTCCAAGTGCTAGCTGAGATAGCAATAGATTACGGCACAGACACTGTGCCAAAGTTAAAACAACGCTTTCTGACTGATTTCTCCAAAGTCTTAGGAGGATCCCCCTTCAATTTTTTGGTTCTTCGACACATACCTCAGATATGAATTTATGATCAACCATCGACTACGATAGCATTTCCACCTCCAGCTCTAGTAGTTATGCCCTGAGATCATTCTAAAGTCTGCTACTTGATATAATGGATATAGTAACTATAAATGTCAAGATGATGGTGAGAACTTGAGAGGGGATGTTACCAGTCTTACAAGGGGCAGTGCAGAAGTGAGACAAGAAAAGTGTTTGGAGGTAAATAAATGGGAGGGAAACACAAAGCAGAGATGGCTGGTTGATGGGGGATGGATAGATAGATAGATAGATAGATAGATAGATAGATAGATAGATAGATAGATAGATAGACAGTCCTCCCTGCAGGTAGAGTGGGGGAAGGGCCCGTCCAAGGGCTGGTCTAGCCCGTCTCTTGGGGGGGGGTTAAGAGGATGGTGAGTGTTGATGACTCAGACCCTCCCTCCATTAGTTACTGGGAAGAAAAAACACACACTGAGTCAGGAATCTGTCGAAGCAGGATCTCAAATTATTCCAACAGGCAGGAACTTATATAGGGCTGAGGTAGGGGATAGGAATCTTAGGATAGGGTAAGGTGATGTGAGGAGTTAAGGGTCAATAGTATTCCACCAAGCAGGCAGGTAGCTAGGCAGGGGGCAATCTTGCATCAGGTCTGGCTGAGTCACCCCCACATGGAGGTTACAGGTTAGAGACAGGTCACTAAACTCTAGCCAGGCTCAGGAGGTTACACTGGGCCTCACATCCTAGCCCTAAACTCAAGTCAGGCTCAGGAACTTACACTGGGCCTCCCATCCAAGCCTTTCTTAGGCCCAACATATATATTCTTTTTTCTCTTATTGGTTGATGAATAAAACACTGTTGTCCAGTAGCCAGGCAGGAAGTATAGGCAGGGTTACAAGACAAGGAGAAGGCTGGAGAGAGGAGGCAGAAAAGAGGCAACCAAGAGACACCATTCTGCCAAAGGAGTAACATAGTGGATTACTGGTAAGCTACAGTCTCGTGGCAATACATAGATTAATAGAAATGAGTTAATAATTAAGACAGAGGTAGCCAATAAGAAGACCGAGTCACCAGAAAAACATTTTACACTTAATATAAGTCTTTGTGTGTTTATTTGGGGTAAAACAACTGTGTGACTGGGCAGGACAGAAACATCCATCTACAGATGGTTGTGAAAAACCACCAGCTCCGTGGTACATTGAGTATTCCTGGCACCCAGATAGCCCCTGGCACATAGTAGAAGCTAAGGAAAGTCATTGTATGAATGGATAGATAGATAGACAGATAAAGGATACATAAATGACTGGAGAGAAGAAGCAGCTAAGAAATTTATGCAAGAAACTATAAGAGATACCTAAAAACAGAAACTAGATTTAACTGCCAGAGTTAACACAATCAATGAAAGGAGTCCATCTCTCTAAGTCTGGATTGCGTACATGGCGTCTAATTTGTGATTTCCAGATTCCTTGTGTTCACTTGTTTCAAAAACATCTATCAGTCTGACAACTGACATAGAGTCCCTGCTATCTAGACATCAGCTATATAAACTATGCATCCCCACAGAGCTGCAAACACAGACTGCACACCATAGCTCATAGCAATAGATTACAGAGAACTGTTATTACTCTGTCCTTCAACTTGAAGCAAATTCTAAGTGGACAAGTAATCTCTGAACTAAACAAGTGGTTTGAAAACAATTCTGGTGGCTGGAAATAAGTTAAGGTGCTCAAAATTCCCATTAAAGTCAGTGAAGAGGTTGAGTCATGCTGACAACAATATAGAAATCAGACTCTCCGGAATCTGAAATCTCTTGTGTTACATAAGTGAGCCAAGAGTGCTGGGAAGAGAAGCCTCCAAGTGCCTTGTTCAGATGCCTATCTCCAGCTCAGGTGCTATGAAGATTAGCTACCAACGACCTGCTCCTTCGCAGTATTCATCTCTCCCCACATCTGAAGCTCAGCTTTGAGGATTTAATTTCTTCTGCCTTACTCCTTGCACACCCTTAGCTTTCACCTGCCCTATTCGCTCTTACCCAGCACTGATGCTCAGAAGTCTTTTTGCTGTGTGCCACAAACACTGAAGCTCAACGGGACTAGGAAAGAAATCATTCTTCTAACCCTGGACAGGAGCACTCTAACAACGTGTTCCCACCACTAACTTCCCACACGTTAACAAACTCCCCTGGCTTTTTTCCTTCAGATAATCCATTTAAATTGCCAAAAGGGGAGAATATCTCCGACTTTGACAGGGGACAAAACGGAAGGTGTTTTATTGGACCTCGTTTCTGTGCAGAGTTATATACAGAAGTCATACACGTGGAATCAGTGCCTTTCAAGTGTATCCTTAGTACTAGCAGGAGACAGAAGGCCCATGAAAGTGTTTGCTGCATAACAGTAAGCGCAAAAGCTTCCAGTGTGGCTGTATAATGCTCTCTGCCTCAGTCCTAGACGAATCCAGACTAATTATTTACATGATACCACATCAGCTTTTCCTCCTCCGTTTCACCATGTCCTGGTGTATGTATTCCTTCATACACAATTTTGCTCTCAGTTCAGGAACATTTTCACACAAAAACCTTTAGACTACTGCCACATGCTGTGTCACAAGGTAAAAACCCATAGCTGCTAAATGCATTAACTCAGAAATCATAATGGTTTCACTACACTGGATTTATTTCTAGCTCAAATCCCACTGGGCAGATTGAACTCAAAGGTGCTGGTATCCATACTGTCATGCAGGGACCCAGGCTCCTTCCACACTGTTGCTCTTTCATGCTCCATGTCCTGTTTTGTCATGGCAGCCAGTAATAGAGGCAACATATGGAGGAAGAGACAGAGAGAGACCAAAGATCACATGTGATGCTTTCAAAGGCTGGCCTAAATAGTGCTGGCCTTGCTTCTGACAAAGCTCATTCCTCACAACCTAGCCTGATGGTCTAAAGTGTTACGGTGAAGAACAGGACACTCAGTAACCCTGCTCGAAAACAATGGAAAAAAGAGTGAAAGAAAACTGGACAGTCCTTGACCCTCATAACACTGAAGAATAGCAATGACCCAAATGATATCCATCACCTACTGAATACATTCTTTGTACCAGTCCTTGTGACAAGGACTTTAAACCCACTGCCTCCTTAATCACTAATCCTCTCAACAAAGAAAGACTAAGAGACGAGTCTCATTATTGATAACACATGAATGAAGAGTATGAGGGTGAGGGGTAGTTTAACAAAAATCAGAACTTGACTAGGACTGTAGGCCAGATAATGTCTCCGGGACAATATGCTTCGGTGTATTCAAAACCTTTTGTATCCACCTCAGCCACCTGCCCTCTGAACCTCTATATGCACTTTCAGCTTTAGCTCCAGGACAATGACGTCACTTGCTTCCTTAGTCATCTCTTCTTGTCTGGTCTTTCCAATGTAGCTGAATGGACTAATCATTTCTTCACATGCAAATGGTTTTCCATGCTAGCTGCTCCCTCTCTAAATGTGTTCATAGCTGACTGAAAGCTCCAGTATTCTGTTCTAATTAATGGGGCAGGTATAATACAGACATAGACGAACCTACTAATTAATTTTGGTGAAAAGGATGCTCAGTCATACCACAGCTCAACTGTGCTCATTGTAGTGTTACTCATAATAACACTGGAAACAACCTAGATGCCCCTCAACTGAAGAATGGATAAAGAAAACGTGGTACATTTACACAATGGAGACTTACTCAACTGTAAAAGACAATGGCTTCATGAAATTTTCAGGCAAGCATATGGAACTAGAAAAAAAAATCATCCTGAGTGAGGTAACCCAAACCCAGAAAGACAAACATGGTATGTGCTCACTCACAAGCACATATTAGCTGTAAAGAATAATAAGGAGGGCCCTAAGAGGGACACATGGATTTCTCTGGAAAGAGGAAATAAAAGAAATATCATGGGGGAGTGTGGATGGGAACATGAGGGATTAGGTTGGGTAGATTGGTGGCAGAATGGAGGGAGAGAGTAATGAAAGAGAAGTCTCGATGGGGAAGCGCATTTTGGGGTCAGGAAGAAACCTGGTGCCAGGGAAACTCCCTGGAATCCACCAGGATGACCCCAGCTAAGACTCCTCACAATAGTAAAGAGGGTGACTGAACTGGCCATCTCCTGTAATCACATTGGTAACTACCCTAACTGTCCTCAGAGAGCCCTCTCCATTGATGGAAACACATGCAGAGATCCACAGCCAAAGTCTGGGCAAGCTTTGGGAATACTGTTTAAGAGATGGAGGAAAGATTGTACAAGCTAGGGATATCAAGGTCATCACAAGGGAACCCACAGAAATGACTACTCTGGCATTGATAACGAGCTCACAAACTCTGTACTGACAGAGCTAGGAAGCTTGTATGAGACTGGCCTAGATCCTCTACATATGTGTGACAGTTGTGTAGCTTGGTCTATTTGTGAAACTCCTAGCAGTAGAATTGGTGCCTGTCCCTAACAGAACCTATTCCTAATTCTGAGTTGCCTTGCCCAGCCTTGATACAGGGAGAAGCTAAGTCCTACCTCACTTGATATGCCATGCTTTATTGATACCCATGGGAGGCCTGCCCCTTTCTGAACAGAAACAGAGGAACAGAGGACTAGAGGGAGCAGGGGGGCAGTGGGGGGAGGTGAGGAGGGAGAGGAGGGATGGAAAACTGAGGATAGGCTGTAAAATGAAAATTTTTAATTAATAATAAAAATTAATTTTGGTGGGAGGAATAGTTTCTGAGCTTTCGGGCAACCACAAAAATCACTCTCAATTGAGCACAACTTGTCTCCCTCTAGCCCTTGGGCAGAGATTGCATGATCTGGCAATAACCCATAGCATCTATATCTATATCATTTATACATATATATACACATACATATATGATATATATATGTATATATATCAACTATGCCTATTTTTTCCTTTCCTCCCTCTTTTGCCACAAACAAAACCAAAACTTCCCAGAAAGAGCTTCTCATTCTCTAAATGCCGTAACCTTACACATATGGATTACATCACCATACACATGAGAAATAATAGAGAAGGTAATAGGATGATATTAACTCTAACTGCTGTGACCTGGGTTTCCTGGAATGGTGCTTAAGTGTTGCCCTGGGATGGAACTGAAGCTGAATAAAAGACATTAGAGACAAAGGGGGAAAAGTGGTTGGTTGCAGCTTTTGAACTAATTCCCAGATTCCCATCCTCCTCCAAATAAAGACAGTGCAGCCTGAGGCCATGTGATTTCAAACCAGCTAAGTGAGCCTGAAGCATCCTTCTCGGAGCACTGAAATTCACAGCAGGCTCCAGAGAGCCCTTTAATGGATTCAAGTTTTAGACTCAAATGCAAAGGTGAACTCACAGAGGCTTCTCTAAACCTGAAGCTGTTAAACAGGCGAGAACAAAAGCTCACCCAGAGCTCTTTCAAGCTGCTCCCAGCTGCACCAAGGCTTTTCCCCACACAGACATGCTTTTGGAGGAGCAGACAAGGCTCTTCTGTTTAAAGGCAGGCAGGATTTTTGGAGGCCCCGTGTTGTGAGAAAACACAAGTCTCACACAGCACATTTTCGGTGGCTTTCTTTACACCACTAAAGAGGAAGTTGTCTGGGTTGTCGGATCAGAATTGTAGATGGCTGTATTTCTGATGAAAGCATTGCAACTGTTTTAAGAGGACAACGCCATAGTAATGAGGGCAGCTATGGTACAATCTTCTGAACAGGGGAAACCATGAGGAAAGCAAACCTCAGGAATCTGGTTCTTTCCTACAGTTTAGGCTTTGTGCACAGAAACCTCTTCAGCTTGGATATCACTCATTAATGTCTCGCACCCAAACTGCTCTGCAGTTAAAAACGTTTTGAGATCACATGACAACACAACTGGAAAATTCCACAGCTGAGTTCATGTGAAGCCAAAATGCAGATGTACAATAAATTTATATAAAAAGCACATATAGTACAATATAATGTATAATGCATATATGTGTATTAGTTGCATAAAATTCCCTTCTGGTTATGTGTTCAAGGTTGCATAAACTATAAATAAATTTTTGTATTTGGATTTCAGTCTCATCCATGAGATATTTCATTATATATGGAAATTTTCCAAAGTCTGGAAACATTACAAATCTGAAACACTTATGCTCCAGGAACTTTGGATAAAGATCACTCACTGTGTATCCTAAAAAAGCCTGAAGAGGTTTTTGCAAGAGAATTCAAAAGGTAAAACATGTGATTGCAAATGGACCTCTGACTGAGACTGATCTCTGTTCTCTGCACACCAGAGGAAGGGGGTCTTCCCAAAATATCCCGGGGACACAGGGGTGCAAACAGAGTCAGAACCAGCTCTGGGAATCGCGATTGGAGTGGCCTTGGGCAAGTCACTTTACCTCATGATCTTGATCTGTGAAATGCTACCAATAATACTAACTGCCATTTCATGAATACATTTCGGGGGGGGGGGGGGGATGTGTATGTGTATCCTGTACAAGCCACTCCCTAACTGATGGAACTAGCGCCAAGATTGGAAGAAAAGTAACACAAGACAGCACTGGCTATACTGACATGAAACTCAGTCTGGCATCCTGACGACCCAAGAAAGGGCCTCAGGGTACCAGATAACCGCATACTGATGAAGACTTCTGCTTTGTCAATCTGAAAACAGACTCCTGGCTTATCTCCACAGTTCTAATGCTTAGAATATAGAGACAATAAATGCATAGGGAATGCCCAGGTATCTGAGCGAGTGATTGACATCACCGTCTCATAAATCTTGTGCCAAATTTAACTCGGTTTCTTCAGCCTCCCCCCTCAGCAAGTCCACACTGCAGAACGGAAGGCGTGGAGTGTCCATCTGCTGTGGTTAAAAGTGAGGCAAATCTGGCAGAAATGACCAGCGTATGCCTGCCTTGCCTTCTGAGTCTCTTTCACAAATTCTCCAGACTTCCAAAATTAAATAAGACAAAGATAACTGCCAATTTGGTGGGATTCTATTGTCTGACAAACCCATACTGTGCTTGTTAGCTAATACTTTGTTGATAAATTATGAAAAGGCCACAGCTGATTAATTGGCACCTGTGTATCTAGCCTGCTTTCCAGCCTCCCAAGCCCCCAAGCATGCTAAGGTTGCTTTTCCCATTGTGTTCTGGAGGGGTGTGCCGAGCAGGACTGGGCTGTTAACAGGCTGCCTTTGCGGACCCTCCTCCTCTTCACTCTAATGCCAACAGAGATTTGCTGCAAACACAGAGCGCTGCAATGCAGTATTTTCCTCTGTAACTTTGAAGCTGTATTAAAGACCGTGGGTGTATAGAGTAGGCATGTTGTTTTCCATGTTCAAAAACGATTTAAATGGCAGAACTGTTAAGGGAGGCAGATGAATTATAGCCAGCTCAACAGCACTATTCCAGTCATAACGGTATTTTGCGGATCTAAATTATTTTAGGTTCTCCTGAAAACTGTGCAGCTCTTCCCGGGCGGGATGGCGGGGTGGGGGTGGGGGAAAGGGACACGACTGGAACCCTTTGGTATAATTTTAACAAACAAAGCTAGTTATTTACCAACAACAGAACAGCACAACAGCATGGCTGATCCTTTCGGACCACAGGAAGAAAACTGATACAGCATCAGTATGGAATGCAGAGTCCAACAATGGAAAATTCCAAGCCACTCCCCCTCCTAGAGGTCATTTGATCTACTCCCACGGATGCTAAGCACGGGAATTCTAATTCCTCACTGGGGACTAGTGTTCTGCTCAGTGCTATCTGCTTCTGAACATGGCATATTCCACGCTCTGCACTGCTGCTTTTCCACACCAGCTTGTTCTTTCTTAGTCTTGCCTGCACTCTCCTTCATACACTGCTAAAAACTCTCCCATTTCCATATGATAAAAATATGTTCTTACCACTTAGGAGAATATACCTCGGCTACGGATGCCAAGGTCCTGCTTTCAGACATCAGAGGACAGTAAAGATGAAGGGAAAGCTCGGCAGCAGCGGAGCTCAGTGTCATGAGGGATTATGGAAATGCTAGAGGAAGAAAAATACTGGGTTCTTTGTCCACTTGCTTTCATTTAGGAGATCTCTATGGTCTGCTGCAGAGATAGAGTTTGATCCTGCACTTTGGAAGGTAGATATTCAAGAATCCATTAACCCCTCTAACCCCTCAGTGAGATAAGTAGCCAAATATATGAACCTGACTTTGTAAATGTGGAAAGGACTACTAATAGGCTAAGAAACATAACAAAAACTGCTTAGCAAATTAATGCAGTAAACTCTCTCTGTTTGTGTGTGTGTGTGTGTGTGTGTTGTGTGTGGGAGCACTCGCGCATGCACTCTATTAAGAATCATTGTTTTATTTTTCTATTATTTTTCTTATTGCCCCACTATTTTTGTTGTTGTTTCTCTTTCCTGAAGTCTGGGAATGATCTGAACATGATGAAATAGTCTATTTTCATTTACATGGATGTTTCTTGCTTTTGTTCTTTGCATGGCCTGTATGTATGTAAACACATATAGAATTTTTGTAAGAACTCAGACTTGCCAGCATCTGCCCATTTCCAAACACGCAGCAATCTTAATGAGAGTAAGAATAGCTTCAAATATGTCTTCCAGGGATAATCAGTCTTGGATTTCTTGCTTTCTTCTTAAATGTATCTCCCTCTCCTGTCATCTCTCCTACCCATCACCAAGCCAGGTCTATGAAACAGTCACATGGTTAGTTCACATCATCTCATATCAGGGGTAAAATGCAGAATTTTTAATTAACCTCCCCCTTTCCTCACAACAGCTAGATTCTTTCCTGAATGTTAGATGGTAACTTCTCTTTTTACACTAATGTCTGGAGAGGCTTTTCACAGAAACCAATCACTCCCTAAGTAAGCTTTCTGCTCTCTTCTTGTCAAATTGTTTTTCCATGGAGTACTTCAAATGACCTTCTCAAGTGTCATACCTGAATTGATTCACAGACATCTGTGAGAGCAGCCACATACAGATGTGAGACTATATAGCTCCTTGGCCTAGGCATCCCATGAATGTAGCAACTGCTTAAACTAACTGGGCTATAATAATATTGGCAAGTTTATAGAATATTTTATGTGCAAGGTAATGACTGTCTAAAATGGTCACCTTGACCTTTTCCTGCCCCTTGATTCTTTTTGCCTATGATTAAAAGGCAAAGGACATGAAATCTCTTATTCTTAGAGGTAAATAAATCATCAGTAGAGAGACTGCAGCAGAATCCTGGCTGCAGCAGTGCCTACCCACATTGCCACAGGTCCTCTGTGGGAGTTCTGACACACACTCTGCTAGCCACAGAGTGAAGAGCAGCCAAGCATTCACCACATCATGCATTTGAATTCCGCACTAGGTACCTTTAGGTTGGTGACACCACCCTCCCATCCCCTCTTCAGAGTTCTGATGCTGTGCTCTCCATGTCAACTCTCTGTAGCTAGAAGATATGAAGCTGCTAGAGGCACTGCCTGTTGTCCGCAGTAATTATCCAGTGCAGCCAGACTTGTGGCCCCAGAAGTGCTCTCTCAAATAGGGTTCATGCTTGTTGCCCAGTAAGTCAGAACTACAGGAACCGCATGCTCCCTATCCCATCAATATCCAGATTTATCTTCCTTGAATGTTTGTTCTGAGGAGTGCTTCATACTTGGATTTATAATGCAGGTTTAATATCTCCCGATTCCTTTCTATGCTTTATGCTCTTTGCATTAAGAGATTCTTCTCTTTCTTTCATGTATACAGGGACTGCTTCGTGTGGACAAGTACATGTATGTGTACAAGTGAGAATGTGTGTTCAGGTGTATGTGGAGGCTCAAGCTTTATAGTGGGTGCTGTTTTAAGGCACCATCCACTTTGTTTTGAGGTAGTGACTCCAAGGTCTGAGGCTCGCCCACTGTAAGGCTGCTAAACCAATAAACCTCAACCGCCTTCCTATCTCCACTTCCACAATGCTGGGGTCATAAGCACATGCCACTAAGCAGGGCTTCTGGCCCAGGTGCTGGGGATCAAGCTCACATCATCACAGTTGCACCTCAATCACTTTACCAACTGAGATATCGCCCAAGCCCCTGTTTTGCTTTCTACATTCGTTCAACATTTGTGATTGATCAAAAGTGGTCAGACTGAGGGAAGGCGGGCCAAAGAAGTCCTTCCAGACAAGGAGCCCTAACTAGCAGAAAGAGATAAAGTTGAGAAATTAAATGTGAATGCTTTTCCTTTCTTGGGATAGAACTCTATGCAGAGGCAAAGTAGAAGCATCCAGAAAATTAGGAGATGCCAACACAAACATCAAGAGAGGTCATATGACCCTCCCAAGTCTGACGTGTATGTGAGGGTTTCCAGGGATTCCTATAGTCGGCCTTACACAGGAGCAAATCAGAACACTAGACAGGGGCAATGGCTCTGAGTGAGGGGCAGGGGTGCCTTCCTACACCTACCGGGTTCCTAGAAAACCATTTGGCTCCATTTGTGCTAACAGTCCTATGGAGACTACACACTTGCTGAAGGTGTTGAAACAGCAGTGAACCATGATTACCAGAAAGTAATTGTGTTAAGTGACAACTTTTAACCACTAAAACCAGCTAGAGATACCAACCTAGAGAGGTGTGCAGCACTTAGCAAGCCTACTAGGACAAAAATGTTGTGGTGTACTCCTACCTCTCCTCACTGATGCATCATGGTTAAGCTTCAGAAGTCACCTCAACAAGGGACAGAGGCAGGATGAAGGAGTTCACGGAAAGGACCAGTGTGGGAGAGATGAACTAGAAAAGGTTTTTTTTCTGTGTCTAATGAATAAATAAAACTTAAGATTGGTAAATCCTATTGTTCTATAGAAACTGCAGAAAAAAATATCTCTCATGACTGAAAGGAGACATATAAGGCTTCATTACAGATTTGTTGTTGTACAAAGTTCATATTTAACCAAATGTCTCACAAAAGAAAGCTAAATTCTGTAGTTAGACATGGAAATGTACAGTTTTAACCTATACCTGAGAGGCTTCAGAAGGGAAAGCACTAATCTAAGACAGTGTCTCAAAAATAAAATAACTTTAAAAGAAGGGAAATCCCATATACACCATGATAGATAGATGAGTATTATAAACAATATTATGCAAACAGTTGTAAAATAAACATATGCACACTAAATCACTTGCATTAACTTTCAAACATGTAGAACCGTAAAATACTTGGGAGCATTTCCTCTGGAGCTTTATGTGAGCCCAGTACTCTTCTAAGATTTTCCATATACTAAATTACATATACTAGATTATTCTCTTTAACCTTAAGATATTGGCAATGTGAGCACTCCAACTGCATAAATATATTTTAAAAACCAAATTCTGTATGAAGAGGTTAAGTGATTTCTAAAGGAATTAGAGCTGATACCTGGGATCTCTGGGGTTCAACTCTAAAGACAGTTTGATTGCAGAGCCTGTGCCCTTAACCACTGTGTTTAACTGCCCTCAGTCTCTAACATGTGAAGCTAAAACAAAGAAAGGCAGGGAAGGCGGAGTGTGTATGGAATCACATGGCAAATATCAGAACAGATTTAACGCCCGATGCAAGGAAAAACAACTGTGTGGGGACAAGAGGAAGGAAGGCTTTGAGGACGGATGTCATCTTATTTCCTAGGTGCAGTGATGCTCGTCCTATTATCCATTGTCCTTTATTACAATGTATCTGAAATATATTACTGGAAATTATCAGGTAGCTATGTTTTCTTTCCATACTTCGGCGTACAGTGTGCTAAGCTAAGGTGTTTTTATACGTGGTAATATCTCCCAGGTTCTGCAGTGCTATCTCCTGGGTTCTGCTAGATTATGAAATCTGGGTTCACATCAGGGTAAAGTCTGGAAAAGGCTGTTTAGTGTCAGTAAAGCGAACAAGAGTGGAGAAGAAAGTCAAACTGCCCTTCAGTAGTGGCCCAAGTGAGGTGAAGTTCAGGGGTATCACTCAAACCAGATTCAGCATTTGGAAGCACACAGTTGAGAACAGATGTCACAGTAGGGCAGAAATGTCTGTGAGTTTCTCTGCGAGATATATAAGACTCCAGCCCAAGAAGTAACCAAGTGAATGGAGCCAGAAGCAATGACTGTGCAAGGTGAGATCTGAGACATTTCCCCTTGTCGCAGATCACCTCAGGCAGCAGTCTTGTCCAATGTCCTGCCTCAGATCCAATATCCCTTCTCATGCAGCCTGGAATATCAGCTTCATCAAATGAAACCTAAAGCATCCATTCAGCGAGGGGGCCCTCGGATACCATAAAGAAGACAGTTGGTGAGGGGCAGGACCTGCTCTCTGACTCTCACGACCCCAAGGCCAACTCTCCTGCCCTCACTGGCTGCAGCACACAGGAGTGTAGGCCCTGTACCTCACTCGGGAAGCACACTAGAGGTGACTGTGTTGATGAGGGCACAGGTGAGGCTGTCCTGTGGACATGACAGCAGGAGAGTGGCACCTGCCCCCTCCCTGGTGTGCCTTGTGGTGGCATAGATTAGGGAAATGTGCCCCCACTCATTGCCAACTGCAGCAGAAGGAAGAGCTGGCATTGGGGGCATGAGAACATGAGAGCTGGCCCTGTCCCTCACCAACGGCAGCAATTGGGAGAGCGGGCCATATAACTCGCCTGGACAAAACAGTAGAGCTGGTCCTAGAGATGTGAAATCAGGAAAGCTGGGCTGGAAGTCTGAGAACAGAAGTGGCCCCACTCCTTGCTGCCTACTGCAGGGGATGAACTAGCTGGGGCAGGGCTGGGAGCCGGTCCTGGTGGGGACATTGAGGGACAGCTAACAGTCTGACCAACCCAGCTACTGCCCAGGTCCAGTGTAGTGACATATTATTTATGATTTATTAGAGCTTGTCTGAGGATTCAGAAAGCAAAGTCAGCCACAAGATACAGAAGCCAGGCACATGCCTTTAATCCCAGCAGCCAGAAGCTAGGAGCTAGGGGTACACACACACTTTTAATCCTAGGACTCAGGGTTAAGACTAGATGGATCTCTGAGTCCGAGGCCACCCAGATCTCCACAGGAGTGAATCAGTCTAAAAGAGAATTAAAGCTCACACATTTAATCCCAACATTAGGGAAGTATGTAAGACTGAAGCAAGGTCTCAGAGAGGCATTCATTCTCCAGCCACACTGAGGAAAGATTACAGTTTGGGGCTTGGTGAGAGTTCTTGGAGACAGGATCAGCCCATTCAGCCTGAGGTAGAGGTAAGAAGCTAGTGGGCTGTTGCTTTGCTTTTCTAATATTCGGCTTGAAGCTTGAACCCCAATATCAGTCTCTGGATCATTTATTTATTCGTGTTACACACAGAACCAGGACTATGAATTAGCCCACCCCAACATCTACCTCATCGATGAACTGCTGGAGCAAGTGAAGGGACCATATCTTCAGATCCAAAGCTGCAGGATCTCCATGACACAGGACAACAGCAGGAAAATCAGGAGGAGTCCCAGTGAGGGCCCAATAGTATCGGTGCAGCAGAAATCAGAGGCCTCGAACCAGACCAATGACTCATTGCAATGAACACTTACAAGTAAAACTGTGTGGACTAAAGGGTATACTGTGTGTCTCCCTGGGCCACCCTACAGCTTCCATACCAATTTTGTTGTTTTGTTTTTTAGGTTTTTGTTTTGTCTTTTGGCTATACTTTTACATTTTGTTTTGTTTGGAGACAGTCACAAGGGCAGAGAGGACCCAGAGGAGAGGGGACACAGAGATGAGTGGGATCAGGATGTACGTGAAATTTTACAAAGAATCAATAAAAAGTTAAAATAATAATAATATTTTACCCTATAGGGGTAATAAAATAAAAATAATACCCTATAGGGGGTGTCTTGGGGGCCCAGGGTTGAAGACCCAGACAGAAAAGGTGAACAGGTAAACAGTCAACTTGGTGTATATATGAAAACAGCCACTGTAGTATCTAGTAGATACCATTTTCTGACCTCTTGTGGATAAAGAAAAGAAAAAAATGCTGGTACTCCAATCTGGAAAACTACGTAGGAATTTTTCCATCCTCACTATATAGATGAGTCTCAGCCTTGTCCCAACCTTCACACTGATCTGAAAGTTGTTTTTTATTATGTTTCAAGAGAGGATCATGCTTACCAATATGGCAAAAACATTTCCACCAAGCTCTGTGATGCTTTCCAATCTCGGATTCCAGCTCCAGCTCTTGACTTCAGTGTACAAGGAATGTTTGCTGCCAACCAAAGTACAAAACCAAGGTGAACACAAAGAAAGAAGGATAAAGGAGAAAAGAAAGGAGGAAACAGCAGTATTTCACTGGCAAGGTAAAAGTTCCAAACACTACTTTCTGCTTAATGAAACATGGTTTTCAGTCTTATACACATACATACAACTGTTTGGGTTTTTTTCACCCTTCTTTTCCTCTGGTATAATCTCTGGTCTCTGTCTCAACACTTCTCTGCGTCATCAGGCATGTAGGATCAATGTGGTTTCCATCCTTTCTCAGACTGCTAAATTCTCTGTACCTAGAACTACAGGAAAAACATTGAAAAGGGTCCAAAATAATTTTTAAAAAGTGACAATATAGGAAGGGGGAAGAATAGAGAAAACAGTAGCATCAGTTTAAAAGGTAAGTAAATAAATGAATAAATTTGTGTAAGAAAGAGAAACTGGGTAAATTACAGCTTCTCTGGATGGGTAACTGGCGAGGGGGCTGGTCCTTCTGTTCTGGAAGTGTGGTTCTAATTTTCCCAGACACTGAAGGACTGTTCTCACCCCCACCCCCACAGCAGTGCTCTCTGAGATGTTACAAGATGAGAACAGATTAACACCTGAAGAAGATGGAAAAGATTTGCATCTGGAGGGGCTGATGTCTCCAAACAGTGGGGCTGGGTTCTCCCAGAGATTCCAGCCAGTGTCCACAGCATTTCTGGGGCTTGTAATTCTCCTCATTAGGACCAATGTATGTGTACTAAGGAGGCAAGCAAGCAACCCTACCCCTGGGAGCCTTGTCCCAAACCCTTTCTCTACCTAACTACATTGTAACAGCGGTTCTGAACAAGAAGTAACCAATCCATAATGGTAACATTGAAACACCTGGAGTCAAGTTCAGTAGCAAATGGCAGAGAATTTCCACAAAAACCCTCAGTGGTGCTTATGATGATGAATTTTGTCTGTTAATTTACAGAGGAATCAACTAGGATATGCACCTCTGTGAGGGGATTCTGGAAGGGGAAAGACCCTAGCCCAGAGCAAAGCAGAATTTTTTTCTCTTTTTTTTATTAATTTAATTTTTACATTCCAATCCCAATTCCCCCTCCCTCCTTTCCTCCCGCTCCCTCCACTACCCCCCTTCTCCTATCTGCTCCGCAGAAAGGGTAAGGCCTCCCCTAGGAAGTCTGCTAAGTCTGTCCCATAATCTAGTTGAGGCAGGACCAAGGCACCTCTCCATCCCCACATCCCTGTGGCTAGTCTGGGCAAGGTATCTCTCTATATAGAATGGGTCCACTAAGTCAGTTTGTGCATTAGTGTTAGATTTTGGACGAACTGCCAGTGACCTCGTATATTGTCCCAGTCACACCATTGTCACCTATATTAAGGGAGTCTAGTTCGGTCTTATGCAGGTTCCCCATTTATCAGACCTGAGTCAGTGATGTCTCTCTCACTAGGTTGGATCAGCTGATTCTGTGGGTTTCTCCATCATGGTCTTGACGGCTTTGCTCATATTATCGCTCCTCCCTCACTTCGATTGTACTCCAGGAGCTTGGCCCATTGGTTAGTTGTGGATTTCTGCATCTGCTTCTGGAAGAGGGTGCAAGCTTCTCTGGGGTGATCGATTGTTGGCTGGGTATCTTTTGCTTTATGTCTGATATCCATTTATGAGTGAGTACATAATATATTTGTCTTTCCGGTTTTGGGTTACCTCATTTATGATGTGTTTGTCTAGTTCTGCCCATTTGGCAGGTAGGCAGCACTTTTTCACAGAGACCCTGATTTATGGAGTCAGAGGGGAAAGCAGAGCCGCCTTCACCAGCCTGCCAGCCTTTGCCCCCTGCTGTGAGCACATCAACTGTTGATGCTGCTGGGGTCATTCTTTGCTGACAATGGAATGTAGCGTTTCCTGCCTTCTAACATGAACTGAGTACTAGAAATGTTCCAGGCCTGCAGTCAAAGATTGGCACTGCTAAGCCGTCCAGCTTCAAGGATGGAGAAGCTACTGGTCTCTCCATCTGCAGCATGCAAAACGTCACTGTTGAACAACTCAGCATGTGTTGTAAAATACAATCTAACAAATTGCCCCTTTGTAATAGGAAAACAAAACGTATCAGGAAGTAGAGATGTCGCTGGGATAAAACTCTGCCTTTGCACTTGATTGGCAGGAAGAATGTGAGAAACTTTGAAACTTCAGGCTAGAAAAGCCTTATACTGTAATCACAGAATGTTTGGGCAATTCTGGTGAGATCCTGTAAAACAAGAACGCTGAGAGGAACACTGATCATGGAGGCTCAGTTCAGGAGGTCTCAAGGTTTTATTAGGAAATGATGTAGAGCCCAATCTTGCTATATTGTAGCAAAGATTCTGGCTGTTCTTCTGTCCTGAGAACCTGCATGAGACTCAATTAAACAACAATGGACTTTTTTTTCCTTTTTTTTTAGAATCCTAAAACAGTATCCTAAAATGACTTTTCTTTCTTGCCTGCCAGTTCCCAAATAACTGACTTGGAGTCTTCTTAGTATTAATTATAAATGCTTGGCCAATAGTTCAGGCTTGTTACTAACTAGCTCTTACATTTTGAGTTAACCCATATCCCTTATTTAAGTTCTACCACATGGCTCATGGCTTGTTGCCTCATTTCATATACATCTTGCTTCCTCTTTGTCTGGTTGGTGATTCCTCTAATGTTATCCTTCTTCTTCCCAACATTCTGTTTGTCTCTCCCCCTCACCTTATTGGTAAGTATAGGATCCCCAGCTATTGGTTTTTCTGTCAATATATTAAGCCAAGTCAAACCAAATTAATAAAACCAGATTTAATAAACAGAGCAAAGCAGAGCACTTCCGGGTGATTCTCAGGAAGACAAGAGTGCAAGTGTGTGGGAGATCTATGGGCCAGATCTTAAGTACCCTGAAGGTGTGGTCTTGAGCATCTCTCAGGAGAGGAGCCTCTGATGACAGACTTTCTCAGAAGTAGGGTCTGGAATGGGAGGAGTGGGGTTGGATGGAGCTTCCCAGCATCCCAACCTTTTGGGGTATAACTGGGCACAGGTTCAAGACTGGCTACTTCCTGCTGGCAAGGAATGATGTGGGGAGATGGTACTTGGTAGGCTCACTCTTAGCAGGAGCTATGGGTGAAGAAGTATTCAGCTAGCTGCCATCCTGGAGACCTCAGGCATCTGTTCCTTGAGGGCACTAAGAAGGCAGGTTGCTGAGAGAAAAAAATTGATTGTTATCATGGACCCTATGTATAGGAAAGACTGCCAGAAAGAAGGGAATGGAGAAGTACCCAGATTGTATAAAAGAGACAAGGGTGAATGGGTGAGTGAGCCAGACGAAAGAGTAGATATGCCCTTGAATCTGGAGAGACGGCACCAGCACTCATGTCCCAGGAGCTTGGGGGAATGGCGTGCCAAATCAAGAATGATGTGTTCTTCAGCAGTACGTGAGCCATCACATCTGCTGTTTCTCTGGGGGTGGGAAATGCCTCTATCCATCCTGTAAAGTGTCAGCGAGGGTTAGGAGACAACGGAATTGTTTTGTGAGTGGGCATGTGGGTGAAGTCAACCTGCCAGTTCTCACCTGCTTGGCATCCTTGGTTGGTGTCCTTGGAGTTGGTGCAAGGACTGTGCATATGGAGGGACCCCTGCAGGTTTGGTCTTGGCACAGACAGGAGGAGTGGACCTGCAGAATACGAGCTGGAAGATGAGTGGGGTCAAAGAGGGGCTCTAGAGACTGATAATAGTTTCTATCAGGTAGATTTCTTGGCACAGTACCAGAGGTCTTCCGAGGAACCGGCAAGTACCTGTAAAACAGTTGGAACACATTTAGATCATAGCAAAAGGCTATGGCTTTGGGTTGAAAGGCATGAACATTTTTCCTAGACTCTAGTTTCAGACTAATAAAACACACCTGTCTATACTTTTAACAGGAAACTTAACTAATGAGCTACCAAGGACATTGTAGCCTTGGGTCAGGAGACAGCTATTAAACTGGTAAGACTATCAGTACCATAGTCATTAAACACCATCAAGAAGAAGCCAGACAGCTTTCTAGCTACCTGGCAGCAATCCCGGTCCCTCCATGGTCACTGGGGACAGAAGTCCCAAAGGCAGAACCAGTCTTTTGTTCATAACCCCAGGAGATCTGACAGACTTTCCTGTGGGGTAGGAATTTGGAGAGAGTGGTCAACCTTGCCTTGCAAAGTGAGTCAATTGATCTCTCAGGATCCTGTCATCCAATTTGAGCAGGGTCTTGGCAGTAGTTTAAAATAAAAGCAGTTTTCTGCTGCATTGCTGGCTTTGCCACATTTAAAGCAAGGCTTCCAGGTAGAAGTTCGTATGCAGCTATCCATCTTCCTTGGAGGAGATACGGGATGCCTTCAGGAGCTGGCATGTCTCTATCATGAAAAGCTTTTTATTAAATGCCATATTCTCAGATCTCTGAAGGTATCTGAGAATCAGGGTATACTTATCTGTTAGGTAAGTCTGAATTAGACAAATGTTGTTTACGCTTAACTTTGAGAGCATATATAAGTTAAATCTGGACATACAGTTTATCCACTTACAGTTCACCAAGTTAGTAAAAGCAAGAAGATTAGATATTCCAGTCTCTAGTTTTCATAAGGCAAAACTAAGATTTAACATTGTAACAGTTTAGTGTTTTTTTTAATCAATATTAAAGGATTTACTCTTAGGTTACAAAATCTGGCTGCCAGCAAGATTTTGTACATAAATTTGTGGAGGTGTAGCTTTAAAACTTCAGTAAGCCAACATTGTTTTAAATCCTATCTTTCATCAACCTTAATTTTGGGACAGGACAGAAATTATCATATAGAAATCTATCCTAACCTAAAACATATTGGAGACCTAATATCTCCTTGGTGGGATCACCCTATGTGGTCACCATGTAGTCCCCATGTGGTTAAGAAGGCGGTGAAGTCATAAGGCCTCCCTCTTTTTTACTGTTAATCAAAATGGTGGTTGGTCAGGTATGTGTACTTTTCCATAGCAGTTCCAGTTTGAATTTATCAGGGTTTTTGTTGTTGTTGTTGTTTGTCGCACCCACCTCGACCAGCAAGGAAGACGCAATGCTCAGACTCTTCTTTAAGCAGTTTATTCAGGAACCTTGAACAATCTTCTGACCCCGGGGAGTGCCCACCCACAGCTTAAAAAGGCCCTTGGGCCGCCAACCCCAGTAAACCATGTGGCGACAGCAGATAGGTCCACATACGAGGAAGCAAGCCTGATATCCAGCCTTGACCAAATAAGGAGTTGTTTATCACAGACAGCACTTGCTGTTGGGCTAGCAGAAGGCAGAAGCCAGCACCATCTTAAGGGTGTGGCACTTTGCAGCTCTCTACAGTTCCCCCTTTTTTGTTTTATTGTCGTTGTTGTTTTGTTTGTTCATTTTGGTTTTTCGAGACAGGGTTTCTCTGTATTGTTTCGGAGGCTGTCCTGGAACTTGCTCTGTAGACCAGGCAGGCCCCAACGAGCTCACAGAGATCTGCCTGCCTCTGCCTCCCAAGTGTTGGGATTAAAGGCGTGCACCACCAATGCCCAGCTGGAATTACCAGTTTTATGTTTAACCATACCTAATTTATTAGCTGTTTTCCTGTATAAAAAGGAAGAACAGCATAAAATAGCTTTCTCTGCCATCACATCAGATTCAGCAAAGTCTAGGGGCAAATTACTTATCCTGTTCAGCTATTGGCCAGACAGCTTCTTTATTAAACCAATCACAGTGGCATATATTCACACAGTGTAAAGGAATGCTCCACACAGTGTAGCACCAGCCGGGAAGGAGAGGGTTCTGAGTGGGCAGCACCAACTGGTGTATGTGTAGGGTAGGTTCTGAGCAGGCTGTGCCATCCTATGGGGGGGGGGGCTGGGCAGGCTGTGTCACCCTGGCCAGGGCGGGGGCAGGGGCGGGGGCGGGGGGGGGGAGGGGAGGGCAGGGACGGGGCCGGGGACGGGGGCGGGGAGACCCGGACTTACTAAAAAGGAAGAAGAGCTGAGCAGCAAGCACCTCTGGCCTCTCTCTGCATTCCGAATGCAAGTCCATGTGGCTGCCTCAAGGATGTCGCCACGCCTCCCCACGATGGACTAAGCAACAATAAATACTTCCTTAAGTTGCTTTTGGCGGGTATTTGTCTCAGTACTCTCACACTTCACCGAGTACCGAGTATACCTCCACAAGATGGCGAAATCATGATTCGGAGAACCAAAAATGCTGTTTGAGTGACTGGAGCCAAGTACTGGAAACTCAGGGAGAAAAAAAAATTAAGTGTATGTCACATTTCTCTTCTTTAAAATCCATGTAACAAATTTGTAGCATACATATGAGAATATAGTTATAAAAGTACTTGCAAAAATACACAAGCTGGACTTGGTAGCATATACTTGCAATAGCAGCACTTTGAGGAGTTGCAAGTTCAACACTAACCTGAAATACACAATGAGTTCAAGACTGTTCTTGGGAGAGACATGTAAGACCTTACTTCAAAAGTTGAAAAATACAGAAATATGTAGTAGCACTAATTTTGTGACCTGAAGGAATAAAGAACTCCCTACATATATAAAGAATAAAGCAAATATTTAATTAACTTTTAAAACATTTGTATGGTTCTTTCTAGGAGAAAACAGTTTCATATCCCTGTGAAAATGTTTTTGTTTCCCTATGGGAGAAATATGATGTACGAGACGAAAAACAGGTTTCTGTGGCACTATTACGTAGAAAGAATCGCATTAAAATATTTCCCTTCATCGAAGTTCTTTAAAATACCCCAAATCTCATTATTTCTGCTAACTTACCGAGCAGAGAAAGTAAACTGTAATTTATACGCCAATGTCTGCTTAAAACAACCACTTACTATCTAAAAGACAAGTATCTACTTATTCAGTCAAATTTATCTAATTGAATTACACTGTATTCAGGTCCACTAATTAAAACTTGAGTTCTTGCCGGGTGGTGGTGGCACATGCCTTTAATCCCAGCACTCGGGAGGCAGAGGCAGGCGGATCTCTGTGAATTCGAGGCCAGGCTGGACCGACAGCCTCCAAAACAATACAGAGAAACCCTGTCTCATAAAAAAAAAACAAAAAACAAAACAAAACAAAACAACAACAAAAAAAACTTGAGTTCCTGTCTCTAATATAAAAGGGATTTTGTTTGAGACAGAACATCAGTTCAGGTGAAAAGAAGGGAAGCGAGAGCATCCTTGTTTCAAATGAGAAGACCAGAGCATCCTTAGTTCAGGTAAATACTTCAATAGCATTGTACTCTTTTTTTTTTTTTGAAGGGTGTACATTAGCTGAATTTTATGTTTTTATTCTCTCTCAGATTTTAGTTCATATTTATACCTTTATGTTTTTATGATAAGACCACAGACTGTGAATTAATCTATGTAAATGGAATAGTACTTCACAGAAATGAATGTCCTCATGAATCCCAGAACTCACAGAGATGAAAAGACTATGTTTAATAATACAACATTAAATTACTCTGCACCTGTAATTGTCCTGCCTCCTTTTGCTGATGTGAATGATGATAAGGAAGATCTCCTCAGACGGGGTCCACTGTCTTTCAAAATCTGGGTGGGTGGGTGGGTGGGTCATTTTCAATTTAGTTGAACGGCCCTACCAATTTTAGTTAAGATGACTAAATCTTGATTTAGAAAAGAGAGAGAAAGAGGTTTAAAAAAAAATACAACATGTCCTAATCAAATAAGAAGATAATTCAAATGTCTTTATTTGCCCATGGAGATTACTGCCAGTTGATTCACATAAAAGCAAATTTAATCAAGTTGATATAATCTAATATGTAGGAACTGACTTGAGCTGCATAATATAAAAAGGAAGTTTTCTGTGACCCAGACATCCAACACATAGTGCACATTCTATCAATAGAATCAACACACATTACTGTAGTTCTTAATGAATATTTCTAATTATTCTGAATTCCTTCAGTGTAACTGTCTACATTAACCAAACAAAACAAACAATTGTAACACAGAAATGACTAAGTGGTGGCTAGTTTTTGTCAGCTCAACACAACTATGAGTCACCTGGGGAATGGGATCCTAAACAGAAAAATCACTTCCTCCTTCAGACTGGTGGAGGTGGGGGGATATTTTCATAGTTGATAATTGGTGTAGGAGGACCTGAGACCTGAAGGCGATACATTCCTAAACAGGTCTTTCTAGGGTATATAAAACAGCTAGCTGAGCATCAGTTGATGAGAGAGTGGAAAAGCTAACCAGTAAGTGGCCTTCCCCTCAGGATTTCTGCTCCAAGTCCCTGACTTTGAGATCCTGCCTTTGAGTCCCTGCCCAGACTTCCCTGGATGGTGAACTCTTACCTGACAATGTAACAAATCCTTTCCTCCCCCAGATTGTTTTTGGTCAGTGTTTTATCAGAACAACAGAAATAAATCCAGGGCAGACTACAAATGGCCAGGTATTTGTGAAGCATGCTATAGCAAAACTCAGGACAGAAGAACCTGGGGGGTACTTAGCAGTGGAGTGACACACAGATTAACAGACTGGAGGAGCCTGTTTCAATTTGAATTCATTGTTTGATTGACTGGTGTAGAGTGTAGCCTTTCTTGCCAGCAGCTTTGGTTTTTCCCCTGCCAGCCGCCTGGGCTCTACCACAGTTGCAGTCCCCAAATAACACACAGGATGCTATATTAATTATAAGCTGTTGGCTGTTTGCTTGGCTTCTTACTGGCTAGCTCTGACTTAAGTATTTACTCCATAATTGTTAATCTAAGTATTTCTCTTACGGGAGAAAAGGGTCTGAACCTCTTACTCCTCTGGCGGGCTACATTGTGTCTGACTCTGCCTCTCTTTTCCAGAATCCTCCTTGACTCCTAGTCCCACCTATCTTGCTTCCCTATTGGCCAGCAGTGTTTTATTCAACAATAAGAGACAAATTTACATAATGACATCTCCTATTAGACTGGTCGACTGTTTGCCTGTTGACTATGTGGATTCAGTGAGAACTAGAAAGAATTTGAGAGTCCATTGTCTTTTTGAACATGGTATAAACTAAGAGGAAGAAATTTGATTCTAACTTGACAATTTACATGCCTACATTACATGATGATTCTCAGGTTGGCTAATCAAGTAATCTCCTAAAGGGAGAACTTGAAAGAAATTTGAAGACCACTTGAATCCATTAATCAATCTGATGACAGAAGTACTCACTACCTAGACACTATGTGTACCCAAACAATGAGCATGAAGTGATGTTGGGTACCACTTCATTATGTTTTTGACAATATTAATTAACATATTTCTAATCAATATGTAAGTTTCAAACTTATGTTCACAGCCTTATCTGGAAAGAGAGAGACCAGAAAAAAAGTGGATGAAAAGTCAAGCTTCTGTATTTATGGGTTTTTTTTTATAACCAAGAACATTCCCCAACCTAAAGAACATTGAAGGTGAACAGGCCTGAAGGTGCCCATTGAGGTGAACAGGCCTGAGAGGCACAGCACAGAGCTTGAAGCAGACTGACAATGAGAAGATGAAGGGTCACAAAACAGGAACCATCAGAGAGACATGAATGCCACATTAGGCCAAAATCCTTATGCATCTGAAAAGATTTACAGTATATGGAGCTCACCACAGGGTTCAGCTTCCACTGGGAAGACTTACAAACAACAGCAAGGTGTAAACTAGAAAATGTCAGCAGTTAACTGTCAAATGGAAGAAGTTCCAGTAGCCCAGAATTATCAGACTCCTGAAGAAGCAAAACAATTGCCTATGTTCATGAAAAATGCCAGTTGATGAAATCTGGTTGCAGTTTGGGACAGATACTGAATTTAAAAGCTGTTGTGATCAGACTGGTCTCTGCTTTCTTAGTCTATATTACATACAAATGGCTTTCATGCTTTCTGTGCCCACGGTGCCTCATTTACACACAGCATTTTGCTCCATCCTGAGTGCCAACATAAAGGAAAGATAACTCTGGTTTGTGTTGGGCACAAACACACTGCCACCTATGGAACACCACCCATGAGGTCCAAGTTGAGAAATAACTTATGTCTAAAAGCAAAACAAGGTGACTTCTTCTAAATCTGTTAAAGTAGATTGGAACCATTTAAAGAAAAACAGACCCAAGAACTCATGCAATACAATAGACCAAGGACAAGTACAACACCTTCTCCTGACCCCCTCAAAAGAAGGATATCTAGCATTGTCATAGAGAGAGCTCCCACCAACCTGCCATATGACCACCCATGATGCATCAAGAAATGGACTAGTAGAAAACTCCCAACTGCCCAGAGCCTGAGTTTGGTCCATGCAGCTGATGTGGCTTAACTTAAATGCTCTCTGTCCATTTGTTCTTTGACCCATCTGGATCCTGCTCTGCACCTCGTCTGTATGGACCTGTGATCCTGTAGTTCACCCCAAAGCTCTACTCAACCCTGCTCCAAACACTAAACTGCACTTCCCTAACCGGCTCCTTTTCGAAACACTTCCAAAAGTCTGTTGGATCTCTGCCTCTTCTAAGGCCCTTTAAACACCTTCAAACATAACCCTATAAGAGCCATTCTGACAAATTACTGTTTCATATGTAAAGTGTGACCTAAGGGTTGATGTTAGTATTTAAAATTGTAATAAAGGAAGCTACGTTTGCTTGTTACCAAATGGCCTGTTACCAAAAGAAATTGGACTACTTGACAACTTGCAGCCAAAAAAGCGAAAGTAATTTGTGAATTTATTGCTGTTAAATAAGTTCTGATACTGTGGAAATACACATGCATGTCCATCTACATGTCTGCTATAATAACATCCATAACAACCTGTCAATGAACCTATTATAAATATATTTGTCTTAACACAATTTTGTTACTGATCCACTACAACCAGCCCAAAACTGGGTAACATAATAGAAACAGGTGTGTTTTGGCTGAGAGTTATAGGAAATTTAAGATCAGGCAGTTATATCTAGTGAGAGACTGTGCTGCCTGTTACATGGTAGAAACCGAGAGATAATCCAGAAGATGAAGAAGAGTGAGAGGGGCTAGACATGTTTTAAAGCATCACTCTTTTGTGATGAGTAGCCCATCATTAGGAGCAAGGCATTGATCCTTGATGAGTCACTAATTAAAGGCCCAACTGCCGAGGAAGGCCCAATGGCAAGCAACTTACAATATGAGTTTCAAAGGAGACACAACCTACTCACATCATAAACAATTAATAGGAAACACGTTGGACTGAAAGAAAAACATCTGCTAGTGGGCAGTGTCAACAAAAAAGTAAAAGTTATTTTTTCAACAGTTATGTCTTAGAGATAAAAAGAAAATAACTGAAAGTAAAAACCGCTAAATGGGGTGAGGAGCTGACACAAAATGAGAAAGGGGAGAGTCACTGTAGTTGATGACGGACCCATATAAAGCAGAGATAAAAAGGCAGACACAGACACACAATAATGAATAGAACTATAATGGCACTTCTGAGCACCCAGAGAACAGAGAAGTGGGGTTCAGATAGACTCCAGGGTATCCCCCAAGGAAAATCAATTTGTAATGTCTGAAAATTTTCTAGATTTACTTAAAAACATTATAGGGCTGGAGAGATGGCTCAGTGGTTAAGAGCACTGGCTGCTCTTCTAGAGAACCCTGGTTTAATTCCCAGCACCCACATAGCAGCTCACAGCTGTCTGTAACTCCAGTTCCAGGGGATCCGAGACACACAGACATGCATGTAGGCAAAACACCAATGCAAATAAATCAATCATTAAGAAAGTAAAAACATTATAAATCTCAGAATCTTAATGAATCCTAATCAGAACAAACATATCTAATATATACAAGGCTCTAATTCAGTATCTAGCACTGAGGGAGAATAAATAACACCAAAAAATAAAATCAGTCCTAGACATATCATAATCAAATTTCTAGAAGCCAGAGGCAAATAAAAAGACTGTTCAGCAGTGGTGAAATAGCAACAGCAGCATGGGAAGCCAAGGTTAGATAAAGAATTTAAATAAATCTATAATTATAAGTGAAACGATGGGGCAGTGGTGGCATGCACGCCTTTAATCCCAGCACTCTGGAGGCAGCCAGATCTCTATGAGTTCAAAGCCAGTCTGGTCTACAGAGTCAGTTCCAGACTGTCTCCATAGCTACTGAAAAACTCTCAAAAAATTTTTTTAATTATAAATGAAATGAAAACATTAAAAAATAGATCTCCCAAGTAAAATTCTTCAGGCCCAGATGAATCCATTTCTCAGTTCTATCAGACCTATATAAAAAAAGACTAATTCAAGTTCTTCTCACATTATTGTATAAAGTAGGAGAGGGAAAGGTGCTATCAAAGTCTACCTACGGTACCAGCATTACCCTCATATCAAAGACAGGCAAAAGCACAAGAGAAGAGAAACTTACAAACCAGTCTCCTTGATGAAGATGGATAACGAAATATTCTGAGTGTTCAATATGTATTTGTATGAAAATGCTCCTCTTTAAATAATACCATCTACAATGAAAATACAGTTAAAACTGAAATAACAACTTTAGAAACAAACTACTGAATAACCGGGAATTTCACTTTAGACCCTACTTATATTAAATAGATAATAAGTGTATAATAATTTAATATAAATATATAAAAATAGATTAAATATAGATTCATTCTTTGAAAACCATAAAACAGCTGTCTTGAGTAAAGTTTAATTTTGAAAAGTCTGTATCATATTAGAAGGAGGAAACATGGAAGGGGTTAGTGGAAGGACAGAGAAGAAGAGAGTGAAATAGTTATATTTGAATTTAAAACATATTTTAAAAAGAAAAGTCTAGCTGGGCGTTGATGGCCCACACCTTTAATTCCAGCACTCAGGAAACAGAGGCAAGCGATCTCTGTGAGTTCGAGACCAGCCTGGTCTACAGAGCAAGTGCCAGGACAGGCTCCAAAACAATACAGAGAAACCCTGTCTCAGAAAACAAAACAAACAAATAAACAAACAAAAAACAAAAAGAACAACAACAAAAAAAGAAAAGTGTATAGCTTTTAAATTTTTTAATTCAATAATGTAAAACTCTTCCACGAAGAAAATTCTAAGCTGAGAGCTGAGAAACTTTATTGCTAAATTCTATTTGACACTTACAGAAAAACAAAGCTGGGAGGTAGCTAGATGACAGACCACTTGCTTCACATGCTTGGGGTCCTAGGTCCCATCCCCAGTACTTGTCAAAACAATAAACAAAAACAAATGGAACCATTAGAGGAGAAACAACCATGAGCACAGATAATCATACAGGAGGACACACTTCATAGCTCTTCTTATAAGCTAGTTATTTCCTGTACCTTAATTAGATTGGAATATGGCCAGATAGCAAAGACATAGTCTGATACTCTTCGTGAACACAGATGAGCAATTTTTCTAGTTAGGTTGTGGTCTCTGTGATAAAACAATGAAAAAAACAACCCTAGGAGGAAAAGGCTTGTGGGTTATAATCCAACATCAGAAGACATCAAGGCAAGACACTGGAGACAGGAACCATGCAAAGGCCATGTGCGAGTGCTACTTACTGGCTTGCTTCTCATGACTTGCTTAGTCTACTTTCTTTTTGTGTGTGTGATTTTTTTATTTAAATTAGAAACAAGCTTGTTTTGCATGTCAATCCCAGTTTTCTCTCCCTCCCCCATCCTCCCCTGCCCCAAACTGACCCCTATCCCATCCCCTTTCTGCTCCCCAGGGAGGGTGAGGCCTTCCATGGGGGATCTTCAAAGTCAGTCATCATTTGGGACAGGGTCTAGGCCCTTAGGCCCTCTATGTGGAATGGGCTCCCAAAGTCCATTTGTGCACTAGGTATAAATAGTGATCCACTACCAGAGGCTCCTAACTGACATCCATGTTCAGGGAGTCTGGATCAGTCCTATACTGGTTTCTCAGCTGTTAGTCTGGGGTTCATGAGCCCCCCCTTGTTCAGGTCAGCTGTTTCTGTGGGTTTTTCCAGCCTGGTGTTGGCCCCTTTACTCATCACTCCTCCCTCTCTGCAACTTGATTCCAGGAGTTCTGCTCAGTGTTTATCAGCCTGCTTTCTTACACAGCCCATACCCATATGCCCAGGGATGGCAGCCATGGTGAGCTGGGCCATCCTACGCCAACTAGCAATTAAGAAAAAGTTGCAGATATACTCCCTAGCCAATCTGATGGAGGCAATTCCTCACTTCCTGGCAACTCTTGTCCAGTGTCTCTAGTTTGTGTCAAGTTGACAAAAACTCACCAGCATAGCAATTTCCCACACAATTTTACCAAATGTAGCAATACATAGAAGAAACTACCGATTGTCATTTACCAGACATTGGACAGGAAGGTTAACATTCAAAGCTGAACCAAGAGACTAGAGATATAGCTCAGAGGTTAAAAGTACTTGCTGTTCTTCTAGATGAGAGGGTCAGTCCCTAATAACCACATCCAGCAGCTCCAGGGAGGGGTCCTTGGGGCTCTGAACTCACACACATTCAGCAGCTCCAGGGCGTCTTTGGGCATCTGTGCTCACACACTCACCTATTTAGAAATAACAAAGTGAATCTTCTAAATGGAATCAAAGTGGATTCATTACTAACCAAAAGGAAAACCATACATTAATTCCAATACAGAGATAGGATGTTTGACAGAAATTTGAAATTTATTTATGATTTAAAAAATTATCAGCAAAACAGCATTAGAAGGGATACTTCATAACTTTATAGGCAGCATATATTATTTTTATTCAGCTAACAACACATTCACTGTTAAAAGAGTGAGGCTTTCTCTTCTTCTCAGAATGTGACATGGTCACTGTTTCTTTCCATCATGTCTTTCCATCAGGGTTTACTTGAGTTCCTACCCAGTACAGTAAGTCAAAAACACAAAAACCATGAGTTTGAAATAACAGAAAACGTTAACTCATAGAGTCCATGACCATCAATAAAAAAAAAAACTACATAATATACTAGAATTGTTAACAATGACTAGCAATGACAGAGTATAATATGCAAGCAATAATTGTGTTTCTAACTAACAAGGAAAAAAATCAGCCCAAAATAAAAGTCTATCACAATGCATCAAATTTATGAGCTACTTAAACATAAACTTAGCAATGCTTGTGCTATATTTACCCAATGAGAACCTCACTCCTGAAAAAAATCAAAGACCTTTTCTGAAATGTATAGAAACATCCACTCTTGAATTACAAGCATCAACACTGTTAGTATGTCAAGTACATTAAAGTTGATCAACATAATGGCAGTAAACATCTCAGCAGACATTTTGTAGAAATTCACAGACAGGTTGTACAACTTCATATGAAATCTCAGAGGAAGCAGAACAGTCACGAGATCTGGGAAGGAAGTTCAAAGTCCAAGCCATACGAAATGGATGGGAAGACCTTCTCGAGCTTCAGAACTTAACAGTTGTACCCCTATAAAAAAAACAGGCATGTAGATCAATGGAATAGAATGGAATATAGTAAAACTTTAATAATGCTGATTGTTGTTAATTAGTTTAAAGTTAGAAATTAGAAGTTAGAAGGGGCGGAAAGAGAAACACAAGCGTAGTACGGAACCAAGACCCGCACAATACAGCATGAGCCATGGAGAGTGTACTAATCATAGTTTATTATAGTGAGACCAAAATAGGGGAGACAGACATGAGAGAGAGAGTAAGGTAAGGGAGAAGAGAAGATGAGAGAGATGAGAGATAAGAGAGAGATAAGTGATGAGAGATAAGAGAGAGCGACCACATCGAGGTGGTCCCTTAAGAGGGGAAGCTCGAGCATGCGTACTGAGACATTACACAGCCTCAAAACGAGTGACATAGCGATGAACAAGTGACATAGCGATGACGTAGCCAAGCCACTGGGTGTGCCCCACCCATCAGGAGGCGGGGTCAATGTAATGCTGGAGTTCCTACACTGATAAATTATTAATTGCAGATGAAATATGAGAGGTTAAGTATCCTCTTCCTTTCTTGTTTTCTTTCTCTTTTATGTTTTGTGAATTTTCTTTTTATAAGTAATTGAAAGATTTTTTTTCAGGCTGTGATGTGACTTAGTTGTTATAATGCTTCCTTAGAATGTGTGGGAACCTGTCTTTGTGGGGCTGCAGTCAGAACCAGCAGACTTGCCGGGTTCGTACCTGAGAGGGGGAATGTGAGTTGAGAAAGGGTTTGTAAAAACGCTGAAAGACAGAGACACAAGATAGAGAGTGGAGGGCAATCCAGCGAAAGCTGAGTGCCCCTAGTTTATTCTTCAACGTTCTTTTTTTTTCTCTTGTTTTCTTTTTTCCATGTATTTTTTACTAAACTTTTTATGCATGTCACTTTCAGTTCCCTTCCCCCATCCTCACCCCCCCAATCCTCCCAACCTATAACCCCCCACTCCACCCTCTCTCCGCTCTCCAGGAAGGGCAAGGGCCACCTTGAGGGATCTTCAGGGTCTGTCACGTCATCCAAGGAAGGGCCCAGGTTCTTCCTCACGTGTCCAGGCTGAGAGAGCATCCCTCCACATGGCATGGGTTCCCAGAGTACTTCTATATGCCAGGAATAAATACTGCTACACTCTCCCATAGATTGCCAAGGCCTCCTCTCTGTCACCCAGGTTCAGTGGGAGGGTGTCTGGATCAGTGCCATGCTGGCCCCTCAGTCATCAGTCTGGGGTCCACGTGTTCCTCTTGTTTAGGTCGGCTGCCTCTGTGTGTTTGCCAGCCTGTTCTTGATTCCTTTGGTCATCACTCTTCAGGGGAGGGGAGAGGGAACCAGGAAAAAGAGAGGGAGATAAGAGAAGGGGAGAAGAAGGTATGGGGGAGCAGGAAGGTTGAGTCCAGGTAAGAATAGAGAAGAGCAGGATGAGAAATACCATACTAGACTGAGTCATTATAGACTTGAGGAGAGAGCTGACACTAGTGAGATTTCCAGAGATCTACAAGGATAACACCAACTGGCAAACTAAGCAATAGTGGAGAGACTATATTAATAGCTCCTCCTTGATGATAGAGTTGATGAGTATCCTATATGCCATCCTAGAACCTTCATTCAGTGACTGATAGAAGCAGAGACAGATACCCACAGCTAAATACTGAACTGAACTCCTGGAACCTAGTGACAGAGATGGAGGAGTGATGAGCAAAGTGTCAAGACCATGATGGTGAAAACCACAAAGACAGCTGACCAGATAAGGGGGAGCTCTTGAATCCCAGACTGATGCCTGAGAGACCAACAGGGGACTTATACAGACTCCATGAATGTAGTGCCAGTTTAGGAGGCCACAGAAATCTCTGGGGCCTTGGGTAGTATTTACATTGGCTTATGAATGATCTTTGGGAACCCATTACAAATAATGCCCTCTCAGCCTGGACACATGGGGAAGGGCCTAGGTCCTGCCCTGGATGAAATGACAGACTTTGGAGATCCCCCCAAGGAAGGGCCTCACCCTCCCTGGGGAATGATGTGGGGATTGGGTGGGGGGCTAAGGGGCTGGTGGAGTGGCAAGGGAGGAGGGATGTGAGAGGGAGCTGGGATTGGCATGTGAAGCATCCATGTTTCTAATTTAAATAAAACATTACAAAAAAAAAAAAGAAACTGTAAGGAAAGGATCAGAGAGAGTCACACTGACCACCAACTGGTGCTGATGAAGGAAGACATACAGCAGTGGAGACCTGACTAGTTTGATGCTTTTAACACTAAAGATGTGATGTAGTCCTGAGAAAGTGGGAAGGATAGAAGGCAGAAGAAACACTTCCTTTCTGCACTTCAGTAAAAGAAAATAACAATCCTGCATCTGAAATTTGTCATTTGGGATGTAGAAGACTTAAAGATATGATAAAATGTTCCTTTTGGCATGCCCCTAAAATTCTTTCCTTTGTTCTTTTCCCTATCATGGAGATCCTTCCTTGATTTCTGCACAGAATTCATGCTGATTTTCCCATCGTTCAGGTACCCCTTTGTATCATCCCAATAACACAAGTACCTGAGCAGAAGTGTCAGGAGTCAGGACAGACAGACCCAGGGTCACAGCAGCAATGGACTCATCAGTTCTGGTGATGATCAAGGAGGAGGTGACCTGTCCTGTCTGCCTGGACCTCATGGTGGAACCTGTGAGTGCTGATTGTGATCTCAACTTCTGCCGAGCCTGCATCACACAGAACTATGAGTCCAGCAAGGGCAAAGAAGGGGAGGGCATCTGCCTGTGTGCCAAGGTAGTTACCTGTTTGGAAATCTGATGCCTAATTGACATGTGGCCAATATAGGGAGAGACTAAAGGAGTTCAAGACCAGCCCAGAGGAGGAGCAGGTCAATATCTGTGCACAACATGGAGAAAAACTCCAGCTCTTCTGTGAGAAGGACATGGTGGCCATCAGCTGGCTTTGTGAGAGATCTCAGGATCACCATGGTCACCAAACAGCTCTCATTGAAGAGGTGGCCTACAAGTACAAGGAGAAGCTACAAGCAGTTCTGCAAATGCAGATGACAAATGAGAAACCATGTGATGAATCAAAAGATTATCTTCAAAAGGAAATAACTTACTGGGTGAACCAAATTCAGAGTGAGGAAGAAAATGTTCAGATGAAGTTTAAAGGTCTGCGGGAATTCCTGGACTCCAAGGAGAAGAATGAGATGCAGAAGCTGATGCAGGAGAAGAAAGGCATCATGAACAGCCTGACAGAGTCTCAAACTGAGCTAGAGAAGCAGAGGGAGGCAGTGAGAGATCTCATCTCTGATGTGAAACATCAGTTGCAGTGTTCAACCTTTGAAATGCTGCAGGGTGTGAATTCTGTGTTAACAAGGAGTCAGACCTTCCAACTGAAACTACGCAAAATGATCCCGAGAAAACAGAGGAGGATCTTCCGAGCTCCAGATGTGAAAGGCATGCTGCAAGTGTTTCAAGGGCTGATGGATGTCCAACTCTACTGGGTTCATGTGACCCTGCGTCAAGTGCACAATAAAAACATTGTCATTACCATGGACAAAAGACAAATACAACATCGAAAAGATTTTAGAAGAAATTTGCAAGTTTCTGAGACCTTTGATTTAGGTGTCCTTGGATATCCAACTATGCAGTCAGGGAAACATTCCTGGGAAGTAGACATGTCTGAAAGTGATGCCTGGCTTCTGGGATTAAATGATGGAATACGTGCTCAACCCCAGCTTCATTCAATCAATAAAAAGGGCATCAAAGTCAAACAGAATTCTGGTGTTAAACAATATGTAAATTATCAACCTAAATTTGCCATTGACTTTGGATACAAATTATGTTTTGATGATAAACAATTTGATTATCTGCCTAAATATGAAGTTAAAGATGATTCTGATGTTAAGCAGCATGTAAATTATCAGCCTAAACATGGCTACTGGGTTATAGGTATGACAAATAGGTCGGTATATCATGCATTTGAGCAGTGTTCAGTTACCCATAACGCCAGTATCTTGGTTCTCTCTCTGACTCGTCCTCCCAGTCTTGTTGGAGTTTTCCTAGACAGAGAAGCTTGCACTCTCTCATTCTATGATATTTCCAACCATGGAGCACTCATCTATAAATTTTATGAACCTTCCTTCCCTGATGCAGTTTATCCATATTTTAACCCTATGGCATGTTCAGAACCAATGACAGTCTGTGGGCCACCCTCCTAAACTGTCACCCATATCTGCACAGTGCCCCCATGTGTGGTATATTTCATATGCCTGAACTCTGTGGATTCATCTTTGGGTGCAGAAAGCCATGGGTTACTTTGGCCAAACTGCCTTGAGAAGCATGTGGCATAGATTTTTCAGATTAGTCATTATTTTCTTTACTTCAAACATTTTCTCTACAGTAGCTACATTTAAATCAGCTAGTAAAATATCAACCATATAATTGTAAACTATAGATTGAGAAAACTGTTCATGGATCATTTCCAATGGCTGTTCTACCAAGTATTGGTACAGGGTGGGGCTGTTTAAAATCCCTTTCGAGAGTATCTATGGTTCAAAGTGATTTCCAGTTCCTGAGACACATATGCACTCCCTCAGACAGTAAAGCATTCAGACAACTTTGCATTTCTCTATGATCCCTGAGTAGTCAAGTAACTAGGGAAGCTTGACAGGACAGTTGATCTTAGACATTAATTTTGTATACTCTGTATAGCTGGGAAACAACGAAGTTTGAAGTTTCCCAGCAACTGCAACTGTATTGATCCTGGAAATTACCATTGTGTCTGTTTCTGATAAAAGCATAAAATGTCTGATTGCTTTCAATAAAGTTGTCACAGTCTCAGTCTTGCTGTAGCCCATCCAACCTGAAAAAAAGATTTTTTATTTGTACATAAGTGATACTTTTATTAAACACATATCAGAGAGAGAAATTATAAAAACAAGATATAATAGAAATGTATTATCTGCAAATAATTTACAAGACAATATCAAAGAAAGTTCATCTCCCATTGTAATAGGAAAAACTGTTTAGTAAAACTGCTAATCAGGTGGCACTGGGCATTACACTATGTAACTTGTAGAAAGGCATAATCACCCTACAAAGACTGATGCTCGCTAAAACTAAAGAGTTATAGACATAAATCCAAGTGCAGCAGTGTGAGAGGCACCATAAGGCAAGTCAAGGCACCAGGGGAACCATGATGAAACAGTGGAGCCTATATGGTGCCAGACCAGATGTTCTGTGCAATTTATCCTGCAGGAAAGATGCAGAAATCACAGCATTTCCACTTTGATGAGAAATCAGGCTCTACCATCTATTAGAATCTTGGGACTAACATTGTGAACATGGAAACAAAACACTCTCATTCATTTATTGTGAGGACTCAACCAAGCAACATAGAACAAATCTTATATACATAGAGTATAGCTGTTTAAATTAGAAGATGTTGTATCACTGTTGTCATTGGATTTTAAACACTAACCTTGAAGCCTGTTTTTCTCAGTTCTGTATCGCATTTCCTGGCTGTAGAAAATATGAAGATGTTTCCAGGCATCACTCATGAGTCCTCTTCATGTTTCTCATCCCTGTTGTCTAGGGCTTGAGCACAGCTGGCCATGAGGACCTCCCTGCTTCTCTGTGTTCTTTGGTGTTGCTTTCTAAGATTAGCTTGTTCTGACAAGCACATGGGAGCACCTAAACTCTAAGTACATATACATTACAAATCCCAGCCAGTCACTGATTTTCAGTAAATACATGCCCACACAGCACACATAACACACACACACACACACACACACACACACACACACACGTAGTTAGAAGTAGAATGATTTGAATATCCTGTTCCCAATTGGTAGAACTGTTTGAGAAGGATTAGGAGATTTGTTCTTGTTGGATAAGGTGTGTCACACAGGTGGGCTTTAAGGTTTCAAGCATGCTGGCCATTCCTATTGTGTCTCTAGGTCCTTGTCTTCCTCCTACTTAAGGATCAAGATGTGATCTTTCAACTGTTGTCATGTCTTTGTTCCACCATCATAGACTATAACCCTCTTAAACCATAAGCCAAATTAAACACTGTCTTTTTGTAAGTTGCCTTGGTCATGGTTGTTTATCACAGCAACACACACACACACACACACACACACACACAATTATTAAAATAATTTCACAGGCACTTTGGGAGTGGAAGAGTTAAAGAAATGAGGAATGTTTACCATAGATGCCCATCTCACATAATTAATTTTCTATCCTGAGTCACAGTAGCTCATTCCTTTTTTACTCATTAGCATTCCAGTTTGGTTTGTTAGCTCAAGCACCTTTCTTTTAAGAGAAAGGACATAATTTCTAGGAATAATTTTTTCAGATCATTGGAGGACGACTGTTATCAGAAGGAGAGACAGTCCCATTCATGTCTTCCTGCACCATAAGTTTGTACTAGGTTTAGGTGAATTAGCAAGGAAAACATAAGCTAAAATCTGTTCATTTGCTGTCATTTTTCAAACACATGTAAAAATATATTTTTCTTTTAAACTTTTGAACCATGAATGGCAGTTCTACGTGTACTTCCAAAGACTAGGCTGACACTAGCATGCTGTTAAAATACCTTTCCTGTCTAACCAAACTTTTCAATGCATAATGGTACAGCATATAGTTTCAGCACTTGGTGATTTCCTTACATGTACTAGCGATGTTTCAATTTTTAAGGTTTTTATTTCTAAAAATGTTTTATTCTTTACAACATATTATATTTTTACAACATATGCACATACAGTCTTATTTCTGTTAGTAGAGTAAGTTTAGGTGACAAGGTGATATGTTGGGACTAATCTAGGACTGACTAATCCACTGGAGGGGCTCACCTCACTGAGATACACTATTAAAATTTCCACTACAGTTTGTCTTAAGGAGACGAGACCCAGCTCCCTGCCTTAGCAGCCATGACAGGCTGCAGAAAAGACCCAGCAAGATGTGCTGTGCTTCCTGACCTTGCCCATCCTCCCAGTCACTAGGAGGCCAGATACCCTTCAAGTGGCAAGGAACCAATCAGGCTCTGTACATGCTTTATGGTGCTTTATAGTAAAAGTGGTGTAACAATGATGTGCAGAGCATAGCAACTGCCCTGGGAGGGCCTATAGGCTATAACAACAAGTTGACCAATCAAGACAGGACAGGTCACCCAGCCCAGAAATACACCAATCCTGAGACTGTTGCATACCCTTAGACACTCCCCTTATATTCCCCAATAAATTTTCTACCTTAAAGCCTTTTCAGGTCCTTCTCACTCCACCCGCAGTGACAGACAAACAAAGGGCCTGAGTTAAGACAGTTAACTCATTAAATAATAAAAGACTCTTTGCTTTTGCATCGGAACTGGTCTCTTGGTGACTTGTGGGTTCAGAATTTGGGCATAACAGTACTACATAGAGTATACATTATTCTCTAACAGTATATGACAGGAAACACTACTTGTGGGGTACTCACAGCCCAGAAAGCTCACCCATGACTTAGTGTCTGGAGATAATATCAGAAGTCAGTCACATAGGTGGTGATATGAGACTAGCTTTAGCTATTGTGTCTCTAGTGACTGATTCAAGGAACCACATCACCCTGATAGTGTAGCGCACAGCCTTGATGGCATATAAACATACTTTCACACAGAATCACATTACTAGCATGTGTTAAGGTATACAGAGAAGACTATGTAGATGTTGCTGAGTGTTCTTGTCCTGCCAGGTCTTGCCACCACTTCAGCCCCAAATAAACATACAAAGACTTATATTATTTATTAAACCATTGGCCAATGACTAGGCCATTTTATTGGCTAGCTCTGTCTTAATTATTGACCCATTTCTATAAATCTACGTATGTCTACATGGCCGTATCTTACCACCTGGCGTGTCCTAATCTCCTGGTCTCTTCATGGTGTCTCTGCACACACCCCCTCTGCCTACCTTTCCCAGAATTCTCCTTGTCTCCTAGTCCCGCCTATCTTCCTGCCTCTATTGGCTATTGGTCAAACAGTGTTTTATTCACTAACCGGTAAGAGAAACATATGTACAGAAGGACATCTGCCATCAAGAAGAAATAGGGATTATCTCTCAAGCACAAAACCAAAATCAATGAATGGCCAGTCCTAAAGACATGGGAAATGTGCAGGATTTGATCAACCCAGGCCTGCTAAAATAACAGTTTAAACTGAATAAGATATCTAGGTATTAATTGATGGAATCTGGGACTCTTATCTGACTTGGCAAAAGGGTTTATTTGTGAATTTGACTAAATTAAGACTATGAAAATGGAGAAGCTAGAAATGGAGCTTAGTGATACACTACTTTCCTGGCATGGGCAAGGATCTGAGTTTAACCCCAGCACTTCAAGAAGAAGAAAGTATTCTGGACGGTTTGGGTAGATCATGAATGCAATTACGAACTGTCAATATTTCCTCAGAAAGGAGTGGGACCTGAACAGCCCATCCCCCATCTATGTCAGAATTGTGGCTGGCTTGATCTTGCCCAGGTGACCACAGAAGCAATAAGTGTGTGAGTGCAATGGCTGTGTCATATCCAGGAGACAGCACTCCTTCCTGTCCTCTAGCTCTTATATTCTTGGCCGTGTCACATTACTTTCACCTCTTCCTCTATGTTCCCATTGAATACCTGTGTGTAATTCTCAGGGATAAAGTTAAAATTAATGACAAAATAAAATATAATTATGAAGGTCTTTGTCAGATGGAGTCTGAGGGATACCTACTCTGGTGATTCAAGAGATAATAGGAAAACTAATCCAAGAGTCAAGGTTATTGACTCTGGAAAAGAGTTTCTGAGCTAAGAGCTCAAGGAATGCAGATAGGAGCATTAGTGCAAAGGACCTATCCCTCTTGTGCCTCCACAGGGACTCCTGTCTAGACTTTATTTTTAAGCTAGTTGTTATTTTAATCTAGTGCAACATCTGACCTCTAGGACTTTAATAGTACAACAAATGTGCCTCATTTTAAACCACTGAGCTTATAGCAATTGTTGCAGTAGCTATAAGAAACTAATAAGCTTAGGGACAAAACTTTATAATGATACTACTTTGTCATTTCAAATACTGTCTTCTTAGAAGTCATTCTTCCATTTCACTCTGCTCTAAAAAAAATGAACTGTCACAGCAAATGCTGGTATATACATGAACACACATGTACACATTTAAAATGCAAATGATCATTGGTACAAAACATTTCAAGAATGTGAAAGCCTAAAGAAATAGCAGGCAAGCTACCCTAAACCAGATGGCTAACTAATGAATTCAGTAGTGTCCTATAAGGATATTAAATTCAAATATCAATAGCTATAATAGCCTGAGTACTGACTTGAATATTTTTAAAAAAGCAACTGTTAACACAGAAATAAAATGAACTAACATCCTGTGCAGAGTAAGATAATCAAATAGTTTGGCAAATATCAACAAAATCTGTTGTACTCTGGTCAGAATTTCTATAGTCTGTGACAAACCTCATGCATACTCAAGGTATTGTGTTACTTGTTTTTAAAGATTGTGATATGCTAATATGATCAAATGCTGCCTTTGATGATTTGCTGCGCTTTAGCTAGCCCATATATTTTATTCTGTATGAGTACAGGCTAGGTATTTTTTCAATTCTAAGTTATACTTACATACTTTTTCCATTTTAGATTAGGACAGGATTTTTCCCCATCCAAGACTGGTGATAAATAATTTCAGTCTATTTCCCACCATGAGATTTACCTGTTAATATTATCAAATCCATTATGTAGTTCATTACTATTGTCTGTTAAGTCTTGCTGACTGACCTTGACTAAATAGAGCACTGTGATATAGAAGGATGAAGATGAGATATTTAAGATCCAAATGATCCTAGGCTACTCCAGGCCCCTTTATAGTTATTTACATAAATGTTTACATCTGGCCTAACACTCTTGTGAGAACTTTTTAGAAGCCATCATTATGCTTAGTAACCTCTATCCCCAAAAAACTCTAGCACTAAGAATGGTTGAACTTAGCATCTGAAGCCTATAGGGTTCCCTATGTTGTTGAATATCAACTGCCTGATTCTTCCACCAATGGAATCAGAAAATTTGCTGATTTATAACTTTCACTTGCTGGGTGACTATAAAAATTAATGTCATCTATTTCTCACCACAACAGGTCATTAGGTGTAACTTGAATCCATGTTCCTGGCCATAGTCATTGACTTTTTGACAAAATTAGTTATTTCTTATTTCCTTAAAAGGAGAGTCATTATAATAGATTATATTGGTTTACTAAGGTTATAGTTGAACGTTCTCATCCAATATCTATGACTTCACTAACATGGAGTAATTGCCTAAGTGTAGGGAGATTCTCTTCATCCATCTTGGTCCCACTGGACTGGTTTTCCACGACCCACCATGTCTCATGGCCACTTAAGAAATAAGCATTCTGAGACTTAATATCTGAGACTTAATGGCTAAACAATCTGTAAATCTCCACACAGAGAAGGCCTAGGCATCCTACCTCCCTGATTACCACATGGTGTCTGTCCTTTTACTTCCTTTCCCTGTCTCTTTGCTCAGAATTCCTGCCTAGCTAAATTCTGCCTGTCCATTGGCCAAAACAGCTTTATTCATCAACTAATAAAAGCAACACATATTTGCAGCATACAGAAGCATATTAGTGTCAATTACATGGGAATTTAAGTAGTTGCTTCAATTTTAACAAAATTGCATGAAATTAGACTGAAGATATCCAATCAGATTTTCAGTTAATTACTACATTTAGAAAAATATCCTTTTTCCTCCGTTGTCTGAATGTCTGTAACTATGAGGGTCTGGCTAGAATTCATGGTGTCCTGTAATTCCTTTTCTACTCATGGATACAAGGAAGAGAACAGCTGCTCCATGGGTTCTGCTGGCAGTTCTAACAATTCAGACAAGTTGAGATACTTTCACCATCATTTCCATGGAAACCACTAGTCTATAGCCAAGTAAGCCAAGAACCAGGAGTGAAGCTTTTCAGATAACAACAATTCAATTTTGATTTGGTTGAACAAAGTAAGAGTCATATAGTTACTTAAAAAATCCATGTGCTATATATTGATGGAGACCCACGTAATGATTTTATAAAATTCAATTAGAGTGAGGGTGGCCCCAAGCTTCATTTCTCTATGTAGTAGATTATTGGCTTACCACTGTCTACCCCAGAGGCAGGGGCTTTATAACAGCCCAACAAGCAAATGATGCAGCTTTAGGGAGTTGTTTCTGTTTTTTTGTTGTTGTTGTTGTTTTCTGCATGAACATAACATTTTCTTCCAAGGAGACCAATTGTCTTACTTCAGTTTTAGATATATTGTTAATTCCTTACATTGTAAAATTATCTAACATTTAAAAACAATTTCCAGTTTATTTGTTTTCACTTTATCTCATCAAAGGCAGTGTTCTTGAGTTTTCTGCATAAAGATATTTTAATCAATTTTCAGTACTTAAGTATGTATGACTTGGACCAGATACAAAATAAACCAGAAAATGTACCTTTATCGGAAGTAGCTGTCCCTCTGGCATCATCAGGTAAACAGGCCAGCTTCCCGGCCTGAGTTCCAGAGCCTGCAGATCACCTGGGAACTGCACAGAGCTCCCAATCCCGGCGGGAGCATCAGGTAAACAGGCCAGCTTCCCGGCCTGTGTTCCAGAGCCTGCAGATCGCCTGGGAACTGCACAGAGCTCCCAATCCCGGCGGGAGCAAAGCACCCCAGACTCCAGATCTTCTCTCCCACCAACGATTCCAGGAAAGGAGAGGAGGCTGGGAGTACAGGGAAGTAGCTGTCCCTCTGGCATCATCAGGTAAACAGGCCAGCTTCCCGGCCTGAGTTCCAGAGCCTGCAGATCGCCTGGGAACTGCAAAGAGCTCCCAATCCCGGCGGGAGCATCAGGTAAACAGGCCAGCTTCCCGGCCTGTGTTCCAGAGCCTGCAGATCTCCTGGGAACTGCACAGAGCTCCCAATCCCGGCGGGAGCAAAGCACCCCAGACTCCAGATCTTCTCTCCCACCAACGATTCCAGGAAAGGAGAGGAGGCTGGGAGTACAGGGAAGTAGCTGTCCCTCTGGCATCATCAGGTAAACAGGCCAGCTTCCCGGCCTGAGTTCCAGAGCCTGCAGATCGCCTGGGAACTGCACAGAGCTCCCAATCCCGGCGGGAGCATCAGGTAAACAGGCCAGCTTCCCGGCCTGTGTTCCAGAGCCTGCAGATCTCCTGGGAACTGCACAGAGCTCCCAATCCCGGCGGGAGCAAAGCACCCCAGACTCCAGATCTTCTCTCCCACCAACGATTCCAGGAAAGGAGAGGAGGCTGGGAGTACAGGGAAGTAGCTGTCCCTCTGGCATCATCAGGTAAACAGGCCAGCTTCCCGGCCTGAGTTCCAGAGCCTGCAGATCGCCTGGGATCTGCACAGAGCTCCCAATCCCGGCGGGAGCATCAGGTAAACAGGCCAGCTTCCCGGCCTGTGTTCCAGAGCCTGCAGATCGCCTGGGAACTGCACAGAGCTCCCAATCCCGGCGGGAGCACCAGGTAAACAGGCCAGCTTCCCGGCCTGTGTTCCAGAGCCTGCAGATCACCTGGGAACTGCACAGAGCTCCCAATCCCGGTGGGAGCATCAGGTAAACAGGCCAGCTTCCCGGCCTGTGTTCCAGAGCCTGCAGATCGCCTGGGAACTGCACAGAGCTCCCAATCCCGGAGGGAGCATCAGGTAAACAGGCCAGCTTCCCGGCCTGTGTTCCAGAGCCTGCAGATCGCCTGGGAACTGCACAGAGCTCCCAATACCGGCGGGAGCAAAGCACCCCAGACTCCAGATCTTCTCTCCCACCAACGATTCCAGGAAAGGAGAGGAGGCTGGGAGTACAGGGAAGTAGCTGTCCCTCTGGCATCATCAGGTAAACAGGCCAGCTTCCCAGCCTGAGTTCCAGAGCCTGCAGATCGCCTGGGAACTGCACAGAGCTCCCAATCCCGGCGGGAGCCAAGCACCCCAGACTCCAGATCTTCTCTCCCACCAAAGAGACCAGGAAACTACAGGAACCAGGGAGACCAGGGGAGTAGCTGTTCCGGATCAGGTACAACAGGACCCAGCATAGGGTCCAGGGGACCAGGTAGGAGGCTAAGCGCCCCAGATTCCTGTTCTTCTTCTCTACCCACGGACCAGCATTTGGACAAGGCATAGAAGAACCACCAGATTACTGGACTTACTAGCACCCACCAAAGGGAACTCTGGTCCCCAGACCAGGAAGGGTCTCTTTCTGCACCCACTAAAAGAAGAGATGGGAAAGAGACAATACAAAAACACAGTCAGCAACAGAAAAACAAATATGACACCGCCAGATTCTAGAGACTCCACACCAGCAAGACCCCAATATTCAAACGCGAAGGAAGCAGAAGAGAACGATCTTAAAAGCACTTTCATGAAAATGATAGAGGCCCTAAAAGAGGATATTGGAAAATCCCTCAAAGAAATGGAAGAAAAAACAAACCAAAAAATGCAAGAAATGGAAGAAAAAACAAACCAAAAAATGCAAGAATTGGAAGAAAAAACAAACCAAAAACGGCACGAAATGGAAGAAGAAATGAAGCAAAAAATGCAAGAAATGGAAGAAAAAGCAAAGCAAAAAATGCAAGAATTAGAAGAAGAAACATACCAAATAAGGCAGGAAATGGAAGAAGCAACAAAGCAAAAAATGCAAGAAATGGTAGAAAAAACAAAGCAAAAAATAAAAAAAATGGAGGAAGAAACAAACCAAAAAAGGCAGGAAAGGGAAGAAGAAACAAAGCACAAAATCCAAGAAATGGAACAAAAAGCAAACCAAAAAATGCAAGAAATGGAAGAAAGAACAAACCAAAAAATTCATAAAAGGCAACAAACGGACGAACAGATAAACAGAAAATTGCAAGAAGCAATGCAAATGCTGCAAGGGTTGAAAACTGAAATAGAGACACTAAAAAAAACACAATCTGAAGAAAGGCAGAAAATAGAAAAGCTGGACAAACAGTCAGGCACTACCAATACAAGCATTACCAACAGAATAGAAGAGATGGAAGAGAGAATCTCAAGTGTTGAAGATACATTAGGAGAAATGGATTTATCAACCAAAGAAAACCTTAAATCCAACAAATCCTTAACACAAAACATCCAGGAATTATGGGACACCATGAAAAGACCAAACCTAAGAATAATAGGTATAGAAGAAGGAGAAGAAATCCACCTCAAAGGGGCAGAAGGCATATTCAACAAAATCATAGAAGAAAACTTTCCCAACCTTAAGAAAGACATGCCAATGAAGGTACAAGAAGCCTACAGAACACCAAATAGAGTGGACCACAAAAAAAATCCCTCGCCACATAATAATCAAGACCCCAAACATACAGAATAAAGAAAGAATATTAAGAGCAGCTAAGGAAAAAGGTCAAGTAACATATAAAGGCAGACCTATCAGAATTACACCTGATTTCTCCATGGAAACTCTGAAAGCCAGAAGGTCCTGGATAGATATTCTACCTACACTAAGAGACCATGGATGCCAGCCCAGACTACTATACCCGGCAAAGCTCTCAATCACTATAGACGGAGAAAACAAGATATTCCATGACAAAACTAGATTCAACCAATATGTGTCCACTAACCCAGCCCTACAGAAAATTTTGGAAGGAAAACTCCAACCCAAGGAAGCTAACTACAACCAGAAAAACATAAGCATTAGAGAATCCCTCTCTACCAACAGCCAAAAGAACAAAGGGGCGAAATTCCACCCATAATTCCACCAACAACAACCATCGCAAATCGAAGAAGGATGAGCAATCAATGGTCATTAATATCCCTCAATATTAATGGCCTTAACTCACCCATAAAAAGACACAGACTAGCAGAATGGATTCGAAGACAGAACCCTTCCTTCTGCTGCATACAAGAAACACACCTCACCCTCAAAGACAGACATTACTTGAGAGTTAAAGGTTGGGAAAAAATTTTTCAATCAAATGGACCCAAGAAACAAGCAGGGGTAGCAATCCTAATATCTAACAAACTAGACTTTAAAATAAAATCAATCAAAAGAGATGAAGGAGGTCATTACATACTCATCACTGGTGAAACCCACCAAGACGAAGTGTCTATCCTGAACATCTATGCCCCCAATACAAAGGCATCCACATTCGTTAAAGAAACATTATTAGAACTTAAATCTCATCTAAAGCCCCACACAGTTATAGTGGGAGATTTCAACACACCACTCTCACCACTAGACAAGAATACCAGACAGGAACTCAACAAAGAAGCAAAGGGTCTAATAGAAGTAATGACCCAACTGGGATTAACAGATATCTATAGAACATTTCATCCACATAAAAAAGAATATACCTTCTTCTCACCACCACATGGAACCTTCTCAAAAATCGACCACATACTTGGCAACATATCAAACCTCAGCAGCTACAAAAAAATTGGAATAACTCCATGCATCTTATCAGACCACCATGCCTTAAAACTAGAATTCAACAACAACACAAAGTGCAGAAAACCTACAAACTCATGGAAATTGAATAATGCTCAACTGCACCATCCCTGGGTCAAAGAGGAAATAAAAAAGAAATTAAAGACTTCCTCGAACTCAATGAGAATGAAGACACAACATACCCAAACCTATGGGACACTTTGAAAGCAGTGCTACGGGGAAGTTCATAGCACTAAGTGCTCACATGAAGAAACAGGAAAACAGTTATACCAGAGAATTAACATCACAGCTAAAAGCTCTAGAACACAAAGAAGCAAACTCCCCCAGGAGGAGTAGACGCCAGGAAATAATCAAATTGAGGGCTGAAATCAACAAAGTAGAAACCAGGAAAACAATACAAAGAATCAATGCAACGAAGAGTTGGTTCTTTGAGAAAATCAACAAGATAGACAAACCTTTGTCCAAACTTACCAAACAGCAGAGAGTGAACACGCAAATTAACAAAATCAGAAATGAAAAGGGGGACATAACAACAGACTCTGAGGAAATCCAGAGAATCATTAGGTCATACTTTGAAAACCTGTACTCCACAAAATTCGAAAATTTAAAGGAAATGGATGACTTCCTGGACAGCTATCATTTGCCAAAACTAAATCAAGAACAGATAAGCAATTTAAATAGACCTATAACCCCTATGGAAATAGAAGCTGTCATCAAAAGTCTCCCAACCAAAAAAAGTCCAGGTCCAGATGGCCTCAGTGCAGAATTCTACCACAAATTCAAAGAACAGCTTATACCAATTCTTCTCAAAGTGTTCCACACAATAGAAGCAGAAGGGTCTTTGCCAAACTCTTTCTATGAGGCTTCAATAACCTTGATCCCCAAGCCACACAAAGATACAACCAAGAAAGAGAACTTCAGACCAATATCCCTCATGAACATTGATGCAAAAATACTCAATAAAATACTGGCAAATCGGATCCAAGAACACATCAAAACAATCATTCACCACGATCAAGTAGGTTTCATCCCAGGGATGCAGGGATGGTTCAACATACGAAAATCCATCAACGTAATCCACCATATAAACAAGCTGAAAAACAAAAATCACATGATCATCTCACTAGATGCTGAAAAAGCCTTTGACAAAATCCAACATCCCTTCATGATAAAGGTCTTGGAGAGATCTGGGATAACAGGGACATACTTAAACATAATAAAAGCCATATACAGTAAACCAACAGCCAACATCAAACTAAATGGACAGAAACTCAACGCAATTCCTCTAAAATCAGGAACAAAACAAGGCTGTCCACTCTCTCCATACCTTTTCAACATGGTACTTGAAGTTCTAGCTATAGCCATACGACAACAAAGGGGGATCAAGGGGATACAAATTGGGAAGGAAGAAGTCAAACTTTCACTGTTTGCAGACGATATGATAGTTTATATCAGTGACCCAAAGAACTCTACCAGGGAACTCTTACAGCTGATTAACACCTTCAGCAAAGTGGCAGGTTACAAGATCAACTCAAGAAAGTCAGTAGCCCTACTATATACAGATGATAAAAGGGCTGAAAGAGAAATCAGAGAAACATCACCCTTTACAATTGCCACAAACAACATAAAATACCTTGGGGTAACGCTAACCAAACAAGTGAAAGACCTGTATCGTAAGAACTTTGAATCTTTAAAGAAAGAAATTAAAGAAGCCCTCAGAAAATGGAAAGATCTCCCATGCTCTTGGATAGGTAGGATCAATGTAGTAAAAATGGCAATCCTGCCAAAAGCAATCTACAGATTCAATGCTATCCCCATTAAAATCCCAGCACAATTCTTCACAGACCTTGAAAGAACAATAATCAATTTTGTATGGAAAAACAAAAGACCCAGGATAGCCAAAACAACCCTGTTCAACAAGGCAACGTCCGGAGGCATCACTATCCCTGACCTCAAGCTCTATTATAGAGCTATAGTCCTGAAAACAGCTTGGTATTGGCACAAAAATAGACAGGCAGACCAATGGAATCGAATTGAAAATCCGGGTATTAACCCACACACGTACGAACATCTGATCTTCGACAAAGAAGCTAAAAATATACAATGGAATAAAGAAAGCATCTTCAACAAATGGTGCTGGCATAATTGGAGACTGGCATGTAGAAAAATGCGGATCGATCCATGTTTATCGCCATGCACAAAACTTAAGTCCAAATGGATCAAAGACCTCAACATAAATCCAGCCACACTGAACCTCTTAGAAGAGAAAGTGGGTGGTACCCTTGAAAGAATTGGTACAGGAGACAGCTTCCTGAACATAACACCAGTAGCACAGACAGTGAGATCAACAATTAATAAATGGGACCTACTGAAACTGAGAAGCTTCTGTAAGGCAAAGGACACAGTCAGCAAGACAAAAAGGCAGCCCACAGAATGGGAAAAAATATTCACTAATCCCACATCTGACAGAGGGTTGATCTCCAAAATTTACAAAGAACTCAAGAAGCAAGTCTCCAAAACAGCAAAGGACCCAATTAAGAAGTGGGCTGCAGAACTAAATAGAGAGTTTTCAATAGAGGAGTCTAAAATGGCTGAGAGGCACTTGAGAAAGTGCTCAACATCCTTAGCCATCCGGGAAATGCAAATCAAAGCAACTCTGAGATACCATCTCACTCCTGTCAGAATGGCTAAAATCAAAAACACCAATGACAATTTATGCTGGAGAGGATGTGGTGAAAGGGGGACACTCCTCCATTGCTGGTGGGAGTGCCAACTGGTCCAGCCACTTTGGAAAGCAGTATGGAGATTCCTCAGAAAAATGGGAATAAACCTACCACAAGACCCAGCAACTGCACTCTTAGGCATATATCCAAAAGATGCCCATTCATATAACAAAGATGTCTGTTCCACTATGTTCATAGCAGCTTTATTTGTAATAGCCAGAACTTGGAAGCAACCTAGATGTCCCTCACCCGAAGAATGGATAGAGAAAATGTGGTACATCTACACAATGGAGTACTATTCAGCAGAAAAAATAATGGAATCATGAGATTCGCAGGCAAATGGATGACACTAGAAGAAACCATCCTGAGTGAGGTAACCCAGTCACAAAAAGAGAAACATGGCATGTACTCTCTCATATATGGATTTTAGACATAGATCTGGGGAGTGCCAGCCTACAATCCTATTGCCAGAGAGTCTGGGAAACAGAAACTTCATTTACTGGCTGGTTAAGTACTGAGCTGAACTCAAGAAAGCCAGTATCAGAGAGGGAGGACTGATGATCAAAGGGATTAAGACTGGGCTGGTTGAACCCCCAGAAACAGCTGACCAGACAAAGGTTAACTCTTGAATCCCAGGCATCAGCCTGGGAATCCAGCATGGGACTGATCAAGACCCCCTGAATCTGGGTGTCAGTGAGGAGGCCTAGGTAATCTATTGAGCCTTGGACAGCAGATCAGTACCCATCCCAAGTATACACACGGTCTCTGGACTCCCATAGAACAATGTGAGGTGCACTCTCACCCTGAACTCTTGGGGAAGGGTCTAGGCCCTGCCCTATATGAAATGACAGACTATGGACACCCCCATGGAGGGCCTCACCCTCCCTGGGGGAATGAGGGGATAACGGGGGGGGGGGGGATGGGGGGAGGGCACAGGAGGAGGGGAGGGAAAGGGAGAGGGACCTCGTACTGACTTGTGAAGCAACCTTGTTTCTTATCTAAATTTAAAATGGAAAATAAAAAAAATATTAATATAAAAAAAATAAAAATAAAAATGAAAAAAAAAAAAAAAAAAAATGTACCTTTATCATGATCACTTAAAAGGACTGGATTTTTTTTTCTCCTAAAAGTACCATTGGCCATCCAGAACTCCAGATTACACATCAGTGATCTAAACAAATACATGAAAAATGTTTGGTAGAAAAATTACATCTATGCTAAACATGTATAGAATTTCTCTCTTATTCACTAACAATGCTGTAAAATAGCTATTTACATTTTATTAAAATAAGTTATCTGAAGACTAAATGCATAGAGGAAGATATACACAGGTTCTATATGAATAAATATTACACCACTTTATCTAAGATATTTGAACATCCTTAGAGTTGGTATCTGTAGGACATCCCAGAACCTATCACCATGGATACCAAAGAATGCACCTAATATGTGCATCTACTATGTGGTTAGAACTGTAACGAGTGGAAATAAGACAGGTATGCCCATGCTGTCAATGAGTTTGTAGTCTAGGTTGTTTCATAAAGTGACCAAAGCTTTGTAGTGGCATCTTGCCTTGCCAGTGAATTTGTGACCACACCCTTTGGGAGTGATTTAAGGTGCAGATGTGACCCTTTTTAAGGTAAAGGAGCTGCTGTATCACATGTATTCTCTTGGGTCGTGGGGAACATCAGAAGGACAGAGACTGCATCTTCTGGAGCAGGAAGGTCGCAGTGGTTATTTACTCTTATCTGTGTAAGTTCTTCCCCAGTAAAACACCTATTTATCATTTATCTTGGATCTGTTGAACTCATCTAATCCCTGCCTTCAAAGCTTTTTCATTATTGAACAAATTCATGAGAGCAATCGTGTAGGTAGATGAAGCTGTGCCTATGAGCAGGAATAGTAAACCTGTAAGACGTGTATTCCTTAGGGCTAGTAGTTCTAACTGTTAGAAAGGAAACACCCTGAAATCTCAATTTCTCACTCACCTCACTTTGGGGATGGATAAACGTCCAGTGTTCTGTGACATTCCTTCGTGCTTCCGTCTTGCGGCTCCATGCTCCTCACAGTGCATGGAGCTTTTATTAGTCAGAAAATAGGACCAGTGGGAAGATACGAATGAGTAGATTTTATAGGCCAGGTAAGGACTTGGGGTACTTGAGTTCTGTTCGCATTCCATTGGGCAGAGCTCATTTCTGAAGCACAGATAAAATGGCTTGAAAGTATAATAAATGCACCCTTCCATAGAGTAGAACTTCCTGCATCTTTCCCCATCCACTCCAGGTTCCACAAATTCAGTGAATTCCATCATCGCATAGGGAAATTAGTATAGTTTACAACTGGGCACAGACAAATGATATATAACTCATTGGCTAGAATTCAGTTTCCTGGCCAAATTAAATCACCAGGAGCCTAAAAGTTCATATTTAGTTGAGACCTCTTGGAAGTAGATTGCATTTGTAAAACCATGCCCTTCATCACTCACAGGCATTCCTTTGGCTGCCTGTATATAGTTTGTTTTTAAGGAAGCCTTTGGCAATCTTCTCTCTCTCTCTCTCTCTCTCTCTCTCTCTCTCTCTCTCTCTCTCTCTCTCTCTCTCTCTCTCTTTGAATGAGAAATTAAATGACTCAAAAAATAAAATGGTGAAGAGTCTAAAGTCATATAGGCAACCCAAAAGCAAATGTGAGACTAAATTTCAGGTCTCATAGATAATCATATCTATTCAGGGCACTTTGATTAAATACATTCAGTGTGGTTAGCTCTGCACTCAACATTTTAAAGAAAGGGAGTTTTGAATTTAAAGAAGCAAGACATCTTTAAAAACATGCAAAATGTTTAAGTACTCTTTAGAGAACATAGCAGACAAGCACCTGCGTGAGACACAGTGTCAACCTCTATGAGAGTGCTTCAAGATGCTTTGTAGACAGGAGAGACCTGTGTGAAGTGAGACCAAGGGCAGATTTCCTTCACTCACTTCAAACTCAGTGGGAAGCAGACAGAGAAGCAAGAGAACTTCTTAAAGATGGCACTGGAGCTGAGAAGAAGCGTGAGCAGAGCCCTTCTTTGACCACAGTGAGGAGGACAGGAGGCTCAAGAGAAGTGACACTGGCAATGGTGGCCAAGTGACAGAGCATTGGAACCCATCCTGGGTGACTCTGCAATCAGAAGCAGTTGGACAGCTACAGTGCGGACTTGAGCCAACCATCACACGCCTATCCAAGGGTTTAACAATATTGTTCAGGTGACGTTGTGACAGTGTGCAGAGCACCTTGAGCAAGGAGAGTACGCCTCTGAGGGAACTAAACACCGCGGGTGCAAGGGACTAGATTCAATGGTACAAGGAGCCCTTCAGAAGAGAGAACACAGGAGAGAATGACCCCCAACCACAAAATATTGTATTGATGAAACAATACACAAGAATCTCAGTGGCATTATGGGATCAATGCCCAAGACAGTAATTTAGGCCAATGTCCCTATGTGGTGGCCTGCTTGTCCACACATTCCTGTCCTATTTAAATTTTCATTGTGAGAGAAATTATGTAACCACCTAATAAGAGCTGGTGCTTTTCTTGCAAAACAATATTTTTTGGCAGGCATTAAGTAAAGCCACAAGCCTATTAAGGAATGCAAGATTATGCACATTATCTCTTACAGTCAGGCAGTGATGTTGGTAACACACTACAGAGATATCTTCTCAAAAGAAACAGATGTTCTCAGTTGACAATAGAAATGTAAACAGCAGTTTCAGGATTTTTTTTGTCATTTGGTCTATCCATTTATTCATGTGTTGCCTTTGCTAAGGAAATAAATAAGTAAATTAGACAGGCTCACAGAGATAAGATAAATCCAGAAAAGATAAAGTAAAAATAGATGATGTAATCAAGACAAAGAACAGTAAAGTAGAAAAATAATACAGAACAATGAGTAACATCTTTGGGCACTTGTAAAATGCATAATATCAGATACAAAGATATGATGGCAAAGCCCTAGATACTACCTAGAAGTGAATGTTTCACCAGAGCAGAATAGTTTGCATAATGAAACATATAAATTAAAGAATTTATTCAGAGAGGGAAAGATTGTTTCTGGACCTGAGACCCCTCCCAAGTACTTTCTCTTGAAGACTTTCTAGAAAATAAAAATGAAATAGTAAAAATAATCATTAATATTGTATATTTCCCTGTCCTCTTTCTTTGTGGCTACTAGAAAACCCAACTGGAGCTGATTCTACTGACTTGAGTACTAAAAATGTGCAATCTAAAAATGAAAATATAACAATTAAGTGCTTAATGTATAGTTCCAGGCATTGCCATACATCACAGCTATGCACAGACCATGTTGTTAGGATTCTGTCTCTTTTCCTCGGCTCTGCTTTCTTTTGTGTGACTTCACATGCAAGGAAACTCTCCCACTAAGAAGCCCCAATGGCCACAGTAGCCACTCCAAAAAGAGTAGAGCCAAGCCATAGCCTCCAAGAGTGTGAATAATATTGTTTCTGCTTGTCCCATTTTAATCACTTGCCCCCTCTCAAGCCATCACCATGATCAGGGCAGGTTTCTGTGTGTGCCGTAGGGTAGGGTAGAGTCAGTAGACACAACCATACCTGCTTCATAGTGAGGCGGGATAGTTCTTTAAAGAAATCTTGGCCAGACAAAACTCTATTCATGTTTCCTACATATGCTAAGATGTTTTTTAAAAAAGATTGCTTCTTGTGCTTTCCCTTTAGAAGACTAAATGTTTTTATACACCAATTTGCTGTAACTCTAGTGAGATCAAGATGGAAATGAGACAACTATGCAGCTCTTGACATGGTCAGGTTGGGGTCTATATGACCCAGTTTCTGATATAAATCAATATTCATTCATAAGAAGGAGACTACTTGCAAAGATATGGGGTGGGTAAGGACATGTATTAGAGTTATTGAGACCCCTGGGTTCTAGTGACATTAAGGAGTCCTTCAAGTCCCAGAGCTGAAAGTGTGAGATTGGAATTGAAGCTGTGGAGGAATGAGCCCAAAGGTAGGAAGTGTGAGAAAGAAATATCTTGGCATCCCTCTGCCCTGTCTTTTCACTTTCCTGTCTTACATTGTTATTGCTTTGGTGCTGATTGTTCCTTATCAAAAGCCCATTTATTGAGGGCCTGATCCCCAGGTTGATACTAACTTTAGGAGACAGTATGAGGTCCTTAGGTCTCTGTGCATGCCTTGAAAGAGCCAGTTGGACCCCCTTTCATTATCTTTCTTTCTCTCCCTCCTTTCTAGCCCTATCCCACCTCCCATTCTCATTTGTACTCCCTGGCTGTGAGGTAAGAGTTTTGTTTCCTTCCTTTCTACACAAACGATGTGATGCGCCTTCTGATCAGCCAGGGCTAACAGGCCAATTGATCATGGATTGGCACCTACATCACTATGAAATTAAACTTCTCCATTTGTCAGTTAACTAACATTTGTCAGTTTGGGTCTTGGGTTCACACATGTACAGGGCTGCATGCATATATGTGCACAAGGAGGCCTGAGGTCACCTTCCAGTTACATTCCTTAAAGGCTGTCCATCTTATTTCCAAAATAAGGTCTCTCAGGGAACCTGGAGCTCAACAATTTAGCTAGACTTGCTGACCAGTGAGCTCCAAGGATTCACCTGTGTCCATCTCCCCAGTACTGGAATTACAGGGGTGCCTCATGATGACCAGCCTTTTAGCTTTTCAGAGATCAAACTTGGGTCCTCATGTGCAAGCACTTTACCAACTAGGCTATCTCCTATCTCCGAATCCCCTAATGCAAGTATTTCCAAGGGATGAAAACCATCATATCAAACTATTAGACACACCCATCCACACAGAACTCCCCAGCTTTCCAGCTGTGCTCAAGCAGTCTAAAGAGCAGACACCAACTGCACCAATGTAGCAACGTTCTTCTTCTTGAATTTCACTGCTGAAGAAACAGTCTTGACAGTATAAGCCCTGAGTGATCACAAAGCATCTTCCTCCAGCAACATCCCCACTGGTTTTTCTCCAGTTCCTGCCAACCCTGCCATTGGATTCCTGATCTACTTCTCCAACAGTATGAGCACTGTTACAGTATAATACAGTATGAGTATGATACAGGTATCAATGAAAGGAATATTGTTCTCAGGTTCTAACCATGGTGATTTTCTGTTGCTTGTCACAACAACAAAAATGCTACTGAAATATTTGTGTAGATGCCATTAATTCAGACATTAACGGGAACAGGATGGTCAGCAGCCTTCAGTGAGTCTTTCTAGGTTCTAATTCTCTGCAGTGAACCTTTGACACCAGTGCTTCTGTAAGGTTGAACACAGACATTACATTTCTCATTAATGCCCTGTCCTGTGCTCTTTGACACTCAAACAGTAACATCGGATCAAAGTTGAGAGGCTTAATGGGCACACACTCCCAAACATAAAAGCACTCTTTTCAAAATGATATCATGCAAAAGAAGACAGCAGCCAAAGATGGAAATATTTTCACGGAACAATTCAGGCTCAATTCTAAACCAAGGAGGATTAAAAACCAAGACCACACTGCTGAAATCTGAAATTTACTCAAAAACTTATATTTAGTCTTTCCATTCGCTTGCAAATGATTTATACATAATCACTTAAGCTTGTGGTGTTTATAATTTCGCTTATTTGCCAACAGTGGGCTGGACTAGGTTGTTAATCTGTTTGCGTCCAACTGCATCCTTTGCCTTCTCATCCAGTAGATGTGGGCAGAGATGCTATCTCATCCAGTTGATGTGGGATATAGCACTGAGATGAAGGCAGAGAACTGAGTGAAGAATGATTGGTCCCTGCCTTCCTAGAGATCACAGACCAACACATTCTAAAGCCAGCTGATGGACTTCTTGCAATGGAATAAGAGGAGGATTAAGTGTGGATGAGAGAACACAAGGGACTTCAAGAGACTGTGTGAAATCAGATTTAACCCCCACACTGAGACCCAGGGACATTCCAACATGAGACAACTAACTAAGGCAGAGTTTCAGACAGACAGACATCCTCTCAGGGCTATATCCACTCATACCTCGGCATCTGTACTTTCCCTCCCTACAAACTGAGCTGCAATGCTGCCTATCCAACTAAATAAGACACTCAAAGGTCTAGAAGAGAATTCCAAATGATAAAGCTTGTTGAATCTTCTAGAGTTGAGCATTGCTTAATCCAGTCCTTGTATAAAGTTGATCTAACCAGCCTGTTTACTATCCCACAAAATCCATTAGTTTACCTGTAAATCTCATGGGTTTATTTTTTCGTTGCAGCTGGGTAATACTCCATTGTATTTATGGACCATGATTTTGTAATCCTTTCATTTGTTGGTGGACACCAAGTTTGATTCAATTCCTAGCTGTGTTAGTCAAGGTTATCTAGAAGGATGGAATTGATAGACTGCATGGTGTGTGTGTGTGTGTGTGTGTGTGTGTGTGTGTGTGTGTGTGTGTGGTGTAATGTGTGTTGTCTTAGTTAGGGTTTCTGTTACTGTGAAGAGACACCATGACCACAGCATCTTTTATAAATGAAAACACTTAATTAGGTGTCTTACAGTTCCTGAGCTTTAGTCCATTATCATCATGGAGGGACATGGCAGTGTGGAGACAGACATGGTGTTCAAAGAGCTTAGAGTCCTACACCATGATCTACAGGCAACAAGAAGTGAACTGAAACACTGGGCATGACTTCAGCATACATGAGACCTCAAAGGTCACTCCCACAATGACACACTTCCTCCAACAAAGCCATGCCTACTCCAACAAAGCCACACTTTCTAATAGTGACACTCCTAATGAGCTTATTGGGGCAATTACATTCAAACTACCATAGTGTGTATATATGTATGTGTACTTGATTTATTAGAATGGCTAACAGGTTGGTCTGGGCAGTCTAACAATGACTGTCTCCTGGCAGAAAGGCCAGGAATCTTGCAGCTGTTCACACCATGAAATTGAATGGTTCAGCAATCCCAATCTAGTGCTGGAATCCCAGGGAGTTCCTAGAGAATTGTGGATCTTCTGTTTATATTGGAATCTGATGAACTTGCACCAAGAATAAGGGCAAATAAGCAAAAAGCAAAAGCTTTCTTTTTCTGTGTCTTTCTAAGAGGGTTGCCACTAAAGGGTATGGCCCAGACTAGGGTGGGTCTTCCCTACTCACTTGATCCAATCAAGAAAATATTTCACAGGTGTGCTCAGCTGCTTGGGGTTTATTTGATTCCAGATGTAACCAAGTTGCTAACCAAGATTAACCATCACACTATACATTATAAATAGAACAATGAACATGGATGTTCAAGTGTCTTTGTGATGGGATATAAAGTCTATTGGATATATGCCCAGGAGCGATACTGCTAGATCATATGGCAATGGTATTTATAGTACCCCAGACTGATTTCCAAAGTGACTACATTAGTTTACATTCCCACCAATATTGTATCCATGTCAGTATCTATTGTTATTTGTATTTTTGATGGTAACTGTCCTGACTGGGGTAAGATAGAATCTTAGAGTAGTTTTGATTTGCCTTTCCTTGGTGGCTAAGGATGTTGAAGACATTTTTAAGTGTTTCCTAGTCATTGGCATTTTTTCTCCTGATAACTTTCTGTTCAGTTCTATAGCCCATTTTAAATTGGAATATTGTCTAAATATTTAGTTTCTTGAGCTCTTGCATATTATAGACCTAATCCTCTGCTGCATGTATAGCTAGTGAAGATTTTCTTCCATTTTGGGGACTGCCTATTCATTTGCATCACAGTGTCCTGTACTGTACAGAAATATTTATAGTTCCATGAGATCCCATTTACAGAAATTATTCTCGTTTCCTACACTTCCAGGGTCTTACTCAGAAAGTCCTTATCTGAGCCTATAAGTTAAAGCACACATTCATTCTACTTTTTTCCTAGAAATTGCAGTGAGTCAGGATTTATGTCGAGATCTTTGATCCATTTGTGGTTGAGTCTTAGGCAGGGTGAGAGATAAGGATCTAATTCATTTTTTGTATGTTGAAACTCAGGTTTAAGCATTGGATACCTTCCAGGAAATACTAGAAAAGCCTTCAGTGTTTTACTTAGCCTTAGATATAAGAGGTAATTGCAAAATTTTTTCATGCAGAGGAATTTATTATTGTTTTAAATTACTTTACAGTTAACATTTCAAATATCACATATTAAGAGATGGGTAAGTTGTCTGTACATGTTTATTTTATTGACTGTTGAATAAAGCATTGTTGCTCAATAGGGAAGCAAGATAGGTGGGACTAGGAGTCTTGGAGGATTCTGGGAAATGTAGTAAAGAGAAGTCACCATGTGATCCAGGCAGGAAGTAACATAGCAGGGCAGAATCAGTATATAAGCAGGGACAAGCAGGAAATATATCTCTCTTTCTCTTTCTCTCCTCTCTCTCTCTCTCTCTCTCTCTCTCTGTACTTCTCCCTCTCCCTCTCCTTCTCCCTCTCCCTCTCCCTCTCTCTCTCCCTTTCCCCTTTTCCTTCCCTTCCCTTCCCTTATCTTCTCTTCTGTGCGGAGACATGGAACAGATCCCTTGTAGAACCCAACAGAGTAAGAGGACCAGACCTTTTCTCTGGTATGATAAGATCACGGTGGAGATATTTAGATTTATAGAAATGGGTTAATGATTAAGAATAAGAAACCTTAGCCAAAGACCAACCATATTCATAACTAATACAGTGTCTGCATGCAGAGAAAGGCAGCAGGACATAGCCAGGCCAAGAAACTTCTCGTTAAAATTGAGCTTTTTGCATAAGGAGATACATTTGTAACATATTCAAATCCTTCTGAAAAATAAAACTTGCTTCTTTCTAAAAATAAAGATGGAAAAACAAGAAGGAAAGGAAGGAGGAAGGGAGGGTAGGAAGGAAGGAGGGAGGGAGAGAAAGAAGGAAGGAGGGGAAGAAGGAAGAAGGGGAGGAGAGAAGGATGGAGGGAGGGAAGGAAAGGAAGGAGGGAACTCAGGTTTCCCAACATCAAGATGCTGTCTTTTCTCCAAACTATGTTTTTGACATGTTTGTCATGAATCAGATGTGGAATTCCAGAATCGAACACACCAGTGGAGTGCCTCCCCCCCCACCCCAAAATCTCTGAGAGATTTACAGCAGGAGTCCGGCATTTATTCCCGATTGGAAACCTGGATCCACTTCACAGGGACAAAAGGTTGTATCATTTTAAAAGACAGCAAGTCTTTTCTTCTCCGCTAGAAAGCTGGTGCCAACATATGTTATTTTGCTGACAGCTTGTCAGCTTACAAACTAAGAGAATGTCACCTCTGCTGCTACAATCTTCACTTTCCCTCTCTGCACTTCCCCCTGCACAGGGACTCTTTGGTTTTTTAACTGATAACGCCTGCCTGCCCTCAATTCGGCCAGTGTATGCAAATTAGGTGTATTTCGCTTATTCCTTTGTCTTCAAACTGTATATAAATTAGCCTGATACCCTAATAAACAAGCTGTTCCAGACACAGACCTCCAAGTGGTTCTTTGCTAGTAATATTTCCTGTCATCTGACCCCCTAGCCTCTGTTCTCCCCTAGGTCCTAAGACCGCCTTTTCTCTGTGGCTTCTTGGGGCTGGGGGACAGATAACATCGGGTAACTACAGTTATATTGACTTACATCAAGTCCTCCATTCTATTACACTGATCTGTTTTGGGGCCAGTAGCAGGCAGTTTTTGTTACTCTGGCTCTGTGATGTAATTTGAAATCAAATATGGTGATATCTCCTGCAGTATTCTTTTCCTTCAGGATTATTTTGGTTACCTTGATCTTTTGCTTCCTTATCAATTTTTGGATTCTTTTTTTCTATGTCTGTGAAGAATGCCATGGGAATCTTGATATGGATTTCTGTGAGTCTGTAGATTGCTTTTGGTAAGATGACCACAGTCATTGTCATAATATTAATTCTTCCAATACAAGAGTATGGGATGTGTTCCATCTTCTATTGTCTTCCTCAATTTCTGTCTTAAAATTTTCACTGTAGATGTTTCCACTTCCTTAGTTATGCTTATTACTATGGTGTGTGTGTGTGTGTGTGTGTGTGTGTGTGTGTGTGTGTTTCTAATAGGATTGTTCCCTAATTTCTTGTGCCCAGAAACACAAATGCTATATGCTCTATCTTACATGTAAATCTTAGTTTCAAATCTTTGGTTAGGGTATTTAATGTTGTCTTAGTCAGGAATTCTATCGCTGTGATAAAATACCACAATCAAAAACAATTTGGAGAAAAAAAATTTAGTCTTGCATGAAGGGAATTCAAGGCAGGCGTTGAAGGTAGGAAACTTGAAGCAGGAACTGAAACAGAAGCCATGGAGAAATGCTGCTTATTGGCCTGGTCTCCGTGGATTGTTCTGTCTGTTTTATTATAGTTCCCAGGACGCCCAGCCCAAGGCTGGGCTTCCTTATATCAATCATCAATCAAGAAAATGCACCCAGGCTTACTCACAGCCCTGTCTGGTGGGAGCATTTCCTCAAATGAGATTCCTTCTTGCAGAATTTCTCTAGCCTGTGTCAAGTAGACATAAAAACAACCAGCACAAATACCAAGAGCCAGAGACCAGCTTTGTTAAATGACACGATTGTGGATTCCAGGGCAAACCACTGGCAATGGATGCCTTCCTACCCAAGAAATACAATGAAACCACACGAAGAAGCTAGATATCCTAACATGGGTGGAGAGTAATCCTTTAACAACCCCAGAATATTAATCCGAAGAATAAGAATTTAATATTAGTCACAAAAATTGAATTATCTTTTCCTTAAGTTTGTGAACCATTACATTAGTATGAGACATTATTGTGATATATGTATATATTATTTTTCTTTTATTCTTCCCAAGTGCCTACTGAGTGCAAACTACAAACATATAAACAGAATTTACAATAACCCACAGCACCTTATAAATATCCAATAGCCTATATTAATATGTTGAGTCTCATGTATAGTTCCCAGGTTCCCAGCAGTCACAGAAGAAAAAAGGCAACAACAGAGCTCAAATGGAAAAAAATCTATAATGAGCAACAATTAGAAATTTGACTTTGAAGGAAAAAAGAAAATACTTCCTTTTGTTGCACTGAAATACACATAATATACACCTCACCCATACACAGTTCCGTAGCACTGGAAGTGTTAACAGCAACATGTGCCCATCAATGCCTTCCACCCTAAAACTTCTTGGGTGTCCCAAGTTAAAACATCTGTAATCATTAAATATTTCCCAAGTCCCAAGCTGTGTGTGTGTGGGGGGGGGTGTCTGCCTCCATCAGTGCAGGGCTTTAAGTGGGGAAGAGAAAAAAAACACTCACACACTCTACTCTATGATGATTTCCTTCTTTAGTCTTTTTCTGTATTCTTTATTTTCCTGATGATTTCTTTCGCTCATTCTTAATGTTTTCCTGCTAACTCTATCTTTATTCCTTATATTTTCCTTCTAATTCTATCTTTATTCTTTCTTATTTTCTCAATCCTGATGCTTTCCTTCTCCTTCTATCTTTATTCTTGATGCTTTCCTTCTAATTTCTTTTAATTCTATCTTTACTTTTCCCTTTATAAATTACATATCCCAGCAAAATCTTGCAGACAATATAAAAATTACAATGTGGTAACATTCTATTTTTTCAAATGAATGATAACAATGAATATATGTAAAATAAAAATGTTTTCCATATCCCTTACATGAGTAAACATTTTACATACTACAGGTGAAAAAAATCATTGCCCCAAGAACCCATGTATATTCATATCCAAGCAGCTTGTTATAGATTGACAGAGAAAGCGAGAAAGGTGTTCTTTTACTGGGCTGCATTTTGAAGTTACAAAGAAAGGATCAATTATTTTATTACTTAACTTGAAAGGTAATCTTATAAGAAATCTTAACAGAATCACAAATCTAAATCTTTATATATGAAAAAGAATCAGTCATCTCTACTTGAAATCTTTAAGGTGAATACCCACTCATCAATAGCTTTTTTTATATATAACAGGAGATTGAAGGCAGAAATGGCTACAAGGAAGTAATAATCACCTTTAACCACCAACCAAGAAAGTGTATCAGTTATTAATAATTGAGCTGTTTTGTTTTTATTCACTGACCTTAAAGAGTTCCTCACTCAACTATGTCTTTCTAAAACTTTAGATTGTCTTCTTGGGTTTTTCACCTCAAAGCTATTTAACAAAAACATCTAGTCTAACCTTAAGTTATTCTCCAAGCTTTAACTATGATACACTCTGAAACTTGTGAACACATCTCCCAACATTAACGTTAGCAGAATTTAAGCTAGCTGGGCTACTGGGACTCAGTTGTTTTTCTTAATCATTAACCCAAGCCACAATCGATGTGGCTCCTCAAAGGAAACTCATGGATTCTAGCTGTGTGATACTTCCTGGTTTTGTTTTTTATCATCAAAACTCTACTTAAACTAGCATTATTATTGCCAACTAGACAGCGTATCTTAAGAAGAAATCATCTTCATAATAATACACAGGTAAAAATATCTAGTAGAACAGGATACTTCCATGAGATAAACACATGACAGGCAGTGGGGATCTGTCCACACCCATTCACACCATACCAGATATGAGAGAAAGATGGCAGCATCAAACACATGAAGGCACAGCAGAAGCAAAAGACATTCAGGAGTCTGTGGTCTCGGAGTCTTGTCTGTCCAAGAATCATCCATCAGGGATTTTCCTCCTGCAGGGCTGATACCCTGCTGCTCCTCTGACATGGCCACTGGCGAAGTCCCTGTCAGTTGCCTTTGTAATCTTTGTTCTTAATAATTAGGGTCTTCTAGATACTTTGTATAAGGGAGACCACACATCTGTTCTATGTCTAGTTTATTTCACTTAATATAATGTCTTCACTTGATATATATATGTATATATATATATATATATATACACACACACACACACACACACACACACAAAGAGAGAGGGGGTAGATAGTGAGACAGAGATAGATAGATATATCCAAACTTGTTTCCCTTTAAGGCTGATAATAATCCATTCTATTTTACATACCACATATTTCTTCTAGTGCATGAATTGATGGAAACTTAGGCTCTTTCAACCTCTTGGCTATTGGGAATAAAGCTGACGTGCGCATGAGTGTATTCCTCCATACTGAAGTCCCTGCTTTTCATTCTTTTGAGGTTTATAAACATAAACAGAATGCTGGATCATTCGTTTAGTGTGGTGGTTTGAAGGAGAATGCCCCCATAGCTTCATATATTTAACTGCTTGGTCCTAGATAGTAGAATTGTTTGGGAAGGAGTAAGAGCTGTGGCCTTATTAGAGTGGGTGTGATCTTTTTGGAGGAGCTGTGCCACTGGGAATGAGCTTTGAGATTTCAAAACTCCACACCAGTGCCAGTCTCTTCCTCTGCCTGTGGATCAGGACGTAAAGCTCTCATCTACTGCCCTAATTTCATGCTGGCCTGCCTACCTACTACCATGTTCCTTGCCTTGATGTCCATGAACTACCCCTCCAAAACTGTAAGCATGTCCCCAATTAAATGCTTCCTTTTTATATAGGTTACCTTGATCATGGTGTTTCTTCACAGCAATAGAATAGTAACTAAGACACATGGTAATTCAATTTTCATTTTAATGGAACAACCACAGATTCTTGCAACGATGACATTGTCCATTCTCACTAAAAACCTACACTACCAGAATATTTCCTTTTTAAAAGATGAATTTGAGTTATCTCTGGTGTCTTTGGCTGGAAACACATTCTGTGCTTACTAGTGCTCTTCAGTCATACTCACAATAATGCCTTTATTGAAGGTTCAGCAAGAGGCTTCCCATGTCTATCAATTTTCTTCCCATCTTCCTGCTTTCAGCATTGTGACAAAGCAGACCAGGGAAAATCAGAGAACAGTGGAATTTGTCTTCAGAGAATCTCAGAATTATATTACCCACAAACTGAGTATTTTCTCTCTGTCTCTTGCTCACCCTCTCACAAGCCATTCAGGACTGGTAGAGCACTCCCCTTCCAAACTCTAGAACAGTGTTTCTCAACCTTGATAATGCTATGACCCTTTAATACAGTTCCTCGTGTTGTGGTGACCTTCAACCATAAAATTATTTTGATTGCTACTTCATAACTGCAATTTTGCTACTGTTATGAAGTATAATATAAATATCGTATATTTCTGATGGTCTTAGGTGACGCCTGTGAAAGGGTTGTTTGGCCACAAAAGGGCCACAACCTACAGGTTGAAAACCACTGACTTGGAATAACTTGAAGAACCATAAGAGTGTAAACATCAAGTACATGAGTAGGATTCAAAAGAGATGCTCAGTACAAAGGACCCAGCCAAGAACCCACCATGACCTCCAACCTACTAGAAAATGTGAAGCAAGCCACTTCATCTTCTGAAACCTGGTTCCCCTCATATGTAGCAGATAAAGTCTTTCAGTGAAAGAGCTGGGTGCCTCTAATTTCCCCTGTGTAAATATGTGCATGTGAATGTGTAATAAACTTCCATTCGTAATAAACTACATTCCCCATTTCTAAGGTGTGTACTGTCTGATATGAAAAACACATCACAGTAAAATTTGGTGTCCATGCCGGGCGGTGGTGGCGCACACCTTTAATCCCAGCACTCGGGAGGCAGAGGCAGGCGGATCTCTGTGAGTTCGAGGCTGGGCTGGACCGATAGCCTCCAAAACAATACAGAGAAACCCTGTCTCGTAAAAAACCAAAAAAAAAAAAATTGGTGTCCATGCAGACCCAGAACAGCAGAGCAACAAGCCTAGGAAGAGACCCATAAACACCAGCCAAATGCTGAGCATCACTGAGCCTCTCAGTACATGCAGGATATGTGCTTTGCATATTATCATTCCTCAGATTATCACTTAATCCCTGCAACATGGTAGCTGATGTAAAAGGCTTATTCACTGAGAAGGTAATGGGGTCTGTTATTTGTTTTCTCTCCTTGATTAATACTCCTTGGAACCCAACCAAAAGCAAGCTTTACTTGTCCCCATCTGGGGAATCAGCAGGACTGTATTGATAAATTCTACTCATACGTTAGAACAGAGATCCATACTTTAGTGTAGCCTCTCAATGCTAAAACAGAAAAATGGGTTAGTTTTTAATATATAAATAAAATAGCTGTTGCCAAAATTTAAAATCAGTCATGGCTTATGACTTATGAGTAGACCGTGGTCTGCTTACAGAGCATACAGGAGTCCCTTGGATGTCTCTGTCCTCTAGGAGAGCTGGACAATGCCTAAAGGGACAACTAACACCTAACTTTTCACCAGTCTGAGTGGAGGGTAAGAATCTGTATTTCCCTCAAGCTTTCCAGGAGGAAGTGTCACACAGATTGCTGTAGGACAGCCTGGCCTTGGCTATTGTCTCACTCAGACCTCCAAAATTCCATGATGCAAACAGTTCTTTTATAAGAAATTGTACTGGTGAATGGGAAAGTAAGGGAGATTCGAAAACATGAGTAAGGCTCAATGGTTGCCCAGGAATGATGAACCAACCTGGGTTGGTTGCTGGAGCCTATGAAAAATGCCAAAATTCCAATCCACCAGTATACTAATGCTATCATCAAAAGTTAAAGATACCTTTAATTCATAAGCAGTTAATAACATTTAGCAGAACAGCATAGGTCCCTCCTTCTACTGGGACCCTTACATACTTTTGGGCCTTAGCTTCCCAGTAATAGTTGTAACTTCAAATATACATCCAATGAAAGCCTGTTTGATTATCACTGACTTCTCTCACATTGGATATGGGAGTCCATGTTTGCATGTAGCTCAGTGGTGTTAAACACATAGACTCCAAATGAAGATGAACTTGCCAAACTTTTGTATTCAGTCATGGAAGTCAAGGAATAAGAGAAAGGGGGCATGGACAACTTTCCTACAAAGGTTACAGCTCAAAAATGATACAAACTACTTTTGCTTTTAAGATCCCATTGTCTATAGCTGTGCAAAAAAATGGTCACTTGGAAGGTCAAAATATAACCAGATCCAAATCACTCACCCCTGAGAGTTCTCAGTATCTGTGTATTGATGTTCTTTTCTGTATAAAGTTGACTCCAGGATCTTGAAGTAGCCACCTATTTTACTATTTATTAGTCATGTGGAATTTGAAGTTATTTTGTAACAAGTAGTTAATCTTATTTATCATTTACTGTGCTAATAAATTTTTTGTGTTTGGCATTTATTAAATAAATAGTTTATTTGGAAAAAAGACTCCATTGTCTAGGATTAAGGTACATGCTTTGGGGTAGGGAGACTGAGAAAATATAGTAGCCCAGTGCCAGCTTCTGTCAGTAAAGAAGAGGAATAGCAGGCAGTGGAGAAATAGTAACAATCTCTGTCATATAGGTCAAACCCCTGGTGCCAACATCTGCTGAGAAAGTCAAGTAACATCATCAATAGTTGGTACCTAATCAGACAGCAGGTGGACATCCATCCAAGCACGGCCAGTTGGATGCTTCTTCCTAGAAAGCTGAATCTCAAGCGTGAGAGGCAAGGATGGAAAGCAGACTCGGAGGTCCTATGATAGAGCGTTGTTACGGAACCCACTTGTTGCAGAAGAGGTTGCCATGCTTGTCTCTCAAATGTGGAAACTATGGACTCCTGTCAGTCCCCAAGCCTGACTCAAATACTGTTTTGGGTTCTATAACCAATCTGCCTCACCACCCCATCTTAGATGTCTTCCTAATACATTTCCTCTTGCTTTTCTTGGCATGCTGCACTGGAGCACTCCATGCTCCACTGAGGAACACCAACTTAATCTCAATCTGAGGAAATAAATAGTAACTCAAAGCCAATGGGTTGACAAACACTGGCCCTCAGCCTCATGCCCAGTGGTCTTGGAGTCATGTCATCATAGTGCACTACTTGCAAAGACATAGGACTCACCCTGGAATTTATCACTGCCTTGTAATCTCTATCTGTGAAGGTTACCTACTGCTGCATAACCCAGCACTCGGGAGGCAGAGGCAGGCAGATCTTTGTGGGTTTGAGGCCAGCCTGGTCTACAGAGCGAGTTCCAGGACAACCTCCAAAACAATACAGAAAAACCAAACAAACAAACAGCAAAAAAAAAAAAACAAATAGTCCCAAATTGCCACATTCCAGATGATAAACCTTTATTACCTCGCAGTGTTTGAATTAGAAATCTGTCACTCAGTTGATTATCTGTGACTCTTGACATGGAGAGTCACCAGTGGCGAAGGCCATGGTCTTCTCTGGATGTACAGCCAGAGAGAGGGAATCTGTTTCCAATTTAGCCATGTGCTTGTAAACAACTGTGGCTCTGCTGATGGTGGCCTTACTGCAGGGCTGCTCATAATGTGGGTATTGATTTCTCCCCACCAACAAATCAGGAGTGAGAACCCAAGGCAGAGGTCACCATCTTTTATAGCCCAAGTATGAGGTATCCCCTAATTTCTATATTATTCTGTTTGTTAGACATGAGTCACTAGAACAGAGTATGGAACATGTCTCTGATTCCAACATTTGGGAGACCGAGGCAAAACTTCCACTAGAACTCTCACTAGAGAATCCCACACTTCCCTCCCACCTGATGGAAATAGAAGATTCAATCAATCAACCTGAAAGAGACAGAGAGAGGGGGAGAGAGAGAGAGAGAGAGAGAGAGAGAGAGAGAGAGAGAGAGAGAGAGAGAGAGAGAGAGAGAGAGAGAGAGAGAGAGAGAGAGAGAGAGAGAACAGAAACTATCACCAATAGACTAAATCAAACAAAAGGAACAATATTAGGACTGGAAAAGATTGTTGAAAAAATACTGAAGCACATTCAAATTTCAAAAGTGAAAATAATAAAGAAGTACAACCACAACACCTGTAACTCTGAGATAAGAAAATCAAATGTAAGAATCATGACATAAAAAAGGAGCTGAGATTTTAAAAAAAAAAGAAGGAAATAAGAAAATAAATCAAAGTCATTGAAAATCTAATTAAATTATAGCAAAAAACCTCCCATATCTTGGAAACATGGATAGCCAAGCCCAGGAGACATTTATAGTCACAAAGAGGCATGGCCAGATGATGGAGGATGTCCTTCTGAATGCTGTGAATATATGTTTCTCTTATTGGTTGGTGAATAAATGTTGATTGGCCATTAGTCAGGCAGGAAGTATAGGTGGGGCTACCAGACTAGGAGAAGGCTGGGAGGAGGAACTTAGTGAGACCAGGGGAGATGCCATGTTACTGCCAAAGGAGTAACTTTCAGGAGCATTATGGGTAAGCAACAGCCTCATGGCAACACATAGTTTAATAAAAATGGGTTAATAATTAAGAGAGAGCTATCCAATAGAAGCCTGAGCCATTGACCAAACAGTTTATAATTCATCCAAGCCTCTGTATGTTTATTTGAGACTAAATGGCTGCAGGTCCAGGCTAGGACAGAAACTTTCGTCTTCAACCAGAAAGGCCTGTCCACATATATAGTCAAAAACCAAGAAATAATATTAAAAGTTGGAAGAAATGACAATTCACAAAGACAAATAAATTGGAATATCAGACCTCTTAGCAGAAGCCCAAAGTCCAAAAAGGTATGGAATGATATATTTCAAGCCCTGACAGTAAGTAACTTCCAGCTAGGGCTGCTGTAAAGTATCCAGCAGAGCTATCTTTTCAAGTCAAAGGGAAATAAAGGAATTCCAAGCCAAACACACACTAAGGCAATTCCTGACCATGAAACCAGCATGGCAGAAGTTCTCTAAGGGAATACAACACACAGTTGAGAAGGAAAATATCAACCATAAGAGCTTAGGAAAGAATACACTCCATAAGAGAAATACATGAGCAAAGGAGAAATAGGAAAGAATCAATCATATCAAATTTGATAAGCACATAAACCTCGAATGTAATGAAAGAAGAAAGAAAAGTACAGACAGTAGTCAAATACACCAGGAAAATAACAAACAAAATCACAGGAATCAGAACATCCATGTTAATAGTGATGCTAAGTGTAAAAGAACTTATTTCTCCAATTAACACATACAGACTAGACCCCTGCATTGTGATGCATGCCTATAAATGCAATCACTTGGATGGGGGGGGCAAAAACAAGAGGACTGTTGGAAGTACAAAACCAGTCTAGTCTATTTAATAAGTTCCAGTCAAGACAGAGAAAGACTTCGTCTTAAAGAAAACAAAATACAAATCAAATTATTATGAGAAATACAGACTGTCTTATTGATTTAAAAGCTATTCACTTTATACAAGAACCTGACCTCACTGATGAAGATGCATACAGGCTGACAGAAGAAAGATGAAGTCAATATGTCAAACAAACAGAAACCAAAACAAAGATAGAAGCTCTTTATGTCGCTTATGGCAGTCTCCAAGACAAAATTGAAAGAGGTACAGGTCATTCTACATTATTAAAGAGAATAATCAACTAAGGAAGTGAAAACTCCTACACTGAAAACTGAAGAATAAGAAAAGGAGACAGCTCATGCCCCTGCATAGGCAGAACTAATATGAAAATGATTACATTCCTAAAAGTGATCTACAGATTCACTTCAGTTCCAACCAAAATTCTAACCTCTATTCAGAAAAACTAACACTTGATATATCAAAATACCTAACGTCAATCTATACCACCAAGTCATAATAAGAAAGACAGCAAGCTGCTGTAGACAGATCCAGCAGAACAAATGAACCAGAAATAAACCTATAGTATAGGAACCAAACACATAAATTGGAAAAAAGGCAGTCTCTGCATTGCAAGTCCTGAAAAGCTACATGTCCACATAAGGGAGAGGGAAGCTACTTTCCACACCCCTTACATTAAAAAGTCATGAAACTTGAAACTGCTAGGGGAAAACATAAAGAAACACATCAAGATGTAGACACAGCCAAGGACTTACCAAAAAGGATTCTAGTCTCTGGAAATGAAAACAGATTGAAAAACAGAATTACCTAAAGTTTCTACACAGCAAAGGTAATATTTAACAGGGTAAAGAGACTGCTTACAAAATGGGCAAAAATATTTGATACAATATATTAAACAGGAGAGTCACATTTAAACTATATAAAAAGAACCCAAAAATTAAAACACAAAAGAATCCAATTAATAAATGGAAAATACATAGTTCTGAAATGAAAAATAACTGCAAATGGTGACTAAACATATGAAAACAATGTTCTACTTATAAATCAAACAAGATTTCATCTCCCTGCAGTTTAGGATGGCAACTATCAAGAAAATAATAACAAAAATAGTACTGGAGTTGTAAAAAAATAATAGAGCCCTCTTAGGTTTCTGGCTGGACTATGATCTAGTGCAGCCAATGTGGAAGTCAGTCTGCATATTCTCCACAAGAAAGCTTAAAATAGAACCATGTATGGACATAGTCTAGCCATACTACTCCTGTGTGCATATGTGTATATGTGCATGCCTGTGTGTGCTCTAGCGTATCAATCAGCATACCACAGAGATACTGGCCATCCATGTTTAACTTCAGTCACAACAGTCAAGATGAGGAGCAGTCTAGATTCCCATTAACAGATGAACACATTTTAAAATGGGCATAGATATATAATGGAGATTATTCAGGGATGAAGAATGAAGTCAGGCATTTTCAGGAAGGTTAATCGAACTGGATTATCATGATGTTAAGTGAAATACAAAGTTTTCTCTCATGTAAAATATAGACCCTCTCCCCCCTCTGTCTCCCCTCTCTCTCCCTCTCTTTCCTTCTCTCTCTGTCTCTCTCTTTCTCTCTATCTCGTGTATGTATGGTGTGTGCGTGCATGCATGTGTGCGTGCGTGCGTGCGTGCATGCATGCGTGTGTGTGTGTGTGTGTGTGTGTGTGTGTGTGTGTGTGATATTAAAGGTAAAGAACTATTTGGGAGGAATAAGGGGACCAGTAGGGTGGGGCGTGACAAGTGGCAATGATGGAAAGCAAAGACCAGCAATATATAGATATTAGAATGCTCTAATGGAATCTATTATTTTGTATATTAACTAAAAGAAGAATTTAAATATTAAATGCCATTCAATTATGAATTGAAAACATTTCTTTCAAGATCAGGAACAAGACAAGGATGTCCACATTAACCACTTCCATTCACTTAGAAGCTAAAAAAAGCAAAGGAAAGAACTCTGGCAGAAGGAAACTTGGCTGAATTTGACTGTGGATTAAAGGGATCTGTAAGCGAGGTGGTGGGGTCCCAGTCTAGCATAGATGAGCATCTCCATGGACCAGTTTTTAACAGAGACAAGACATGAAGAAGGAAAACCAGTGGATAAAGCCTTGCTTTGTGTACCCAATGGAAGGGAGTGAAGCCCCTGAAGGGAAATAAAACCCCAGACTGTTCCTGTCATTCTCTTTGCTTTCTGACTGTCACAAGGTGAACGGATTCCCTCTGTCATTAAAAAAACTGCCTGACTACAGCCTGCCCATCACAGAGCCACTAAAACACCCAGAAACCAAAGGCCCAACTCAACTGCCTCCTTTAGGTTGGTTTATTGAGTATTTCCACACACTGATCAAAAGCTGACTAAGAGATGGCTACTGAAACTGACAATTTCAGTGTAAACCTAAATTTCTCAGGTTACTGTTGTCTCTCCAGACAATTATATGAGGCAAAACATTAATGTTTCTTGTATTAGACATCAATACTAAGAGAAGATTCAGCAATCACAAATCCTACCTTAACCTAGAATTAGAAGGATTTTTTTCAGTTGGCAGTAGTAATAAAAATAAACAGATGCCCTCAACACCCCTCAAAACAAACACACATACACACACACACACACACACACACACACACACACAAGTCCTCTAGTCCTTTGAACATACAAGCTTGACAGAGAACAAACAGCCAGGAACAGACGATGCAATGCATAATTTCATGGGATCTCTCCATGTGCCATCCTCCTCCTGTCCCGAGGGAGCCAGAACCAAGGTTAGGACTCATCTCTGAGCCCATTCTATGCATTTCCTGTCACTATCTCAAAGACAGCCTCGTATAAATGATGAGTTTATTGCTTCATCTCCAAAGCCACTCTTCACCACCTGCTCTCCAAAACACACCTGGGTCTGCTAGCTTTTCCTTACTAGGTAGCACAACATTACATTTTATCAGTAAAGGACTCTGGAGAGATGTCACATGGAGGAGTGGTAATCTCTCTTGGTTGGGACATGCTTTCTAGAATGATACTTGGGCAGCACAGATTGAAACAGAATGAATCATTCAACAGGCTAGCTCAATCCTAGAATACCAATAGGTTCATTTAATAGTCCAAGCTTCCAATGTTGACCTGGCAAAGCAAAGAGACTAATTTGATTTTTGCAGTTGTGGATAAGGTTAGTAAGGGACAGGAGGATACTGATTAAATGGTTAAAAGTTTCAGTTAAGAAAAGTAAGTTTTAAATAGAGTTAATACTATGCAGTTCAAATGCAATGCAGTTCAAAATTGCTAAAAGAATAGATTTAAAACAGCATCTTGAAGAAATGCTTGTGAGGTGACAGACATGTTAACCGGATCAAATCAATCCCTGCTAAATGTCTGGGTATACAATATTACCTCATTGTACCTCACAAATATATAGCATATCTTTGATCAGCTAAAAAAAAAAAATAAAAATTGAAGAACAAAACCAGAAAGAAAACAATGGCCATCAAAGCGTAGGTGCCTCTTTCTGCACTTAGCTACTTCAGGCCTAAAGCGGTTTCAGAGTCCAGACCATACAACAGTTTTCAGTCAGCCAGCTGCTTCCCTCCCCTATCGTGGCCTCTCCAGGAGAGTTTGCAGCATTAATCCTTCACTAAGATGCTTCTACATCAACAGCTTCCAAGAACTTCCCTGACATTCAGTGACCTCATAACCCAGCCTTCTCCAACAAAGACTCAATCCCTCCTGAAGATGGAACCCTAGGCAGTCTGTTCCATATATCCCAATTCTTTTTGATTCCCTTGTTCCTAGCCAATCTCTTGAAATTCTAATTCCTTGATAGAAGTAATAATTTAAACCTTCTCAGTTGAAATGTCTCTGTCTCTCTCTCTGTCTCTCTGTCTCTCTGTCTCTCTGTCTCTCTGTCTCTCTCTCTCTCTCTGTGTGTGTGTGTGTGTGTGTGTGTGTGTGTGTGTGTGTGTGTATTCTCTCCTGACAGAACCTAGTGGGTATTTTCAAAAGGGCTTCCACTAGCTCAGCTTTCTTGGCCATTTCCCTTTAAAACATGCAGAGTAGGGAACATGCAAGGATGCTGTAACTTCTCTTTGTGACAGATAACTTTGTCTAAGACAAGTTAGTATTATTTTTAGAAAGTCAGTTCATGATATTCAGTGAATAATCCCAATCCATTTAACCTTTTACCACAAGGTTTATTGACACATCTCAAGCTTTGCATTGGTCTTTGGGGACTGGAAGGTCTCAGACAATCAGACATACTGCCGTGTACTTCTGTCACAACAGCTACATTCTCACAGATTATAGAAAGTGGGAAACACCTGAACACAAGATATAATTAGTTAGCAGGTAGAAAGTGCGCTCTTTCTCTCATTTATATTAAAGACAAAAGTGTACAAACAAGAGAGAGAACAAAATATTAAGGAAATGGGAGAGAAGCTGGGGGTGCCTGAATAGTTAAAAGAAAGCAAAATTAAAAGTATCTGATCTATGGAGCTCTGACATCTAAGCTCTGTGGTTTTGTTGTTGTTTTGTTTTAAACATTTCTACTAGCCTTTGAAATTGTCTGACAGGTAGACCCCAAGTGCATGTTAACCCATCATTTGAGTTAGTCCTGTTTCTGTCATTGTCCAGAAACAAGTCCAGAGAACTCAACACATCAAGGTCACTTTCTGTGGCAAGAGCAATACATATTTACAGCCAATCTAAGTCAACTTGCAGCTGTAATAACACTAAGCCATCTGAAGCCCTGCATTAGGTATGCAAATGAAATAAAGCAAAAGTCTAGCATCAGTTCCCATGTCCTAAAGTCTGAGTCTGTCCTTATCTCACATTGCTCACCTCTGGCAGCATCTGACTTATCCATTCCTACATGAAATGTGTGGTTCTTGTTGGTCTGCAGGCGCTGACTTGACTGTAAATGAGAGAAGGAACCTACTCTATTCACTTGATTCCTGGTCCTTCAATCTACTATTCCCTAGTAGATTCAATTGCCTTCCCAACAAGCCAGAATCCACCAGCTGTCTACCTCTCCATTCCACCAGCCTCCTAAGCATGATGGTGGTCTCAGTGTGTTCGATGACCCACTAGCCCCTACCAATTCCTAGGCTAGCAACTCACATCAAAGACTTCATCCAGTTGAGCAGAAGCTTGTGGCCATATAATATTAAAAGCATCTCCTTCCTTTCTTCCTTCCTCAGTGTTTATTCCTAATGTGTCCAATGCAGTCCCCCAATCACCTCTTTATCTAATCAATATTATCTGAGAAAATTTTGTAATTGCTTTTCTTTTCAAATTCTTCTTTACTTTAAGTTTATTTATTATGTACACAGTATTCTACCTGCAGGCCAGAAGAGGGCACCAGATCTCATTACAGATGGTTGTGAGCCACCATGTGGTTACTGGGAATTGAATTCAGGACCTCTGGAAGAACAGCCAGTGCTCTTAACCTCTGAGCCATCTTTCTAGCCCTCTTTTCAAATTCTTTTGGTGAATTCCTAATGTCTTTCAGGTAGTATGTATTTATCTCAATGCTTTCATTGGATATAAACTGTGAGCCCTAATTGACTCTCACTGTAATTATAGTAATTTGTCTGTTGATGTCTTCTCGGGTTGTTCAATGATCCAAGTTGCTGATGACAGAATCTACATCTCCTGGACAGTCATAGAATCCGGAGAAGGGCTAGTATCCAGCTCTGGAGCTGTGGATCCGTGAGCAATATCCAATCCAAAGGGGTAGCTCAGTGAAAGATCACATGTTGTCACCACCTGGTGACACCTGGGAGGAAGAAGAGTGAGACCCGGGAAGCCTTCTGCTGTCTCCAAACATAGAATAGATTCATAGTCACCACACAAGCAGCCCCCACCACACTCTTTTTGCTCAATTTCAAATCTACATCTAGTACAAATACATCTTAAATAACAGACTGAAGTCACATTCCTGGACTCTAGCTTGGAGGTGGCCAAGGAATTCAAGAAACTCTGACTTCAAGCTAGGAATATAAAATTCACTAAAAGGCAGGAGAATGTATGTAGCTATGTTGAACTGCCAAGAAGCAAAGACCCCTTAAATGCGTTTTTAATAATAGATTTATTTATTACTTTTAAAATTATAATATACTTATATTATTTCCCCTCCTCCTTTAAAATTTGCCTTCATTAATATAAGCTTTCAAACCCACAGAAACAAGGGGGTTTGACCTGAACAAGGGGGAGCTCTTGGACCCCTGTCTGATGGCTGGAAGATCAGCATGGGATTGATCCAGACTCCCTGAATGTGAGTGTCGTCAGGAGGCCTGGACAATCTGTGGGGCCTTGGACAGTGGAATGTTGTTTGTCCCAGGCATACAGATGGACTTTGGGTGTCCTTCCCACAGTGAGGGATGCTCTCTCAGCCTGATCTCTTGGGGAAGGACCTGGACCCTGCTCTGAACGAAATGGCAGACTGGGGAATGGAGTGGGGATTGGGTGGGGGCCTGGAAGAGCTGGTGGGGGATGGCGGGGGAGGAAGGGAGGGAGAGGGAGCTGGGATTGACATGTGAAGTAAGCTTGAAATAATATATATCCTTTCACATACCCTATAAGCCCTTTTAATGTCTTTTTCTTCCTTTCTGCTATTATTTTACATTTCTGGAAAACTGAAATATTACTAGTTTTACACAAAACAAAGCAGAAGAATTAGTGGTTCCCAACTCTTGACAGGAGTGTACTTTTCTTCCCTACGTGGAGTTCCTTCTCCTTCCTGTTATGCAGTCTCTGCTTAGGCTATATATTATCTATCAAACCATGGAGTGTGACTAAAAAAAGAATCCTTTGCTAGCAAAGGATTCTTCAGAATGAGAGAGACACAGAAGGAAATGAAGCAAAAACATAAGGTCACTATTGGTACCAATATAAACTGCTGGGCACACTAGTGGATCTTGTCTGGAGAACCATGTGGACCCAAATGGGGGGCTAATTATGATGCTTAGGGTTTGAGGGCAGACTCCAGAAAGAATTGGCAGGACATTTTAAAACATCATGATGTGCAATGATAGTGCCACCTGGTACATCATACCTACTTTCTTCCTGAGTAAAGGGAAGGGCAACACCTTCCATGGCTCTCCTTGTTCAAAACCCTGTGCCTTTAGGACTCAGGCCATAAAATAGCTATCTAGAGGATACATGGCGGGTTACGTGACGACTCCCTGTGTTTCTCCTTCCCAGAGTACTCCTCGACTCCTAGTCCCACCTATCTTGCTTCCCTATTGGCCAACAGTTCTTTATTGACATATACACAGGACTTCCCCATCACCCTACCACTCCCTATTGCCTTGTAGGCTCACCTGTTTCAGCCTTTTCTATTAACTATCTAACCCTCTCTGAGTTTTCAAATACTTGCCTTAGGAATATTAAGAGAGACTTCAGAGGGATTATATGAAGAACCTGTGCTACAATCCACAAGATCACACAGTAATTATACAGCCATTGTATATGAGATAACTCAGATGAATTAAGGATTCTCCTGATGGATGAAACCAATACAAAAGTTGTTTTTGGAGTTATGGTCTTGTGAATGAATTGGCTGTTTCTTGCTGTAGATTCTTCCTGTAGCTTATTCCTTTCTGCAACAAACCTGGGATTTACTTCCCACAGCTCAGCACTATCTGATCATTTACTGGGAAAATGTTCTCCCATGCATTTGGAGTTTATTGATTACACTCCCTAGCTATCTGTGAAACCTGTTCTCCATTACAGGTACTAATTTACTGATTACTTTCCTTAGCTACGTGTGAGACCTGTTTCCTACTATCAGGTCCTTGTTCTCCTCTCCATTGTAACTGCAGAGATCTGCCTTCCTGCAACTATTCTTATTGACAGGTGTTTGGTCAAGGTTTAGGTCCCATGAAAAAGCATTCCATCTAAGACATTCCCAGATATCCAAGGACACAGAATTACTACAAGACCAAAGTTGTTGGTTCATAGCTGCTTAGATGGATAGAAAAAATAAGCATGCCCTGGTTTTACTTCATTGACAGACAGAGAAGTAATAACCTAAATACTGCACTAAAAGGTTCTCAAACTTCTTGGTTTATTACCTCATGATTTTAGCTCGGAGATTTACTGTTCCTTCCTGTTTCCCCTGAGAAGATAAAGACAAATGTAATCAGCCCTTATGCTCATCCTCAGGGAAAAGTAAACTTTTCTGAAGGCCTGTGCCACCACTGAGGCCAGAGCACTGGAAGTCCCCACATTTTGTTTCTTGTGCAAACTTAACTTAGGCCCTCTCTTTGACCTACAGCCCTAAGCAATTGATGCTAAAAGTTTCTCCTAGCAGTTTTAATTTATTGCTCTGTGTGTGAATTCTTATCTGCCTTTCTGACCCTGAAACTCAAGCCTCACATTGTATTGTAAAAAGAATTATTGTTGCAAATGTGTATGTATACATGTACCCCCAAAACTAGGGAGAAATAGGGATAAAAAACAGAGAAACAGCAAAGCAAGAGAGAAAGAGAGCAGAAGAAAAGAGGAACATGCTGAGGAGTGATTGTGTGTGAGTCAATTGCTTTCTCCCTTGGATTTTTTAGTTCCTTCGCTTACTTGTAGCTCCTTTTTTGAACCCTGAGTGAAAACTCTAGAAGCCAGACTTTAAGTTTTCGATAAACCTATACTATATATAAATAATGATAATAGATAAATATGAAAATTAATCTGAAGAAGTATAGGTTCTGAAAGACATCCTGCGTGACTACAAGGGAGATAGGAGAGTCTATGGGTGTAAGAATAGGACGGATGTAGCCCATCTTCAGGCCCTGATGGTCCAGAGATACTATGAACACCCTGAGAAATAAAATATTTATTTTAATTTCCTACCAGGAAACACTGACCTACACTTCAGTGTCAATAGGCAAAGAGACACCAGACAGTTGCCAATGGAAAGGGAACTGATGCTTGTCAGAAACCTATGTTAACACAGTCATGTCCCAAAGGGGTTGTTTTGACTGCAGGAAAGGAAAAGATTGTCAAGAAGGTTTCTATTAGCCTAAAAGGGCAGGGAATGGAAATAAAAATTGCCTAAATGATTTTTTAGATGCTAATGCATTCTTACCTAAGTTTGTTAACAATTATAAAACTATACAAGGATCTAAAAAAAATACTAGGTGCTTACATTAAAACACAGAGGAGTGGCTCTAGGAATAGGACACCAGTACATGAGCATTGTGACTTACAAAACTACCCTGAGTTCATTTGAGCCATAGTCTAGAGACCAAGATGTGTCGGGGTCTAAAAAGAGAAAGGGAGCCAAAAAGCTAGTCATGGAAAACAGCAATTAATAATAATAATAATAATAATAATAATAATAATAGAGTCTACTTTCAGGTAACAGGGACAGACAAGAACCTCAATATTCCACAGGTTGGGTTAGTAGGCAAGAAAATGGTAAGATCAATTTTAGACATGCTGGTGTTGAGACCTCTGCAGGACATTCAAATTACTCTTCTATAGGAATGTGGATAAACAAATGAGGCTTGGGAAAAGCAGAAAATATTTATCCACTGTGAAGAATTACCAGACAGACAGCCAGTTGTAGAAACACATAGAGCTGTCTGTATTGCAACCAGGTGAGGCTATTGATGGTTTTATTGAGGTTGCAATCACACTGGCTGTGTGGTCTAAAGATCTAAGTGCAAAATAAAAATTCAAAGGTCCTTGCCCAGAAACTAGGAAGAAAGAGCTACAAAGGACACTAAAATTTACTTTTGATTTCTCCCTTAGTCTCTCCATTGACTTGTTCTAGTGTTTTTATTTGATGATTAAGTTCCACTCTCTGTGGAATGAGGACATAAGTGAGGAAACTCCTAGGGTCCAGGATGCTGACATCATGACGTACCATGCATACACGATGATCCACCACCCACAGGGTCAATATCCCTTCTGCACCTCACATTCCAACCTAATGGAGACAGAGTAGACAGATGACTCTAGTCACTTATTTAGTGATGGATACTGTGGTCCATGAAGAACCACAGGCCCATCCCGGAGACTTGTGCCTGATCTCTGCTAGCAGAGGACAAAGAAAGGAAGAAGAGACCAGCAATGGGAGGTGTGGAAATGGAGGGGGGAAGCACTGGGAATGGAAAGGGATTGACACTGAAGGAGCCATACTCAAGCAAAGCTTCCAAGGTTTATATATAGTAGTTAGCACAATAAGTACCCACTGCTTCCTCTTTTAATACTGAAGATGGGTGAGTGAAAGAGGCACACAGACTTGCTAATGTGCAGAATTATTTCTGAGAAATGAGATTTTTTTATCAGAAATATTCATTTTATAAGAGAGACTAGGAGACTAATAATAAGGAGTATGAAGGCAATTTAGTTTCCATGTATTCTTTGTGCATATTTTTCTAGTTTTTGTGGGACTCCTAACAGTGGGAGTCAGTATATACTGGACTCTTTTGCCTGCTCTTGAGACTCTTTTCCTCCTATTGAGTTGTCTTTCCCAACCTCCATATGAGGACTCTTGCCTTGACATATTGTTTTGTCCTGTTTGGCTGTCATATCTTGGTGGTCTGCTCTTTTCTGAAGAGGAAACAGAGGGAGGGGTGTGGATCTGGGCTAGAGGGAAGGTGGATGGAACTAGGAGGAGTGGAGGAAGGGGAAATTGTGTTTGGGATATAATGTGTAAGAGAAGAATCTATTTTCAATTAAAACTTAATAAAACAAAGCCAGGTGTGGTGGCATATACCTGTAATCCTGGCACTAGGGAGGTGGAAACAAAAAGATTATGGAGTTCCAGCCTCAGCTGCAGTAAGTAAGCATAAAGACCATGTCTACATACATACATAAATAAACAGATTAAGTACATGCATACCTACATATAATTTGCTAAAGAAAGAAAACAAGTGAATAGCAGGTGAGAAACAAAGTCAAAGGCTCTGCAAGTATTTGCCATGATGGGACGTGAATGATTGTGGGGAACAAGACCGTAGAGATTGTTCTACTGGCTTCATTTCACTGAATCAGTTACCAGGGAAGAGGTGTGTGCCTGTGCAGTCTGGGATTGAGGGTGGTCTGGCAGTGTGCCCAGCACATGAAAAGAACTAAGGTAAAAAAATAGAAAACTAAAATTTTTAGAGGCTTTGAAGTTGTTCGTTTGCTGTTTTCTCACAAAAATCAGGTGACTGTGACTATAGTGGGCCTGTGGGAGAGAAGGCCAGCCACTCTTGTTTCCTGTAAAGCTGACGGTGAACTGGTTTTCCAAGACAGTATGAGGAGAACATCTATGTCCAACACTGAAAGAAGTAGTCTAATGACTGGCCACTGATGTGTTTAAGGGATATTGCGTTTGCTTCTTTTGATTATTATCCTTTCTCCAAGTTTTCTATGAATTTAAAATAAAACTTAATTACACTGGTCCCACTTAGCCACAACTGGGCTTTCTGCAATTTCATTTGTAAGCTGACTGCCATCCAAAACTGTTAAATAGAAGACTCCACAAACAAACAAATGACAAGTTTTCAATTGTCTTACCCCACTGCACCTCTCATATATGGGAATGAGCCTCCAGGATCTGTGTGAGGAGCACTACATACTCAACCTAGTAGTCATAGCCATGACTCAGGTACTAGTCTACTATTGGGATAACACACTGGTCACAAAGTTGGGTAACCCTTATTTTACTTAATAATTTCCCTGAAAAACTAGGATATAATAATACAAAGGAGTCATCAGACATAAAATATGGAAGTACAGAATAATTATGATACTGTGGGACAGTGCTTTAGGGTACTTTGGGACAATACCTCGAATACTAAGTTTCAGTGGTAGTAAGTACACATTGCAGGTTTTGGAATGTATCCAAGGAATAAGGATGAATTCCCAGAGTTTTGGATAAAATATATCAGAAATGTTCAGGTGGCAAACATTATTTTCATCCAACTCTGAATGTCATAACCAATGCTGTGAGCTCACAGCAAGAGAAAAAAAATTGGCCAAAGCCATCTGCTAGGTGAAAAATGCATAGTTAGTCTCCATCCTTCTGGCCTGTTCAACAACACTTACTATAAAGCCTTCTCTAACCAATCAGAGAATTTTCAAAAGAAAGCACATGAGGTTGAGTGTATAACTCAGTGGTAGAACTCTTAGCATGCCGAGACTGTCAGTTCCACACTCATCATCCCAAAGTGTGTGATTCCCTGTAAGCATCAAGGCCATCAGGGAAATGAACCACAAAGAGGCAATAAAGAAAGCTCAGTTCAGCCCAATTTAGTCAGTGCTGAGTCAAACTTCTAAAGAGTCTGACACCAAATGATTTATTGTAAGCATATTTGAACACAGTGCAATTTGGGGCAGTGGGAGAGGCTTCCTGGGATAATACAATCCACAATGAACAAGAAGGCATACTTACATCAAATCTCAATTCAAACTACATGTGACTATGAAGATGGATTCTATAGCTTATGAGCCTAGGACATGGTGTGATCTTTGCAGCAGACTATGTAGTATATGTAACAAGTACCCTAAGGATGGGTTCTACTGGCTGAGAAACAAAGATAAAGACAAAAATCTAGGAAGGGAGAGTCGGGATACGCATTCTGTAGAATTTGGGTGAGGTCTGGCTCTACAGAGGAGTAAAGATAACCAGGTAGTTAGCAACAACCACACCTAGTCTTCTGGGTAGAAAAGAGGTGTTCATTTCCTCCTTTGAAAAGGCAACCCTGCATGATTAACATTGCTGATTTCCCTAGTGATCTGTGTCACTCACTAGTGCCTACCACACCAAAGTGAAAGAAAGAAACAAACAAACAAACAAAAAAGGAAATTCATGAATACAGTTAAAAGCATGAAGGACTAAACAATGTCTATCATGATATATCAGAACAGCCTCTCAAAAAGGGATTTCGTGTTCTGGGAATCCAGCCAATCATCTTCTACCTCCCAACACTAGGTAACCTACCCAGGCTCCCTGGTGTTCCGTTCAACCAGCATGAGCGCCTCCTAAGGAATCCGCAGCTGTGAAAGGAAGCATCCACTTACAGTTTCCAACAGAAACATGTGCAGAGACACGCCAAAGCCAGAACACACCTTGAAGAGTAGACATAATGAAAGCAGAGAGAGAAGGCATGCAGTCTTGGGACCTAAGCACATGGAACACTTCAGAAGAACTGCTAGGCAGGAAATGTTGGCACCTTTAGCTTTTGTTGCTTAATTCACACGGTCGGAGAACTTTCTGTCACCTTGACCATGTGGTTTACTTGTGTGCATCCAGTCCTGTTGGAAGCAAACATCTTGCTCCTCTGAAGTAGGTGGAAAACAGCCTTGCATTCTTCTCTGGTATCAGATGCTAACTAATCTGAGTTTGTTAATGTATGTCTCAGATGTCTGACTCCCTTTCATAGTCATACAGTCCTCTCTTTTTAAATTTTAAAATCTCTTTGAAATGTTGGGACAGGATTGAAAGGCAGAGTGGCCATTCAACAATCATGCCATCTCACACATCCTCTCTTCAGTCTCAAAACAGATCGAACAGCATCAGGGCTGTTGAATTTCTCCTTGAAATTGACAGAACAAAAATTAGTAGTTATGCAATTTAAACAAAAAATAGCTTTAAAAGTCATAGACCTTTTCAAAATTGGTTGAATTTGTAGAAAAACCATGAGTCTTTTTATTACCTCTGAACTCAGGGAAACTAAACTGAATGAATGCCTATATTGAGCCAAAAATAGCTGTCTATTTAAACGATATGAGATGGTGCTGATTTTCACAACTCTTAACTAAAAATTCATTTCCCTCACTCTCAAGCCTAAATTACATCCAATTCCCTTACTGTATGAAATGATTGCAACTTGAAGGCTCTCATAATCTGACTTTTGCTGATGACCTGCAAAGCGCTGAGAAGCTGAGCTGCCCCTTCCCTAAAAGAATTGGCACTGAGGTTAATCCAGTTTATTCAAAGGCTGCTAACTCCCTTTCCCATCCAGTAAGGCTTAATTCGGTCCATAGGTGTAAGCATTTTCTTAGAACTTTTGATTTGCCGGAGGCTTTAGGGAGCAACCAGAACAGTGGCATGTTCGCTTCAGGAATTCCACGCACTGGTAAAAGAATAACTCTTCTTCTGACTGTAAAACAAGGCATGAAAGGGTAGCCTCAGAGAATCTGAAGTGCATGATTGGATATGCAGACATAGGAGCCATCTTCCCTGTCAGCATGTAGGTGGAAGAAAGTACTTACATGTTTTGTCCAGTTTTGGAAGATAAATTCATGCTTCATTATGAGGTTTAAATACATTTTAACCAAAGTCAAAGAAATATTTACTTTATAGCACTGTAGATATATATTTGTATATGTATGTGTATATATTCCAGCATATAAAAATATGACTTAATATAAATTCTCTCTAGGATTTCTCCCAAATACCAGTGAAAACAGTTTTTAAAAATACTCTACACTCATCCTAATGGAAAAATGTTTATGTTATAGTAACTTTTTCCTTATCCATATATTAAAATGTGGTGTGCTAAAAAATTCTTGAGTGCTCAATGTAGAAACGTAAAAGATCCACAAGTGCAGAGTGCAGTTGGTGATAGAAATGATGGGGGATGTCCTTCTGTATGTATGTTTCTCTTATTGGTAGATGAATAATACACCATTTGGCCTATAGCCAGTAGAGGCAGGAAGATAGGAGAGACTAGGAGACAAGGAGAATTCTGGGAAAGGTACACAGAACAGACACCATGTATACCACAAAGGAGTAAGAGGTCTATACCCTTCTCTAGTAAGATAAGACCATGTGGGAATACTTAAGATCAATAGAAATGGGTTAATAATTATGACAGAGCTAGCCAATAAGAAGCCCTAGTCATCAGCCAATAATTTTATAATTAGTGTAGTATCCGTGTGTTTATTTGGGCTGAATCGGCAGGACCTTGCAAGAAAAATGCCTGCAACATAGAAACAATGTCTTCTCTTGCTGACCAGAACAGCAGCCCTGTCCCCCACCCCACCCACACTGCCTGTGCTGTCTGTGTCCTCTGTTCATCCTTCTTTAGTTTCCCACCTTTTCAGGGTTTCATCTGGGGAATCTGCTGAGCTGCTTCTCTTAGGTGATTGTTCTGTCTTTGATGCTGCCTAAACTCACAGTTTTAAACACCACCTTTCACTGGGATTTTAAACTTATATCTCCAAACTGCAATTCTAACCTGAACTGTAGAGACATGTATTTGCCAAGTCTTTTGTCACTGCTGAAATTTGTTATGGTTTGGATATTAATGTCTCACAAAGACCACGTATTAAAAGTTTATAGCCAGGTTTTGGTGGCACACACCTTTGATCCCAGCACTCAGGAGGCAGAGACAGGTGGATCCCTGTGAGTTCAAGGCCAGCCTGGTCTACAGAGCATGTTCCAGGATAGCCTGCAAAGCAAGACAGAGAAACCTGGTCTCGAAAAACAAAATAAAACAAAGGTTTATTTGGCAGCATGTGGTGCTGTTAGGAAACAGTGAAGCCTGGCAAGCAGAAGTTGGATCACTGAGAGCATGCTTTTACAGGAGACTCTGGGTCTCTGGACCTTCCCTGGGTTTTTTTTTTGCTTTCCAGTCAACAAATTTCTTCCACTATGCACTCTACCAAGATGCTGAACTATTCTACAAGACTAAGTGAAGCACCAAGGCCAAGGGGCTATGAAGTGATGTCTCTAAAACTGTGATTCAAAACAAACATTTATTGCGTATCAGTTGCTTATCTTGGATGTTTTGTCATAGCAACAGAGAGTTGACTAAACACAATATATGTATTAGATATCTTGAGTTTAGAACAGGCAGATAGAGTCTTGAAATTTTGTCTCTAGAATCACCTCTGGCTCAGCTACTTTGGAATTTCATCCTTTTGTATACAAAGTACAGACCTTGAGATTATTTGTAATCCTCTCTTCTTCTCATGTCCCTGTCACGTCTGCTGCGCAGCCTGTGTCCGAGAACATGCGGAGGGTGTCGGGGATTGACAACACAGAGACTCGTTTAAGGATATAAAGAAAACTTTAAGCAGGCCCCAAAAAGGTTCAAGAAAAACTTCCTAAGAAAGGCTCCCACCAGAGAAGCTTCTGCTCTCTCCTCTACCCTGGCTGGTTTTGCTCTGACACCAGAGGTGGATGTGTGTGGGTTTTGAAGGTGCGGTTAGTCTTTGGACAAGGTCGAGGTCAGGGCGGTTTCCGTGAGAAGGCCTTTTCCAGGAACTTATTGTATTGTTTTTAGTAAACATGTTTTTACTAAACATTGTCTCACAGTTGCCTACTCCCAGGCAGAAGGGGAAATGGGTCTCTGCTCAAGGTCTGGTGTTCCCACATGTCCCATGTTCACCTCACTGTGCAGAAGCCAAATGTGGCTCAACATGTCCCTCATTGCCACCATGATCCAAATTTCTATCAACTCTGCCTGGAGCAATACAGAACATTTCAGAATGAGTTCTATCATGCTACCAACTCTCCACACCAAAACACAATAAAATATACCAAAATACAGTAAGCTTTCTTTTTAGTCCTTTTGGACTTGGGGAGGGAGTTCTCTTTTGTTTGCCTTTTTGTTTTTTTCTGAGACAAGATCTTTCTACACAGTCCATGCTGGCCCTAAGCTCTCAATTTTCTCACCTCTGGCACCCAAGTGTTGGAATTACAGGAGTAAAACATCATGCCCAAAGTGTATTTTCAGTCTTTTCTATTGTTTGTAGTCTCTATCCCAGTATCTCATTGTGAAGTCCTCCTACTCCAACAAGGAAGCCACCTCTGCTTAGAATCCTCCAATGACTGCTGGGCATTGTTGGCACACACCTTTAATCCCAGCACTTGGGAGGCAGAGGCAGGCAGATCTTTGTGAATTCGGGAACAGCCAGCTCTACAAGAGCTAGTTCCAGGACAGCCTCCAAAGCCACGGAGAAACCCTGTCTTGAAAAACGCAAAATTCCTCCTATGACTGGCTTTCCAACTCAGTCAAATTGAATCATTTTTTAAAACAATGATTCATGAGGACTCAAATGAGCTGTGTATACACAAGTAAGCATATTTGCCTCACAGATATGCAAAAAAGGAAGTCTTATCTCTTTCTCCTCTTCTTTATTCCAAACTTATCCAAACTCCTGGCAATATATCAGTGACTCAAGCAATCCCCCTGTTTTCAGGGATTTACCAGCTGCTCTTCCTGCTTGTGCTCTGTTGTGCACAAGACTGACTCCCTTATCTCTTCTGCTCCAACCCCATAGTTCTTTCTGTGCTGCTCACTCCACTTCAGATCTCAACAACAGCCAACTCTTGGTACTTTTAAGCTTCCTCCTATGGTCTAAATATCTGTGTCCAGTCGTCCATGTATTGAATGGAATTTCCATGGTGATAAAATTAGGAGAGAGGGACTTTGGAAGTTAATTCATTCCCCATGAATGAAGTCCTATTATTAGGATGAAGGCTCACTCATAAAAGAAGTCCCAATGAATTTATTTGATTTCTTCATGTAAGTAAATGCTAAATGGAGCCATCTATAGACCATGAAACAAGCCCTCATTAAATACGAAATTTTCTGGCGTCTTGATCTTGGACTTTCCAGCATCCAGAACTGTCAAGAATAAATTCTATTGTTTATAAATTATGTAGACTGTGGCATTTTGTTACAGCCACCAAGCTCTATCCTTGCTTTCATTTTCTCTTTTCCTTATTTTAAAAGTATTTTTTATTTTTATTTTACGAGTTATGTGTGTTTGTGTGGTTTGAATTAGTACGGCCTCTGTAGACTCATGTGTTTGAATGCTTGATCCACAAAGGAATGACACTATTAGGATGTGTGGCCTCATTGGAGGAAGTATGTCACTGTGTGAGCAGGCTTTGAGGTCTTATATGCTCAAGCTATGCCCAGTGTGGCACTCAGTCTCCTGTTGCCTGTGGATCAAGATGTAGAACTCTCAACTTCTTCTCCACTACCATGTCTGCCTGTATGCTGCCATGTTTCCCATCATAATGGACTAAACCTCTGAACTGTAAGCCAGTCTCAGGTAAATGTTTTCTTTTAGAAGAGTTGTGATGCTCATGGTATCTCTTCACAGCAATAGAAATCTTAACTGAGACAGAGTATTTTGACTGAAGGTATTTATGTGTACCACATGTGTGGCTGGAACACAAACAGACACATCAGATCCTCTGGAACTGGAGTTACAGAGAGCTGTGAGCTGCCAGGAGGGTGTTGGTAATCAAACCCAAGAAGAGCAGCCAGTGCTCTTAACCTCTGAAACCTCTCCATATTCCCTCATTTTCTGTCTTCAGTGATCGGCTTTAAATATATTTTACAAGTCGCATTTCATTCCCCACTAGAAATGGTACAAAGAGAATCCCAAGTTTATTTTTTTATTTTAATTACATTTTTTTGGCAAATGTGCATGCACATGTGTGGTATATACACTACTGGATGCATGTATATCTCAAAGAGGAGCTTTTAGAAACTGATTTCTCCTGGATGTGGATCCTGGAAAATAAATTCGGGTCATCAATTTTGGTGATCAATGCCTTTATCTTTTGAGCCATCTCTCACTCCAACTTTTTTTGATCCATTTTTAATCAGACTCTAATGTAGTATAGATAGGTCCTGAGCTGGCTCGAGCCAAAACTGAGCTTCATGTCATTATCCTGCTGCTTCCACTGCTAAAGTAACTAGAAGTACAGGCCTGTGTGCCTGCACCTCTCTGGTTTATACATTGGTGGGATCAAAGCTAAGGCCTCTGGTGTGCTAGGCTGGTACTCTACCCACAGAGATACATGCCCAGAAATCAAATTTTACTTACACATTCATTCTTAATCTTCAGAGTCAACAGAAAATATCCTTTAATGAGGAAAATCATCCTAAATACACAGATATCTTTTCTTTTTCAACTGTATGTAAAATAATTTTTATTTTTAAAACATTATACAATATATTTTTATTATGTATTCCCCTCTACTAAGTGCTTCCAGATCCTCCCCACCTCACTAACTACTCAACTTTATGCTCTCTTTCTCTGAAAAAAAATGTATAACACAAAATTAAAAACAAAAACAATAAGACAAAAAAATGCTGAAACAAAGCAAAAGGCCCATCCAAAGAATTAAAACAACAATATAGAGTCCATTTTGTATTGTCAACTACTGCTGGGCACAGGGCTTGCCCTGGAATGTGGTTGATATGCCCACTGACATGGGGAAAAAAAAAAACCTGATTTTCCCTTCGTGGTTGGATATCAACTACAAATAGCATCTTGTTTAAAGGTTGGTACCCTGTATTTGTTTTCCACTCTCTCAGTGCCATGACCCCATCTAGCTTGAACCTGTGCAGATTTTATTCTGTGTTGGTTCACATGTGCATCAGTCCTATTGTGTTTGAAAGACATTATTTCCTTGGAGTCATACCTATTTCCCTGTTGTGGGTCTCTGTGTTAGTTACTATCTACTGCAAAAAGATGCTTCTATGATGAGGATTGAACAAGGCACTGATTTAGTGATATAGCAATATGTCATTAGAAGTCATTGTATTGCTGCTTCTTAAGCATAATACTAATGGGTTCTCCATATGATTCATGACCTATTTAGTCTCAGGTACATGGCCATGTTAGCAGTATAAGGTATGTGTTCCTTAAGTGGGCCTTAAATCTAATAAAAAATGGTTGGTTAATACCATAATTGTTGTGCCACTATTGCACCAGTATATCTTGCAGGTAGGTCACCGTTGTAGCTTCAAGGCTTGTAGTTGAGTAATATTTATGATTGCCTGTAAAGAGAAGCTTTTTCCTTGTGAGAAGCCTTCCTGCCAGCCTGGTTCTAGAGCCGCATCAGTCCCAAATAAACACACAGGAGGCTATATTAATTATGAAGCTGTTGGCCTTGCTTGTTTCTTACTGGCTAGCTCTGACTTAAGTAATTACCTCATAATTGTTAATCTAAGTATGTCTCTTACCGGAGAAGTTTCCGGGCTTCCTACCCCATGGCGTTACATCTCAACTCCCTGTGTTTCTCTTACCCAGAGTCCTTCTGGACTCCTAGTCTCTCCTATCTTGGTTCCCTATTGGCTCAACAGTGCTTTATTGACATAATCACAGGACTTCCCCCAACAATTGCCTTTCCCCTACAGTAGTGTGCAGAGCACCTTCCAGCAACATAGGTACTAATCAATAGGAGTAAACCTTCCAGTTGGATACCAACTCAATTTTTCTATGTTTGATGATATAAGTAAGTGTTCTCTTCAGCAAAAAATAGGCATTTTTTCTAATTGTCAACACTTAACATTGTAACTATATGTATAATATTTATAATATTCAGTATAATAAGAAATTTTGAGATGATTTGGGTAGACAGGAGGATTTATCCATGGTATTGTAGAAACTCTAGGATTGTATGTAAAAGAATATATGTCTGTGGGTTCCGGATTCAGTGGGATTCTTGGAACTACAGTCCATTGGAATGCTGGACACTGTCTATGTACACCTCATACTGAGAACATTGCCTAGCAATACTCAGTAAATTATTATGGATATAAATTCAAATGTATATTTTAAACAGCTAAATAGGGAATTTTTACCATTTTAAATTTGGATGCTCTTAAAATTATGGTAATCTACTCTTCAGGTTTTCATAGTCTAAAAACTCTCTTTTCAGCCAGCTAGAAAAAAGACTAACAGTGAAATTTCTTTTATCTCTATAGAAGGCAATGGTTTTAGACAAAATCTTGCATTTTAACTTGAAATGGTTCTATATTTAATTTTTTTTCTTAACAAATTCAGAGAAAATACTTCATTATCTATTCTATCCTGGTGAGCCAAAGTCTTGTACCGAATTTACTTCCTATCATAATTTGCATTACCATCAAAAACTATCTTTTGATATATGTCAACCTCATGTACTTTACACCTCTTTAGTGAATTTCTTTTCTGCATCTAGTAAATAAGGAAAACTAGTCTTCAACTCCCTCAGAGACCTGAGAAGGCAATAATATTGGCTGAGTAAGCAGGAAGTGTGAGCAAGCGACTTCAAAAAAATGTGAGAAATGACACAAACAGTTGGCTGCCTGGACAGTCACCAAAGGTTCCTTTGTAATGGTGAGGGCATCCGTCTTCAGTCTATAGGCCTAGCATATCTGACAGACTTTTCTGCAGAACAAGGACTGTTCTCCCTTGTATTGGCAAGGCTTGGCAGTCACTCTCTTTTGTGCCCTGCTTGTCCAATTTGGACAGCATACTGTCAGTAGTCAGGCAAGGGCACTTTTTTTTACCCAGTAGCTTACTTTTGCTACAAAGAAAGTAAATCCATGTGGAGTTTCTTCAGTGCTCATCATCTTCTCTGAAGTAAATTGCCAGAAGAAAGCTTGTTTCATTGTCATAAGCAATAGAAGCTGTAATTATTAAAACATCTTAAGGCCCATATTTTGGAGATCTGTGAAGTGTTTGAAGATGATCTGTCTATCTAAAATATATCTCTCTTTGACCTTGTAAGCATGCCTAATATGACTACAAATTCAATTGTAATAAGTCATTAATTACTAACCTGAGTTTTCTTATTATCCTAAACAGTTGGTAATAATAACTTTCAATAACTAGAAATCTGTATTGCATTGTTAAATGAACTATATAGGTACAACACCTTGAACATGATTAGAAATGTATGTTCTAACAAATATTAGTCTTAAACTTGTATCAACATACAAAATTTGTGTACAATATACAAAAATCCAATCCAATATAAAATATTTAAAACTGGTAATTGCTTTTTCAAAGTAGATTCTTATATCTATATCCTCACTTTTTTCTTTTTAGAGTAGATACAATAATCAACATTTTTATCCTATCTTATTTGTATCCCCCTTTTTTCTTTTCAAAGCAAGAACCCTGAATTTAATCTCCTTGGTTTAGCAATTTTTCTGACCACTACCAATAAAAGCTTATAACCAGTCTGCCTAAACAATGGCAAATATCCATAACTCATTGAATGACCAGAAACCACCCACCCCACTTTTTGGGAATATTCTTAAATTTACTTCCTGCTGTCTGGAGGTGACAGCATCTTAAGGGGATCCTGAAAAGAAAAATTCAGGATAATTGTCCAGTCTTGGGAGAGGGAGATATTTCATTTCTTGTTCGGTCTCTGCATAATTGGAAGGTTCAGGACATGTCGCAAGTTCTGGCTAGAGTGGTATGTGATACTGGATCATCTTAGCTAGCCACCTTGAAATTGTTCTGAGCAATTTGTAGTCCAAAGCCAACCTTTAGGTGGTGTTTTATAGCGTAGTGGTGATATCATAGTCCTGGTGGAATCATTGTGTGATTCCATCTTCTTTGTGAAGACTTCAGAGATCACATTAGATCACCTTTTCGCGGCATTTTTTTTCCAGCTAGTTCTCTCTTCTTCTTTGGCTGCTTATTTGTCCAAAGATCTTAAACTCCTCAAGATATTTGCTTTTATTTTTCTGAAAAGAGAGAAACAAAACCCTTCCCCAACCCTAACTTGGGAAGTTTCCCTTTTGGCAAGTTATATGTGATCAAATGAAAAGCATTCATTAACCTTACGAATTAGCTTAGATTGAATAGTCAAGCTATCGTATAAACTATCATCTCTTCTAATCAAGAGGTCTCTTGTTTATATTTAATCTTTCAGTTTCTCTGGAGAGTAGTTTCACCATGGTGACAGGGAATGACTGAACTGAATTTGACATAGGGGCCTGTGAGGGACCCCTCAAGGAGTTTCCTGAAGGCAAAGGGTTACCTTGAATGTCCCTAGTTGATCTCCATTCGTTAGTCCAATGACTGCTTTTGCCACACCTTCTTCATAATCCAGAAGGCAGGGGGCATTCTGTTTCTATTATGCTTAGAAGAAACATTATTTCTAGGAATGTCCTGTTTACAGTCCCTTTTAATGTGACCTTGTTTGCCACAAATGAAACATTTGACATTTTGATTTTTCTTCAGACATCTGGAGATCACCTCTCCTATCCATGCATCATCATAGTCATGAGATTCAATATTGATTACATCTCAGATTCATTCCTCCAAATTATCCTTTTGCATTGCAAATTAGTATTTTCAAAAGTCAGAGATTCAATTACTATTTATTTAGCTTCTGAATTTGTTATCATTGTATTTGTTGCTGAAGTCAGTCTTTGTAAGAAATCTGTAAAGGTTTCCTTTGAGTCCTGTATAACTTTAGTAAATGCCTCAATTTTCTTTCCTACTTCACCAATTCTGTCCCAAGCAAAAGCTGCTGCACAGTAAAAAGCCAGAGTGTGGTCATCATATAGAGATTGTTTTTCTACAGTGGTATAATCTCCTTCTCCAAGAAGTTGATCTTGGGAGATTTCCATACCTCTAGCTCTATTCCATTATTCAATGGTCTTAGCCTCTTCTCTGAACTAGATACATAGATAGATAGATATAAAACAATCTTATTTTACATATCAATACCAGTTTCTTTTCCCTTCCATCCTCCCATACCACCGAATGACCCCCCCATCTTATCCCCCATCCACTCCCCAGGGAGGGTGAGGCCTTCCATGAGGAATCATTAAAATCTGTCAAGTCATTTGGGGCAGGGCCTAGGCCTTCCTCTGCGTATCTAGGCTAAAAGAGTATCCCTACATGGGAAATGACAAGAACTTTGAGTCATTAAAGAAAGAAATTGAAGAAGATACCAGAAAATGGAAAGATCTCCCATGCTCTTGGATAGACAGGATCAACACAGCAAAAATGGCAATCTTACCAAAAGCAATCTACAGATTCAATGCAATCCCTATAAAAATACCAGCACAATTCTTCACAGACCTTGAAAGGACAATTCTCAACTTTATATGGAAAAACAAAGACCCAGGATACCCAAAACAATCCTGTACAATAAAAGAACTTCAGGAGGCATCACCATCCCTGACTTCAAGCTTTACTATAGAATTATAGTCCTGAAAACAGCTTGGTATAGGCACAAAAACAGAGTGGTAGGCCAATGGAATTGCATTGAAGACCCTGATATTAACCAACACACCTACAAACACCTGAATTTTGGCAAAGAAGCCAAAACTATACAATGGAAAATAGAAAGCATCTTCAATGGTACTGGCATAACTGGATGCTACCATGTAGACGATTACAGATAGATCCATACCTATTACCATGCACAAAACTTAAGTCCAAATGGATCAAAGACCTCAACATAAATCCAGCCATACTGAACCTCTAAGAATAGAAAGTGGGAGGCACCCTTGAACAAATTGGCAAGGAGACCACTTTCTGAACATAACACCAGTAGCACAGACACTGAGATGGACAATTAATAAATGGGACCTCCTGAAACTGAGAAGCTTCTGTAAGGCAAAAGACACAGTCAACAAGACTAAACAGCAGCCCACAGAATGAGAAAATATCTTCACTAACCCCACATCTGACAGAGGGCTGATTTCCAAAATATACAAAGAACTCAAGAAGCTAGTCACCAAAACACCAAATAATTCAGGTACTGCATTGTAATTGTGTACCAGGCTCTAAAACAGCTTTAACCAAGTCTATCCAGGATAATTCTATTACAAATTGACCATGAATTTAGCATCTGCCTCACAAATAGTGAATGCATGTCATATGAGACTATCACTTCCTTGAATCTCCTGAAATCTAACATTGCCACAGAACTCCATTTAACTCTTGCACAGTCTTTGGAGATACTTACTATTTGGCAGTTGTCCCTATAAGGTGACTAGATAAATTAAAGTTGGCTGTTTGAAAACTTTAGGCTATTCCTTATAATGCAATCATGAAATTGATTCTCCATTAATGTCCTCTGTCTGGGTCTGAAATTCTCTATGATCTGTTTTATTGTTATTTCTAAAACTTGAATTCAGATTAACCAAATTTTTAGTGATAAAATAAAAATGACAATACGGATAATTTATAATTGACATTACATAAGTCCCATCTAAATTAGTTATCCCCTCATTTAATTGCTTCATTTTCAAACCATCCAGTGTATTATCATATAGAGTCCTAAATCTCTCCATTGCAATAGTGTTTCACATTTTATAATGTGGGGAAAACTCCATCTTTTAACTAATTCCTTCCTTTTCGAATCCCCAATTGTCTTACCAAATCTGCCAACAGTATCAGAGGACTGTGAGGTATGTAATATGTCTGATCAGAGAACTAGCATGTAGCCATTAGCTGAAAGTGACAGCCTGAGGAAAGAGACTGTAAGGAAAGCCAGCAACTCATGGTAGGGTGGAGGTGGGGGGAGTGGCTGGCTGACTGGAAACTGCACACAGGATTGTGTGGAAAAAATGTGTGGTGGTAGCATACTGAAGATAGAGCCAGCCGGTCTAGGGTGGATAAGTCTTGTGGCGTTTGGAGCCCAGATGCTTCTGGAGTTTGTGGGGCAGCTGAAGACTGTTTCAGAGAGGGTACAAGAGGAAAATCCCAAAGTTGCTCAGAGGCTTGAGGAAAAAAGAAAAGAAAACCTAGCTGGCAAGGGCAGTGACTCCAGCAAGACCCCATGTGCTGATGGCTGCAAAGGCACAGGCAAGCACCTTTTTGTGAATTCATACCCCAAAGATTACGTACCAGATGTAGCATGAATAACAAAAACCCAGAGACAGATATTGGGGTTAGAGCTGAAGATCAGAGAAACAAAGCAGCCAGCCACTAGAGAGTTCTCACCTCTACCAATGCTCTGAGTGAAGGGGCCATCCTGTCCTCAGACTGCATCTGTCTCCGGCAGACCTCAGACTGCTCTCAGATCCTGTCTCCTCCCACCTTGTATTTCTCTCTCGTGCTGGGATTAAAGGCTAGAGATCCCAAGTGCTGAGTTCACCTTTGTGTGAGCTCTGTTTCTCTTTTAGACTTTTCACTCTCATAAAGTCCATGGTGGCCTTGAACTCACAGAGATCCATCTGCCTCTGTCACCTGAGTGCTGGGATTAAAGGTGTGTGCCACCACTGCCTGGCCTCTATGGCTGCGGCTAGCTTTGCACTCTGATCTTAAAGCAAACTTTGTTATATCATAAACAAAATAGCACCACAACTTCATGCAACCTAACCAAAGCCACAAATACTGTGACAATGAAACTGAACGATTGTGAAAACTTGAGGGAAGCAGATACAGTAATGAAGATTGCAAAAAGTCAAAGGTCTTTTCACCATTGATTTTCTTAATTTTCATTGATATCTTCTTCTTCTCAGATAGAGAGAGGGTTTATGTATACCATTCTTTTCTACCATAACGTATGGAGAATAGCAACCCTTGGGGAACAGACACTCCTAAAAATCAGCATTGAGAGAGAACCAATGTCCTCATTCTTCATCATCAAAGATGAATCAGTCTAGGACTGTAGAAAAAGATAAGGACACTCCTTTTTAAAAAACTAGATTAGATTGATTGTTAATATGCTTATAAGGATATCCTATTTACTCTCTTCTCTCCTAAGCATGTACTCTCTAGCTCACTTTGAGGACACAGAAGGAAATCACAAAAAGGAATCTTCTCTGTGTTGTTGACAGGTGAAGTAACAAACTAGAAACAATCATGACAATTACTATGGAAACATAATTAGCTATCATATACTTCTTACAGTTTTAACATTAGGCAAATGTAAGCAAAGTATCAAACTGTTCTCGGAATTGATACATAAGTTCCTGAGGAGGAGACTTTTCAAAGCCAAATACCACAAGCTTTGAATAACAATACATAGAGCCTAGTAGTATGTGACTTAATACCAGCACTTGGTCGGCAATAGAAAGTAGCCTGATCTACATAGGGAGTTCCTGAACAGCCATGACTGTTTAAAGATACACTATCCCACCCAATAAAAGAAAGGAAGGAAAGAAGAAAGAAAGGAAAGAAAGATCCAGCAGTTGACCCATAAACATGATGAACACAGTGTTGAAAGTACCAACAAAGATTTAATAACTAAACACTGTCATTTTGAATTATTTTCTACAGAATTATACCTAAATATATCTGTACTTATCTCCAGTTGTTTACTCAAGAAGTCCTGTTGATAAGGCTTAAATCTCATGAGTCCTTTGAGAATTGTTCAGATGAATCAGGTGTTTGTCAAAACACTTGCAATGTCAAAGTTTGAAAAAAAATCATGTCATATTCTTGCTTTAGTGCAAGGTACACAACATACTTTATCCATTTTTATAAAGTTCTCCCAGGTCCATAAAAAGCAAATTAAGTACACAGGTCTTTTCTCTCAAGAAAATTACAGTTTAGCAGAATCAACAAACTGAAAAATCAGCAAAATAACTGCTGCAACTACCCATGCTGAACTGACAAGTGTCACTAAAATGAGTGGCTGGACTAGAGCTGAAGTGCTACTGCCTATGACCCAGAAGACCAAAATTGCTTGGCTGGTTGCTGTGAGCTGGAGCCTGGTCTGTGGCTCCTTTTACAGGCTGTCAGTTTTATCATCCATGAAACTTGTTCTGATGATATACAAGTCCGACCAAATTCTAAATTCATGAAAAAGTACAATAAATAGAATTACCACACAATGTGCTACTAAGTTAAACTCCAAGAACTGAGACCTGTTCTGTGCATATTTTGTTTGGAGAAAAATATTTTTTCTTTCAGGTATAAAAATCATGAATCATTGCATGGAGAAAGAAGTGGAAGTATCTTGGCCCTAGTGCCTCTATATGACGTAGATGCTATGACTTGGATGTAACTTGTGCCCCAAGAGTTCAAGAGCTGGGTGCTTGGTTCCACTAGAGTAGTTTTGAGTTATGGAGGAAGCTTAAGAAATGAAGCCTAATAAGAAGCCATTGGGGAGTTCCTTTGTAGAAAGGTTGTTGCCAAGGAGCAGGATACCTCTTGGTGTAATGGTACACACCTGAAGCAGGGGACAGCAAAGTTATTGCCAGCCTGAGTTACGTATCAAGACCTTGTATAAAACCAAAACAACAAATAAGAACAAGATCATCTTCTTTCCTATTCCTCTAGCTAGCTTTGAAATTACTGTGATATCACCAATCAGGAAGTTACAGTCAAGAAAGTTCTCACCAAAGGGCAAGCATCAGAAGCTATCAGATCACAAGCAAACAGCCTCCAAAACTATGGCTTAATTAAACTTCTTTCTTTATACATCACCCAGCCTATGGTATAGGGTAAAAGCACCAGCCAAAGAAACACTTCCTGACCCTGAAACCATAGCCAAAAAACACCCTTTGTTGCTGAACCCAGAGCCTAAGAAATACACCCTGACCCTGAGACCAGAGCCAATTCACTGGCCCTGAAAACCAACCAATCCATGAGCAGGAAATCCAGCCAAACTCTGAGCTTGTCCAAACTTAGGGATTGAAATCTGACTAATTCCCACCCTGAAAAACATCACTGTGAGGATAAAGCTTGTGGAGGACCTTGCAAGGGAAACCTTGGCGGATTCCATGGAAGACAAGGGTGACCGAAGTAGAGGAACAAACGCAGACAGAGCTTAAGTGAGAAGTTTTATCAGAAAGGGAAGGGGTGGAGGAGGAAAGAAAAAAAAGGTAAAGACCCCTTTATAAACCAACAGCTAACATCAAACTAAATGGACAGAAACTCAACACAATTCCTCTAAAATCAGGAACAAGACAAGGCTGTCCACTCTCTCCATATTTCTTCAATATTGTACTTGAAGTTCTAGCTAGAGCAGTACAACAACAAAAGGAGATCAAGGGGATACAAATTGGAAAGGAAGAAGTCAAACTTTCAGTATTTGCAGATAATATGGTAGTTTACATAAGTGATCCAAAAAAACTCTAACAGGGAACTCCTACAGCTCATAAATACCTTCAGCAAAGTAGCAGGATGACAAGATTATCTCAAAAAATCAGTAGCCCTATTATATACAGATGATAAATGGGCTGAGAAAGAAATCAGAGAAACATCACCTTTTACAATAGCCCCAAACAACATTAAATATCTGGGGATAACGTTAACCAAACAAGTGAAAGACCTGTATAACAAGACCAGTGAGCCTCTAAAGAAAGAAATTAATGAAGATACCAGAAAATGGAAAGATCTCCCATGCTCTTGGATAGGTAGGATCAACATAGTAAAAATGGCAATCTTACCAAAAGCAATCTACAGATTCAATACAATCCCTATCAAAATCCCAGCACAATTTTTCACAAACCTTGAAAGGACAATCCTCAACTTTATATGGAAAAACAAAAACCCAGGATAGCCAAGACAACCCTGCTCAACAAAGCAACATCTGGAGGCATCACCATTTCTGATCTCAAGCTCTACTATAGAGCTGTAGTCCTGAAAACAGCTTGGTATTGGCACAAAAACAGACTGGTAGACCAATGGAATCGAATCTAAGACCCTGATATGAATCCACACACCTTTGAACATCTGATCTTTGACAAAGAAGCTAAAACTATACAATGGAAAAAAGAAAGCATCTTCAACAAATGGTGCTGTAATAACTGGATGTGACCATGTAGACGATTGCAGATAGATCCATACCTATCACCATGCACAAAATTTAAGTCCAAATGGATCAAAGACCTCAACATAAATCCAGTCACACTGAACCTCTTAGAAGAGAAAGTGAGAGGTACCCTTGAATGAATTGGCACAAGAGACCACTGAGATGGACAATTAATAAATGGGACCTCCTGAAACCGAGAACCTTCTGTAAGGCAAAAGACACAGTCAACAAAACTAAATGGCAGCCCACAGAATGGGAAAAGATATTCACCAACCCCACGTCAGACCGAGGGCTGGTTTCCAAAATATGCAAAGAACTCAAGAAGCTAGTCACCAAAATAGCAAATAATTCAACTAAAAAGTGGGGTATAGAACTAAACTGAGAATTCTCAATAGAGGAATTTAAAATGGCTGAAAGACATTTAAGAAATTGCTCAACATCCTTAGTCATCAGGGAAATGCAAATGAAAACAACCCTGAGATACCATCTTACACCTATCAGAATGACTAAAATCAAAAACTCCAATGACAGTTTAGGCTGGAGGAGATGTGGAGAAAGAGGAACACTCCTCCACTGCTGGTGAGAGTGCAAACTCATAGAGCCACTTTGGAATTCAGTGTGGTGGTTCTTCAGGAAAATAGGAACCAGTCTACCTCAAGATCCAGCAATTCCATTCTTAGGCATATACCCAAAGGATGCACATTCATACAACAAGGACATCTGTTCGACTATGTCCATAGCAGCATTATTTGCAATAGCCAGAATCTGGAAGCAACCTAGATGCCCCTCAACCAAAGAATGGATACAGAAAATGTGGTACGTTTGCACAATGAATTACTACTCAGCCGGGAAAAATAGAATCTTGAAATTTGCGGACAAATGGATGGAACTAAAAGAAACCATCCCAAGTGAGATAACCCAGTCACAGAAAGAAAACATGGTGTGTTCTCACTGATAAGTGAATATTGGACATAGAGAAAAAGATTACCAGCTTACAACCCCCACCTCCAAAGAAGCTAGGAAACAAGAAGGACCTTAAGAGAGGCATACAGGTCCCCAGTGAAGCAGAAAGGGACAAGAGCCCCTGAACAAATGGGGAGCATAGAGGGATAAGGGAGGGAGGTATGAGACAGAGGAGGGGAGAAGAGGAGGGGGAAGGAGAACATGAGTAATCAGGAAATTGAGGTGGGGAAAGGAATAGAGGAGAGCAAGAAATGAGACAAAACAATAGAGGGAGTCCCTATAGGTTTAAACAGAAATCTGGCACTAGGGTATCATACAGAGAGTCACAAGGATGACCCTAACTAGGATTCTAAGCAATAGTGGAGAGGCTACCTTAAATGTCCTTCCCTTATAATGAGAATGACGACTACCTTAAATGCCATCCTAGAGCCTTCATGCAGTAGCTGATGAAAGCAGAAGCAGAGATCCACAGCCAAGCACTGAGCCAAACTCCTGGAATTCAGTTTCAAAGAGGGAGGACTGATGAACAAAGGGATCAAGACCATGCTGGGAAAACCCACAGAAACAGCTGACCTGAGCAAGTAAGAACTCTTGGACCCAAGTCTGACAGCTGGGGAACCAACATAGGACCAAGCCAGGCCCCCTGAACTTGGGTCCAGCTAGGTGCACTGGACAGTCTATGGGGCCTCTGGCAGTGAAACCAGGATGTATCCCTAGTGCACAAATGAACTTCGGGAGCCCATTTCCCATGTAGGTATACTCTTTTAGCCTTTATACACAGGGGAGGGCCTAGGCCCTGCCACAAATGACTTGACAGATTTGATGATCCCTCATGGAAGGCCCCACCCTCCCTGGGGAATGGATGGGGGATGGGATGCAGGGGTTGGTGGGAGGGCATGGAAGGATTGGAAGGAGAGGGAACTGGGATTCATATGTAAAATAAGATTGTCTCTAATTTAAATAAAATCTACTAAGAAAATAAAGGAAAGAAAGGCTCCCTAAGGAGAAGGTACAGGCCCAGAAGAGGGCTGGTGCAGACTGGCAGATGGGTATTAAAGAGAAACTACTGGCCGGGAGGAGTGGCATCAGAAGCAGGAATGGTGCCATGTTGACCAAGACCTGGGAAGAGGGAGAAGCCAGGATATCAACAAGCAGAGCTGTAACAACTTCACTGGGGAAATGCTCCCCTGCCTGGGCAGATTTGTTACATTGGGGAAACCTTTCCCTGGAACAGAACTGTAAGCTGCCACATGTGCAGTGACTTTGTGGAATTCTTTGGCTCTTGATTGCTAGGATACTTTCCCATCCAAGCTTCAATGCTTACACGCCTTTGTAGCAATACAACATAGTCTAAGCGTAACCGTTGAAATGAAAAAGAACCCTGGCAGTCCAGGCAAAGGAATACCAGTCACACTGCACAACAAACCTCACAGAAGAAATTTTGGGGGAGAGAAAAAGTCGAGAGGGTGGCTCCCTCTGCTAGGTAAGAGAAAGCAGAGAGCTGGGTTTATATAGCATTTCTTGGGAAAGGAGAGTGGCTGCCTCTGCTAAGTGAAAAACAGAAGAGAGCTGGGTGTATGTAGCATTTCTTGGGAAAGGAGGGTGGCACTTTTTGGAGTGAAGCTTTTCAAGGTGGGGAATTTTGAGTCCTGGGGCTGGGGCTTTTACTCTGTCAGGTAGAAGTCCTCAGGGGAGGGGCCTGGCCACTCATGTGCCTGGAAGGGTTTGCACTAATATGACTTTCTCCTGTAGATAGGTAGGAATGAAAAAGAGAAAGAATAGAGAGAAAACGAGGAAGGAGAAAAGGAAAAAGGTAAAAGAGGAAGGGGGGAGAGAAAAGGTATGTTTATTTGCTAGAAAAGCAAAAATAAATCATGCCAAACTCTTTAAAAGGGGCATTCAAAACTCCCAGGGCATACATTCATGTATTCTAGTGGGCAGTTTCATCAGAAGCTGAACTAATTCCACAAACATTTGAAGGCTCATTGTTAGTATCTCCCTCCTGTCATGGCACACTGAAGACCAGGCACCAATATGCTCTAATGACAGGAATCAACTCCCCAGCCCTGGCCACAGTGAAAAGAATATCATCAAGCAGCGAGAAAACTGGCTCAGCCTATGCTGACTGTAGAAGTTATGTAATTAGTTTTCTGACTCTAAAAATAAAGAGGGGGAAATTTTCCAGTTCAAGTCTTTTTTAAAAATCACTTCATAATGGAAGAAACATTTGAATTTTTTAACTGGTGTCCAAGTACAGGGAAGGAAGCAAGATGGGTAAAGATTTAAATTCAGTCCCTTTCTTCCATTGTGTAAGATACGGCATCAACAACTGGCATTGAGAGTAGAGATACATCATTATGCTTATTTATAGCATTAACTACTTTACATTCATCCACGCAAGTGAAACTGTAAAAAAAAAAATGATAAAGGGAGTGCGCAGTTCTTTCATTAGCTTGTCTGTAATACTGGATTGGTCCATAAATTAATGTGTACAAGAGGATGAGAGGAAAGAAAGAATTCAGAGTGTTGCCATTGTAATTATAGCTCTTTAAATATCAGAAGACACAAAGAAAGATTCCTTTTGAAAAGACTACCGACTCTCTTGGCAAGACACTATTAATTACTCACATAAATCTGTAGTTTGCACAGCCAGAGCTATGGGTGACATCACGTTAGCCAAGTTCTGTGTCCCTGTTGGTCTCAGGGTGTGTTTCTTTAAATTCCTGTTTACTGAATGATCCCTCTGTAAACTCTAGCTTTGTGCCTGGAGGAAAGGAGCAGAGAGCTATGAGACACAGGTAGCTTTGAGCCCCTCACACAGGCTGTGACTCATATAATTCAATCAGAAAAAAAATGTGCCGCGTGAATTATTAAATTATGCTGGAGAATGCTGTGAGCAATAATAATATCACAGTCTTATTTAAAAAACAACACGTATAGCTTCCATAAACAAAGTGTTTATAAACAAAGCACACAAGCAGGTAGAATATATGAAGTGGGCTCCCAATCTAAATTAATAGGGACAGCCCCAGAGGACTCAGAGTCCCGACTACATGGGAGACATTTGCTCCCCATTTCCAGGTTTTATAGATACACTTAATCAACATTTCTCTTTTGAGCATCCGCTGAACAGGAAAGGTAACAGGATTAAAATGTGGCCTGTGGCTTCTACATTTTTATAACAAACACTGACTCTAGGGAGCATCCTCCGAGCTGCTTCAGAGGAAAGGGGGAGATTGTGTTGCTTGGTAGAATAAAAGCCTAAATTCAAAGCAACAAGCGTGCTCCCTACTGTTCCCAAGCTCCAATTTTTGTCTTTAACCATACGCAAGAAACTTTTGAAAGTTTTGTGGAAAGGGAAATGGATTTTATGACCAAGCTAACCTTGTCATCTCCTTGGAGCAAATGGAACAGACACTAAAGGCGCAAACCAAAGCCTAACTTTGTGAAGAAGCTAGAGTGAGAAGGAGACAGTGAGTGCTCCTCCTCACTGTCTACCTACTGAGTGAGAAGGAGACAGTGAGTGCTCCTCCTCACTGTCTACCTACTGAGTGAGGAGATGGTTGGTGCTCCTCCTCACTGTCTACCTACTGAGTGAGAAGGAGACAGTGAGTGCTCCTCCTCACTGTCTACCTACTGAGTGAGGAGATGGTTGGTGCTCCTCCTCACTGTCTACCTACTGAGTGAGAAGGAGACGGTGAGTGCTCCTCCCCACTGTCTACCTACTGAGTGAGAAGGAAATGGCTCCTCCTCACTGTCTCCCTACTGAAAGCTATGTCAGAGTATTTTCACCACTGTGTTCACTGAAGACTTAATGATTGAGACAAGAGGTAACCCCATTCACATAGCTGTTAAACTTGATATGACACCATTTAATAATGCACGTGTGGTATAGCTCCTAATTATTCAATAAGTTAATTACTTACAAGCCTTGGCAAACAGTCAAATTCTATTGGCATCAATAAACTTAATCACACAACAGAGTCCAGCTATGGTTTGAATGCCCCAACGAAAGCTCACATTTTCAGTTTTAAGAGGTGCGTCTGGGTATTTAGAGGGAAATTAATGAAATGATTAATCCATGAGCGCTTTGTCTTCATGAATGGGTTGTACATTCATGAATGAGTGTATAAATGAATATCTCAAGATTGGGTCCAATACAAAGCCAGTTTGTCTGTCATATGCATGCAACTCTCTCTCCCCTCTCAGTAAGTCTCTCCAACCACCACCAGCAAGAGGGAGTCTTCCAAGGGCTACCTGTCAGCCTCTAGAGTCATAAGGGCAAGAAAACGTGCACATAAATTCCCTACTCTGTGGTGTTCAGTCACAGCAACAGAAAATGATTAAGACACTCCTCTACATAAACACAATAATGGGCAACAACAAGAGTTTATTCTGAACTAGTAAAAGAAAAAAAAAAGAGGCAACAACAAGACCAACTCTCCCCAACAAAGAGTTTATTCTGGACTAGTAAAAAGTTACTGACTGGAAGATGTGTTCATATGGAGGGAAAGAAAAGCAAACGTTCTAAATGTAAAATGAGGACAAAGAGTTTATTCTGGACTAGTAAAAAGTTACTGACTGGAAAATGTGTTCATACGGAGGGAAAGGAAAGCAAACATTCTAAGTGTAAAATGAGGAAGGCCATGTAAATGTCTGACTATTATTTGATTACACAGGTCAGTAACAGGAGTGATACTCTCCCCTCATGGGTACTCAGTTACTGGGCTGACAACCCTGAGGAAGTGGCTTCACTGCAAGGTTGTGGTAGACTTGCTGTGAGCTTAAGTTCTCAATCCACTACTGAGATCACTGTCACCACAGGTATACGGTCAAGTGCACATTCTGCCACATAAGTGACTCCTTTTGGGTATTGACAACTGCTAAAATACTCCTGTTTCTAATCACATAGATAAGCATGGGCATGTTTTGAAGCATGGAGACATGGGAGAGCCTTGAGTATGCATGTACATGTGCCAGTAGATAAGACTGTCTACAGGCAGATCAACCCAGCCACAGAGACTGTAAGGGAAACACAGGCTTTATTTTGTGAAGAGCTTGCTAGGAGCATCTAAATGCCTCCTGGAGAAGAATCACAAAAATATTCAGCCCATCAGTATTCTGTTGACATCTTTATATGAATCATTTATTTTAATATTTAATTTTTAAAACCCACACCCTATTTTATATATACATATAAATTAAGCAACACTATGATTAAATGATTTGAAACAGTTTTTAAAAAGATAGAGAGAAATTTCAGGTTTCAAAACCCCTCTCAAGAGAACAAATTAAAAAAAATCAATCGTTTTTTCTAAGTAGGTCAATGAGACAAATATATTCAGTGACTAATCATGTCTAATTCCTATTCCACTGATGGTTAAAAGAATTCAAAAGAAAGCCCAACCATCACAACTACTGACTCAAAGGAGCAACGAGTTTTGGGTTCTTTTGGTACGAAAAACTTAAATCTTTTACTCAGAAGGAAATAAATAGAGAATCTGTGTCTTAACCCTCCTCCAGACACTCCACATCTCCCACATAGTATGTTTGTTTTTGCGATTGGTAGAAATTTCATTTTCAATTTCATTCAAATTTCATAAACAATTAAGACTATCAGGATGTCTCCATAGGTAAAGGTGCGTGCCTCAAAGCCCAATGAACCTGAGTCTGATTCTCATGCCCCTCACAGTGGAGATTGAGACCCAGCTCCCACAAAGCTGTCCTCTAACCTGCACATGCATGCCAGGACATTCACACACAGACACACAGACAAATAAATAAAAATCTAAATGTAATTAAAGGATATTTAATCGTCACTAAATGCACCCATTTCTATACTAACCTAAACTGACTGTTCTTAACTACACCACAGATTAAAGAACAAGAGGACTCTTTATTGTCGAGTAAAGGAAAAGGAATTTTCAAGAACCCATTCAACAACTTTAATGTGTTGGCCCTGGCTGTAGGTCAGGGTACTTGGTTTGACAACTTTCATGACTGTGACAAAATACCTGAGATAAACAACTTGAAAGGAGGCAATGTGATCTGGGCTTGTGGTATTGGAAGTCTTGGCCCATGGTGTCAGACCTATGGACAATCGAAGCAGGTCATGGCAGGAAAGCACTGTGGAAGAGACATGATCGCCTCACGGTGCCCAGGAGGAAAGCGACTAAAGGGACTGGTGCTCCAACGTACCCTTCACAGGCATGCCCCAGTAACCTAACTCTCTTTCACTAGGCCCCATCTCCTAACTGTTCCATGCCTCTGACCATGCCACAAGCTGGAGATTACTAGCATGTGAGCGCTGGAGGACAGTGAAGATGCACACTGCGCTCTTGGTTTGCACATTGTCATCCTCCAGGGTCACATGTCTGGTAACAGAATGATGCCATTGCTTCTTCTCCTTTTCACAGCTGGCATGAGTAAGCTGAATTTCTGCCAAAGGACTTCTCCAAAAAAATGGCAGGACCTTCAGGAATCCCTCAAAGCATGGGCCAGTCATGTCGTATATACTAATGGAAGTTCACACCATCATTGAAAAACAAGCTCTCATTGGTCATCTTATCACATGCTACTCCATCACGATCTGTGCCCACTTCTCTTAGGTATACACATTTGTAACAGAATGGTATGCAGGGGAAGGTGTTAGTCACCTTGTGTTGCTGGAAATAATGCCCAAATTTAAGCATTTTAATAGCCTTTATATGCTAACTGGCATAACACTGGTTTTGATCTATTTATTTAGTGTTTTGTTGTAAGCAAACAATTTTATCTGCTCTGCACTGGCTAGGTTTGTGTCAGCTTGACACAAATTATAGTCAGTCATCTAAGAAGAGGAAATTTCAACTGGAAAAATAGCACCATCAGATTGGGTTGTGGGCTGGACTGAATATTTTTTTAATTAGTGATCAATGGTGAAGGGCCTAGTCCATTGTGAGTGGTGCCACCCCTGGGCTGGTGGTCTGGTGGTTCTATCAGAAAACAGGCTGAGCAAGCCATGTGGAACAAGTCAGTAAGAAGAAACCATCCAGGACTTCTGCACCAGCTCCTGCCTCCAGGGTCCTGCCCTGTGTGGGTTCCTGTCCTGACTTCCTTTGGTGATGAGCAGTGCTGTGGAAGTGTCAAATGAATCAAATGAATAACCCTTTTCCTCCACAAGTTTCAGTAGGTCAGGGGCAGATATGGCTCTGATTCCAGGGCAAAACTGTACTTGTTTCTCTCGTCATTTTTAGCATTTTGGCTCTAATATTAGGGCCAGGACATACTTATTACACTGGCTCTGATTCTAGGGACAAAGTATATTTCTTTGGCTCTGATTTCAGAGTCAGGGTATGTTTCTTAGGCTCTGGGTTCAGGGCTAAAAGTGTTTCTTTCACTGACTGAAGTTTTAGATCCTGGGTGTGTTTCTTTCACTGGATCTGGCAGAGTGGGTGTCTTTGGCTGAATCTTTTTACCCTCTTTACCTTTTCTCAGGTCAAGAAGATGAAGATATTGTGCTTGTGTGTGTGTGTGTGTGTGTGTGTGTGAGAGAGAGAGAGAGAGAGAGAGAGAGAGAGAGACCAAAAAACATAGATGGGAAAAAGAGAGCAAAAGAGAAAGAAGGGAATATTTGATGAATGATTTAAGTGCTGAAGAGAACAGAAAAGCAAGCTAGGGGAAGGACGGTGGGGTTAAATTGGAAGAAGGCAAGTCCTATGGGAAGGTTTACTGTAGTGACCTGTACAAGTTGGTCTTGAGAAGACTCAATGAGGGAACCATCCATGACAGTATCTGTGGGAAATGAGAGTCCACACTCAGGGGATGGGAAGTCCACTTGTGAACATTTCATGAGATTTCCTTTGAGTAAGACACCCTCCTGCATATACTTGTCTGAGGTTATAAAATGGAACACTGGGAAGAATGCAGATTTTGACATCAAATATTTCCTTCATCATGAACACAGTGTTCTAAGAGATCTATTTCAGGTCACACGGTGAGCTAGCAAAAGAATCCGGCATCCAAACTAGAAGACAAGTCAGCTTATGCTCTCCCTACTCTACTGTATCTTCTTGACTTTCTTTTTGAACTTAAGCAAAATGCATTTACTTTTGATATATAAAGTCATACCCCATCAAATTTTTAAGATACAAATGCTACACAGAAAGTTTAAACTTAAAAAAGAAGCCACTTATGTTGATTTCATAACATTTGAAAATATCAAAAAAGTATTCTAAGCCCACGGCTCAGTGGGATACATACATAGAATAGATTTTTCTGGTCGAATGGGGGCAAGTAGGGATGGAAATAGAAGGGAACAGGTGGGGGGTTGGAAAAGAGAGGAGATGGAGGAAAAGAGCACTATGAGAGATGACTAGAACTGGGGGCATTTCAGAGATGTAGAAACAATAGTGGAAACCATGAGCAAGACCCTAGCAAAGTGTCCTAGAAATGGGAGATAGAGAGCCCAGGCTGGTCATGCTCTATAACCAGCGAGGTTTCTAGCAATGGGACTGGAAATGAACCCAACCCCAAAACCTTCAACCAACAACCTGTCCTAGCTATAAGACATGCTGGGACAATGATGTGTAGAACGTGTGTGAGTGCCCAACCCATGACTGGTCCAATTTATGACCCATCCCACTGTGAAGAAATATCACACAGATTGTCTTAATAAAAAACTAAATGGTCAATAGCTAGGCAGGATTTTGGGGGCAGAGAGAATGCTGGAAAGGAGAAGGGTGTAGTCATGAGGAGACACCAGGGAAACAGAGCAAGCAGCAAGGCTTTATAAAGTTAACCATATAAAAGAAGGTAGATTGAAAAATTATGGGTTAGCACTGACTGAGCTGAACTCAAGAAAGCCAGTAACAGAGAGGGAGGACTGATGACCAAAGGGATTAAGACTGGGCTGGTTTAACCCCCAGAAACAGCTGACCTGACAAGGGTTAACTCTTGAATCCCAGGCTGATGCCTGGGAATCCAGCATAGGATTGATCAAGACCCCCTGAATGGGGGTGTCAGTGAGGAGGCCTAGGTAATCTATTGAGCCTTGGGCAGTAGGTCAGTATTCATCCCAAGTATACACATGGACTTTGGACTCCCATCCAACAATGTGAGATGAACTCTCACCCTGAACTCTTGGGGGGAGGGTCTGGGCCCTGCCGTGGATGAAATGACAGACTGTGGACACCCCCATGGAGGGCCTCACCCTCCCTGGGGAAATGAGGGGATATTGGGGGGGGGGGTTAGGGGGAAGGGCACAGGAGGAGGGGAGGGAAACAGAGAGGGACCTGGAACTGACTTGTGAAGCAACCTTGTTTCTAATCTAAATTTAAACTTAAAATAAATAATAAAAATTATGGGTTAATTTAAGTTGTAAGAACTAGTTAGAAATAAACCTAAGCTATTGGCCAAGCTTTCATAATTAATAAGAAGTCTCCTTGTGGTTATTTGGGAGCTAGCAGGTGGGACAGAAAAATCTGCCTACAAGGGAGCCCATGCCTGACATTGCCTGGATTTCCAAGAACCAGAGCCAGGACAGCCAGGAAATCTAGGATAGAACCAAACACAACTGGAAAAAAAGTCAAAGAAATGATTCCTAATGATGTTGGACTATACTCATAGATCAGTGCCTGGTCCAGTTGTCATCAGATGGGTGTCATACAGCAACTGATGGGAGCAGATGCAGAGACCCAAGGCCAAACACTAGATAATTCCTACAGAAGAGCGAGAGGAAGGATTGTGAGAGCCAAAGAGATCAAGGGCACCATGAGAACACAGCCCACAGAATCAACTAAGCAAAGACTGACACAACAAACACTGACCTTGTATGGGTGTAAGCTAGGCCCTCTGGATATAACCTATGGTTATGTGGCTTGATATTTTTGTGGAACTCCTGAAAATGAGAGTGAGGGTGTCTCTGACTTTCTTGACTGTCTCAGAACCCTCATCCTCCTACTGGGTTGCCACGTCTAGGCTTGTTATGAGGATCTGCACTCAGTGCTATTGCATCTTGTTAGGCCATATTTGGTGGATGTCCCTGGGAGGCCTGCTCTTTTATTTTTTTAAGGGAAACACAGGAGGAGTTGATCTAAGGGAGAGAGAAGGTGTGGGAAGAGACTGGGAGGAGTAGAGGAAGGGGAAACTATGGTCATGATGTAATGTATTAGAGAAAAACAAAAGTTTAAAAAATGAATAAATATGGGTTTCTGCCATGAATAATAAAATTCAGCCACTGCTGGAACTTAATCACACATTTGCCCTTTACATGGAAGCAGAGAACATCACACTGACTGAGTCCCCTCAGCAGAAAATGACCAACACTGCAAGTATTAGCTCAGCCCCTCAGGAATGGAGGAATCCACAGAAACAAAATTATCTGAGAATGTTACAAGAAACTCTAGTGCTATATGTGCTAACTAAAAATAAATATATAAAATTAATAGGAGACTGAAGAGATGGCTCAGCAGTTGAAAGCACTTACTGCTCTTTCAGAGGACCCAAGTTTGGTTCCCAGAAACCATGTAGCAACCTCCATAACTCCAGTTCCAAGGGAGCCGACCCCTCTTTTGGCTGCCAAGGGCACCAACCACAAACCTGGTACATATATATGCATACCTATATACATACATACATACATACATACATACATACATACATACATGAAGGCATGCACTCATACACATAAAATTAACACAAATAATAATAATAGAATATTAAAATAAAATCGTAAAACTCCACACCAAGCATCATTGGGTTAACCTGAAGGCTAATGTTTATATGTGCTACTGATATTCAAAAGCTTATAAAACACTATGAAAAGCAAGATCATAACTTTCAAAATAGTGAAATAAAAAGACAAGCTTGCTGATATGGTCTGAGAGGTCGCAAAGTTTAATTTGCTTCTAAGTGTGATAAAGGTATTAAGATGACATTTGTTAACACGTTCGTCCACAGTCACACTACTTTATAATTAATGTTCTACAGAAGTTGTCTTTAATATGTGAAATCACTTACATTTTCCAGAAACTGCTAACAATGTTAACTAAATCAGTACCATTGCTTCAGTACCATTGCTTCTTTTATGCTTAGCCAATCTTGGAAGTGGGTGTGGGGATCACAGACCCTGGCCGGAAACCCACTCCTCCATCAGCCTGGGAGCAGGCAGCTGCGAGACAATGTTTACTGAAAACATGTTTACTGAAAACAATTCAGTGCCATAAGCTCCTGATAGGGCTCCGATAAGGGCTTGCTCACTGAAACACCATGACTTTGATCTTCCCGATGGCTAGCTACTCCCTGCTGTTTTCTGATTCTGGTACTGGAGATTTAACCACCAGCCAGGAGGGTGAGAGGTCTGTGAGGGGTGTGTGAGAGCTCTGTTGGAGATCAGTGTGTGTATGGATGGCAGAAGTCTTTCTGAAGGGAAGCGTTTTTTCTTGGGAAGTTCTCCTAAGCCGATTTGGTTCTTAAGGCAACCGACCTGTCTCTGTGTCATCTATCCCAACAACCTCGATACATTCTCGGATACAGGCTGCGCAGGAGGCGCGGCAAGTGGGGTCTCATTTGTCTAGTTCACCTCTATATCTCAGAGCAGATGAAAACCCCTGGGAACTAGTAGCTTAAACCTTGCATTTCCCAGATAGCATACTTCGGTCTTACTATGTGATCTTTCCCTCACAGGCTATTTGCCACAGAGCTTTCATCAGGACTAAGCAGGTGGGTGTTGCAACTATACATTTGAATCACCAGATCTGTGAGCTAACTGCACTTCCTTACTTCATAATCTTCCCAGCTTCCAGTATTTTATTATAACAATACAACCTGGATGACACAGCTCCCATCAACACAGTTGGTGGAGTGTTTTCCAGTCTTAAATTTCATATAGCTGTACTTACAAAGCTGTCATTATTGTTTTAACTGACCTGTATGTGTTTCTCAATGTATTTATTTCTTGGGATAACAACAGGGGTTACATTTGAAAATGTTCAAGTAAATGTAGGAAATACCAAGTTAAATCAAACTAAAACCACAGTATCCTGCAAGAATGTTTCTAACATTAGCTCCATGAGTCTGCAAAGAGATGGTGAGACTCTGCAAAAAGTTCTCAGGCCTTTTTTAGTGGCATGCCTCCAGGAACTCAAATATTAAGGAACTCTCTGTGGAAACATAATATAGCCTAGGCATCGTGGGAAATGGAATAACTGAAACAGAGAAGTGACTCTTCCAAGTCAATCATTCTCTTGAATTTGAGACAGCAGTGGGGAAGTCCTCCAAGCACCTGGAATCTGGCAAGGCAGCTTAAATGCAGCAGCAGTATTTACAGCTACACTGAGCCATGGATACAGTGATATTTTGAGCTCTCTAGTGTGTAGGTGGTATCTGCCTCTGCAGGGTGGGGGGAGGTGGGAGTTGGGGGTGGACATATCTTACATCTCCCAAATAGATGTGTCCCAGGAGATATGCCAAAGGTCCAGGGCTAGCCAAAGAAAAAAAACATTACCAAGAACTTGACAAATAAATGTGAACTTGGCACAAGAATAAAGTAAACTGCCCAACACAATAGAAGTGCCTATAATAATTCTAGTACTCCAGAAGCAGAGAAAAGAAGTTTGAGATCATCATGGACTACAGAAAAAAATAGGGGATGGAGAGATTGCCTGTCGCACCTGCTGTGCGGCCTGCATCCGAGAATGTAGCGAGGTGGTCGGGATAGATGACACAGAGACCGGTCGGTTGCTTTAAGAAAACTTTATTCTTCCCAAGTCAGCTTAGGAGGAGACCCCAGTCTGCTTAGGAGAGAGAAGTCTCAGGAGAAGTCTCTCTAAGAAAAAGGAGCTTCCCTTTTTAAGGACTTTTGTCATTCATCTACATACCATTCTTTCCTCCTGGCTGGTGGTTTAATCTCCGGCCCCAGAATCGGGGAGACACCACAGGGAAACAGGAAGAGGCATCTAGCCGTAGGGGGTGTGAAAGGCATGGTATTTCAGTGAGCAAGCCCTTATCTGAGTCCTATCAAGAGCTTTAAAGCACTGAATTGTTTTCAGTAAACATTAACAGATGCCTGCTCCCAGGCCGAAGGGGAAGTGGGTTTCTGCTCAAGGTCTGGTGTCCCCACAATTGCCCAGTGATTAAGAGCACTAACTGTTCTTATAGAGGACACAGGTTCAGATCCCAACACCAATAACAAGCAACTGCCACATTCCAGCCCCCACATCCACAGCTGCCAGTAACCGACTCTTAGGGGCCTGACACCTTCTCCTGGCTTCTATGGGTACATATACATGATGGGGGATGTCCTTCTGTATTTATGTTTCTCTTATTGGCTGATGAGCAAAACACTGTTTGACCAATTGAGGCAAGAACATAGGTGGGACTAGGGGATGAGAATTCTGGGAAAGGTAGGCAGAGAGAGACCTTGAGAAGATGCCATACAGAGAAACCGGGAAAGCAGGATGTGCCAGGCATTCTCTGGTAAGATAAGGCCATGTAGAAATACATAGATTGGTAGTTATGGGTTAATAATTAAGAAAGAGATAGCCAATAAGAAGCCCTAGTCCCCCCGCCCCAAAAAAGAAGCCCTGGTCATCTGTCAATAGTGTAATAATTAATATAAGTCTCTGTGTGTTCATTTGGGGTTGAAGTGGTGGGACCTGGTGGGAAAAGAAACTACAGCAACATATACAAACCTACATAGACTCAGGTGTGCACGTTCGCACGCGTGCACACACACAACACACACACAAATTTAAATAAAGTTAAGAGAAAAAAAACGAGTATTCTTCCTTGAGAAAGTAGGGCAGTTGGGATGTCCTTGAGCTCATTTTCTCCCCACCTTAAGCCTTTGGTTCATATCTCCTTGGCAAAGCCAGAGCTCAGACGTCCCTCCATTCATCTTTGAAATTCTGTGGTAGGGGTAAAACTTCCTATGCTTTATATGATTCTTAACTGAATACGAAGAGTAACTTTGATCAAGATTCCACATTAACTCTCTGGAGTCTCCACATTTTAGTGAGCACATGGTTCAAACTCAAAACTCCTTCAGTAAATCTGAAATCTCTCTTCTAAAACACTTTGGTTTTGGCTTTGGTGGCTCACACATTTAATCTCAGCACTCAGCAGGCAGAGGCAGGTGGATCTTTGTGAGTTTAAGGCCAGCCTGGTCTACAGAGTGAGTTCCAGGATAGGCTCCAAAGTTACACAGAGAAGCCCTGTCTTACACACACACACACACACACACACACACACACACACACACACACACAAAAGGAGATGGAGAGTCTGGTGAGATGACCAAGTGGGTAAAGTCCTTAGTTCAGAATCCCAACACACATATAAAAAAGCTGGGCCTGGAAGTGTATGCCAGCACCCTCAATGCAGACCGCGTTATAATAGAGACCAGCAGATCCCAGGAGCTTGCTGGGCAACCGGGACAGCCAATCAGCAAACTCTAGTCTCATTGAGAGACTAAAGAAGACACCTGACATTGACCTCCAGACTTCGCACATGCATGCGCACTTGGACACACATAAACATATAAACACATGTGCACCATACACCAAAATTAACAGAGAGGTGACAAAGCAAATGTGGCTTGCTTATATTTTGTTCTCTAGAGAAGTAAAGAACCCTTCAACTCTGTGATTGTGCCTAGAGGTCTAAGACATTAAACATTTTACACACTAAGCATTACCATAGCAGACCTTCATAAACATAGTTTTATACTATATTGCATGAATGTTTTCTTTTTTATTTTTAGCAAATGTATTGAGATTTACTCACAAAATACAGAAAAATGATTTAGGCATAAATTTAGAGGTTATGTGAAATGGTTAAAAAAAAACTGGTCAAGAATTGGTGAAGGGAAAAAACATTGCTAATGTTTACCTGAAATTTTACAAAGCAAGATTTTTGTAATACCAGAGAGACAGCTGATAAAGATCTCATTTCTTCCAGCTGACTAATCTGGGAGCCACAGCAACTGTCCTTGATTTCTAACCGTCTTTTCTGAAGACTTCCTGAGGTTGCCATCTGTTGGCATACGACGGATACAGCAATTCAGCAATGCAGATAATGAAGCAAAAAGCATAGAAAATTAAGGAGACAGATGTGGAAGACACACACACTCATTTGGCTTTGCATTTCGCATCTGTTCTCTCTGAAGCCTCCCCAGTGACACAAATCTAATCCCTGGATTCAGAGCCTCGGAATACTGTGCTGTACCGCCAGCAGCTCGCCTGTGACATTCCAACACACACACCGTGTACTTTCTCGTCAATACTGAGAGTCTTGTGTCCATAATTCAGTCTCTGTTACCATGGGAGAAGCCACATAGGTCTACATATGTACATGTGAAACTGCATTGAATCTATGCTCCTCTTTCCTATGAGTATTTTGTATTTCAAGGAATGATCAACTATATATTATATGTGCCTTTGTAAAATCATGCATACATTTTACTGGCACAGAAATGAAAATATTACAAATATTAACTGACTATGTGTTGTATAAAACTATTCATCTAAATATAAAATCTCCTTTTTGCATTTTCATTTTGGACCATGTGACTATAGCACCTCATTTTGGACCATGTGACTATAGCATCTACTTAAACAATTTAGTTTTTTAAAAATGAGATTGGTACTTAATTATTTCACGAGACTTAACATATTGAAGTCATATCATTTTCTATGAGTTTCTCATTGTTGAAGCAATGTTATATAAGGGTCAATAATGGACAAGTCATTGTTTCCCAGTTTGAAACTTACAGTTTATTGTGATCTTCAATTACATTATTGATAGCATAATTTTTCATATCTAGTAGATTAATCATTTTCTGAGGAATAAAAGCATATTTTTGAGTCACATGAATAAAATAGCTGGATACCTTACTGGGGCTGAGAAACACTGTTATATCCTTTAAACACATCTGTCCAGGACCAAACTAGATACTACATTCCTATAACCCTAACATTCAGGAAGCTGAGACAGAAGGATTGGAAAGACAGGCCTAAATCAGTCTACATAGAAATACCTTGTCTCATAAAACCAAAAAGAAAGAGAGACAGGGGAGAGAGAGAGAGAGAGAGAGAGAGAGAGAGAGAGAGAGAGAGAGAGAGAGAGAGAGAGAGAGAGAGAGAGAGAGAGAGAGAGAGAGCATGAAACAAAAGGTTCTAGTCAATGGTTAAATTTTAGGGCCGTGGGGCAGTGCTTGGCCTGGTGTTTGTCTTTCTGAATGTGTTGGCCCCACATGGCCTTGCTTGTCAGGCTCACATGGCACCACAGGAAGCAGACTTGTATGGGAAGCCTGCTTTTCAGCCAGAGGAAGGCCCTGATGGCATCATAAACTGTACCACAAACAGCTTTCAGGCTTCCCCTAGAGAAAGTTCCCAGGAGCTCTGACTGACAAGTGGTAGAAAAAACCCTGTCGGTCTCAGACCCTTGCATCAGCACCACAGGGGCAGCATCTCCACAAGCCTGTCTACTTGGTCTTCAGATGAAGCAAACTAAACAATGTCCAACACAAACAATCCACACAAGAATTCTTTGTCCTTCGAAGGAGTCAGTTTGTTACTAAAGCTCAAGAAAAGCATGCACCAACATGAAGATCTTAACTGTGAGACCCACCAGCCTGGGCTCTTGCAGGTTCTGACTCTTTCTGTCTGTTTGCTCGGGCTTCTAGCCCTGTGTCTTCACTGAGAACCGGATGATAATAAGCAATCTGGGCGCTTGTGAGGTGGCTGAACCATGAACAGAAGTCAGGGCACACAATCTGACTGAGAGCATGAGCTCACTTTGTGTTGGCCAATTCTCTTATTCTTTATTCCTCACGATAGCATTCTGAGATCAGACTCACTGAACCCATTTTGCAGGGAAGAAACTGAGATACAAGGGTTTCCAGGAACTGCCAGGGTACCATGAGCAGGCTCAGGTGATGCTGGAACCTGCTCTCTTCCCACTAGGTGGCAGTACTATCCAGGAAGCAGCCAGGAGCTCATCTATCGGTGACTCTATGACTCTATACCTGGCTGCCTTGGCCAGCAGTCCCAGCCAGAACTGCCTTTGTTAGCTGAAACTGGGGAAATGGGGGAAGCATTCCTCACTACAGTGACAAAAACACCGTGATTATCTTCACGAGAGCAGCTTCCTCAGACAAAGCAGAGGCCACTAACTGCTAATGAGACAAAGGCCTATTCTATTCTATCCCTCCTCTGTCTCCCTGAGCAGAAAAGCATCAATATCTTATTTCCCTTCAAGTGCGCATTCTATGGTGAGACTGAGATAAGAAGAAATGAGAAGTCAACGCTGGGTGTCTTTGTTCCCTGACAGAGAATTTTTCTACTTACCTACAATTCATTGTTTCCAAAAGCAATATAAAAACCAAACAGTTGTGGGTTTTCTTTTTTTCTGAAAAATCAAACCCCTTCTACATGGTGATGTGCCCTCAGAATCCCAGAGAAGCAGACAATAAGTTGGGGACACAGAGAACATGGTGACTTTACTTTGCCTTCACCATCCAACAGGGAGATAAAATGCTCTAGACTATCAAACTTGACAAGTCTGCACTGACAGTTAATCCCCTTTTATTTCTTGTCATTAAATTGCTCTGCACTGGTATAATATGCAATAATTGTCCATGAAATGGATGCCTCTAGAATGACTGTCTGTGACGGGAAAATTGAGTCTTGTTATGTGGAGACGTTCGTGGTGGAGAAGAAAGAGCTATGGCTATAAGGTTAAATATCTTCTTTCAAGACGTCATGACCAGAGAGACCATGACCAGTGAGTGAGAATTTCACAAGCAACCTTTTATTTCTATTAGGACATGAACCACACGTGGTACAGGTGAGACAGCCTCTACCATGAGCGGTCATCTGCGTGATGCATGGAGGTCTGGAGGCAGATCAGGATGACAGAACCGTGTGAGCAGCCCTTATCCTGCTGCTGTCTAATTCTTACCCAAATTTTCATGTTCACCTTTCTTGCAGTAAAGTTACAGCCTCATAGCACATTAGACTAGTGTATAACACCCCTCTCATCGCTCTAGGTGCTAAGAAGGAGCTTGTGGCCTACTGCACTGGCCTCTACAACACAGTATAGCATGTGCCACAGAAAGACTGGGCATGTTGCTAATGCAGGGTGGTTACAGAGGCTTGAGGGAAGGAGCACAGAGGAAGAGGAGAAGGGAAGCCTGAGCACGAAGGTGAGAGACAGAAAGGCAAAGTCTTGGAAGCGTTAGGATTTGGTCTTCCATCTGAGAGTAAAGACAGGCTGCCAAAAGTTTCTAAGGAATAAGAGTCACACAAAGAAACTAGTCACTTAGATACTATCTTCCCATAGTAGAGAAGAATACAGGCCACTACTGTGACACATTCAGCATGCTGGAGGTGGAGACAGGAAGGGCTTGGCTTTCAGGCCAGCCTGTGCTACATACATAGCAAGACCCCGTCTCAATAGGAAATACAAAATGCTGAAATCGAAGGGCAGTTAAGAGGAAGGTACAAAATGGAGAAAAGGTTGTCTAAATAGACTCTTTAGCATGGTGATACACAGGAACTGTCAACTCTGTGGGGGGGGGGAGAGGGAGAGAGGGGGAGGGAGGAAGAGAGAGAAGGAGAGAGAGAATTCTGATCTCTGTCAACCTCACCCTCTTTTTCCCCCTCCCCCTCCCACCCTACCCCTCCTTGTAAGTCCAGCATTCAGGTCTTTTTTATTGTTTTGACACACTGAGTTGAACCAGGGCATCTATGTTTAAACACAGTGGGTTCATCCGTTGGCAGACAATTGAAGACAGTGCCCGGCCTCCCTCGGCAGCCATCAGTAGACCATAGTTCAGCAAGGAGGGGTAGGGCCATAAGGCTCTTCCATGTCTAACTGACTGTTGGCAGGCCCAATCTTGTGTGTGCTCATGGCAGGCAGTCACTACTGCTGTAAGATCAAGGTTGAAATGACTGAGCCCTGCCTGGACGCCTGCATTTCTCAGCCTGCCTCCCTTCTTCCAGCTCTTAAACTCTTTCTGTGTCTTTCTTCATTGTTTCCCCGGCCTCAGAGAGTGCGGTAAGAACGTCCCTGTCAGGAATGAGCACCCACTCCACCGCCATCTCCTCTCAGCACCTAGAGCTGATTAAAAATGAGAGTAAGAGGGGCTGGAGAGGTTGTTCGGTGGTTAAGAGCACTTGTTACTCTTAGAGAACCCAGATTCAGTTCCTAGTACTTACATGGCAGCCCACAGTCATGTGTAACTCCAGTTCCAGGGGACCCAGTACCCTCTTCTGACCTCCACAGGCACCAGGCACACCCATGGCACACATATACACATCAAACAAAAAATAAAATGTTCAAAAAAACTGAGAACAGTTATCTACAGGTATAAATATAAGTATTTAGAAGGTAGCTTGCTGCTGTGTCAATTTAGGAGTAGATTCCTTGCCAGGACCTATGACTTCTCTAGTCAAGGGCTTTTAACCAGGTTTATCATATCTGGCATGGACTCATTTCTCTAGAATAGTCTCAAACCCAATCAGAAAGCACTTAGTTACCCCCACAACAGTCGCACCACCATTGTACTAACGGGTACATCTTTTCGGCAGCTAAGCGTTACAGTATTTAGGGTTATTGTCTGGGTGCGAGACTGATGCCTTTTCTCTCATAAGAGCATACACAGCGTCTTCTCTGTATGAAATCTGGTCAGCAGGGAGGAAGCTTCCAGTTCAGTTTCATTTGGTTTCTTCGTATCTTGCATAAAAGGTGTATGGTGTCTTCAGCAATAGGGTCTTATCATCTGGTTCCCATAGGCAGCCAAGAGGAATGACAAGAGCTTGCGTTGTTTTAGGGGCCTTTGACCAACAATACATAAGGAGGCATCCCATACCATTTTTGTGAATATTCTATAGAGCAAGAATGGCAAGTTTGCAGTTGCCAGAGACTCTAGATATGGAAGATTAAGAAATAAGCCCAGAAGTGGCAGGGGTTTCTGTTTAAAGCAATGAAAATTTGCTGGAACTAGATACTGTTTATACAACATTGTGAATGTACTTAGTGACAGAACTGTGTGATTGAATATGCAAATTTATCTGACATACTATGGCAAAGTAAAAAGAAAAAACTGACCCATCCTATCCTCTGTGGGACAAGGCTTCTACTTTTGAAGGGCATAGGCATGTTCTGCTAGGTCCATGGGCTCTGGAGACCCGTGTAACCTGGAATCACTGCTCTCCTTTCCAAAAGTGTGTGCCTTTGCATGTGTTGTGGTGTGTGTGTGTGTGTGTGTGTGTATTCATGCATGTGTTACATATACAGTAGGTGTACATATGGAGTCCAGGAGTCAGCACTGTTTTTCTCAGTCTCTCTTTCCATCTATGTTTTCAGACAGAATCTCTCCCTGAACATGGAATCCATCAGTTTTGCTAGACTAGCTGACCAAGATGCTCCAAAGAGCTTGCTGTCTCTGACCCCCAAAATTACTTTATGGGCACATACAGCCACATGCAGATGTTTACATGAGTACTGGGGGTCCAAACTCAAGTCTTCATGCTTGCATGGCAATCAATTTACCACATTAGGTGTCCTCCTGCCCCCACTACTCAATAAGCCCTCATTTCCTCTCATACTGTAGACCCTGAGATGGGAGTCTAAATGCTGCCAGCAACCATGTAGAGGACAACCCAGCAAGACAAAGCAGCATAAGTGTGTATTGAACTGGCATCAGTACCTGTTGGACTGGCATCCTCATTGAGTGTGGGAATCTGACAATGCATTCTGATTAATTCTCCATTTTAGCTCAAATGCTCTCAATCTTTGTACAATTTTTATTTGATTTCTGTTCAATGAATTTAGACAATAGAATGTTGAGTAGGGAAATTGTTTACTACCATGACCGGTAGCCATTGAGGTGGAGACATCCAGCAGCCTGTGCATACATGGGCTCAAAGGCAGAATTCTGAGATAGAAACTTAGAGTAAGAGATCATTAACCTGCAAATGTAACAAACGTGGCTGAGCATGGCAGTACCTACCTTTAATAGTAGGACTTGTAAGGCAGAAGTTTATGATTTGGAAGCTGGCTTAGACGACATAGTAAATTCTATGCTGTCCAAGGTTACATGATGAGGCTCCGTTTCAAAACAAACAAAAACTGATATTAAACAAAACAGTAACAAGCCCAGTAGAGTAAGTAGGACCTATCAGGTATTTGAGTGAGGCTAGAAGGAGATTTAAAACAAAACTTCATGTAATGAATGGTTGCGAGGTACAGACAAAGAAGGTGAGTTAGAGAGGGGAGGAGAAAGAAAGACAGAGAGGGAGGCAGAGCAAGTGTGTCACGTAGAGCCAAAGGATGGAGGGGCCATGCTCCTTTTACTCGGGGCGAGTTGGTGTGTACCACCATCCTGATGTTTCCATAAGACAGAACCACTCACACTGTAAGGACAAAAACATTGGAAAAAGGGAGTCATGTGGTCATGGGGCAGTTGCATCAGTAAATGGTTGGTGTGGCTACACACTCAGAGAACTTCGGGAAGTTTGTGCTAAGCTCACTGACCTCCAATTGTCCCCATGATCCACAGGGGCCCAGTCTTTTACATTCCAGAGTACCTCCTACACAAGACAGATATCCTTCCCAGAGCATCTCATTGGAAATCCTTTCCAAGACGTATCATCAAAACTTGATACTCTTCCAGGTGCTAAGACAATATAGGAACCTGGAAAGAGCTTTGTCCCCAAGCATCATCAAGGAGGAAAACTTCTAAATGGTGCTTTTAAGGTGTTCTTTGTGTCACTCCAGGGAGATTAAAATGCCAAATCTATATAGGAGGCAAGCTTTCTCCTGGTTGGAGGCCCCAGTCTATAAAACCAAAAATGACACTGGTATTACCATAAGTCATTGTCACAGTCACCAGAGTCAACAGAACCATGATGTCTGACAGGAGAAGTGAGAAGAACTGGTGGTTTACAGCTCTAAGGAGCATACAGGAAACTGGAATCACCTGCTAGTCCCACTGCTCAGGTCGGATTCTTATACACCAGAGCCTACATCTATCTAAAGCGAATGAGAATGATAACAACGCAAGCTGACGTGTGCGTTGTGTGCATATAACCGCACCGTGCCGGTGGCCTGACTCTACTCGGATTCATCTTCAAAAATCATGACCTCACTTGTAAATAGGGGCCAGAAAAGTTAATCTCATAGAAGTGCGGTCAGTATTAATGTATGACAGAAAATGAGCTTTGGCAAAGCAAGGTGAACTAGATTAAACAAAATGCTCTGTAGACTGCAAATTAGCTTGAGGAGAGGAATGAGAGAACACTACTAGGAGAGACATTAATAGTTTAAGAAGATGGATATACTAATTTCCCTTGGGGTCACCCCTCAATGTGTACAGGAACAAAACCATCATATCACATCTCATAAATATATGCAGATATTAATATGTGTCAATCAAAAAATATTAAATGTAAAAAATTACTCTAGTAGCTGAAAAAATGTTTTGATTAGGGATCCTGATTTAATCATTTTCAGGGGTGAGCTAGAATGCCCACCCAATCTCATCTCAGGGACCCCACGCCCAGCTAACCTGGTACCAAGTACCTGCTCAAGGTCACGTTAACAAGGAGCAGCTGATAAACATCGGCCCACGTGATGGAGCCCAGAGGACAAGCGATGTATGCCTCCCCCTTCCCCGGACCACTGTCTCCTTTTTTTCTGTGTTCTCTCTACCACGGTCTTTCCTTTTGCACCCCTTTAGATTCCGAGCAGCCCACACACTGCCTGACACTTTCCATAGCATGCCCAGCCTCCTCAGTTTCTGCTTCAGCTTTCCTCCTTGCTTTCTTTATATTTTTGATGGGAAGGGTCTCAGGGTAGAGACTTCACCATTACTATAATCTGATTTATTATGTATTCTTCTGACTCACACATAAATTGTAAAATAATCATATTACTCAAAGAATAGTAACTTACATTGTAGTTCTAGTTCTTGTGGGGGGGGTGCACTTAGGCTCCTGTTCCCACCTCTTGTTCTCCCCTGGGTCCCCTCTCTGTTTTACCTCTTCTGTTCTGGGTTTGTTTCCTTAAGGTGTGGGCGTTGAATGCAGGGTCTTAGCACGCTAAGCAAGCACTCTTCCACTGAGCTAGAAACTCGGTGGTTCTCACTCTTGAACTCAACCACTTCAGCCCTCCCACTCTGTCTCCTTCTCTGCATCACGTTGTCTCCCTCAGTAGCCCACTACTAATGACAGGACAAGTGTCACATACCACACACACACACACACACACACACACACACACACACACCATGTACTGTATATGTAAGGATTCAGGCATTATGCTGGCCTTCCCATGTCACCTGGAAGAACGCACTCAGGCAGTACCCTGGTCAGCCCAGGGTTCCACGGAGTCTGCAGGTAGGTACAAAGGACCCCTTTAAAGACTCCACCCACTTAACTGTCTTTTTGCCTGCTCATCTCTTTCTGCTCTCTTCTCTTTCCTGCTTCTCTCTTTCCACTCGCTCTTTCCCGCTCTCCTCTTTTTCCTGCTGTTTCCCTGTGGCAGACCGGACTTTTCCTGTCTCCCTCTTATCTGTCTTCTCTCTCTCCATCTCTGTGTCTCTTTACCTCTTCCCTTGCTCCTTCCATCTCTGTTCCCAGTTGGCCAACACCTACCTCTCCCTTCACTCCCTTTGCCAATAGCTCCACGTGTTGAGTTTTGTGGTTTGTGTTTCATTACCCACAGCTACAGCAAAAGAAAAACAGTATAATACCGTGTGTGTGTGTGTGTGTGTGTGTGTGTGTGTGTGTGTGTAGCAAATTTGAGAGGTGGTATAATTATCTCAATTTCACAGGTAAGGAAATGGAGTATAGAACAGCTACGTTATTTGTCTAAAGTTGTTGTCTGATGGTAGCCTATGGCAGTGGAGCTCTGAAACACATGAACTATTAAGTCCAATGTTATACTAATAGCATAGGTGGGCTTACCAGAGACTAATCCTTATTGTTTGTGCTTGAACTTGCAAAGATTGCTTTCTGTAATGTTACAAAAGCTCAGTAATGATGACACTGAAGGATATACTAAGTCTCAGCAGACAGATTTCCCAGGACAGTCCCCTAAAGCTAAACCTCTGTAGAATTAAACATTGGTTTTCACACCATGATTTGCTGCTTTTGGTGGTGGTGGTGATTTTGTTTTGAATATGCTGGTTCTGTTTGTCAGAAGGGACATCTACAAAGTCATCAGTGTCTGGAGGTGAAAAAGTGAGATGACCTAGCCCATTATCATGGGCTAGGAAGTCCAACAACCAATGACAGCCATAGTGACAGCCAAGTGACTGTCTCAAGTGTCCCCTTGAGACAATTATCCCAAACCATCTTTCAAATTGTCCTGCCAGGTTTAGTAGTAACAAGAGTCTGTCCATCACTAACTTGGAGCTTCATAATAGATTACAGTGATATTTCCACCAAAAAATCAGTTATGAAAGTAAATTAGAGAAATACTTATGAAAGTGATTCTCTAATTCCTTTCCCAATTCATATGTCAACCAATCTACTAACTTTTAACGGTAAAATGAAGTAGTCTGTAGGAAAATATTTGACTGACTCATCAGAATTTGTGGAAGGAATATATTGTTATCAGTATCACATCACTATCAAATTTGGATATAGTGTTGAGACGTATAATACAATGAACACCAATTTGAACTAACTTGGAGAGAACAATCTAAATAATATACTATGCTATTAAAATGCTTGGCAATCGGGGATGGAGAGATGGCTCATCAGTTAAGATGACTGTTAGGGACACAAGCTAAATTCACTGAACCCATCTCAGGTCGTACACAGCTGCCTGAAACTCCAGCTCCAAAGAATAACACCCTTTCCTGGTCTCCCTGGCACTCTAATCAAGTGCATAAACTCCCATGCACACACACACACACACACACACACACACACACACACACACACAACTAAAACATTAAAATTAAATTGTTTTAAAGATGTATGGCAGTGACCACAAAGTTCATAGTCTAGAGCAATGGTTTTCAACCTTCCTAGGGCTGCAACCCTTTAATACAGTTCCTCATGTTCTGCAGTGCCCCAGCCAGGAAGTGATTTCATTGTTACTTCATAACTGTAATTTTGATACTGTTATGAATCATAATTCAAATATCTGATATGCACCCCCAAAAGGTATCACCACCAACAGGTTAAGAATTGCTGGTATAGTACAATGTTACTACTGCTGATACAGCACAATAAGTTTGGGTTTTGTCTGTCTTACAACAGGACAAAAAGAAGACATTTCTCCTTGAAACATGTCTGTCACACTATGAGTAGCATGGTAGGTTCTTTTTAAAATATCTAGTTTTATAAACACATCTAGAAATATATTAAAATCCCATTAAAACAGATCCCCAGTAATTCTGAGGTTAAGCTCATTTTCTCTATGTAAACATGAAGTTCACTTTTCTCCCAAGATATGTAAAGCTGTGTTTCCATAAAGGACAAGCTGAATTAATGAAGTTTTAATATCTAGTCTTTGAAGACATCTACACTCAAGACTTTCAAAATCCTACATTGCTGCCATCTGGTGGTCAAATGAAATTCTCTCTTCTCTTCAAAACTGTGTCTCCCAAACCATTTGAACTCTACAAAGAATTTCTGCTTCACACAAAGTATGGCAATTTTAAAAAGCAGGGAAATAAGCAATTGGTTTTTTTAATGTTCATTTTTATTACATACAATTTAAGTATCTGAATAAATGCTGCTTTTGAATATGTTCTTATGAATTACTTATTAATTACTGCCTAGAACAAGCTCCTAGCTTAGCAAGTTCAAGCACAAACAATAAGGATTAGTCTCTGGTAAGCCCACCTATGCTATTAGTATAACATTGGACTTAATAGTTCATGTGTTTCAGAGCTCCGCTGCCATAGGCTACAATCAGACAACAACTTAATAGAGGATTATCTTTAGACAAATAACGTAGCTGTTCTATATTCCATTTCCTCACCTGTGAAATTGAGATTATTATACCACCTCTCAAATTTGCTACACACACACACACACACACACACACACACACACACAGTGTTATACTGTTGTTCTTTTGCTGCAGCTGTGGGTAATGAAACACAAACCACAAAACTCAACAAACCCACGTGGAGCTATTGGGAAAGGGAGTGAAGGGAGAGGTAGGTGTTGGCCAACTGGGAACAGAGATGGAAGGGGTAAGGGAAGAGGTAAAGAGACACAGAGATGGAGAGAGAGAAGACAGATAAGAGGGAGACAGGAAAAGTCCGGTCTGCCACAGGGAAACAGCAGGAAAGAGAGGAGAGCGGGAAAGAGCGAGTGGAAAGAGAGAAGCAGGAAAGAGAAGAGAGCAGAAAGAGATGAGCAGGCAAAAAGACAGTTAAGTGGGTGGAGTCTTTCTTTTAAAGGAGTCATTTGCACCTGTCTGCAGACTCCGTGCAACCCTGGGCTGACCAGGGAACTGCCTGAGTGCATTCTTCCAGGTGACATGGGAAGGCCAGCATAATGCCTGAATCCTTACATATACAGTACATGGTGTGTGTGTGTGTGTGTGTGTGTGTGTGTGTAGTACCTGACACTTGACCTGTCATTAGCAGTGACATTCATTCATTAGTTTGACTGTCCTAAATGGTGTCATATGCAAATGGAGCTGTTCAGCCGGTGTCTGTTCTCAAATCCTAAATGTCTGCCCTCCTTCTGCCTAAAATGATATCCATCATGTTTACTACCATGTTCTTCCAAGTGTCAAAAGGACTTTCTTGGCACTGCCTTAGATATGAAACTTACCTTTCAAAAGACAAAATATTTCCGATCATTTTCAAAGAAGCAAAGAAAAAACATATTCAAGCATGGCTACAATGAGAGAAACACCTGCTGGATTCATTCCACATCTTCAAAACACCTTCTTAAAGAATTAAGTCCTAAGCCCAAAGGCATTCCTCCTATTACCTGGAAACAATGTCATAATGAAATGAGACATTCTAGTCCCCTGGCTTGAGCATTCTGAAATAGAAGATGGAATCAGACTGGCCAGCTAATGTTCACTACTATGCCCCATAAGAAGAAACTTACTGGCTCCCAGGAGCTAGCATTAATCCATCACAAACTGTCTTACTTCTCATAGGACGTGCCTCAGGTGTTAATTCTCAGATGTTCAAGCCTCAAACTGATAACCCTGAATTAGCATGTTTTGTGACAAGAAAACCACATTAAAAGTTTCATCTTTATGTAGCACACTCCAGGAGATGGGCACAACTCCACCCAGAACAGTCTAAGGAGGCTTGACCCTCCCAACTTACATCAGAATAATACTCATGAAGCACGGTGAGTATGTTGGTTCCCCCACAGGATTCAGTGGTGGGGAGTGACCAGAAACAGCAAACCAAAACATAATTCATTTTTTTTCAAATATACAGTATCTAGATGATATAATCTCATAGTGCCAAGAGAAAAAATAAACCTGAAAGCATTAAAATAACACATAGGTGATTCATTGTAACATGGGAAGACTGAAAACATGTGCACAGATATGACTTCCTCTTTGAGTGTCCCTCACTCAAAATTAGCATGGCTACCTGACATGCTGTGCACTTCTGTCTACTACACAAGTTACCCCTATTCTATCTCTCACAAGGGTTACAGCTATAACATTTTTAAAAATACTTTGTGGCTCATCAATTATGTACATGCAACCAATAATTTCTGGAGCTAATATTTTATCAGTCATCAATTATGTGCATAAAACAATTCTGCATATTTTGTGCTATGGCACATAAACAGAAATTACTTTATAAACTTGAGTCAATAAGCTTCAACGCAAACTAGAATGGGATTAATGTACAATTCAGCTGCCTTATAACTAACTCCAGGATGTGAAGGTCTAGACAGGCAATAATAAAGATTAACAGTATTACCAGGATTATGAGCCAGCAAATTATTGGAAAAGATATTTTTGATTTATTATGGTCATCAAAAGAATAATTCCTGAGCTATAGAATAATATGAGTCCAGTTCCAGAGGAGAGAAATGGCTTGTATGTTGGTATCTCAAAAATCATTTGAAAATACAACAAAGAAATTAATGTGTCTATCTTAGGAAGGACATGAAACTAAGTTATTAGTCTACATTTGCCAGAGTCTGAACCACACCAGGTCATATCACATCTTTTGGACAGAACTAACAAGAGGATACCTGAGTAATGACAATTTATTTAGACTTTAACAAAGACCTTGGCATTCTTTCAGTAAATATCCATAAAAGCTGTGGTATTGACACAACTGTTTCTGTGTATAAATAACAGTGTTATTGCTTACTATCTTTCTTTCTGAGATCCAAATGGCAACACAGAAATGTTTTTATATGCCTCACTCATAAATTAACAGACTCATCTTGGAGCACCCAAATTCTCTGAATGTGTGGTACACCATAAAGAAGAAGGAACTGAGGTAAACTGGAAACTTCTTAGAGTGATGCCAAGAATTGAGAATAGGTTTAAATGAATTGGTTTTCCCCCCAAGAGCTCTCTCCCTCTCCCTCTGCATCTGAGGCCAACCTCAAACTTATGAGATTCCTGTCTTAGTGTCCAAAAAGGTGACTGTAGATATATGTGCTTCTGTTTCTGATAAAGAATTAGCATCTTGATTGACCATCATTATGTCTTATCCTGAGGTATGTAATTAAGTAACAGAAAATATTTGTTCCACCAGCCTGCTTTATGTCTCACTGTTGCTAGATGAAATTATATTGTCTCTTTCGTTATTTTACACATTACATGTGAGCTCTACTAGGACAGGGTGTTTTGTGTGTTTTTCCACCTGCTGCATTTCTAGCACTTGGCAGACTGTTCAACATGCAGTTGTTGAATGAATGGCAAACATGGCCAGTAGACTCACTGATACAATTTACTGGCTGTTCATGAAATACATACTTTAAATCAGTAGTTTTTTCACACATACAAATGAAAATGGAATATACTACAGTCACAAAAATGACAAAAACCATAGTCACAATATAAGAATGGAGAAATAATTTTTAAAAACAGGAAAAAAAGTAAATGTCTATTATTATTGCAGGCTTGGGGATATAGCCCAGAGATAGATAGCTTTGTCATTAGGATCAATTCACAGTACTACAATAAATATAAACAAATGCCAATTCTCCCTAAAGTAATAAATAAATCAACGCAATTCTAACTAGTGTCCCAAAATATTTTTATCAACATAGTTATCTTATTCATCATGTAAAAATAAATATCAAGAGTAGTTCCCAAAGAGTAATTTTATAACCTAATGATAACCCTCCACCACCTCTGCCACCCACACGGGTGCTGGGACAGTGGCTCCATCTCATCCCGGGGGTTCTCCACCAGCACAGAGGGAACTTACAGCCCTGTGCACCCTGGGTAAGGAGCTGCTGAAGGACCATTCTGTCATTTACTTGTCTTTGGTCCTCAGCCCTTTCTGTGAGATCTGCCCCTCAGGGCAGTGATATTTGGATGTTATAGAGTTCTCCCAGGGGGCATGGAATGACTTCAAACCTACTATTCAAGGATGGTCATGACGATGTGAGATGTTGACCACCGGTGGTTTCGTTTCTTGCCTCTCTGGGTTGCTTCTAAATCTTGATTACTGTGGGTAATGCTGAAGCAAACACAGAGGGACAGACAGATCACCTCAGAACACAGGTTTGCATTCATTTGTATACAAGATATTCCCAGATGTGAAATGTACATCATGTGGTCTTCCCATTTATGAACCAGATAAAGACTTCTGAGCTGGGAAAGATGTGAGAAGAGATCTGCTTCCAGGGAACTTCATTCCAGACCTGTGGGAATCTTCAGACTGGAATGAGGAGCAGAACTATGGACAGGATAATCTCAAGGCCATGGCCTACACATAAGAAGTGGGCTGTTGGTGGCATACATCTGTAATCCCAATGGCAATGTAAGAGGTGAAAATGGATGAATTAATTAAAAGTTCTTGTTTGGCTATCTTGAAATATGCTGTGTTGCAAAAACAAGAAAGCCCCTGACTCAACAAGGTAGAAGAAATGGCTCAATAAAGTTGTCCTCTGATAACCATGCCCGTGCCCGTATATGTGCATATGTGTGAATGCGTGTTCCTGTTTTGGCATGCACTAAAATAAATTTTAAAAAACTTTTTAAGGAGAGGCATGAAAGGAAAAAAAGCATTAAAACAAGGGCTAGCACCATATTTCAAAGCTGATCGTAAATCATAAAATTTATTCTGAAAGGAATCTGAGAGGTTCTGCCGATGTTAAAATGTGCCTTTGGTGAATGTAATGACATTCAAAAGAGAGGGAAATCCCTCAGATGGCCCCCATCTTGGCAACCATAAAACTGAAATTGGTAAGCAGCATTTCGAAAACAGTGGAGAAGGAAAAGCCGCTAACAGAGGCTGTTCCACACAGGTGAGGGCTCCTGGGGGTGATCTTAGGATGATGTGAGTGGGAAGGGCTGCGTTGAGAGTTTTGGCTGCCAAACGGATGACTCAGGTAGGAGAAATGATCGTAAGGCTCAGAGGAGACTGTTGGGGAAGAACTGACCCCAGGATCTTCACAGAGCTCATTTGGAGAAGAGTGCCCTCAATGTGACCAAAATGGGAATCATTTGAACGTGAAACTATACCCCAGTCACACTCAAAAGTTCACCCCAAAGAGAAATTTGGTAAATATAATGTGTGTGGTAAAACTTTCCAGAAAAAAACCTAAATCCACTAAACATCAATAAGTGCACACAGGAGAGAAATCCTACAACCATGGTGAATGTGAGAAAACCTTCTTTAGCAAATCATACTGCTCAGTGCCTTACAGAACACACAGCGGGGGGGGGGGAGGACCCTAAGCATGTGGTGTGTGTGAGAAACCCTTCTGCCATGAGTCAGGCCTCACTGTGTATCAGAGAATACACATAGAACAAATACTGCCAGTGTGAAAAACGCAGAAAATCTCAGAGAACAGAGGAGGACTAAATGGCAGAGACTATTTGGTCTCCAAAACCACTCTTTCCTATTGCACTCACAATTGCTTGTGCTCCTCAGCTTCCTGTTAACATAAGGAATACCATGTAAGCGCTGGTGGAATGGGAAGAAAAGAGAAGACAACCACTCCCAAGCCTGGAAACAAAGCCACTTCCCCACAACCCTCCTGATTTCTCAAAGGGAGGTAGATCAAAATCTGGTGGTTTGAATGAGAATAATCTTAATATATGTATAGATAGATAGATAGATAGATAGATAGATAGATAGATAGATAGATAGATAGATGTTTTGTTCCTGCTTGGTAGACTATTCAGGAAAAATTAGGAAGTGTAATCTGTTAGAGGAGGTGTGCCATTTGGGGTGACTCTGAGGTTTTAAAGGGCCATCCATGCCAAGCCCAGTCTAGCCCTCTTTGCCTTTGACTTGTGAATCAGATGTGAGCTGCTCCAGTACCACGCCAACCTGCCACCATGCTTCTCACTGTAATGATCACAGACTCACCTCTGAAATGGTAAGCAAAAAGGCTTTTTCTATAAATTACCTCCGCCATGGTGTCTCTTTGCAGGAATGGAACAGTAACTAAGATAATGGGAAAGCATAAGTCATTCGGCCTCTCCCCTGAAATTTTTCCACTTCTATTCTACAGGAGTGAGGGGTAAGTACCTGTTTTTTTAATTAATTACAGTTAATTAATTTACAGTTAATTGGTAAGAGACTATAAATTTATTGTAATGAGGTGAGGTCTGAGTGGTATGGATATAGAAGCAGATTGAAATAATAAACCAGCTGAGGGTGGTGGTGCACACCTTTATTCGCAGTACTTGGAAGGCAAAAGCAGGTGGATCTCTGTGAGTTCAAGGACAGCCTAGTCAGCATAGCAACTTTCAGGCCAGCCAGGCAGAGATATACAGTGAGATCTTGTCTCAAATAAAATAAAATGTAAATATAATAAATCATTGCAATAAAATAGAAATCCAGAAATAGATCCTAGGGTGTGTGTGGCAAAAGGAGATACCAATGTTGTGGGTAAAGACCTGGTTAGTTAATGAAGAATACTGGCACAGTATTGATGAGAAAACAATGTGGGGCTTTTATTTGCAATATATGCGAAACAAACTCCAGGGGTATATTTTAATTCTAAAACCAGTTAAAACAAAAGAAATTGAAAATGAGAAGATGATGGGGGATGTCCTTCTGTTTATCTGTTTCTCTTATTGGTTGATGAACAAAACACTAATTGATCAGTAGCCAGGCAGGACGTATAGGTGGGGCTACCAGAGGAGGAGAAGGTTGGGGAGAGGGGCACAGAGAGGCTGCCGAAGAGATACCACGTAACCGAGAAAGGAGTAAGAGATCTGAACCCTTCTCCAGTAAGATAAGACCACGTGGAAATACTTAGATGAATAGAAATGGGTTAATAATTAAGAGAGAGCTAGCCAGTAAGAATCCCTAGCCATCGGCCAAACAGTTTTTAAATTAATATGTCGCTGTGTGCTTATTTGGGGCTAATCGGCTGAGGGACCAGGTAGAACAGAAACCTCCACCTTTCAGGAAGAAAGTTGAAGACACTACATATAAAATCTAGATACAGAGAAAATCTCAATAAGTAAGAAAAAACAAAATTTAAAGAAATCAACAACAACAAGAAATCAGGAAGGGCAAAAGGAAGGAAGAGAGAAGGATGCGAGGGTGGGAAAATATTAGACAACCTTTAACTAGAAAGGAAGTATCACAAACAAAAGTCAGACACGAAACGAACAGTGCTTTGTGGAACTCACATTACACATTGGAACATCATCAAATTATTATTTATAACACACAAAAGGCTCTTAGGAATTAATGCCTGACATGGGCGAAGCATGCAAATAGGCAATTCACAGAAGAGTGTATCCAAGCAGCCACCAAACACATGACAAGATGTTCACATTCATTAGTAGTCAAATAAATGCAAACAGTAACAACGAGAGATCGTATTTGACAAAAAAACTAAAGTAAAATAAAAACCCAACACTGACAAGAGTTAGGAGAACAAGAGACTGCTGCCTGGCAGGGCAAAACAACAGACTTAATAGTTTAACATCTATTACAAGTTAATGTACTTCACATCCCTGGCCCTAGCAGTGCTACTCAGCACATAGAATACAATACACTGGGCATTACATAGGGACACAGGCATCATAACTAGATATGTATGCAAGCATGCTTGCTGCAGCATTATAGAAAATAGTCCACACTGCAAGCACATGGGTGAGCACCAGTTTGTTGAGTTGGTTATATCATGAAATACTGTGCATCATTTAAAAGAATAAGACAGAATTTGACCCACACTTGGAAAATCTTCCTTAAGATTTCTGTAAGTGGGAAAGAAAACGGTTGAGAAAAAGTCAGAATCTTACCATCCCATTTTTAAATACTGAAACATTTCCCTAATTTGTTTCCTTGCGCAGGCATGTGTATGTCTATGTTGGTTTGTTTATAATTACAGAGTATGAGGAAAATTAATGGCAGAGGTCTACCTGACTTGACAAGGTAGGAGGGAGACAGACAAGAGAGCCTAGAAAGGAGTGTTCTAAAACTACAAAAGGAAACCGTGTATTCATTGTAGGCAAGCATGCTTGTGGGCATTCACATAAGGAAAATGGTTAAATGCTCAGAATTAAGAGGAGGGAAAGGAAGAAGACACAGAAGGTAAAACAAGACACAGGAGAGGGGAGGAGGAAAGGAAGAGGAGAAGGAGGAGGAGGAGAGGACAAGGAGGAGGAGAGGACAAGGAGGAGGAGGAGGAGGAGGAGGAGAGGGCTAGGAGGAGGAGGAAGAGGAGGGGACAAACAGGTGGAAAGGAGGTTGGCAGTGGCTATCAGGCCTGTGCAAACTGATACTTCCACGACTGTCTGCTTCATTTGCTACAAGATTTAAGCAAATACTTTCTACAACATCAGACTCTTAAACAACTTCAGTTCAAAGTATTAGGGAGTTTCAGATTTTGTAATTTTCTTCCCCTTTTCTCCTGCTATTATTGAAATTCGTGTTGAGACTCAATCTTTAGTATGAAAAGTTTTAAAATTGGGTCACTCTGTGGCTCTTAAGAATGACCTAGCTCATAATGTCACTCCTCCCTCTCTTCAACTAGACACTGGAGGTTGGGCCCAGTGCTTAGCTGTGGATCTCTGCTTCCATCAATTGCTGGTTCTATGATGATAATTCAGGGAGTCATCAATCTGATTACAGTGGAAGGCCAGTTGAGGCACCCTCTCCACTAATGCATAGGGTCTTAGCTGAGGATAATCCTCGTGGATTCCTGGGAATTCCTAGTGCCATGTTTCTCAATAGCCCCATAATGACCCCCTCAAGGCCATTTTGGGGAAACTCACAGAAACAACTGACCTGAGTTTAGTGGGAGCTCACTGACATCAGGAGAACCTGCATAGGACCACACTAGACCCTCTCAATGTAGGTGACAGTTGTGTGGCTTGGGCAGTCAGTCTGTGGGGACACTGGCTGTAGGACCAGTATTTATCCCTAGTGCTTGATCTGGCTTTTTGGAAACCATTCTCTTTAAAGGGATACCTTGCTCAACCTAGATAAAGGGGGGAGGGCCTTGGTCCTGCCTCAAAGTGATGTGCCAGACTTTGTTGATTCCCCCATGGAAAGCCTTACCTCTCTAAGAAGTGGTTTGGGGTGAGATGGGGGGAAGGTAGGGGGTGCAGGAGGAGAGGAAGGAGTGAGAACTGGAACTGGTATGTAAAAACAGAAAAGATTGTTTTAAAATTAAAAAAATGATGAGGCCTCTGATCTCATGTTTAGATTAGTCCCTTTGTGTGATTCATGGACCAGGGATACATGCATCGACTTAAGGGTTCCAGAGAGTGAGTCTAGTGTAAAAACCAGCTTGCCCACATCTCTTTTGCACTGCTGGTCTTCCAATCTAATGGTCTCAGTATTTTGCTTTTATGAGAATAATCAGATGTAGCCCTTCACTACTGGAGCAGAACTATGAGCAAAATGAATTTTTTCTTTATATCTGTCTCATCTGTGGTAATTATTGGGAGGAAAAACAAGCTGAGGAGTGGCAAGATGGCTCACTAGGTAAAGGACTTGCTCCACAAGTCTGGTGTTTGATCTCCCCAGGTCCCATGGTAGGAAGAGGAAATAGGCTTCTGAAAGCTGTCCTCTGACCTCCACTTGGGAAGCATAACACCTGTGCGTAAAATCACATCACACTCACACACACACACACACACACAAGCATGAACACATGCACACACCCATCAACAATAATAAATAAAAATTTTAAAGATTAAAAAATAATACCATGTCACCTCCGTATCTCTTACCATTTTAGAAATAGGATCATCCTCTGACCACTTAGAATGCCATCTACATGGTTCAGGATGGTACCTAACTATGTGAAACTATCCTAACCTTCTATATCTCCTTCTGAGTTTTAAAGACGTGTAGTGTACGGATAGGTTTGCCCATGCATTTGTGGGTGCACTTGCCCATGCCATGCATGTGGAAGTAGGAAGTCAATGTTGGGAATCGTTTTCTACCTCCATTTTTTTTCTTGAGAGAGTGTCTCCCAGTAACCCTGTTTCAGGTAGACTAGCTAGGCAATGAGGCCCAGAACTGGGGTTATAATCTTATAGCACTGTGGCCAGATTTTTGTGGGTTATGGAGAATCCAAACTCAGGTCTTCACACATGCACAAGAAGCCATTTACCACCAGACACACCTCTCTAATACTACTACTTTTAAAGTGTTTTAGGACATTTATGAAATTTAGAACAATCTACTAGGTCAGAGGTTTCTCCTAAAAGAAAACTGCTCAATCTAAGAAATGCTTGCATTTGCGAAACAAAAGAATCTTTGATGTCCTGTAAGTAATAAAAGGCTAGGGGCTATGTTTATAACACAGAGAGGTGATTTCTGAAATACCTTCCTAAGTCTCAGTAATTGTCAAAACACTGAAGACAAGCCAAAACCAAGATATAAATTTAAGAAAAAAAATCAACATAAAAATTGATTTCTGCAGCAATTCAACAATTTATATTGAAATCAAGATTGTCATCAAGAATCTTTAAAAGATAATTACAATGGACATAGTTTAAAGCTGTGTATTAACAAATGCTGTTACCAAGGAAGTATGAATAGTGGTACTGTTAGAGGCTTGGAGAACACTGTGTGATGGATAATAATACACTTGATAGCATAAAACCAATATCAAACTTGAACTCAGTTTAATGTCATTCAAATAATCTCTACCCATTTAAATTTTATGTTTACCCTTCATCTAATCATTCACCCAACTTAACCTCCCTCATTGTTTTCCACTTTAGGAAGAATAGTATGCTAACCCTGAAGTCCTCAGTTAATAGAAATCCCAGCTACAGTCTATTCAGCCTCTAGTCCATGAGAAGCACTCATCCCATCTAATTCAAGCATAATAGCAATTTCATGGAATAAGCCTTTATTGCACCATCTTACAATGAGCAGGCTGAGGCTTGGATAGGTACAGTAACTGTGACTAAGGTCAAGCAGCTGTGAAGCAGAGATTCACAGCTATAACTTTGAGCCCCTCCTTCTCTACTCCAACATTATGGGTCTTTTGAGAAGTCTGTTTATCCAAGGGATGTCCTAGCCCAATGATTTGATTCTATCAACAGCCATCTAGCCTGAAATGGCTGAAGAATTAGCAAATGTTGACAATTCATTCAACATCTGTAGGATGGGCCAGCTCCCACAGCTTCTTTTCCATCAGTCTCTTCTTCCTTAGACATGATCTCATGGGATGATATCTAACTACCTTTCTTTGTGAATTACTCACTTGTCTGGATTTAGAATCACCTTGGAAACATCTGAGTATGCCTGTGAGAGAGAGCTTCTAGACTGAGTTGAGATGAGAAGACTCAATTTGAATGTGACAGCACCATCCTATGAGCAAGAGTCCTCGAGTGAGTAAGAAGGACAAAGTGGGCTGGGAAGATCACTCGTATCTCTCTGCTTCCAGAATATGCATGCAATGTGACCATCTGTGTTATATTCCTGTCACCAAGATGGACTATATCTTCAAACTGAGAGTGAAAATAAGCCTGTAAGTGTTTTTGTGGTGATCGGGGGCCAAGGAATGCTGCTAATATCACACCATACAACAGACCTCACACAAGAGTTTTATTGGAAGGGTGATGGGGGAAGTCCTGTGTATATGTCAATAAAGCACTGTTGGCCAATAGGGAAGCAAGATAGGTGGGACTAGGAGTCGAGGAGAACTCTGGGAAGGAGAAACACGGGGAGTCAAGATGTAACTGCCACCGGGCGATGGTGGCGCACGCCTTTAATCCCAGCACTCGGGAGGCAGAGGCAGGCGGATCTCTGTGAGTTCGAGGCCGGGCTGGACCGACAGCCTCGAAAACAATACAGAGAAACCCTGTCTTGTAAAACCAAAAAAACAACAAAAAAAAAACCCACAAGATGTAACTGCCATAGGGATAAGAAGCCCGAAAAGTTCTCCGGTAAGAGAAATACTTAGATTAACAATTATGGGAAAATACTTAAGTCAGAGCTAGCCAGTAAGAAACAAGCAAGACCAACAGCTTCATAATTAATACAGCCTCCTGTGTGTTTATTTGGGACTCATGGGGCTCTGGAACCAGGCTGGTGGGAAGGCTTCTCTTTACAGAAGGGGAGAAGAAAAGGGCCAACTCTAAGTGGGGATAAGAGAGTGCAGGCCAGGGTGATGTAGGCTTTATAAGGTGGTGGGGGTGTGAAGCATGGCACTGGCCTTTAGTGATCACTTGGCACTGGCACTGAGTCATTGAAGGCAAAAGGAATCTAGTTCTGGAATGTGGGTGGGAAGGTGGGGAGGAAACTTGTTCTGGAATGTGGATGGTTCCTAATATTCCTCCCTTTTGTTTATTATAGAAGGTTAAGAAACAGGAAGTGGTAACTGATGAGGATGCCATGCTCTTTAGACTGCTTCCTGTTGTTTGGGGGCTATGAAATCTTTGGGGACCCAAGAAAGCAGGAATGTTGGCCAAGACCAAGAAAAGTTGGCTGTTTCACTTGCTGACTAGGCTCTGCAGGACCATCTGATGCTAGGGAGGTACAGGTCACATGGGAGAAGTTTTCAATATATATATGGGACAGAAGGAAAACTTAAGGAGTTTAGGAGAAAATTTTAGGCCCATGGTAGTTGGGGAAGGGAGTCCCAAGACCAGGAAAATGGGAGAGAAAAGCAGAAGAGGCAGGTAGGGAAACAGGATCTTGATTGATAGTATTTATCCAGAGTTTATTTGACCTTTGAGAAGTAGTTCAAGTCAACTCCAAGAAGCTTACAAGAATTTGCTTTAAGTTTACAGAAGATGTTTTGGATATGGTAGCATTACCACTGTTTTTAATCTGTACTGGAATCCACATCGTAGAAAAGGCAGCAGGACTTATACCTTTGAGTCACAGTAGAAACTTGGGGACCCAAAAATGATTCTGGGGTAAAAGCATTACACTCTTTCCAGAGGGCCAGCTATATTGATTGGACAGAGATATTTTTATCACAGTGAGAAGCATGTCTAAGTCTGTACTTAGAAAACAATCCTAAATGAAATTTAAAATCTTGAGCTTGTGACTATGATAATAATAGTAGTCAGTTCTTACCAGAACTAGATTAATAGCTTATGAGAACTCCATTGACTACTGTGAACTTTTTAAGTCTTAATATAACAATAGCATAGAAAAAGGAAGAAATCTGAAACAATTTTCATTTTTATGTATACCTTAAATCATTTTCTCATACCTTTACAAATTGCATTTACTCACCTTAAAACTTTCTTAGAACTTTATAACTTGCATTTACATATCAAAACACTTTTTTTGATTCTTACAACTTACTTAAGCTTTCAAATCCTAAGACCTTACATAAATTTACACTGTTGTCTACCCAATCATTTACCAAGAGACACAGGGGGTTGATTACAGAGACCAGTCATTGTAAAAGGAGTCCCTTTAAATAAAGGAATAATACAAAAAATTACACTGAAATCTGTTTTGTGAGCGTATCTCTTTTCAGAGTCTGATTGCAAGGTAAACTGTGTCAGACCTAGAGTAGCTCTAAGAAAGTGAGGATTAAGGGCTGATTTTTACATATGAAGGGAACTGAGAAGGCAGCAGAAGCCTTGGTTGATGCTGCTAAACTGACAAAGCTATCATTAGCCTAGTCATCAACACCAGAGACCTGAGAAGGATGAATTTCATCCAAGTAGGAGATGTAGACCAAGCAGCTCCCAAATCTGTTACAAATGACAGGGACTTGCTTGCTACCTGGACAATTACCCTAGGTTCCTCGATGGTATCTTGACTTTGCTGGGGGCAGAGGTCCTAGGGCAGCATCAGTCTTAGGCTGCCAGACCTAGAAGATCAGACACTGCTGTGGCCTAGGAACTTGAGAGGACCAACATACCTGCTTGTCTAGGCAAAATGGAGCAATCAACTCCCCAGTGTCCTACTTGTCCACAGTGCCGACAGGGTCCCCAGCAGCAGGGGAGGTGAGCTTTTTCACCCTGTGGCCAGCTTTGCACATTTAAAGTTCCAGGTAGAGATCTTCTGTGCCCATCTGTCTCCTTTAAGGGAGATTTTAGGCTGCTTCCAGGAGCTGGCACTCTTCTCTATCGAGGGAAGCTTTTTTGTGGCATTTCCTGCTCCTCCCATCCATTAAACACTTTAAATGCCATATTCAACTCTGAAGTTTTAAGGATCATTATCTATTATGTGTAAACTAAACAAACTTTGCTTGGTTTTAGGTGCTTATTATAATAGGCCTAACTTTGAACATGCAGGAGGCTCAATAAAGCTAGTCCTGGAAAGATCTCCCATGCTCTTGGATAGGTAGGATCAATGTAGTAAAAATGGCAATCCTGCCAAAAGCAATCTACAGATTCAATGCAATCCCCATTAAAATCCCAGCACAATTCTTCACAGACCTTGAAAGAACAATAATCAATTTTGTATGGAAAAACAAAAGACCCAGGATAGCCAAAACAACCCTGTTCAGCAAGGCAACGTCCGGAGGCATCACCATCCCTGACCTCAAGCTCTATTCTAGAGCTATAGTCCTGAAAACAGCTTGGTATTGGCACAAAAATAGACAGGTAGACCAGTGGAATCGAATTGAAAACCCGGGTATTAACCCACACACGTACGAACATCTGATCTTTGACAAAGAAGCTAAAAATATACAATGGAATAAAGAAAGCATCTTCAACAAATGGTGCTGGCATAACTGGAGACTGGCATGTAGAAGAATGCGGATCGATTCATGTTTATCGCCATGCACAAAACTTAAGTCCAAATGGATCAAAGACCTCAACATAAATCCAGCCACACTGAACCTCTTAGAAGAGAAAGTGGGTGGTACCCTTGAACGAATTGGTACAGGAGACAGCTTCCTGAATATAACACCAGTAGCACAGACAGTGAGATCAACAATTAATAAATGGGACCTACTGAAACTGAGAAGCTTCTGTAAGGCAAAGGACACAGTCAGCAAGACAAAAAGGCAGCCCACAGAATGGGAAAAAATATTCACTAATCCCACATCTGACAGAGGGTTGATCTCCAAAATTTACAAAGAACTCAAGAAACAAGTCTCCAAAACATCAAAGGACCCAATTAAAAAGTGGGCTGCAGAACTAAATAGAGAGTTTTCAATAGAGGAATCTAAAATTGCTGAGAGGCACTTGAGAAAGTGCTCAACATCCTTAGCCATCCGGGAAATGCAAATCAAAACAACTCTGAGATACCATCTCACTCCTGTCAGAATGGCTAAAATCAAAAACACCAGTGACAATTTATGCTGAAGAGGATGTGGTGAAAGAGGGACACTCCTCCATTGCTGGTGGGAGTGCCAACTGGTTCAGCCACTTTGGAAATCAGTATGGAGATTCCTCAGAAAAATGGGAATAAACCTACCACAAGACCCAGCAACTCCACTCTTAGGCATATATCCAAAAGATGCCCATTCATACAACAAAGATGTCTGTTCCACTATGTTCATAGCAGCTTTATTTGTAATAGCCAGAACTTGGAAGCAACCTAGATGTCCCTCAACCGAAGAGTGGATAGATAAAATGTGGTACATTTACACAATGGAGTACTAGTCAGCAGAAAAAAAAAAAAAAAAAACAATGGAATCATGAGATTCGCAGGCAAATGGATGACACTAGAAGAAACCATCCTGAGTGAGGTAACCCAGTCACAAAAAGAGAAACATGGCATGTACTCTCTCATATATGGATTTTAGACACAGATCTGGGGAGTGCCAGCCTACAATCCTATGGCCAGAGAGTCTGGGAAACAGAAACTTCATTTAGTGGCTGATCGAAGAAGAGGCAGACTCCCATGGCTAAACACTGAGCTGAACTCAAGAAAGCCAGTAACAGAGAGGGAGGACTGATGATCAAAGGGATTAAGACTGGGCTGGTTTAACCCCCAGAAACAGCTGACCAGACAAAGGTTAACTCTTGAATCCCAGGCATCAGCCTGGGAATCCAGCATGGGACTGATCAAGACCCCCTGAATCTGGGTGTCAGTGAGGAGGCCTAGGTAATCTATTGAGCCTTGGGCAGCAGATCAGTACCCATCCCAAGTATACACATGGACTTTGGACTCCCATAGAACAATGTGAGGTGCACTCTCACCCTGAACTCTTGGGGAAGGGTCTAGGCCCTGCCCTATATGAAATGACAGACTATGGACACCCCCATGGAGGGCCTCACCCTCCCTGGGGGAATGAGGGATAACGGGGGGGGTTGGGGGAGGGCACGGGAGGAGGGGAGGGAAAGGAAGAGGGACCTGGAACTGACTTGTGAAGCAACCTTGTTTCTTATCTAAATTTAAACTGGAAAATAAAAAAAAAAGCTAGTCCTGTAACTCATTAAATTCGTACTTAGCATGACTATATTTCCGAACACATTAAAGATTTGATCATTTATAAAGTGAGTATTAGCTTGCATGTCTTAATTATCTTTAATAGTTTATAATTAGTAGCTTTCATAAAATAAGAATTTTCACAGCTTTATTTCTGTTAAGTTTGAGCCTTAAAATTTGAATTGAAGATTTAACTGAAGATCTTTTAGCATCAAAATAAACCATTAGTTCAGAAAACTTTTCTTTTCTAGTGCACGATTACAAAAAATTGAAGTATTTTTGTATGACTCAGTTATCCAAATAGCTAAAATTTAACAAAGTGAGCAAATTTTTTAAAACTAGACAAATATTACTGTGAAGCTGAGTAACCTTAGGAATTTATAAATCTTATTTATTAAATATACCTTTTTATCAATATGTTGTTACTTACCTAAATTGAATTATGATAAGGAAGAAATGAAACTAATAACAGCTCTCCTATGTGTGGAGACTTAAATATTTGTTAGTCATCAGGTTAAGATTTTTACATGAAATTTATCCCTCATTCATCCATTCTAATGGATGAATTATTGCAATGTACTTTCCCTTCCTGGGAAAAGCGCTATTGAAACCCAACAGTATGAGGAGCTTTCTAACCAACCTAATTGGTTTGTTATCATAATTCACATACCTGGTTGAAATGCCAGGGATTTCAACCTTCCCAAACATATCCACCTTCATAGCAATTATATCTTCTTTGCTGTAGGAGGGTCAGCTTAAAGAAAGCATTGGAGGAACCAGACCTGTCACACACGCAGGTCTATCTTCCTAAATGGAAGGAAGTGACAGACGCCTAGCTGCCCAGAAGGCTGGAGTGGATGTTATCAGACAACCTGATGATATCTTTGCTATTCTATGAAGCCTGCCTTCCTGGATACTCCAATATACTGGGCACTATTTATGACAACTCTTATAAAGGAAAACATTTATTTGGGGCTGGCTTACAGTTTCAGAGATTTAGTCCATTATCATAATGACAAGAAGCATGGCAGCATGCAGACAGACATAGTGCTGGAGAAGGAATTAAGAGTCCTACGTCTTGGACTGCAGGCAGCAGGAAGAGACCATGTACCACACTGGACATAGTTTGAGCATATTGAGACCTCAAAGCTCACTTCCACAGTGACACACTTCCTCCAACAAGGCCACACCTCCTAATAGTGCCACTCCCTCTGGGTCAAGCATTCAAACACATGAGACTGTGGGAGTCATTCCTGTTCAAACAACCATATTCCAATCCCTGACTCCCATAGGCTAGTAGCCATAACATAATGCAAAATTCATTTAGTCCAACTTCAAAAGCCCCCCATAGTCTATAATAGTCTCAACTCTGTTTAAAAGTTCAAAGTCTCTTCTGAGATTTATGCAATCCCTTAACTGTAATCCCCTGTAAAATCAAAATCAAAGCACAGATCACCCATTTCCAACATATAAATGGCACAGGATATTTATTACTGCTCCAAAAGGGAGAAAAGGAAATATAGTAAGGAAATACTGGACCAAAGCAAGACTGTAAACCAGCTGGACAAGCTCCAAATTTTCCATCTCCATGTCTGATGTCAAAATCTTTAGATCTCCAACTCTTGCCAGCTTTGTTAACTGTGACCTGCTTCTTTCTCTTGGGCTGGTTTCACTCCATATTAGTAGCTCTCCTTGGTATCTCCAGCATCTTGGGGTCTCCATGGCAAGTGAGACTTCACCTTCACAACTTCATACAGTGGCCTCTCTGGACCTCCCACACAGGGACACCTCTGTCACACACCTGGCCTCAGCAGCTTTTCTTAGTCATGAAGGGAGATTTCTATAACCCCTTTCTTCTGTCCTTTACTCTAAAACCAGAACCACAAGGCCAAAGCTTCTGCTGTCTGCTGGGGCTAGAACATGGAGCCCCCATTCAGTTACATCTATCTGTATGAGCTTTCTGTTTTTAATGGTTTCCTTCATTACAGCTTTGCTGTCCTAGAACTCTCTCTGTAGACCAGACTGCCTTTGAACTCAGAGATCTATATCCTTTTGTCTCCTGAGGGCTGGGATTAAAGGTGTGCCTCACCACACCGGGCTCTAAGATTTTCTTTAATTACTTTGCACAGGTTTTCAGCTTACCTGGGTAGGGTCTTGCCCTTAAGTCACTAGACCCTTTATTCCATTTCCTAATCTGTTTATCTCCTTGAATACAGGATTTAGCTCAATTCTACTTCCTAGGGCCCCATTTTCTCCTCAGTCTGTATATTTTGTATTTTTTCTTGCTCTGTTTGTTCCTTTTCACTATAGGTCTGTATAAGAATGACCCCTAACAACCACACAACAGAGTCAAGACTAAGCTGTTTTCAGATTTCTTCTGCCAGTGGAATTAATCCAAAACTCTCCAATTTAACCTTAGACAAACCTTTTGGACAAGAGCAAATGCAGTCAGATTCTTCACTAAAATATCTCAAGAATGATCCCTAGGCAACATTCTAGCATTCTTTTCCTTTGAACCCTCTTGAGACAGCACCACTGTCTTCTATGCTTCTATTAGTATGACCCATTAAGCAGTGCTTAAAGCATTCCATTGTTTAGCTAACACAAAGTGCCAAAATCCAAATTCCTCCAAACAAAAATATAGTTAGACAGCAATACCCCAGTCCCTGTCTTAGTTAGGTTTCTATTGCTATGAAATGACACTAAGGGAATGCAAGTCAAAATGACTCTGAGATACAGTAGGGGAAAACTTAGGACTCCGCCATTAGCCACATGGCGCTCTAAAGACGCATATGGATGTGGTAACGAAAGGGCGGAACCATGCTGCTAACCAAACCACTTTGGGCATGACTACACCACTAGCCAGGCCCACTTTTGGGCATGGCTAGGGGCGTGAACGGAGGAATGAATAAAGGACTGAACAGCAGAGTGCTCACTCTCTTTCGGCTTCTAGTTCGGTGGCAGAAAACTAGTAGACTCATCTGGGTTGCTTGTTTTTTTCTCTTGTGAATAATTTTTACAATAAACAGTTACCTATACCCTCAACTAGTATGCCGTTTATCGTTGCAGCATCAAGATACCATCTTACACCTATTAGAATGGCTCAGATAAAAAAAAACACTGATGCTGAGAGGATGTGGAGTCAGGGAAACACCCCCCCGTATTGCTGTTGGGAGTGCAAATTTGTACAGCTACTATGGAATCAATATGGTGGTTTCTCAGAAAACTGGGAATCAATCTACCTCAAAACCCATTGATATCGCTCTTGGGCATATATCCAAAGGATGCACACTCATACCACAAGGCCATCTGTTCAACTATATTCATAGCAGTATTATTTGGAATAACCAGAACCTAGAAGCAACTGAAGAATGGATGCAGAAAATGTGGTACATTTACAATGGAGTACTACCAACCAGTAAAATACAACAACATCTTGAAATGTTCCGACAAATGGATGGAACTATAAAAAACATCCTGAGTGATGTAATCCAGACCAAGAAAGGCAAATATGGTGTGTACCCACTCATAAGTGGATATTAGATGAAAAACAAAGGATAAAAAAGCTACAATCTACAATCTACAACCCTAGAGAAGCTAGGCAAAAAGGGGCATCCTAAGAGGGATACACATGGAGGGCCCCAGGATGGGAAAATAGTTAAAATCTCCTGGGTAAACTGGGAGGGGGTTAGAAGGGATGGGATAGGGGATGGGAACATGAGGGATCAAGAAGACCAAGTTGGGGAAAGAATGAAGGGGGAGAACAGTGAAAGAAATATCTTGATAGAGGGAGCCATTATGGATTTATGGAGAATCCTGGTGCAAGGGAAACTACTAGGAATCCACAAGGATGACCCAAGCTAAGACATCTCCTAGCAGTAGTGAAGAGGGTGCCTGAACTGGCCTTCCTCTTTAATCAGATAGTGACTACCCTAATTGCCAACATAGAACCTATATCCAATAATTGATGGAAGCAGATGCAGTGATCCACAGCCAAGCACTGGGCTGAGCTCCTGGAGTTCAGTTGATTACAAGAAGGATGGATCATATGAACTAGGGGTCAAGATACATGATGGAGAAAACCACAGAGACAGCTGACTGGAGCTAGTGGTTGCTCAGGGACTATGAACTGATAGCTGGGGAACCTACATGGCTCTGAAATAGGCCTTCTGAATGTGGGTGACAGTTATGTGACTTGATGGGGGGGCTGGCAGTGGTACCAGGACCTATCCCAGGTGTATGGCTGTTTTGAGTTCATTCTCTATGGTGGGATACCTTGCTCTGCCTTGATACAGAGGGGAGGGGCTTGGTCCTGCCTCACTTGGTATGCCAGACATGACAACCCCCAAAGGAAAACCTTGACCCCTCTGAGAAGTGGACAGGGGAAAGGAATGGGGAGGTGAGAGAAGAGGAGGAAGGGGGAGCTGGGGTTGGTATGTAAAATGAAAAAAAATTAAATAAAATATCAGGAAAAAATACACCTTGGCCAGGCATTGGTGGCGCATGCCTTTAATCCCAGCACTCGGGAGGCAGAGGCAGGCAGATCTCTGTGAGTTTGAGGTCAGCCTTGTCTACAGAGTGAGTTCCAGGACAACCTCCAAAGCTATAATACAGAGAAACCCTGTCTCAAAAAACAAAAACAAAAACAAAAATACAACTTGACCACAGCAGGTCTTATAAAGGAAAACATTTTTGGGGGGCTGGCTTACAGGTTCAGAAGTTTAGTCCATTATCTTCATGACAAGAAGCAGGGCAGCATTCAGGCAGACATGGTGCTGAAGAAGGAGCTGAGAGTTCTGCATCTTGATCTACAGACAGCAGGAGACTGTGTGCTACACTAGGCATAGCTTGAGCATATGAGACCTCAAAGCCCACAGTGACACATGTCCTCTAAAAAAGTCACACCTCCTCATAATGCCACTCCCTATGGGCCACATATTCAAGTACAAGTCTGTGGGGACCATACCTATTCAAACCACCACAGGCCCCAATCCTGAGCATTCTCTATCAGTGAATAGAACCCATCCTTATGAAAGAGGTTCCATGTCCTTGGCAGCCTCCACCAATAGAATGTATCCTATACATATTACAAATCCCTCCTCCTTGAGTCCTTGCCCTGAGCACTGCTTATCACCAAATAGGTCTCATTCTTATTGTAAAGGCTGAAGGTGATTTGCTACCTTACTAGGGAGTGTTTGTGTAGCTATGCCTAAAGCTTTGTTATGAGAACTGTCATGTGGAGAGTTGTAGCATGAAAAATAAAAGACCCAGAGACTAATATGGAGGTTCAAGCTTCAAGCTGAAGATCAGAAAAGCACAGCAGCCAGCCACTAGCTCTTACCTGTACCTCAGACTGAAACAGCAATCCTGTCCCCACAAATCCTCAAACTGAAACCCCAGATTGCTGTCTCTCCTCAACGTGGCTGGAGACGCATTTTCCTATGAGATCCTTGGGTTCTTCCTTTTATACCTGCCTAGTGCCGGGATTAAATGCCTGTGATGCCAAGTGCTGAAATCACCTTTGTGTGAGCTGCTTCTCCCATCTGCTTGTCTTTTGAGTCCTGGAATTAAAGGTGCGTTGCCATCACTGCCTGGCTTCTATAGCTTGTGGCTGGCTTTGCATCCTGAACCTTCAGACAAGCTTTATTAAATCATAAATAACACAACCCGTGTTTACTTGTACTATGTTAAAAACAGTTAAGTGTGGACAGCATGTACTAGGGTCCGAAACTTCATGAAAAGGGGAAAATGACTTGAGCATCTTTCATCTCTCTGCTTCCTGACTGTCAGTCTCCTGCCACCTTGCCTTCCCACCATGGAGGATCTTGCACTCAAACTAAGATCCAGAAATACATCCTACTGTTTCCAAAACAGAAGGTACTTCCTGGCTTATTTATCATGGCTTACATAGCCTGCTCTCTTATAGCACCTGGGACCATGGGCCCAGGGCTGGCAGCACCACAGTGAGCTGAACTTTCCCACATCAATCATCAGGAAAACCTACTGGGGACATTTTCTCAGCTGAGGGTCCCTGATTCCAAGTGACTCCAGCTTGTGTCAAGTTGTCATAATACAACACATGTACTAGAAAACAATCAGCAGAATACATCTACTAGAAAACAATCTCGTTCACACGGGCAAAGACTCAGGAGCTTAGTCAAGAAATTTTTCATGAAAAAAATTTACAGGAAAATATTTTTATGAAAAATTATTTCATCATGTTTTATAGAAAACTGAAAAAACAAATTGAAGAAAGATTAAAAACAGCAGGGCCACAGAGGAAAATGGAACTAAATAAGAGAGCAGTGAAAATAAATCTCAGAAGTCAAAGTGACCAGCAAGATCTGAGACAAAGCAGTCCAAGCAGAAAGAGACAGCAAAGAACAAGGAAGAGTGAGTTTCTCACACAGAAGGAACACTTCAAACAGCAGATGAGAGCAGTGAGTTCTGTGAAGAGTTTGGTCATGTGAGTAAATTGTGCATAAGCTTCTTTATCTTTTGCAGTATGCCTGGGAATGAACTCAAAGACCTCAGGTGCCAAGTAAGGACTCCTCCACTGAGCCATATGCCTAGCCCAAACTTCTACTATTCACAAAGGAAGACTATGTTCTTAGGCAGAAGTGAATAGTGGTATGTGAAATTCTTTTTAATAGCTACATAACTTCTTTTTTAAAGTTTTATTTAAATTAAAAACAATCTTATTTTACATACCAATCCCAGTTCTCTCTCCCTCCCATGCTGCCTCACCCCACCCCATCCCCCCATCCACTCATCAGGGAGTGAGGCCTCCCATGGGGGATCATCAAAGTCTGTCACATCATTTGGGGCAGGACCTAGGCCCTCCCCATTGTATCTAGGCTGACAGAGTATCCCTCCATAGAGAATGAGTTCCCAAAGCCCATTCTTGCACTAAGCATAAATACTGGTTCCACTGCCAGATGCCCCATAGACAGCCAAGCACCCCAACTGACACCCATGTTCAGGGTGCCTGACTCAGTCTTATGCTGGTTCCCCAGATGTCAGCGTGGGGTCTGTGAGCTCTTGTCCCAACTCACAGGACACTCGATGTGGGTTTGGTAAACACCTAGGAGAAAGATGGGGGGCAGGGGATACAAGAATGGATGCCAAGATGGGATTCTGATCAAGGGGACAATTTTATTTCACCCCAAAGGGACTTACATAGGGGAAGGGAGGAGGGGAAGGAATGGGGGTGTGCTGCAGCTGCAATGAGCCTGGTAGAGAAAAGGTCAGTGGGAGGGGTAAACCTCTGTGCTGCCTAATTCACAGGGCAAAAGGTTGGGGGTAGAACCTCCTGTGTTGCTAGGTAACCTGACCATAGGTTCTTACTTTATCTGTCTCCATCTCTCCTGTGTCCTTGTCTAACTCCTGGCGGATTTGGGGGCTTTCTGTTGAGCTAATCTTTAACTGCTAATTAAGCTGCAGGCCTGTTTCTGGAATTTGGCAGAGGTAGTAGGGTGGTCCAGAGTCACGTACTCTCTCTGAGGGTTGAGTCACGTCTTCTGTTATGAGTATACGAGGCAGCCATTTTTGGTTGATGGCCGGAGGACCCTGACAAGCTCTCACTTGCTTAGGTCAGCTGTTTCTGTGGGTTTCCCCAGCATGGTCTTGACCTCTTGACTTATCACTCCTCCCCCTGGATTCTAGGAGTTTAACGCAGTGCTTAGCTGTGAATCTCTGCTTCTGCTACCATCAGCTACTGGATGAAGGCTCCATGATGGCATTTAAGGTAGTCATCAATCTCATTATAGGGGAAGGGCATTTAGGGTTGCCTCTCCACTATTGCCTAGATGCTTAGTTGGGGTCATCCTTGTGGATTCCTGCAGATTTACCTAGTGCCATATTTCTCCTTTAGCCGGTAATGGCTCCCTCTATTAAAGTATCTCTTTACTTGCTCTCCTTCTCTGTTCTTCCCCCAACTCAACCTTCCTGATCCCTCATGTTCTCCTCCCCCCCCATTTCTCCCCTACCTCCCCCTTTCCCTGCCCCCAATTTACTCAGATCTTGTCCCGTTCCCCTGGGGGGGGGGGGCGCATGTATGTCTCTCTTAGGGTTCCTCCTTGTTTCCTAGCTTCTCTGGGGTTGTGGATTGTCAGCTGGTAATCCTTTGCTCTATGTCTAATATTCACTTATGAGTGAGAACATACCATGTTTTCTTTCTATGTCTGGGTTATCTCATTCAGGATGGTTTCTCCTAGCTCCATCCATTTGCCTGCAAATTTCAAGATGTCATTGTTTTTTGTTTTGTTTTGTTTTCTGCTGAGTAGTACTCCATTGTGTAAATGTACCACATTTTCTTTATCCATTCTTCAGTTGAGTGGCATCTAGGTTCTGACTATCACAAATAATGCTACTATGAACATAGTTGAACAGATGTCCTTGTTGTATGAATGTGTATCATTTGGGTATATGCCTAAGAGTGGAATTGCTGGATCTTGAGGTAGACTGATTCCCCTTTTCCTGAGAAATTGCCATGGTATGTGAAAATTCTAATACCAAATTTTAATTGAACATATCTGCATGTTAGAAGGAGTAAATATTACATTTGATCTTGTCACTTGGGACAGAATGTAGCTGTTACCAGCTTTGTGTGAAAATAACAACATCTCTTTACCAAAGTGGGAAATCAGAAGGTGTAGAGAAGAGTGTTGACTTCTGCTTCTGACAGAGAAGCATCCTCTAAGGATGATAATATCTGCTGTTATTTGAATTTCAAATGCTACCTCCGAAGGTCCATGTGATAAAGCTCCAACCCTCATAGTGCCATTTTTGAAAGGGTGAAAACTTTTAAGACGTCATACCTATTAAGAAGTCTTCAGGTTACTAAAGGGCTAAAATGCCAGCTCCTTATCTTCTTTATCTTCCCATTGACCACCATTCATTGGATTTAGCTCTACTGCACACATCTGTCATGATGGACTACCTTGCTATTTTAAACAGTCACCTTTAGAGTAAAATGTGACCTGGAAATATTACCAGATAACTAACACAAGGCCCATTGGTCTGGTGTCATCAACACAGTGAACTCAAGTCCTCTGACAGGAGAGAGATCTGTTTCTCGGTTCAGCTCACACACAGTAGATAGTATGAACATTCACATATTGCAGTGGTAGAATCATAAATGTGTATTGAAAATCCAGCCAACTAAAAGCAACTGGCCTTGGTCACCTTTTAACAACACAGCATAAAGAAACATTAGATGTGTCATGTACAATATGTAGTGAGTTGCATCTTTAACATGGCTGTGCTAAGCCCTTTTTGGAGCCTTTGATTTCCCTTTCTCCTATTGTAACTGTCAATCATCGTTTTGCTAACTAGCATTCATACAAGCGAAAGCCTATCTAGAGTATTCATTTGGCTATCCTCTCTTACATACGTAGATCCTCTTACTTAGGAAACTCTTGAAACACGTTTGCATTTACAGTATAAGCACAGCATTAGCACCAACAGGATGGTGGGGCAGAACCTGATGTGGTGGCTGAAGCCTTTAATCCCAGCACTTGGGAGGCAGAGGCAGATGGGTCTCTGAAGTTCAAGGCCTGCCTGGTCTACAGAATGAGTTCCAGGACAGCCAAGGCTACACAGAAAACCTTGTCTCGGAAGAAAAAGAAAAAAAGACAAACCCAGATGGCAGGATGGAAGCCTGACTGGCCTCTAGAACATCAGCTCTATTGTAGCTCTTCATCAAAGTGAGTAAGGAACATCAATTTTTCTATTCATTCATTCATTCATTCATTCATTCATTCATTCATTCTACACCCTGACTGCAGTTTCCGCTTTCTCCTCTCCACCCTTTTCCTCCCCCTACCTCCCTTCTGCCCCCCCCTCACTTCTCCTCTGTTTCTGTTCAGAAAGGGGTAGACCTCACATGGATATCAACAAAACATGGAACATCAAGTTTTGAGAAGACTAAGCTTCTCCCCTTGTAATCAGGCTGGCCAAAGCAATCTAGTATGAAGAATTGGTTCCCAAGAGCCATATAAAGCCTTAGGGACAGCCCCTGCTCCCATTTCTAGGAATCCCATAAATAGGCCAAGCTACACAACTGTCACATGTATGTAGAGGGCTTAGATAGACCCTGTAGAGCCTCGTTAGTTGATTCTGTGAGTTTTCTTGTGGTGACTGTAGAGCCTCGTTAGTTGATTCTGTGAGTTTTCTTGTGGTGTCCTTGATTGCTCTGGCTCCTACAATCCTTCCTCCTTCTCTTCAGTAGGATTCCCTGATCTCAGCCTAATGTTTGGCTGTGGGTCTCTGCATGTTTCCATCAGTTACTGGATGAAGGCTCTTCGATGACAATTGGGGTAGTCACCAATACAATCACAGGAGATGGCCAGTTCAGGCTACATATCCACTATTGCTACGAATCTTAGCTGGGGTCATCCTTGTAGATTCTTGGGAGTTTCCCTTGGGTCAGGTTTCTTCCTGTCCCTGAAAAGCCACTCCTTTCCAGTCACCCCTTTCAGTACCCTTCTCCTCCACTCACACTTCAACCCAGTCCCTCAAGCGCCCCCTCCAGGAGATCTCTTCTATCTCCCCTTCCCATGGAGACCCATGCATCCCTCCTTGGGCCCTCCTTAGCCTCTCTTAGTCTGTGGATTGTAGCATAGTTACCCTTTACTTTAGAGCTAATATCCACTTATGAGTGAGTACATACCATGTTTGTCTTTCTGGGTCTGAGTTACCTCACTCAGGATGATTTTTTTCTAGTTCCATCCATTTGCCTTCAAATTTCCTGACGTCATTGTTTTTAACCGCTGAGTAATAATACGCCATCCTGAAGTTCAGTACTGACAGACCGTGACTAAGACAGTTACCCAAAAACTTTGGCTATGAGAACCAACAGTGAGAAAGAGAATATCAGTGCAGATTCCACTGCAGCTTGGCTGTGTAACACACAAGGTGACTGTCAAGCTGAGAGAGACACAGGCAGCAAAGTAGGTGGAGAATGTGAACATAGCTGACCCGAGTGCAGCATGGCGATGGTGCTTGACAGGCGCTCTTTATTTCTCGGCGTCCAAGGGTGGTACCATGATGGAGAACACCTTCAGCTTTAGGAAACGCAAACCCTGTAACTCACACAGGTACTGCGGTACTTTCCTTGCCCGGATTACCTGATGATACAGTGTGGCCCTGGCTGATCGTCACTTACACTGAGCCATGGAAAAGCACATACAGTAGATTTTGTGGTCAGAGTCACAAAATGAAGTGGAACTCATTTTCTCTCTAAGACTGCAGCCAGATGAGAAGAGCCCGAGAACAGAGTTATCACGTGTGAAGTCAGGCAAGCACATATTTGGACAGCAAGCACATAACCTACGGGGCCATATCCCTAGTCCCTGGCTTTTGTTTTGTTATTGATATACATATATCTGGACATGATAGTATACAATTTCAATCTCAGCACTTGAGAGGCAAAGGCTAACAGATCTCTGGGAGTTCAAGGCCAGCCTCAGTCACATAGAGATTTTTAAGGTCAGCAAGGCTACATACTCCGGGCTCAAAACAACAATACACACACACACACACACACACACACACACACACACACACTTTTTTCTTGAACGATTTCTTTTTAGGATTGTCGCTGTGTGTAGATTAGTGCTGCCCAGCTTTGGTCAGATAAGCTTCTTTTGCATTGGACAGCAGTTACTGCAGAAACACAGCCAGTCAAAATGCTGCGAATAAGGGACCGCTCAACCTTAAGTAGGCCATCTAGATCACATCCTCCAAAATTCAGGGAACATCATAGGAGAGAGGATGAAAAGAATTTAAGATCCAGAGAAAGGTGAGGAGTATTGCAGGAAGCTGTTATCAGGGTAACGCATGGACCCTCAGGACCTCTGGCTACCTACCTGCACAGATGTGCATGAGATTGGACCCATCATCATTCACTGAGAATTCAGGAGCAGTTTGTGAGGTCTTCTCCTCCTGGGAAAATAGAGGAAGTTATTGGTTGCTAACAGGAAGCAGGGAGCACATGAGGCTTTACACCTCCCTGAGAAGCTATTGGCAGTTAAGTGGCTGCCGAGGAGGAGACATTACTCAACAATATACCATCATTATGTTGCCCATGATAGACTGCATGGATGATTTTGTAAGGCTCCTCTTACCCATGCTCATGTAAACAGCCCTAATCAAAGTCACCATTATCCTTTGTGTATCTCTGACCATCAAAAAGTATAGTCTTTTTTCCAGGATGTCCTGCCCACATTTATGAGGCCAAAAAGATAATGAGCTGAGCCCTCTGAAACCCTGAGCCAAAGTGAATTATTACTCTATTCAGTTGTTTTCCTCAGACATTTTGGTCATTGTGACAGATCCCATAGGTACTTTTTGTTTTACTCTAAAATCCCTTTCACCAAAATGTGATATGAATTTGTAGCCTCCCCGGTGGGATACTGGGAAAGAAACTTTACCTCCTTTATTATAAGTTATCTCACTTGTTCACAGGAATATTGATACCACTCTTGTGAGGTTATAAAGGGCAAGGCAGTGGGCACATGCCAAGAGCTGCCGCCAGGTCACAAGATACCATTGCTAGTTTCCATTTGACCAACTTCCTGCCAAGCTTTCTGACCCCAGTACCACAGATCACCTTTTTTTTTTCATCTTATGCTAATTGTCTCCCTGAGTTGAGGTTTCCCCTTAACCTTTTCTCTAAGCTCTTTCCTGTTACTGCTCATCCCACAGCCAAAACCCACACGATCATTTTGGGTTTCTTACAGGAAATGACTTCTTGTAGTTTCTAAACCACAACAAAGGTAGGGACCGAAGGCACCATCCATGCTATAGTCTCTCTCACCTTTCCATGGGATGAGCTAACTAACCGGGTAAATCTGGCTGGGAGTGGGGAATGACGAAAGACATTCAAAGGTTTTCTTGGGTGCTGAGATACGCCGGGCTCTGTGTATACTGCCTGCTGTGATCTCCACCATAGGACAGCCAGGTTTACATATGCCAAAGTGGGTATGTTAAAATGCAAGACTGGAAGCTGACAGACATTTTAAGGTTTGGGGCCGTTCAAGATTATCCCATGCACTGTGCTTTCAGTTACATAGTCCCAAGGTCTTATTCAAGAGGAAGATCATCTCTGTTTTCAAAAGCAAGGAACCGGCACGACAAAGTAACTGTGGCCATTTTTATTCATTCCAACGAGGTTTAAAAAACACCACAGAAAGAACTTGCCACTCCGTTGGCATATTGATCTTCTTGGCAATGGCTATGCCATGGTAACTTGGAAGCAAGTTTACTCTTTGTGGGATACTGGGCTTCTGCACCAGCTGTATTTCCATTTTATTCAGGCACATTCTCTTTGACTCCATTTCCGAAAATGAAGAAAGGTGGACCTTCAATTTGCTCTTAGACAAGTAGGCAAGATTTAAAACAAAAGGTGCGATATTAACTACCCCTTGTCCTGTTGCTGATAAAAGGCAATGGTTAAGGGAGGATGGGGGAAGCAAATATGCAAGCTAACACCAAGAGCATTTTCAGCTCCTAGTTAGGGGGAAACTGCAGCAGTTGGCACTGAATCTTCACAGCATCTATTTCTGCCATGCATTTCACTCACCTTGGGGTGGCAGGGTTTCACACTTTAAAGGACCCGGTGTAGGAAGCAAGTCACAGAGAGGTGAGGTATGCCAGGTCGGCTAGCTGTAGATGGAAGTGCTTCTCAACAAACAGGAGGAACGGCCTGACCAGACCACCTTACATAAGTGACAACAATTAGACACTCGCAAGCATTATCAGACGTGGACAAAAGCCATGGGTTGACTCATTCATTGTTCATTCAAAACCTTTGTGTTGAGAAGATTCTGATTCTGGGCAAATGCTGCTTACAATTTCAAAGCCTGAGCAGAATAAGAGGCAGTGGTAGAGAAGTCAATCTAGAGAGGGTGACTTAAAATTGCAAGACGACACACTTTGCCTGGAACAGCAGCTCCATCTTGACCTCTCCACTGTCCCTCTAGAAGATAACCCCCATGCCCACAAGGAGCCATAGGAAAAAATAAAGAAATAAGAGTATGGCTTCAGGGAGATAACAGACTCCTACGAGCTGTCCTCCGAGTTCCACACGTGTGGCATGTTCTTCTACAACCAGACACATATGGACACCAGACAAAGAAAGAGAATTTTAAATGTTTAAAAGGCTGGTTTCCTGATAATTAGATTTAAAAAATACACAGTATAAACATAAACAACCTCAATGGCTACACATTTTCTTTCAACTGTTTTCCTAACAGGATGCCTGAAGCCAACATTTTAGATTCACCTTTTAGCAAAACCACTAGAGGGCACTGGGAGATATTCGAGCAGGCTACAGTATCCAGCAGAGGGCAGGACTGCTCATCCAAGTACTTGATTGAGAGCATAACTTAGAGTGAATGACAATAGAGAAGCCTAGAAAATGCTTTCAAAGAAACATGATGCTTTATATAAGTGTCAAGAACATGTGGAGAAAGCAATGACCATGGTCAGCAGTTGTGGTTTTTATGGGTATCCCCCAAAGGGCTACATTAAAGGCCATGTTAAAAAGTGGTAGTACGCCTGGCATTGGTGGCACATGCCTTTAATCCTAGCACTATGGAGGCAGAGGCAGGCAGATCTCTGTGAGTTCGAGGCCAGCGTGGTCTACAGAGCGAGTTCCAGGACAGCCTCCAAAACAATACAGAGAAACCCTGTCTCGAAAGACCAAAAAAAAAAAAAAAAAAAAAAAAAAAAAAAGTGGTAGTATATGTAAATTGGGCCTAATGGGAGGTCCTCAGGTCACTGGGATAAGTTCTTGAAAGCATCTCTTTCTCTTGTTCCCTGGCCCCGAGATAAGCAATTCTGTCCTACAGTGTGCCCCTTGTCACTGTGATTACTACCCCTACCAAGTATATCAACAGTATCAGCTACTCGATGCTGAGACAGCATAGCATGAGCTGAGGAACCAGATGGCAACGTAGGCACAACAGAGAAACCCCATCTTAAACAATCAAACCACAAACAGGAGTGATGCCATAGCATCAGACCTTGGTAATCCAGACTCATGCAATGGAACCAACTCATGTCTAAAATGTGGATAAAACTATCATTACTGTTCTTACACCAATTATGGCTATAGAAGTAATGAGGATGACAGGGAAGACGGGGAAAGCCTGGTCTTTTTTTTTTTTTTCCAATTCCTCAGTTTGATATAGCCAGTCTCCAACATGATAAAATTTTTCCTGAATATTGATAATTTAAAGCTTAAAGAGAAAGCCTCAATCAAAACACTGTATTTTGGATAGTAGATATTGATCAGTAAGTGGAGTATGCGCCTTGCAGAAATGGACACCAGAGGGAGCTGTTTGGATCCCAGAACACACGTTAAAAACAAAAACATAGTGTATATGGTTGTAATTCCATCAGTGCAAACATGCAGATCCCCTTGGTGCTCACTGGCAGCCAGCCTAGGAAACTGGGTGAACACCAGGCCAGTAACCGACAATGTCTCAAAAGGTGAGGTGGACAGCATTCATTCCTGTGGAAGGGGACCCAAGACCGCCACATACTTTGTCTTCCAAACGTGCATGCATACACGCCCACATGTATGCACACACATATACACAAAATTTTAAAAAGCATAATTTGAAGCAAAAACAACAAAAAATCCAACAAATATTGCGAAAAAAGCAATCAAGTTTCAATAGCTCCCTCTGCTGTCCATTTCTATAATTGTTTTTTATTTATCTTTTTAAAAATGGATGCCAGATTAAGGCAGTTTTGTAAAGTTAGTGCAATCCCTGACAGTTTGAAGCCTGCTCCTGTGTCGTTTGCTCAGCCCTTTTCCTGTATGCTGGAGTACAAATGAGGAGTGGCTAGCTTCCCGAAGAGCGCCACCTCTACTTAACTCCCAAGTCTCACTTGTGTAAACAAATGGGGTCATCGTTGAAAAGCCACTGGCTCAGAGAGGCATGTGTAGGGTCTACATTTAGACTTACAGAGAAAGAAGTAGCCAAATTAGGGAAAACAAGTTCTCAGAATAGCCAGGACTTCTCCGATCTTCAAGATGTCACCAAGAGACAGTCTTATTTAATTCACTTGCCAATTTTAAAGTCACTCTCTATTTTACAATACCAGTCCTGCTTATAGCTCACTTTCAAGTGGGAACTAGGAAGTCTAGGCTCACAGTCCTGCAGTGGTCACTAGCTGGACGATAATTAAGACTGAGACAAATTCTGTATGTGGCTGAAAGTTGGTCATGCATCTAAGCTCTCCGGAATGTGAAGGTCAGGGGGCAATATTGCCGATCTAGGACTCCTTAACCTCACAGGTGTCTGTCACATGACACACAACTGCTCCCTTCACCAGAGCTAGCTCCCTGCATGACTCTACAATACCTAAGCTCAGAAAAAGAATGTATTCTGTTGACTGCTGTGTAGCCATCTTGATTTATGTTACCAAAGGAAAAGCAAGGCTAAAATTACATCTTTATTGCCCTCACAAAGATCCCTCTTGATATACAACTCAGGAGAGCAGGTGTGCACCCCAGTTCCCGCTCTGTTGGAAACCAAGGGGTCAGAGTCAGTCTGGATACCACGGTAGGTCATTTCAAAGCAGGAGAACCCAAAGTAATTTTGCTTCTTCAACTTTGATTAAGTGATGGGTCACTGGTGAGGTGGTAGGAAGCTAAAGAGGCACTAAAAACTGACTCCGAGAATGAATCCATCCTAATAATATGCTCAGTGAGAAGCTCACCTGACTGTGTGGCGAGATCAAGAGACAGATGTTCCCTGGTGAGATGGCTGGAGGTCCTGTGTATGGGAGGTTATTGCACAGAAGTACTCAAGAAAAGGCATCGACACAGAGGAGCATGGAGCCAAGCAGCCCACCAGTGGGCATGCAGGAGGGGAGTTCTCAAAAGCAGCCCCAGTGCCAGACGGATCAGAAGGACACTTTTCTTTCATGGGACAAGAGATGCTGCCACAGACTGAACGCAGAAGACAACCTAGAGTATCCCACCTAATGAAGCAGTGCTTTAATATCTGTCCAAATTTGCAATACAGTCAACGTCAGTACATAACCCATACGAAGAAAACATCTTTTGGTTTGCTCAGTGTGTAGAAAGGACTTGACACAAACCAGTTAACATTTAAGAATATTTAACTTTACATCACCATGAATTATGTCAACAGCACAAATCTGACATAACTATTAGCAAATTATCTGGCGGTGTCTACAACAGTAATCTGAGCATCAAAGTTACTCAGAAACCAACCGAAGACAGGTGTGCTGAACTGGACTGATATAAGTGCTGACACATGTAGGTCTTTCGAACCTGAAAACCTCACTTTCTAGCTTTGATTGCTGTGGTGGTTATTCTTGGTTGTCAATCTGACTGCATCTGGAATTAACTAAAACCAAAATTACAGGTACACCAATGGGTTTTTTTTTCTTTTAAGTCATTTGAAGTGGGAAGACCCACTTCTAATCCAGATTGGTTGATGTGAGAGCCAACCTGGTCGGTCTTTAATCCTGCCCCACACTGTGCTGGCAGCCTATGTAAGACATGGAAGGAGGGAGCTCTGTGTGCTCTTTGCGGGTTTGCTCTCACCCTGCTAAGCAAGCCCATTCCTCCATTGGCATTAAAGCCTACACCTCCGCCATTCCAGAGGATACTTAAGACCAGCAGAGACATCCAGCCTCATGGACTGAACAATTACTGGATTCTTAGACCTTCCACTGGCAGACAGCCATTGTTGGACTATCTGGATCATGACCTGTAAGTCATTCTAATAAAATATATATTACACACGCACGTATGAATGAGTGGCATGGAAGAAGGAAGCTAACACAATCATTCAAAACAATGGTCAAAAGTTACTTTATCTCTACATATTATTTACTCCATTTAACTGCATGTCCTTAGAAATAGTACCTGAGAAATGAGTACATTAAAACAAAGCAAATTATGCTCTAATCACTAATTTCATGATACTTATTTCACCACTAACTCCCTCTTACACAGCCAGATGAGGAAAGGGGATGGGTTGTTATATAAAGGGCAGAAAGTGGCTTAATTTCTCAAGGTAGTCCCCAAAACCTGATATCCCAGTGGCTTTAGACACCAGAACTGTCGCTGGGCACATTTCTTCTCCCCACCTTTTCATATAAAGCATGTCACTCAAGAAGCCTGAAGTAAATATGCATGGGCCAGCATGTTGTACTTTCTAAGTGGTTAAAGTACTTTCCAATGGTTTGCGCTTGAAGAAGTGTAACAGTTTATGATTACACGTGTACATATGTAGCCACAGGCAAAAGATGTCAACTTTTGAAGAGTTATATCTATATAATATATATCATACACACACATATATCTTATTAGAATGGCTTCCAGGCTGTGGTCCACCTAGTCCAACAATGGCTGGCTCAACTGGTCTTCAGTATACCCTGGAATCCCAAAGGTGTAGGTGCTTTTTGTTTCTTTTAAAGAGGTTTGTAAATTGTAGATGCTTTATTTTTTATCTATGAATATTGTATTTTTAATTCAAATTAGAAACATGCTTACTTCACATGTCAATCCCAACTCCCTCTCCCTCCTCTCCTCGCCTGCCCCAATATAGGCTTTAATGCCAGAGAAAGACAAAGTAGCAGAGACATCCACATGAGCTTTCCCTCCCATGGAGCAATTTTATTATTATTATGGTTGAGACTCTGACTTTGGTTCTGAGTGCTGGAATCAAAGACTTGTGCTGTCACTGCTCAGCTTTATTTATGTCTGAAAGTCTGGTTACTCTGCATTTGGGACTGGGGATGTTGGGCTGGGGGTGCAGTCCATGATTAATGTTCTAGTAATGTGTGTATGTGTGTCTATTTGTAAAATACCACCTGGCCAGACCCCCCCCCCCATCACCTCCCATGAACACACCAAGAAACAAACAGAAGGATAATGAGCAAAGCTAAATCACTATAGTGATTGCTCTGGGGATCTCAATAAAGCAGTATGAAAGTAGCCCATTTTGACTACAACCTCTAAGCTGCACTCAAGCAGTAAAGATTCCCCTAAATTCTTCATAAACAGAAAAGGATAGTATTTGAGGGCTTAAAGTAAGCCCAGGGATAGAACTCAACACATTTCTATCACCATTTTGAAACAAATTTATTTCATCATTACTATTTGCTCTCTTAGCCCACCAGAAAATATAAAATAAGTAGGAGTCCCAGATTCCAGGAAGCTAGTTACCCACCTCCAAAGTTGACGTTCTTGGCAACTATATTAAAAATCACCTTAGGATGTTCAAAAGAAATTCATCAACATTATGTTAAGCAAAGTAAGCCAGGCATAGAAAGGTAAATACTACATGATTTCCCGTGACCTCTGAGAGCATAGGACTTATCAAGACCTGGGAAGCGTGCAGAGACAAGTCAGAATAGCATTCATCTGTTGCTCTATCACACATTAAAGAAGCTACAACCAGCGGCAGGCAAAACTATTTTCACTTGATGGGTACATGCTGCAGACAGGTATCACTAAACCCCACAAATATGTGCAAATGCTGTGGTCATTTTTAAAAGTATATGTGAAAAGATTGAATTATAAAATATGCTACTCTATTTTAAACTTCCTTTTAAAGGAATGTACCAGTCTAATCATAGCATACATCTTCTATCTCACTTTTCTAGCTGAATGACTATCCATCCGCTCCTATCATACCACAGCTAGAATTTCCCCATGACCTAAGATTTAACTTGCATATCTCCTACCCCTTTATTAGAATCACTACTTCTTCATTCAGACAATTATGCTTGAAATAGGTATGAGTCCTATTAAAATTCCTTCAAGATTTCTGCTGCCCCCTTGAAAAAAGGTAGAGAAAGTGAGGGGTAGTATCCACAGGGAAAATATTGACATACAAGCTTTCAGCAATGGAGGGTAACTAAAATTCCTAGATTCCTGTGTAAAAATGCAAGGATCAGTGCTACCAATTCTCCACTCAGATGTTGACTATGACTTCTTTGGAATATATGAGTATCCTGCAGGGCATTGTGATGTACATGCGCAATCCTAGCAGAGGACTCAAAGGGCGGATTATAAAATCTGAAGACAGAATGTGTCAGAAGACAACCCTGGGCTTCTAACATTGTGATCAAATACATTGGGGGAAACAAAAGATGTTTTGGTTCCTGGTTTTATCATGGCAGAGGGGCAGCACATCATTGTGGCCAGGAAATGGAGATGTTTATACTTCTTTCTCCTCCCTTTATTCCATCTAAGCCCTCAGCCTGTTATGTGATGCTATCTCCAAATTCAGGAGTCTTCCCCTATTTAATCTCCCCTGAAAAGTACTCTCAGAGGCACCCCAGAGGTGTGCTTCATAATCTCACAAGGCATTTCTCAGTTCAAAGAAACTAGCATTCAGGGTTAGTAAGCATCCCTGAATCATCTTTGTTATCTCAGAAGACAAAGGAAAGCTAAGCGGGCCAGCAGTAGAGTACTGGAATAGAAGGTGCCAGACTCTAGGTTTAACCACAGGCACCATATACAAGAGTGATGTTAAGAAACCTGACAAGGGCCACCTCAGCCAGTCATAAACATCAGCACACGTTACTGCGTACCTCCTTGCTATGTGACAGAAAAAAATTACCAGCCAGATTCCAAAGGAAGAACATTCCACACAGTATCCATCGCCATCCAGAAACCCAAGAAAGCAGCCCCAGCAAGGAGATGTGAAAATAAGTGCCGTGGTATTCCCGGGTGGATCCTGGCAAAAGGAACATTAGGTAAAAAACTAAGAAAAAATTTAAAGTGTACAAGTAGGAAATGAAGGATCCGTACTTATCAGGAAGTCGAGGAGTTGGGCACAAAGTAGTTAAGAAAAATTTTTCAGATTTCCTGCAAAATTGCTCTTACCTGATTTATGAAGAATAGAGAGATACTGTGAAATGACAGAAGGAAAAAATTTGGATGTCTTTGGGACACATGTTCAATGTTCTGAATATAACACCCCAAAATCATACAGATGGCCAAACTTATTTTGAAAGGGAAAACATTTAACAGTTAGACACTACCACAGCCTACAAATCTAATTATCTAAATAAATCATTTACAAATCTCAGAAATGTCACAATCTTAGCTGTGGTTTATTTTTACACTAACAACAAAGAGATTGGTTCAGTGTTACCCCATCAGATAACTCATGTTTCTATGTCCCCTTTATATGTGATTCCATCCTGTGTCTCAAAATGAACAGTATGTAAAAATCAAACTTGGAGGATGTGGATCCACCCTGGGCAGTTACTCTGAATTCCTATCTTCATTTTACATTTTCATGGAAACAGTTTTTTCACCTAAATTAGCTCCAATGTTACACAGATAACCAAATTTCAATGAATTATGGATCTGATGCACTAGTTATGACTAAACTGTACTTAGCCTACAACCACTACATATAGGTACTACACAAGAATTCTGTTCATTTTAGCAGGAATAAAATTCTACTACATTGAGATTATATACTAATAAGTACTACGTAAGCATAAAGTAAAGATAACCACCTTGATCAGTAAACTCTAATAACTTAGTTCATAGAACAGAATCTCCAAATCCAACACTAAGAAGCAAGATCAGTAAAAACAACCGTGTTCTAACGATAGGTGACTAACGAATGACTGTTCTCAATTCTATGAACACTGGTAATTACATACTTGGGGAGATGACCAAAAGGAGGCTCCTGACGCTACTGCAGTGGGTAGACACAGCCAGTGATGTTTGTATACAAGCAACTGGTTTTGAGAACACAAAACTCAATTTTCTCATCCAACCAAGGGCTTTATTAAGGGTTAAGTTAATGATGAACATACCATCCAGAATTACAATGACCCATTCATATAAGACTGCCGTGCCTCCTGCGCAGCCTGTATCCGAGAATGTGGCGAGGGGGTCAGGATTGATGACACAGAGACCAGTCGGTTGCGTTAGGAAAACCTTATGCTCCCCAAATCGGCTTAGGAGAACTTCCCAAGAAAACCGCTTCCCTCCAGAAAAGCTTCTGCCATACATACACGCACAAATCTCCAACACGTCTCTCTTTTCCCCTCCTGGCTGGTGGTTAATTCTCTGACACCAGAGAGCAGAAAGAAGTAGCTAGCCATCAGGAAGATCAAAGTCAGGGTGTTTCAGTGAGCAAGCCCTTATCAGGAGCTTATGGCATTGGATTGTTTTCAGTAAACATGTTTTCAGCAAACATTGTCTTGCAGCTGCCTGCTCCCAGACTGATGGAGGAGTGGGTTTCCGGCCAGGGTCTGTGATCCCCACATAAGACAATGTGAAAACTGTTTAGAAAAGCATTCCTTGGGGTCAAGGAAGATATAGGCCCAGACAGCTGGCATTTCTATTTCCTCCTACTACATTTAAAAAAAAAGGGGGAGAGGGGCTCTTCCTCTTGTATCATAATTATTAATAACTGTGAGTCAATGGGAAGGTTAATTTGGATAAAGGACACCCCCCCTTAATTCACTTAATCTAAATGACCAATTAAAATGAGTAACTTACATACATTTGCCAATAAGGAAAATCTTAATAAGCAAGAGTTGTTTTCTAGCAAGCAGCATGTATTTATAAAGGTAGATAAAAAGGAAAGAACACAGATATGAGTGAACAATTTTTATTGAAACCCTCAAAGATTAAAGAGGACCAAATGGTGAGTTCGGTACCATAACAAAAAAAAAAAAAATCTCACCTACTGTACCATCATTCACAGGAATGAACAAACCCAAACACGACAAAATTCAAATTCTCATTTGTAACTGCTACAAGTGAATGTAAATGAGCTAATCATTTCATCATACCCTTTCTTTAATCATATGAAAAAGGGAATTTACATGGCATAACAAAAGATATGCAAAACTTAATGAAAACACAATTCTCATAAAATCTCACAAACTTATTTTTAAAGGATGCAGAATGCACTTGAAATGATTGAATGACTTAAGCTGATTGGTTTTTTTTTATTGCAAACTGTTTGAACATCAGCTTAACCCTCATGCATGGTACTCAAAATAACACAGCTTTTCAATTAGAAAGATCACATGTTAAAATGAGGAATTAAGCACTAAAAGGCTGAGTTTTCTGGTTTTTTTTAAAGGAATTTTCAAGTACCAATATATGTAAATACTAATTTTGGTTACACTTTCCCCCTTACTGTTAAATATACAAACTATAATACCTTTAAAAATAAGATACCCACATAAGATAACTTTAATAAGAACCATTCAAATGACAAATTGGAAAAACATTAAGCAAGAAATCACGGGACCAATTATGTCTTAATTTAAGAGTATTCAAACATTTTATTATATACTACTCTTGTAGAGTCCGGGCTCTCTCCCTTTTGGTCCCCGCAGTTAAGAAACATTCTGTTGGTTGTGCTCTAGAGACAACCTGTAATGATTTCATTTAATGGAAAAATAATCTTGCAATATACTGACTGACCAAGAAGGAAGAGAAGGTTGGAGCTTTGGGGAATACTTAGGTGAGAAAAACACAAAATTACCAAGTGGAAGCTTTTTTCCCAAAGGAATGCTGCACCCATTTCACTTAAGATTAGAAATTCAGGTTAAAGGCACTGGGATGTTCCTCTCACCACGAACAGACTCTCAGCTACACTGGCCCTGTCTGAGTCTAATGCAATCAGCCTGCTCGTTGGGAATTTCGATGACATTTCTTACATAACACCTAATGTAAATTAAACAAGACTGAATTAGTTTATAATGTCACTAGTTTTATAAAAATATCCAGAGTTGCTAATAAAGCACCAAGAAAAAGAGAACCTCAGGGGGAGGACTCAGCCCCTTCCTACAAGGTCACCCTTTTACAGTTTTCTCTAGTAGGAGCTCCAGAATGACACGAGTCATCTTTGAAATGTCCTACCTGTGCAATCTTAGGGATATAGAACATAGCTGTGCTGACTATACCCAAATGCCAATTTTCATTATAAATAGTTAAGAGACATGTTACAAGATTTCATGGCTTAGTCTCAAAAAGGTAAAATAGGTGCAATTTTCCTTTATGAAAGTTTTCATTCTTCAATATACCATTAATATTTTGATGTTCCCTTCAGTAAACACTGACATAACTACACAGGGACTACCAAGTAACGTGTGAAATACCTATGGTTATCTACAAATACTGCATTCTAATAAAAAATACAATATTTGCACATTCTAAAACATTGTACAAAATTACATAAATCAAAGTTTCAAAGAAATATCCACCACGTCTTTTGTGTTGAAGTGAGCAGAGAGGAGAGCAAATGAAAATATCTCTAAACACGATGTAAACAAAAATGGAGTAATTCAAAACATCAAGGTATTCAAATCTATTGTATTGCTATTTTCACCTTTAACATATCATTCTACATAGCTTTCTTCTTTCAAAACAGTAATGTAAGGGGCAGGACATTATTTTCATAACCTTATGCCATCAAATCACTCAATACAGATGCACAACATATTCAATTATACAAAATCAATTTGCTTCAAGATACAAAATTAATGTTGATATGTAATTAATGAAAAAAATAGGATGTTAGAAAGATAACTATAAGAATACCCAGATATATGCTGTATTCCCACTTATATAGATCTGATCAATAAAACATCCAACACATTCACTTAGATACTGATTTAATTCATGGATCAAGGCCATATTTTCAAAGTATTTTAAGGATGCCAGGACACTGCAACAGCTGGAGAAGAGTTGAGGAACAGCTTATGCTTGCTAAACAAGAACTATGTTTATTTAGCTAGTGAGTACCTAGAGTAATAAAGTTTTACTTCATGATAGCAATCCACTCACAAACACCCAGAAACAGGATTGAAGAGTTTTAAATGTAGTTATAAAGGTCATAAAAAGTCTAATTAGACTGAGGTACATTACTCAAAGTGTTGAGATTCATTAAGTGGTAGAAACAAATTAATCCCTCAAACCAATGCACATTCTCAGTGTACATAAGTGGGGAGGGGTGTGCATTAACTGAAGTCCACCAAGCTGCATATCAGCATTCTGTTACACCAAATAGTTTGAAGACAAGGGAAATGTTCTAATATAATTTTAGATTATGTTTCTTTTGGCTAAAATAGAGCATAAGGTTGCTTTGCCATATTAAAAGTTTACTACAATAATTTTTCACATAAACATTCAGACTTGAACTCCAGGGCTAAATATGGCATGATTATTTTGCTTTTAATCTGTCAAATAGCTAAAAATTGACAATTTAAAAACTACAACAAAGAAAAGGTTGAAGCAGTGAGACTCTTACATCATTGAACCACTTCTAATGGTTAACTGTTAGTACTTAACGAATTCAAAGAGTTAATGAACCCTTGCATTCATTCAGTCTTCTGTGCCTTAGCTAGGATGCAAAATTACAAAAGACAGCAGGTACTGGTCAAAGCTTCAGGACAGAAAGTGCTTGATGAAGTTACAGTTCTCAAGTGTTTGGTGAGAGTATAAGGGCAGATGCGCTGATGAAAACCATTACAACAAGAGTCAATTTTTGTGTTAAAATGTTCAAAGATGTCACCGTAAGCAGAAAAAAAAAAGCTTTAATAATGTCTTCTTTGACTTATTAGGCATTTCCAGAGTCTACATCATTAGTGTTGTCATTTTAACAGAACATTTCCACACGGTGGTTATTGCTTGTTTCTATTTCTCTCCTGAAAGAAAAATATAAATATTATATCACAATATAGTCACTATGTAGTGATCTTAACTACAGGTTATATAATGCAAATCACCAAGACACAGTTCTTCAATTAGTAATTATTTTCCCTAAGTATTAGAGTAGGACAATTGCTACAAACCTCTTAAATAAAGAACTCCAAAAACAAAGGCTTACTTCAAGATAGCTTTACATCCCCATTTTCCTACAAGATTTAAGAATAAGAACATTATGATTTTTTCGAGTCTTTCCAGTTGAAATAGTGTGGTATACCCATTTAAAAGCTTTTTATTGGCTGAGATAGGGAAAACGTTGCATTAAATTAAAGGTACATTAAATGAAGAGTTCAGTATTTTGAAATGACTGACTAAAAATGCCCACCACTTATTCTTACATTCAGTATATATATTATAAATTTAATATTTAATAATTATAATATAATAAATTATAAATTAAAATATATATATATATATATTTTTTTTTTTTCCGAGGCAGGGTTTCTCTGTGGCTTTGGAGGCTGTCCTGGAACTAGCTCTTGTAGACCAGGCTGGTCTCGAACTCACAGAGATCCACTTGCCTCTGCCTCCCGAGTGCTGGGATTAAAGGCGTGCGCCACCAACGCCCGGCTTCAGTATATTCTTTTTACGTCAAGAATAAAGAAGGCCCAAGACTGCCTACCTCCCAAGGGAGGGTAGTTTGCTGTTATAGGGGAAGAAGAGGAGAGAACAGGGGAGAGGGGGGAGGGGGAAAGGAAAGAGGCAACTACTTAAGGCTTCACTAGACAGGGAGGTATCATAGGTAATCAGTTACAACAATGAGACTAATGCTGCAGTTTGAACTGTAAACAACTTTAAAAAATTATTTCTTATGTACAGTGTTCTGCCTCCCTGTTTGCCTGCAGGCCAGAAGAGGGCACAGACCTAATTATAGATAGTTGTGAGCTACCATGTGCTTACTCGGAACTGAACTCAGGACCTCTGGAAGAGCAGCAGTGCTCTTTAACTCTGCACCAGTTCTCCAGAGCCTGTAATCAACTTCTACAGAAATATACACTAAAATATACAGATTATATACTTAATTCATCTCTCTTTATAAAGCATAACTTTCTAAAGAAAACTCCATTAATCTAACAGATAAGACTAAAAGATCTTTGATTATAAGACAGTAAACAAATATATTTACACTTATAACACGAGTCACCATAATAAATGTACATTGATTCATGAAAATAAAACTAAAAGATTTTTAAATCTCATATTACATATTCATGAGAAATAAATCCAAAACACAAAGAAAAGTTGACATAGCACAAACACATAACACAGACCAAATGATGTCATATGAAATATCCAATCAGCAAAGGTAAAAGTTCTGACTACAGACATTTTAAATAGTACATTAAAGTTTCCAAAAGCTCTAACAATACCAACACAATTTTACACTAAATAGAATTGCAAGAAATAGCTAACAAATTCATGATTGGAAAATGTAACAGGTTTTACACAGTAAAACAGACAAGTACATAAAAACCACAGAAAACTGAATTCAGAGTGTGTGTTCTAACTAGGCCATGACCACATGGCAGCCCAGAAGGTAAGCCCAGATAATGCCAGGTTTTCTTACTTTTTAAAAACTGTGTATGTGTGTGTGTGTGTGTGTGTTGGGGGGGGGGGGGGATGTTAGTCAATTTGTGGTAATCAGTTTCCCCCTTCTACATTGTAGGTTCTAGAGATGGTTCAGTTGGTAAAGTTCTGGCCTCTCAGACATGAGGCCCTGAGCTCTGATCCCCACCAAGCACACCTGTAATCCCTGGAATGAAACATGACAATTCCTGGAGGCTTTCAGGCCAGCTAGCCTAGCATGTGCACATTAGAGGACAACATGAGACCTTGTCTCAAATAAGATGCAAGGTGAGAATTTATAGGCATTCTCACACCTACACACACGAGAGAGAGAGAGAGAGAGAGAGAGAGAGAGAGAGAGAGAGAGAGAGAGAGAGAGAGAGAGAGAGAGAGAACAAAACCCCACATTTACACTACCAAAAGGTAGGGTTGTGTCTCAAATTAAGTATATATAGGCTATGAGCTCCAGATCAGAAGACACATGAGTCTTAGAAGTGAGGATTGCCAATGATCTTACCAATGTGCTATAAAATGAGAAATTTATCACAGTTGGCATCACAATTACAATTATGAAAAGATGAGGAAAATATGATTTACATACAAAGGATCGTCATTCAGTGAACCTAGGAAAGGATGAATTGCAGAAAGTCACTATGTTATCCAAAGTGATTCAGAAAATTAAAGTTTTACTTTAATGACTGATACTTTAAAAAATAATTTAGGGGAAAATCCTTCCTCCACTTTCCATCAAGGGCAAAATGCCTCTAGTGATCAGTGAGATAGAAGAGTTACCAAGTCTTTGAGGAAAACAACCATGCAGTCAGAATAAGAGGTATTCTCTACCCCAAAAGAGATGAATGCAGACCACAGAGCCAGGATCAGAAGTATGCCACAGAAAATGAACCCTTGGCACATTCATCTAGTCTTTTGACAGAGCTAAGACTTCCATCTCCTTCAAAGTAGAAAGCACAAAAGTAGAAAAGAAGACCTTTCCAATATCCTGAGAAAGCCCTGCAGCTTCTAATGACCTGAAGATTTATCACCCTTAGTATCTTTCTACAACCAGACCAAAGCCTGAAAATGAGCAATGAAGTTATCTAAGAAACCACAGCACTCAGTAACAAAAGGAGCAGAGGCTCTGAGCTGAAGGAGGTAGTGAGTGCCCGGAAAAAGCAAAGCAAGACAAGACACTCAAAGTCAAATAAAACAACATAAAATACTTTCTGTAGTTTAACAGATCTTAATTCCTCCCCAAAAAGGGTTTCTCTGGGTAGTCCTGGCTGTCCTAGAACTCACTCTGTAGACCAGGCTGGCCTCAGACTCAGAGATCTATTCTGCCTGTCTCTGCCTCCTGGGTGCTGGGATTAAAAGCATGGGCCAACACAACAATACTGAAGGATATATGATAAAATAAACATATTTGTTATAGCCATGCCAAAAGTCATAACCTCAATCTAATGAATGCTTGAAGCACCTGAAATTAAACCACGTACTCAGGTGTTTTTAAAATGTCCCTTACATGGGGGCAAAACCAGCACACAAATAATAACATCAACAAGAAAAAAACCCACCTAGTCAGTAATCTTTAAAAATGCAGGGAGAAACAAAGACAAACAGTAACAAACTGGAGGTAATTAACTGCCTTCTGATTGACACATATGTATTATGACATACGCACACCCCATACACAACACTAAATATAGTGTAAAAGATTATGTAGGATACAGGCAGTTACACTGAACTGAAAACCTTATCCACTCAGAAGCCAGAGCACATGGGTAAGAACCTTTCATTTTCTACAGTAAGCCTGAGCTAAGTTTCTGGCATGCTCTGTCCCAAAGGTAGCTCCTTTTTTTTTTTTTTTTAGAAATTAAGGCAAAAGAATGTAAAGTAAACAGAACAAGTCTGTAGCACACAACAAATCCTAAATTAGTCACTAGGGCAATGAGAACTTGCTTCTATTATAACACCACCCTTGCCCTTCTCTGCACAGCCACACTATGATCTAGAACTACACTAAGAGGTCCCAGTGCCTAAGAGTTGGCTCACAGGTATGAAGCACTTGCAATACACACGAATCTGTCCAATCCCACAACCAAGATGCAAGGAGACACAGACTTAAAGCTGTCCTCTAACCTGTGCACGGTGTAAACTCTGAATACACCCACACCCGTGTAAATACTTTTTAATATTTCAGACTTGAAAAAAATTATCTACTTATCTATAAAGGAATCATTTTTTTCCAAAGATCAAATAAACTAAATGTATACTATAAAAAAAGAGAAAAGAAAATTAACAGAAAAAATTGTTTTCCTGAATGCTGGACAAGCCCTCTACCAAGAAAGCTGTTTCTTCTGCCTGGTAGAAAATAGCTTATCATCAAAAGGAGACAAAATGAGGCCCTTTGTCCAACAAGCTTTGAACTAAATTCTGCCAAAAATGACACGATTCTATGTAATTTCCTTTCCATGAATTATTTTCAGGGCTGGGCAGAGGTGATGAACACCTTAATTCCAAGCATTTGGGAGGGAGACAGAGGTAGGTACATCTCTGAATTCTAAGCCAGCCTGGTCTACAGATCAGGTTCTGTGATAACCAGAAACCCTGTCTCAAAACACCAAAAAAAATTATTTCATAAGAAAATAATCTTATGTTTATTAAAAAAAAGGATAAAGGTGCATTCCTATAATCCCACATTTGGAAGGCAGAATTACAAGTCCTAGGCAAGAAGCAACTGGAGCAAATCAGTGACTTATAAAGCTTACTTAAGAAAAGTATTTATTAATTGAAATTCTCTTCAGTTTAATAATATGGATTCACAATTATAGTATAGAAGAGCTACCTCACATAAGGCCTATAACCAATCTGAAGAACTATAAAGGAGCATTGGAATATACAACGGCTACTACAAACTGGGGGAGACCAATGACCTAAATGTTAATCAAAGATATTCTGTCACTGCAACAAAACCAAAAATAGGCCAGCTATTAAAACTAAAACCTGGAGCTGGGGAGATGCCTCAGTGGTTAAGAGCAGATTGCTCTTCCAGAGGACCACAGTCCAATTCCAAGCACCCACATTGTAGCTCACTAACCATCTGTAATTCCAGTCCCAGATCTTATCCTTGTTCTGGCCTCCACAGGAACTGCACACATGTGTTACACAGGAATACATGTAGGTAAAACATCTGCACACATAAAAAAAAAAAAACAGAAAAACTACAACTAGGATCCAGGTATTATGCTGGCCTGCCCCAGTCACCTGGTAGAATGCACTCAGACAGTACCCTGGTCAACCCACATGCAAGAAGAAAGACCTCCGCCCACTTAATGCTCTTTCCTTTTCTAATAAACTTCTCACTTAAGCTCTTCTGACTAGCATGTTTGTCCCCCGCCTTGGTCAACCTTAACTGACATGGAGTCCATCAAGGTTCCTCATACTGTATCATTAACAAAAATCTCATACCAAATTGTTGATAAATAAGGACTTATATGAGTAAAATAATATAGAATATAAAAGGATTCATTCTAAGGAAAAACAAACTCTCAGGATTACCTAAATAGTCTACAAGTATGAGGATAACTAAAATTTACACTGGACAAATACAATCAGGTCTTCTTATTTTCTTCTCATATTCAAGGATTATATTAGCTTTACCAAAGAGGCAGTGCATATAAATAATTCTTCTGGAAACAAGTTAAGATAATAAAGATAATGGGCTTGAGTAAGCATTTACCCAGAATTCAAGAGGCAAAACATCCCATTTTCCTCTCACATTTCCATTTTAAGTTCCTTTGCTATAACTTTGTTAATACTAATGTTCTTGATTCACCAATTCTCCACTGCATATCCTGGTAAGTTCATCAAAATCAGTGTTTTATCTCAGGAGTTTAAATAATATTCCTAAGGCACTATCCCATAAATTACTGTAATATTTGAATAAGCTGTGTTAACTACAGAAAGATAAAAATGTGCATATGCTCCCTACTCCACCTCCTAATGTTACAGCTAGGATTGAACTTTTATAACATTATTCACAGACCAACCAGTAGAGATAAGACGAATAAGGAAGAAAAATTACCAGACATTCAACCTGTGTTTTCAGTTAGACTGGATGGACTTTAGAACAGTGGTTCTCAACCTATAAGTCATGACATTTTTAGAGGGAAAAGACCCACAGAAGTATTCTATGGCCATCACAAAAACAGATATTTACACTATACAAATCATAACAGTAGCAAAATTACAGTTGCAAAGAAGGAAAATAATGTTATGGTTGGGGTGACCACGAGGAACTGTGATAAAGGGTCAAAGCATTAAAGAAGGTTGAGAACCTCTGCTTTTGAGCATTTACTCACTTGGCAGTGTCTTCTTAAAAGCTTTGTGACAGTCCTTTTACCTGGTTTTAAAAAATGAGCAGCCTTAATTAACAAAATCAGAAATGAAAAGGGGGACATAACAATGGACACTGAGGAAATCCAGAGAATCATCAGGGCATACTTTGAAAACCTGTACTCCACAAAATTTGAAAATTTAAAGGAAATGGACAATTTTCTGGATAGATATCACTTGCCAAAACTGAATCAAGAACAGATAAACAATCTAAACAGACCCATAACCCTTAATGAAATAGAACCTGTCATCAAAAGTCTCCCAACCAAAAAAAGCCCAGCCCAGATGGCTTCAGTGCAGAATTCTACCAGAAATTCAAAGAAGAGCTAATTCCAATACTCCTCAAAGTATTCCACACAATAGAAGCGGGAGGCTCACTGCCAAACTCTTTTTACAAGGCTACAATCACCTTGGTACCCAAGCCACACAAAGACACAACTAAGAAAGAGAACTATAGACCAATTTCCCTCATGAACATTGATGCAAAAATACTCAATAAAATACTAGCAAATCGGATTCAAAAACACTTCAGAAAAATCATCCACCATGATCAAGTAGGCTTCATCCCAGGAATGCAGGGGCGGTTCAACATTAGAAAATCTATCAATGTAATCCACCATATAAACAAACTGCGAATCAGAGAAACCATCTCGAAAAACAAAAACAAACAAAAAAAACAAACAAAAAAAAAACAAAAAACAAAAAAAAAAACTGCGAAAGAAAAACCACATGATCATCTCACTACATGCTGAAAAAGCCTTTGACAAAATCCAGCACCCCTTCATAAAGGTCCTAGAGAGATCAGGGGTAACAGGAACATACCTGAATATAATAAAAGCAATATACAATAAACCATCAGCTAACAACATCAAACTATATGGTGAGAATCTCAACGCAATTCCTCTAAATCAGGAACAAGACAAGGCTGTCCACTCTCTCCATATCTCTTCAATATTGTACTTCAAGTTCTAGCTAGAGCAATAAGACAACAAAAGGAGATCAAGGGGATACAAATAGGAAAGGAAGAAGTCAAGCTTTCACTATTTGTAGATGATATGATAGTTTACATAAGTGACCCAAAAAACTCCCCAAGGGACCTCCTAGAGCTGATAAACACCTTCAGCAAAGTGGCAGGATATAACTAAAAAAAAAAAAAAAAAAAAAATACAATGGCCCTATTATATACAGATGATAAAGTGGCTGAGAAAGAAAATCATAGAAACATCACCCTTTACAATAGCCATAAACAGCATCAAATATCTGGGGATAATGTTAACCAAAGAAGTGAAAGACCTTGTATATCAAGAACTTTGAGTCTCTAAAGAAAGAAATCAAAGAGGATACAGAAAATGGAAAGATCTCCCATGCTCTTGGATTGGTAGGATCAACATAATAAAAATGACAATCTTGCCAAGAGCAGTCTACAGATTCAAGGCAATCCCTATCAAAATTCCAGCACAATTCTTCACAGACCTTGAAAAAAATAATCAACTTTATATAAAAAAAACAAAAGGCCCAGGATAGCCAAAACAATCCTATACAATAAAGGAACTTTAGGAGGCATCACCATCCCTGACTTCAAGCTCTATTATAGAGCTATAGTCCTGAAAACAGCTTGGTATTGGCACAAAAATAGACAGGTAGACCAATGGAACCGAATTGAAAACCCTGATGTTAACTCACACACCTATGAACACTTGATCTTTGACAAAGAAGCTAAAATTATACAATGGAAAAAAGAAAGCATCTTCAACAAATGGTGCTGGCATAACTGGATGCCGGCATGTAGAAGAATGCTGATGAATCAATGTCTATTGTCATGCACAAAACTTAAGTCCAAATGGATCAAAGACCTCAACATAAATCCAGCCACACTGAACCTCTTAGAAGAGAAAGTGGGTGGTACCCTTGAACGAATTGGTACAGGAGACAGCTTCCTGAACATAACACCAGTAGCATAGACAGTGATGAAACTGAGAAGCTTCTGTAAGGCAAAGGACACAGTCAGCAAGACAAAAAAGCAGCCCACAGAATGGGAAAAGATATTCACTAATCCCACATCTGACAGAGGGCTGATCTCCAAAATTTACAAAGAACTCAAGAAGCAAGTCTCCAAAACACCAAAGGACCCTATTAAAAAGTGGGCTGCAGAACTAAATAGAGAGTTTTCAATAGAGGAGTCTAAAATGGCTGAGAGGCACTTGAGAAAGTGCTCAACATCCTTAGCCATCCGGGAAATGCAAATCAAAACAACTCTGAGATACTATCTTACTCCTGTCAGAATGGCTAAAATCAAAAACACAGAAGACAATTTATGCTGGAGAGGATGTGGAGAGAGGGGAACACTCCTCCACTGCTGGTGGGAGTGCCAACTCGTACACCCACTATGGAAATCAGTATGGAGATTCCTCAGGAAAATGGGAATCTACCACAAGACCCAGCAATTCCATTCTTAGGCATATATCCAAAAGATGCAAATTCATACATCAAGGGCATCTGCTCCACTATGTTCATAGTAGCATTATTTGTAATAGCCAGAACTGGGAAGCAACCTAGATGCCCCTCAACTGAAGAGTGGATAGAGAAAATGTGGTACATGTACACAATGGAATCTTGAAATTCGCAGGTAAATGGATGGCACCAGAAGAAACCATCCTGAGTAAGATAACCCAGTCACAAAAAGAGAAACATGGTATGTACTCACTCATATATAGATTTTAGACATGGGGAAGAGAGAGTAGGTCATGGGTAAACAGGAAGATTGAGTGGGGTGTAGAATAGGGGGAGAACAGGATGAGAAATACCATAATAAAGGGAGTCATAGGTTAGAAGAGAGATCTGGCACCAGTGAGACCTCTAGTGATCTAAAGGGATGACACCAACTAGCAAGCTATGCAATAGTGGAGAGACTACCTTAAATGCCTATTCCACATCTACACTATATGCCATCCTAGTCCTTCATCCAGTGACTGATGGAAGCAGAGGCAAACACCCACAGTTAAACACTGAACTGAACCCATGGAACTCAGGGACAGAGAGAGAGGAGAGATGAGCAAATTGGCAAAGAATTGGCTAGCAAAACCAGCAGAGACAGCTGATCTGAACAAGGGTTAGCTCTTGGACCCCAGACCGACAGCTGGGAAGCCAGCATGGGACTGATCCAGACCTTGTCAGTGTGAGAGTCAGTGAGGAGGCCTGGGCAACCTATGGGGCCCTGGGCAGTGGATCAGTGTTTATCCCTGGCATACAAATGGACTTCGTGTGTCCATAACACAAAGAGGGATGCTCTCTCAGCCTGGACACTTAGGGGGAGTGCATGGACCCTGCCCTGAGTGAAATGACAGACTCTGGATATCCCCTATGTGGAAGGAAGTGGGGATAGGGTGGGAGGCTGGGGGGTGCGGGAGGATGGGAAGGAGAGGGAACTGGGATTGACATGTGAAGCAAGCTATTTAAAATTAATTTTAAAAAATGCACAAAATGAGCAGCCTCCAAAGCCACAGAGGAACCCTGTCTCAAGTGCCCTCCCCCCGCCCAAAACAATGAGCAGAGAGCGAACTCTCCTACTCTATATCAGCTTATGCAGCTTAGATACCCATGTCAACAAAGATTATCTAGTTTTTCTTCTTCTGCCCATATTACTTCCCTCTGTCAAAGACAGTGGTTCCCAATCATAGCCCATTTTGTTTGTTAGACTTTAAAATTCTCTCTGATCTTGAGTAACAAACCAGTTTAATTGAAAATGTGTTCAGGGTCCCCATGGAAGGACATTTGTTCCAGTATGGAGGCAGCTAGGCAGTGGTGGCACATTCCTTTAATCCGAGCACTCAGGAAGCAGAGGCAGAGGAAGGTGGATCTCTGTTGGCTAGAGGTCAGCCTGGTCTACAGTCAAGGCTACACAGAGAAACCCTGTCTCAAAATAAGAACCCCCCCCCAAAAAAATGAAATAAAACAAAAGAACTGGACTTCACTACTTTACCTACCTAAGTCCCCTCTATTGCACCTTGAAGTAAGATTTCACTTTTATACCTAGGGTCAGAGAGAAGAGACCTTTTTGATTACCCTGTGTATCCTTCCTATGTAGTATCTTTTGCTTAAGAAGTTTTAAAGATTTTTCTCTTTTCATGTCTTTTCTTTACTACTTTCAACTAGTTTGCTAATCATTTGGTAAACCACACTTACTTCCTACATTTGGCTAACTTTTTCAATTTGCACTTCTAATCTGATTATCCTGATAATTATGTTTCAAGTTTTTAAATAACCCTTTATATTATTCTACTCCAATTTTGTAGGAATAGGAATCCTTCCTAAAAAACAGTGATTTTTGGTATGTATGTACGTATGTATGTATGTAGTTGTTGTTGAAGGGTCTCTCTACATAGCTCTAGCTGTCCTGGAAGTCACTATGTAGAACAGACTCAGAAATCCCCTCCCACTGTCTCTTGAGTGCTGGGATTAAAGGTGTACACTGTTACACCTAGCTTTAAACTATCTTTTGCTCCCTGAATTATCCAATTTTTTTTATCTTGGTCCTTTCATGAAACTTCATTTTACTCAAATTTAATGAAAACTGGTTGTTCACATCTAAGAAATGTGTCCATATCTAACAATGAGAGAAGTACCTATACAAATACTGACTGTAATAGATTTATATATACTGTAGCTCAAATCCCCCCTGAAACTTCTCATTCTGAAATAAGAGAGCCTGACATCTAAACATAGGATATGTCAAGTTAACTCCACCACCTTGGAAATGCAAGGTGGAGAACTCCCACTGCCCAAATAATCAAGAGTGGGGAAATCTCAGTAAATAATGTATAAATTAAAACATTAAAAGTAGTAAAATCAGAACTAAATTTTCAGACCAGGTAGGAAAGAGACATTAAAAAAAAATGTACTTGGTGGTAGAACAAAGAAAAATCTTCTAAGTATTTCTTTGTCATATCTTTTCTCCTGAACAATCTTATCTCACTTCAATAGATTCAGCTATGAAAGAACAGAAAGCCACGTCTGATTCCCATCTCCCTCAAAGGTCTAAATCAAGGTGGACCCTATCTGTATTTTTCAAAGATTTTAAAAGAAGCATATCCCAAAATCACATCGTCCGCATTCCAAATTTTTCTACTGATCCAGTATCTTATAATAACAATTACAATCTGGCTATTACTTAACTGCTAAGCTAAAAAGACTCCCTGGCAACTTCTGATGCTCCTATCACTTCCCACATTTAACTAGAAGAAAAATCTATTTAGCAATCCATTTAAACAGCTCTACAGAGGTGCAAACAGCAATCTGAATCACTCCAAAGCCAAGTTTCTACCAGTTCAGCACAGCACCAGAACCACCTAGGGTGCTTGTCAGAAACTTAGGTCCTTACCCAATACGTTTATTATAAATGGGTGTTTTACAAACACTCCAATAAGTACTTCTGAGCCTTAAAGTTTAGAAACTACTACAAATCCTTATCTCACAGAATTCACCACTGAGTGCTCAATGTTAGCTGAGGCAATTTCCTCATGCTGCACCAATATGTAAGAAGTCATAAAATATTTGAGTTCATAGAAAGAAATGAATCACTGCCATGTTTTCATGAAGACAGAAGTGTAACAGTTTCCAACAAATACTTCTACAGTGGATAGTTATTTACTCTTGCCTGTTTTCAAAAGACACCTAAGTGTACTGTGTATGGAAAAACCCATTAATTTCCTACCCTCCACACTCTCTTTACATCTAAAATCAGGCCCCAAGTTGGTTTAGTTCTGAAGAGAAAGCAACTCAAGCCTTCCTTACCTTCTAACCACATTCCAGTCTTATGCAAATACATGCAAGTCACAGAAATTGTGTTAATGTGAGAAAATCAAATGCTACAGATCTAGTTGTAGAGGTCATGTCCTCCAAATCTTCCTTCCTAATGTTATGCATGTTTGGCCCTACTATAGTTTTATATAACACATACACACCACCTTTCTCATAAAACAAAGCAATAACAAATATTTATTTGAAAATATTGCTTCAAATTTTAAATGTATCTTCTCATAAAAACTAACATTTAAAAGCAGTAACTAGAAGGGCTGTGGATGAGTTAGGTTAGCTATTGATTTTTCTCAGAATAAAGTTCATGCCACTCCATGAAGGCCACTCAGGAGGATGAATCCTCATACAAAAATTACTGGATTCTTACTTACCCTTCGCATGGCTTCCTCCTCTTCTTGACGCTTTTCATAATGTGCAAAGTCATCAAAGATTGAGGTGGTATGCTTGAAAGTAGCAATTATTTTAAGCACTTGCTTTGCTTTTTCTAGGGGTACTTCTTGAGTGTCCCTTGAGTTGGTTACTGGTTTGTTGTCATTGTTTTCTAAGCGAATATGTCGTAATTGGTTATTGGGAACATCTTTGACAAAGATCCATTTAACTTCAAATTTGCCCTTCCACTTATCCTGAGACCAGACACCAGCATATGCATTATAGTCCACAACAGACTTCATTTCAGCCACTCCGCAAAAGTGTCCACTGCCATTCACACTGAAGAGTAAATAGAGTGGGCCTTTCCCGTTCAGGGAACGGTAAGCTGCATCCAAACGCTTGTTACCATGCTCAGTACTACACCAGATAGAGTACTTGATAGAGCGATGTATATCATCCTCAGAATAGCTCTTTATTATAAACACACGTCCATTCTTCAGGTTCCAATCAAAGTCTTTGGGATTATAGTTGTTTATGGCCTTTAGTTTTTCCAGCACTGGATGCACCTCTACACTAGACGGTGATGCACTAACAGGTACAACACCTAAACCAAAGTTTTCACTGCCTGCTCCATTGTTCTGGTTGAAGCCGGTTCCTCTATTCCGAGGAGCTACCCAGCGATTCTGCAGCTGTGGCTGTTGTGACTGCACTTGGTGAGGCTGGGCCTGTGGCTGAGGTCCTTGTTGCTGCTGTGGTTGTGGTGGCTGAGGCTGCTGTTGAGGCAGTTGGCTTTGCACCAATGGTGGTGGTTGAATTAATGGCTGAGGCTGCTGGATTATAGTTTGAGGAGGCAGAACTGGTTGGGTTGGTGGAGCCTTTACCACTGACCCCTTTTCATCCCAAGTTCCAATATTCATGTTGTGTTTTATAGGAGGTGGTGGCACAGCAGAACCCCCAATTCCCACATTGCCCTTGGGTTTAAGTTTCGGTTGAGGTTTGGCAGGCTTTCTGGCAATAGCAGCCCAAGAAGTTGGTTTAGGTGCTGCACTGCTAACAGGGGGCACATTATTGGTTGCAATGCTAGTCATACCACTGCTGCTCAAGGCTGTACCTACAGTTTTTGTCACTGCAGCCGTCAGGTCACCACCAATTTTCAGTCCAGTCATGCCTTGCTCAATACTACTAATGCCAGGCACCTTACTCAAAGTATCATTTCCAAATCCGGCCTGTCCATCAGCAATAGCTCTCCCAAGAGAACTAGGTGGATAGCCATAACTGCTACTATAAGCAGAATTTTGTGTTGATTGTCCCTGAGATCCACTTGTCCCCCACGTAGAGAAATCAGCATTACCAGGAAAAAAGTTAAATCCATGTTGACCAAGAAATGGAGGGGTATTTCCTAATGCCCCTGGCTGACTAAAAACGCCATCTGGTATATAATGATGTTCTCCATTACTCATTTGTCCATAGGTTGTCAGATACGGCATAGGCTGGTCTCCAGCTGTGGACCATGCTGCTTCCCCAAGAGAATATGGAAATCCAATGGATGGAGCATAGTAACTAGGCATATATGGATCTGACATTGGTGGATAGCTGTTATTCTGCAAAACAGAAAACCATAATAAGTAGTGAAATGTTCTCTTAAGAGGAGAAGAGAAAGTGGTTATCTCAAAGACTGAAAGCGATTTTAAGTGGATGAAACACATGTGTCTGCTCCACATAGCTAAAATTTAAATCAGTATTAGCAGCAGAAATATTTATAGGCACCATGACCCCTAAGATAGTCTTACTGCCCACCTGGACTCAATTTCTACAGCAGACTGATCTCAGTCTCAGTCCTCCTGCTTTGATTAAGTGCTAGGATTATAAGCATGTGCCCACCATGTCAGTGGTAATTTTAAAATACTATAAAACTATGGCATTTTTAGGTAGAAAGTACAAGAGTAAAGATTGTGCTTCTGTCCCAATTTAAAATACTGTAATTTCTACAAAATGCTAATAAGCTTTATAGGTACATACTACATTTTAAGAGGCCTAGAATTATGTCAAATAGAGGAATAAACTGCAGTTTTCATGATGGAATCAAGTTTGGCCACTTAAATCGTGCACTTTATTTAAAAAAACAAAATGTAGAAATGCTATATCTGAGAAGAAAATAAAAATCAAGATTATGCCTACACCATGAAACACTGCTTTACTCTTCTCTCTTTTCAAAATGAAATGCAATAAAATATACTTTTTATCTTATTGCTGCTCCCAGAAGTCATAAGATTTTTTAAAAGAAAACTCCATTCCTAATCAGAGGCCCACAAAACACTATAAACTATTGCTACTACTCTTTGGTCACCCGCCAGAACTAGAGGATAAGACCCCACTACTGAAGATACCACACACTTTTAGTTACAGCAACCAAGAAATCAAGAGGGAAAGATCAAGAAGGAATAAGTTAGAGGCTTCCTCTCTACTTGACAGCTTTCATAGTGTCAGAGATACTAGACCTTAGGAGAGGAAAGGAATCAAGAGTGGACATTTGAGCTACAACACCAACCTGCCAGGCAAGATGCACACAATGGTACAATACTGGCATGACTTTTATGACTAGAGTGACTGTGCCAAGCTTGCTGCCTGGGTAGATTTTAGGCCTGCACCACAGCAAGAATTTACATGTAGTACTGTAAACCTGGTCATAAGACCTACTACTATTCCTTTTCTAAATGGATATGGTATCAAAATGCTACACTCATAAAGTAATGATGCTTCAGCATTGGTCAGAGAAGCTTGTTTGCAGCAGGTGGCAGTTGATGCAGGGAATTCATAACTGGTCCAAGTGACTAATGTTTAGCCCCAAATAGGATAGTTGTATCACCCTCTCTAAGGCTCAAGAAATGCCATGAACAGAGAATGCAAATAGTCTAATTAGTAAGAGTACAGACAGTACTGGGAAAAACCTATCCTTTGGACATGGTACAGCTGTTATACCCAGGAACTCTCAGTAACAGTGGCTCACTACTTACCAACTTTGACTACCCACTTAAAACATTGGTGAGGCAAAGTCTTGCTATGTATATGTAGCCAAGGCTGGCTTCTTTCATATTCTCAGACTGCCCTCAATACTATGATTTTCCCTCCATCCCCCAAGTGCTGAAACAACAGCTATGAAGCATCATGCTTTCAACTTTCAAAGTTAGAAATTTTCACTATAGAAACAATAATTTTAATTACTACAATATAAAAAAAAATCAAACTTCAGTTTGTATATTAAATAACTATACATTTAAAATTTTTTCCAAATAAAAACTGCAAGTTCTAGGCCAAGCGGTGGTGGCACACGCCTTTAATGCCAGCACTCAGGAGGCAGACGCAGGTGGATCTCTGTGAGTTCGAGACCAGCCTGGTCTGCAAGAGCAAGTTCCAAGACAACCTCCAAAGTCACAGGAAAGCAGTCTTCACATCTTCCCACCTCCTGCTCCTCCAGATCCAGTCCGAGTTCCATCTCCAGTTCTGTAGCACACCTGCTTCAGTTTCCCTTTCCTCTGACCTTATTCCCATTGGATCACACAGATCGTCTCCCCTAACCTTCCCTGCCCCAACTCATCCAATGATCCCAGCCTCCAACACTAACAAGCATTTCCTGTGAACACACCAACTGAGCAGGGCAAGAAAACAGGTCCACAGGAGATTTCCAGGCAACACAAAGCTACTGCACACTCCTAAAATCCAGAGAGGAAACAGAAACCAAGGGAAGAAAACACCCACCCAACAAAGACAAAACCAGATTATCAGCACCTAGACCTATAATCATTCCAATACCAGATGCTTAGATGGCAGGGATAAAAACACAGTAAACAGCCAGGCCAGGAAAATATGTCTTCACTAGAACCCACCAACCTTATCACGGCAGAACCTAAATATTCCAACATAGCTGAAGCCCAAAAATAGAACTCAAAATAGCCAATGTGACTAGGATAGAGGTTCTTAAATTAATAAATCCCTTAGAGAAATCCAGGAAAACAAAAACAAACAGTAGAAAGAAAGAAATAAAACTGTTTAAGACCTGAAAATTGATATAGAATAAAGAAAACCCTAAACTGAGGGAAGTGTAGAAATGAATTTAGGAATTTGAACAGGAACTACAGAGGCAAGCTTCACCAACAGGATACAAGAGATAGAACAGAGAATCTCAGGCATTGAAGCTGTGAGAGAAAAAAAATGGGTACATTGGTCAAAACATATGTTAAATCTAAAAAACTTCTAGCACAAAACATCTAGGCAATCTGGACACCATGAAAAGACCAAATCTAAAAAAAAATAGGAAGAGGAAGAAGAAACCCACCTAAAAGACACAGAAAATATTTTCAACAAAATCATATAAGACAATTTTCCTAGCTTAGAGGAGACGTTTATTAAGCAAGCATACAAAACACCACCAGACAGGGTGGGCCAGAAAAGAAATGACCCTCAGCATAGTCATCAAAACACTGAACATATAGAACAAAGATATATTAAAAGCTACAAGGGAAAAAGACCAGCAAATAAACCTATTAGAATTACACCTGACTTTTAATAGAGACGCTAAAAGCCAGAGGGCCTGGACAGACGTGCTGCACTCTTAAGAAAAAGCACAGATGCCCGTCAAGACTACTATGCACAGCAAAACTTCCAATAACCGTAGGTACAGAAAGTAAAATTTTCCATGAGAAAGCTCAATTTTAGCAGTATTTATCAACAAATCCAACACTAGAGAAGGTGCTAGAAGGAAAACTCCAACCTAAGGAGTTTAACAACCATGGAAAAACAGGAAATACATAATCTCAGACCAGCAAAATCAAAAGGGAAAGTCTCATCTCTCCACCACCAAAAACAAAAACAAGAAAATAATGGGAATGAACAACAATCATTTGTCATTAATCTCTCAATATCAATAAACTGAATTCCCCCAATAAAAAGACACAGGCTAATAGAACAGATAAAAAACAAGACAATCTTCTGTTGCATCCAAGAAACACACTTTGATCATCAAGGATAGGCATTACCTCAGGGTAAAGGGTGAAAAAAGATAAACAGGAAATTGGGACCTAAGAGTCAAGCTGGTGTAGCCATTTTAATATCTAAAAAGATAGTCTCAAGATCTGGGCTGAAACCCATAAAGTAGAAAGAAACAAAGAGAAAAACACAAAGAATTAAAGAAACAAAGAGTTGTTTTTTTGAGAAAAGCAGTAAGACTGTCAAACTTACCCAAATTGATAAAATTAGAAATAAAAGGGGGACTGTTAACGACAGAAACCAAGAAAATGGAGAGAATCAAACCTGTATTCCACCAAACTGGAAAATCAAAAAGAAATGAACCATCTTTTCAATACATACCACTTACGAAAGTTAAATCAAGATCAAATGAACATTGGTACAGGAAATACATTTCTGAACAGAACCCCATTAGCAAAGGCAGTAAAACCAACAAATAATAAACAGGACCTCATGAAAACTGAGAAGATTCTGCATAGCAAGGGACACCATTAAATAGGACAAAACGGCAACCTACAGAATGGAAAAGATTTTACCAACTCCACAGCTAAGAGAACACTAATATCCAAAATATATAAAGAACTCAAGAAACCAGATAATCCAATCTAAAAATTGGGAACAGAGTGATCTCAAGAGATCACTCCCAAATGGCTGAGAAACACTTAAAAGAAATGTTCAACATTCTTAGCCATCGGGGAAATGCAACTCAAAATTACTCTGAGATTCCATCTTAATGTCTGTCAGAATGGCTAAGATAAGTAACATAAGAGACAGCTTATGCTGCAGAGGATGTGGAATAAGGGGAACACTCCTCCATTGCTGGTGGGAGTGCAAACTTGTACAGTTGCTGTGGAAATCAGTAAGACGGTTCCTCAAAATGTTGGGAAATAATCTACCTCAAGATCTACCACACCACTTTGGGGTATATACCCAAAGGACGGTCCATCCTACCACAAGAACACTTGCTCAACTATGTTCACTGCTACTTTACTCATAATAGCCAAACACTGGAAACAGCCTAGACGTACGTCAACAAAAGAATGAATACAGAAAATTTGGTACATTTATACAAAGGAGTATTACATCATGCATACCATTTAAATGCACTCATATGACAATACATCTACTCCCATGAAACTACAGTAGTGGTTTTATGTGCACACTATTTTCTGTTTTGATTTTTCTGAGATAGTTTTGCTATGCAGTGCAGGCTAAACTCAACTTCACTATGTATCCCAATCATTCTAAATTTGAGAGTTTCTTGCCTCTTCCTAAGTGCTAGGAGTACACCATCACATCTGGCAGGTAATTTTTTTAATATTGGTATTGGCAATCATGCATTAAGACTTGGATTTTGGACTGTGGAATGGCAGTTACTGAAGTGCCAGTGTGTGTGTGTTTGTGTGTGTGTGTGGGGGGTTATCACATCAATAGCCAGACATTGTTAAAGTACAAAAATTACAGGACACATAATGTCAAAACAGAATAAAACTCAATTGTAATTATTTTCCCAAGCCTCCATTATGAAAGCATAGAGACTGGTTTAGTGACTTGGGATTCCATTAGATTTGTAGTATGTACATATCCCCTCTTTTAATAATATACTTACTATGCACACACCCCTCTACAGTCAATGCAACCAGCAACCTCAGCTCCACCCACACATAAAGATATTTCTATGAACAAGAGAATTTGTGTTACTCTAACAACAATCAAATTTGAAAAGTTTCTATTCAGAAGTATTCTCAACAAAGTCTAATCTGAGGACTGGAGGTCAGATGCAGTCAGGGCTGGTTTGGGGCACATGAACAGTAAAACAAAATTGCATCCTTTAAGGAATTATACTCTAAGTCCACTTTGTTTCCATGTATATGACTAAAATGAGATACATATGGGAAGGAATATGCACAATGGAAAAATTATTATATGACCTATCAATCAAAATGGAGAACCATCCAAGCTACACCCTTAGCAATCAGCCCTTCATTTAGACCGTACAAAGAGGGAACCCAGGCAGCAATTGAGGCCTTGAATATTTTCATTCTTGTGGCTGGATGCTCCCTTGTAGCATATGCTAAATTTTTCTACTGGTTGGTTTGAATAAATTTCCTTCCTACTTTTGTGCATCAGTGTGGGTTTTAATTTCAATTCTATGCACAAACGGCCAAGAATCTGGAAACACAAAATGCTAACACTGACCAACACTGATCACAGGTAACATCAGTATTCCAACTTCATCTTTAAATGTATTTGTAGTTACATGGCATCTTTAACAAAAGTTGATCTGAAACATGAAACGTGGACTCATTCACATTTTCTGAAGATCTACAGGGAATCGATGATCTGTTCCCTCTTTAAAAAGTAAAACACTAACGCAGAAGAATGCTGTCAGAGTAATGCCAACATTTTTAACGCAATCATAGTTAGATGGTATGAATTAGATCCAAGTGTATACAACAATTCAAATCATCAGTCAAAAGTATTAAAATACATTTCCTATTAGAGGATTCATCTTTGTTATTTATAATTTTTAAAATTACATGAGATTAATTTAAAAAGCATAATGTGTAGAGATGGAGAGTTGGCTCAGCAGGTAAGAAGAGCCTTCCTGCTTCTCTGAAGGATTCACGTTCTAGCCCCAGAACCCAGGTTGGACAACTCCCAGGTCCCAAGGATCCAACCTTCTCTTATGGCCTCTACCATACTCACGTACACATTTGCACACATACACATAAAAATAAATCTTAAAAGGAACCTCACAATTTATCAAATTGAATTTTTACTGAATAACTACTTTAGTTAGGATCAGCATGCAAGGAACTAACTCATTTGCACAACTTTATAAAGTTTGTCAATCATAGTTACTTGAGATATTCCAGCAAAAGACCTTGTTTCCACTAAACTCTTGAGTTACTTTAATTTTATAGTTCAGCTAAGAAATTTTGAGTAACTTAAAAAAATTATATAACTTACCTTTAAGATTTTGGACAATTTTCTACTTTTTTCTATACAACAAACGTAGTTTCTAACATTTTATATTGCTATTGCTCTTAAAAAGCATGCCTTTTTAGAGGTAATCATTTGTGGCACTGTGGAAAGACAAATGATGACATCTTTTCTACCCCTTCCTGACAAGCATTCACAAATTCTAGCTGTTTGCATTCCTCCTAATATATTTACTCCTCTCCAATATATGCTAAGAAATTAAGCCAACACACAAAAGAAAGTGAATAAAGAGAAATGCCCAATAGGTAGATGAGGGTGAACAAAGCCTTTGCTCATACATCCCACAAAGAAACTTTGTGTTTACATTATCGAACTGCTCAGTTCTATGGGAATACTTAGTGCCTTTTCCTCTTATGCTTTTAATAATCTAGGGAATAGTATGTACCTTTTTACAAGTAGAAGAAACAACACTAGAAATTTTGTTCCAGAATATTCTCAAGAACCAATGAAGACTGAAATTGTTTTCAAAATTTTATTCTACGAGGGACAAAATAAACAGCAAAATTGTATCTTTTAAATATCAGGTGATACTATTTTACTGCTTTTTAGCATTTATATTATCCTTATAAACAAACTCAGAAGCTACTAGGGGCTGGGCATGTAGGTAGCTTAATTGTGGCACATTAGGTGACAATGATATACATTTGATCTCTGTGTCCACAATAAAGAAGTCATAAAGAAATATTTTTAAGTCCTTAATTCTATTCTAATACTATCAAATTAAAAACTGCAGTAGCTTAATGAAATTCAAATTTGAATGTCTTAAAGAAATACATTTAACAAAAGTTGTAAGACACAAACTGATCCTTATCCAGCAATATTCCAGCTAATTAAGTCTAATTTGCTTTAGTTAAAAATACAAGGCTATCGCGGGCCTAGCACTTGAGAGGCAGAGGCAGGATTTCCATGAGTTCAAGGCCAGTCTGGTCAACAAAACGAGTTCCAGGAGAGGCAAGACTACACAGAGAAACCCTGTCTTGAGAAAAAAGAAAAAGAAAAAGCCATGGCTGAAACAGTAAAAGATTAAACTACCTTAATATTAAAGAATTCTAAGCATAATACATAGAAATAATATTTATCTTTAAAGATTTTAGAACCCCAGTTCTATAATCTCAAAAACAGTCTCCTAAGCCATAAACTAGCAAGTGCTATTTACCACATGTAGGCAAACTAAATGAACTAATGCAACATTATATTAATCCTGTATCCGATTAGATGGCCAGCTGGAAAAATCAGTAAAAACTAAAATCTGAATCAGTAGGAACTTACCTGATTTGTCTGGCTACTTAAGTATGGCTCAAAATCATCATCATTTACAGCATCTTTTTGATGAATCGAACCATTTTGTACTGAAACTAAAAAACATATTTGTATTAGAAAAGTTGTAATCCTTATAAAATTTACAGCACAATCTAACATATAAAAAATTTACAAGCCAACTCAAAAGAATAGATAAATAAATAAAAAAAACATGAGTTCCTTGCTAGTTTAAGAACCCTCTTGAGGCCAACCTTTAGAAATAAATGTGCCACAGAAAACTTACAAATCCTGTGATCCATAAAAGCCCAACATCACATAAGCCACATCTGTACACGCCCCCATGATCAAAATCGTAAATACCCCAATTCCAACACTGTAGTGAGCAAACAAAGTAATACAGAAATGCTGGAAAGAGCTACCTAAAATTTGATGTGACTTTAAAATAACTTTAAGTAATGATGTAGACAATATATTTGAGTATGTGACCTAACTTTGTAAAAGTCTATTAATTAATCTGATAGAAGTAAGAATTTTTTTCTTACCCAAACTGGGCCTTCCTATGTTACCTAAGCTAGCCTCCAATTCTCAATCCTCCTACTTCAGCTTGTGAAGTCATGGGAATACACACATGCACAAAGCACCAGGCCCAGCCTTAAGTAACTATTTATGACTAAAGTTCCAGTAAATCACTTAGATGTCTGAGTCAAAGTCATTAAATCTAGAAAGGGTTAAGGTCTGATGTCACATCCTGATTATCACAGCACTTGAGAAGCAGAAGCAACAGAATAGCAAGGTAAAAAAAAAAAAAAAATGGACTACACAGCCTATCAGACTGGGCTATGAAGCAAGACCATAAAAGGGAAGACCTTAAGTTGTTTTGGTTTGTTTTTTGGGTAGTACTGGGGATGTCAACCCAGGGCCCAGTGTATGTTATACAAGCACTCTTGTTAAAAATCTGTAAGACTGACTCTCTAACACGTGTGTACACATGCCTTGATTCCCAAAGGCTGAGAGTGTAACAACTACTGGTGAGTGAAGTTAGCATGCACTGAGGCTTTGCCTTCAAATCCAAACACCAATAAGTAAGACTTTCACATGAAAGTAAAACCACAATTAAGACACCAAAGATTACTCATGAAACACATGAGAAAACAAACCAGAGATAAATCAGAATGTCACACTAGTTCAAAAGTTAATTCAAAAACACTGTAAAAAATGTATCAGTATTCAAGAAAAAAATATGTTTGGACACTGTCCCAGTAGTGCCAGAGTACAGCATATAAAACCACCTCCTGGATGTAAATCTCAAATCTACTACTAAGGAGGGAGGTGGGCTTAAGCAGTAATTTGAGTTCATTAATCTGATGATTCTCAGGTTATTCAGTGCCTACTTCGTTTCATCTTAGTAATAAATAACCATATTTAATAATCTTTATTAATATACTACAATACCCACAAATGAAACTAGAAATTATTATGAACCACGAAAACAGACAAAAGTTACCAGGATAATAGTTGATATGGTATCAATAATTATTATTGAAATGTTAAATAAAAAAAAAGACATTTTCTAAGGGAAGTCAATCTCTTAGAACTGTCACAAAGTATTGCCAACTAATGTGGGTTAAGTTTATCAGGACATGGTCAACTCTACTTTTGACCTTTTGACCTAAGTGTACACCACCTGAAATGTAATGCTGTCAGTGACTAAACAGTAGCTTATAAACAAAGATCTGTGAAAGCCATTCTTTCCATCCAATAATGATCAGGGACGGCTCAAAAGTAGAGCCACTTCGAGTATGAAGCCTTCAAAGTTGACCTTGGTGATACCACTACCCCTCAGAGGCAACTCAAAGATCAAATGGATCCTGACTCCCCTTCCAAGATTTCACTGCATTTCACAAGGACTTCAAGCTAGGCTTGAGCTAAATGTGCTCCAGAACTAAATATTTAACAGTAACTACTAGCAAAAGGGAAGGTACCACAGGATATACCCAATGCCAACTGAGAGTAACCAGGTAACCACTGCAGTCCCAGACTCTGATACACCTGCTTTCCCACTGGTTTGACTATTCCTTTATCAACAGTGGCAACGCACAGCCTTTTATTTCTTGAAGAACAAAACGGGGGGGGGGGGGCACAAAAAGAATGTTTCCTACTACCGGACTACTAAACTAGTGTGCATTATCAGGCAGTATTTAAAACAATCATTTCTCTTATATCCATTAGTTCTTGGTTATCTAGTCCATATTGATAATAGTCAAAAAAGTATCCACTTAAAGGCTCCTAATAGGATACTAACTAGCCCTTTGATATCAGAAGCATACTTTTCTTAAAACAACTGTTTTATGTAAGATTTTAGTTGTTAATCATTGCTTAGGGACGATTTGATGTCTTGGAGACTAAAAGTCACTGAACAATAATGAAATCTAAGCCACTTTTATATTGTGTAAAAGTTCTTCAGGGGAAAAAAGAACAGATGACTTACATGATTCTTCGCCTGTTTCCTCTGCCCTATGAAGCAAAGTCAAATCAAGATAGAGCATGGGCCTTAGAAGCCAGGTGATTCTCTGCTCTGGTCCTGACTCTACACCAAGTTAGGAAAGTCAACAGATGTGTGCATCATGTTTTCCCACCTACAAAAACAGCGACAATACCATATACCCTCTATCTCCTTACAGGAATGTTGTGAGGATTAATAATAAAATGAAGCCAAAATAATGGTAGTATGGTGCTTTGAAATCATTTCTTGTGGGGACAGAAAGAAGACACAACATAATATTGCCAAAATATACTACTTTTCTGAAACATTCAAACAACCAACTTCAACCTAATTCTTTTAAACTGCCATTGTATAAAATGATGTACGTGTCACTCGTATAGGAGGAAAAAGAAAATGATTTCCACATGCTGCTTACTTACATAAAAGTAAGGGACAAAAGAAAGGAAGCAGTAAGGGCCAAGAGGACATCTGACACACAAATGAAGACACAGCAAGAAAAGTTGTTAATAAAGAGTATTTACAGACCAACAAAAAAAGTCTTCAATTTTTACCATACTTTGGTGCTATCTTGCCAAGTATAATAAGCAGTTCTGATATTTTACATAGAAAAAAAATTTTTTGTTTTTTTTTTTCGAGACAGGGTTTCTCTGTATTGTTTTGAAGGCTGTCCTGGAACTCACAAAGAGATCAGCCTGCCTCTGCCTCACGAGTGCTGGGATTAAAGGCATGCGTCACTAACGCCCGGCGGGAAAAAGAAAATTTTAATTAAAAAAAAAAAGAATTAAGAATGTAAAAATAAGTAAGCCAAAATTTAGGAATATTTCAGAAGCATGTTTGTCTTCCTAAGTAGACTGACAGAACTCCCTTTCATTCCTTTAGTACAATAAGCCTTAAGGATAGGCTTAAAAACATTTTGCAGAAAAATAACACTAAAGTCAGGTGTTAGGCTAAAAATGTCAGCATCTTAAAAATCATTATTAAGTCAACTAGTTTCAAAATTTTAATTAGTACCAACTTTTAGGAACATAAAGTTCTTTTATTGTTGTTGTTTTCTTCTTCTTCGAGACAGGGAGAGTTTTTCTGTGTAACAGCCCTGGCTGTCCTGGAACTCACTCTGTAAACCAGGCTGGCCTTGAACTGAGATCAGCCTGTCTCTGCCTCCCAAGTGCTGGGATTAAAGGCGTGCACTACCACCACCCAAACAGGAACATAAAGTTCTTAAACTCAGATTTCAAAGTAAAGTAAAAAAAATAGTTATACTTTCTGTTTGAAGCAGACAGTTTTTCTCAAACACACAAAAGCTCCTAACTACCATTTGCTAATAGCCCTGACTGGGCTTATAATGTATTTGTAAGCTTATTGTGGTTTTTTTCCATTTTAAAATTTCCATTTTAAAATCAACTTACATGACTTAAGTATAACAATACTTTTAATAGACTAGTAGCATTTCTTCTCCTCAAAAGAGAAAGAAAAATAATCCAAAAAATAGCAACTAGAGCAATAAGCTATTGTAATTACAATAATCCTAATAACAGAATTTACAGTCACTGTTTTTTGTTTATAGAAGAGAAACTTTACAAAAAGGTAACTAAGTCACCGGGCAATGGTGGCACACGCCTTTAATCCCAGCACTCGGGAGGCAGAGGCAGGCGGATCTCTGTGAGTTCGAGGCCAGGCTGGACCGACAGCCTCCAAAACAATACAGAGAAACCCTGTCTCGTAAAAACCAAAAAAAGGTAACTGAGTGCTCAGCAAACTTAATCAGTAGCTATATGTGGTACTAGAGCTCAGGACAGAAAGAAATCCTGGCCATAATCCAAGGATAAAATTATAAACTGAACAAAGAGTAAAAGAAAAACTGGGAGAATAGAAACTATCCAAAAAACACAATTTGTATGTATATCTAAACATTAAATCAGAAGTGATACTAACAATTAAAAAGTCTCAAAAAATGTAGTCACCAGATGATGAAGTTTGGTGATTTATAAGTAAGTGATGTATAACAACAGAGAGGTCACTAAGCCGTACTAAAATGAAGAGATTCTTAAGTAGTACAGGACAAGCTACCCAATCTAGATGGTCAATATTTTTATCCAAAAAGAACTGGATAAAAGAAGGCACAGAAGTCACTTACCTTAAAACAGGTAACACAAGACACTCAGTGCTTCAAATAGCCTTGCAAAGTGTCACTCCCCATAGTGCTAGGACACAACAGTTTATACTAGCAATGATGACCACAGGTTTCCCAGATAGTCAGATTACAAAAAAAATTATTTTAAATTTACAAATGTTGAATACTAATTTTAAATTACCTTCTAATTCTGTAGTTTATAACTAAAACCAATTCTATAAACAAAAAAATTCCTAAATGTTTATATGCTGAAAAAAAAACATCATTAATTAAAACAAAGTAGCAATAAGTTTGTTACCTAACACACTACAATGCATCTGGTATATACAAATTCTTACATAAAATGTAGCACAACATGAAGGAAATTATTTAGTCAAGAGCACATTTATTTTCTAATTAACCAGCATTGCAACATGAAACCCAGAAAAAAGTTCACAGCATCAAGAGAAACATGAAACTTCCACTTAAAGGGCTATTACAGATCTTCCTTTCTAAGTAGTACTTGGTTACGGGAAAAACAGGAAGTGTAGTTGTATTGAGTGTCATTTCCGGCACTACAAAAAACGTTATAAAAATATATAGTTCATTGTAATTTTCTTTAATTGGCACCAACCCAAGAAAGGAGTTACTGTTCTACACCAATATCATATGACTTGTGTCATAACGTTTCAATCAACTGACTACTTAGATCCACAGGCATAAATACAAACTTAATGTTTTAAATGCCTTACTTTTTTTTCCGAAACAGGGCTTCTCTATATTGTTTTGGAGGCTGTCCTGGAACTCACTCTATAGACCAGGCTGGCCTCGAAGTCAGAGAGATCCTCCTGCCTCTGCCTCCGGAGTGCTGGGATTAAAGGCGTGAGCCACCAACTCCCAGCTTAAATGCCTTACTTTTAGTTGTAGTTTTTAAATAGCAAATCATGTAATAATAGCAGTAACTGTACAAATAATTTCCTTCTCAGGCTTTTCTAAGATACCAGATTGGGACACACCTTGCACTGAGTGCTACACCGTAAGATTACATGCTTGCTGTTAGGAATTCTGTACTGTTGTTGCCTCCTTGCAAGCAACTTCTATAGAATCACTGATTAACCGCACGATTTTCATTAATGTGACATAGAACGCCATGTGAATTGCAAGTTTCAGTGTAATCCAGCAGAATGTTCACTTTAAAAACGTTCTGAACTACAGACAAATGTAGAAAATTGTGTGACCTAAGTTATGTAACAAAGATAAAAGAGAAAACTAAAGAAATGCCATTACATCAATTGAGATACCATGAAGACAGCTGGTTTGGTCTTGCAGCGCTTCGGTTTCTACATACGTCGCTTCAAACCCAGGAACTACCTAAATGTTGGCTGTCCTAACTGCGATGCATGTCTTTCTAACCATTATTTTTTTAAGTAAGAAAAGGAAGGAAGGGAGGGAGCCGCTGGAAGTTTAACAACAACAAGGCAACAATCTGAAAAGCAAAATAACCAAACTCACCTTTATTTCCTTGCCCTTTAGGTCTCTGGAGCAAAGACGAAAGATGTGGTCAGGGGAGGGATGGGGGAGGAGAGGAGAGAAAAAGTGTGTTAATGAGAGACATTACCGGAGGCAAGTTATTCACAACAATCCGCGTAGGAGTGAACCCCACCAGATCCTCCGCTGCCGCGCCGCCTGCCCGCCGGCCGGCCGGCCTCCCACCGCCCCTCCGCATCGCCGCCAGGGCATCCGGCCCTCGGAGCGGTCCCGGGCGCCGCGGCCAGCGCGCACGCCGCCCCGAGCGTCAGCAGCGACAACCAGCACCCGCGGCGGCGGCGGCGCCGTTACAGGGCGAGCGGGCGGGCGAGCGAGCGAGAGGCGGCTTGTAGAACGGCGCCGCTCGCCCGCCGGCCCGCCCGAGGGTGGAGCTCTGTGGCTCGGGCCTTCGCCGAGCCCGGGGCCCTGCTCCCTCACCTGATCCACGCTAGTGGCTGACATTCTTCACCGCAAGCCAAGAGGAGGAGCCGCCGCCGCCGCTCTAGCCGCCGCCTGGGCCTCTCCGCGAGCTCTCACAGCCGTCGGCTGCCGCCCGCCCTCGCGAAGCTCCGCTCTGGCCGCCGCCGCTCTAGCCGCCGCTCCAGCCGCTCCGCTCGCGGGGACGCCGGAAAGCGGGCTCGCGCTCGGGAGTCGCGGAACGGGCCCGAGCTCGCCGCCTGCACGCTGCTCGTCCCCGCTCGCCCTCCGCTCCTCGGGCCCACAATGGCGGACGAGCTCCCGAGCCCCACTTCCGCTCCAGGCCGCCCTGACCTTCCGCTATCCAAGCTGACGTCCACCACGCACGCCTCACAGTTCCGCCCCCACTCCCGCCACGGACCCTGGCTCCGCCCTAGCTGTTACGTCATCGGACGGGGCGGGGACACAGGGGGCGCGCGCGTTGGGGGGGGACGCATGCGTGGAACGGACGGGACGCGGCCGGGTCCCCCGGCTCCTGCAGGCGAAACGCAGCGCGCAAAGCCAACGCGGGTCCCGGGACCATGTTCTCGGTCGCACCGTTTTGGGTCTTATGAATAAAGTAGTTCTTCCGAAAGAGAAACAAGTTGCAAAAGGTAGTCCTACTAAGAGAGAAACAAATTGCAAGACTGCCTCCCCTCCCGGAAAAACAAAAAACAAAATAATGTTGAAACTCCATTAGAAACGAATAGTGTTGCTTTCTTTCCAGTTGGCAAAAAACAAAGGCCAGTCCGTTTGTACTTTTTGACATTTTTATTGAATTCCTTTCCCAAGAAGGGTTTCTTTACAAGTGTGTAGCATGGACTCCTACTAAAGAAATAACTAGACAAATCCTTTCAAAACACGCCGTTTAAGTGCTAATATAAAGCAGGAAATTTGGGGAAATCACACGGTCCGCTGTCGTAGTATGACAGTATTTTAGAAGCACTCAAATGGTATTTTCAAGGTGGTCGGCCCAAATCCCTTTCTCTTCTGTTCTCAGTCCTAGACTGCAAATCCTTCCATTTCTCTTACCCTCCATTGTTCTGCTTATCTTCCACTCCCCCAGAGAGTTGGAGTTTTCAGGGGGGTTGCTGGGAAATTGAGAGTACACAAGAGAAAAAATAGGAAAGCCGGCAGACTTGCCTTTGCTCCCGAAAGCAAGGCTTTGGAATCCCTTGAATCTCAGTTCAATTCTTATCTGGCAATGATTAGTTTATTGCTCCTGGCTGAGAAGTGTGGCTTTGGAATCCCATGAATCTCAGTTTGAATTCTTACCTGGTAATGATTAGTTTGTAACCTTGGAAAAGTCACGGAACCTAAACCCTGGCTTCCGGAGTAACATGCATAATCAGTGGCATGGGTAAGCTTCCCACAACTGTGACGGTGTACAGCTCATTCTTGCTTCCTTTGCTGAGTGAGTCCCAGCATCAAAATTGTAACTTAGTATTCATTAAATGCCAGGCACTGTAACTGATTAAATATTCACAGTATCTTGTGTGTTATCTGCTGTTACAAAAAAAAAAAAATTGAAGGCCTGGTGAGGTGGCACATGCCTTTAAACACAGAACTTGGGAGGCAAGTGGATCTCAGTGAGTTTGATGGTTGCCTCGTCTACATAGTGAGTCCCAGGACAACCAAGGCTATGTAGAGAGACGCTGTCTCAAAAACAAACAAACAAAAAAACCACAATAAGGTTAAGAAATAAATCAAAGGCCAACAAGACTGCTGGGCAAGTAAGGGCCAATGAAAGAAAATTACAATGAACTATATATTTTTATAACGTTTTTGTAGTGCCGGAAATGACACTCAATACAACTACACTTCCTGTTTTTTTTCCTGTAACCAAGCACTACTTAGAAAGGAAGATCTGGGGCCGGGCATTGGTGGCGCACGCCTTTAATCCCAGCACTCAGGAGGCAGAGGCAGGTGGATCTCTGTAAGTTCGAGACCAGCCTGGACTACCAAGTGAGTTCCAGGATAGCCTCCAAAGCCACAGAGAAACCCTGTCTCGAAAAAACCAAAAATAAAAAAAAAAGGAAGATCTGTAATAACCCTTTAAGTTGGAAGTTTCATGTTTCTCTTGATGCTATGAACTTTTTTCTGGGTTTCATGTTGCAATGCTGGTTAATTAGAAAATAAATGTGGTAACAAAAACTGACAATGTGAGTTCTATACCTAGAACCCAAGTGGTAGAAGGAGCATCACGAAAAGTTTCCTCTGACCTCCACATGTGTACCCACACACATAAAATGAAAAATAAATAAATACAAACAATGGGCTGAAAAGATGGTTCTTCTGTTAAGAGAAAGTATTGCTCACAGCAGCCTGGAGTTCAGTCCCCAGCACCTACCACTTGTGATTCACAAACCCCTACAACTAACTCATCTCCAGGGGTAGATGCTTTTCTCGGCCTTGCTCTAAATTTTCTATATAGCCTCCCTGTAATACTGCCTAATGGTATAATGTTTTTTATGAGTTTCTGTTGTCCTTCATTCCTGCCCTTCAAATAAGCTGTTTCCTTATTATGGCCTTTCTTCCTAACAATAAGGTCTGAACTTAATGAGTAGAATGGAAATTTCCTGCTCATAAAATCCACTTAAGTGAACATGAAGTTTTTTGCTGTTGCTGGGGATAAAACTCAGGACTTTGCTTAAGCCACGAAGTTACTCCATCATTGAACTTTGCCCCCAACCATTCTCAACTTTCTGAAGTGTGTCTAGAAATCAGCTGCTAAGAGTCTGTAAATGAACCTGGGGGAATGCTTCTGCAGAGTCTAGATGATTGATTACTCTCCTAGAGGCCCATGAGTCCATCAGCCCCATGATCTTCCTGCCATAGTACACACAACTTGGAAAACAAGAGGGTTGGTTTGACTCAAGGCATTCACTCTGTCCGACTTGGTGTGCTATACTATGAAGATCCATTCTGCCTGGCTGTAACTTTTGGATGACTTTTTGTGTACATTCAAGTTAGGTTCAACTACACCATCAAGTTCAAAATAACAGGGATGTAAATGGTAGTCTGTGTGTCTGTGTTTCTTCTCTGTTAATGCCATCCAAAAGTTGTTCGGGGCGGAAACTGCTAGAGTGTCAGTGTTTTCTCAAGTAGGCAGCATGCCAATCAATGAAATGACATGTTTTGTGAAACAAAACGTTTATTCACCAGAAGGCTAGTTGTGTAGAGAGTAACAGGCGAGTCTCAAATTCACTTCCTTAAGTATACCATTGAGGGATATTTCTAGAAGAAGCCTAGCAGACTAAGGCACAGGGAAAGGTGTGTCTAGATAAGGAAAAGTGATAGGTAGACTATGCATGCATGATCAAACTCGATGGCTCCTTATGCTCAAAACAATGGTAGCATATTCTAGGGATCAGTCACCAGGTGCTAATTCAAGATAAACTGGTTAATACTGATTATTAATTTGAGTTGTTTTCATATGCTTGAAAAGCAAAGCGTTATTACGTCTGTAGGAAAGTTAATGGGAATCTATTACTTAGCATTGTGCCACTCTGCATCCAGATGGCATAGTACCTAGGAAAACAAAAGAAAAAGGATTTATTGTGGCTTGTGTTTTCATAGTGTCATCCACAGTCACTTGGCTCCATTGCTCCTGTTCTTGGGGAGAATTCAACAAACCAAAGTGGCTCACTTCCTGCTGGGCAGCAGGCACACAGAAAGAAAAGGTCATGGACAGGATGAATATGCCTACAAAGATGCACTCCCCTAGTGACCTGTTTCCTCCAGCTAAACCCCACCTCCACATAGTCCATTCTGCCACGGATTAACCCTTTGCTGGGGTTACAGGGCTGAGGAGACAGGCAAAAGCCCACCACCTAGTATCCCCTTTTTGATGAATGAGCCTTCAGAGAACCTTTTTTTTTTTTTTTTTTTTGATTCAAGCCCATAATGGGACATGGTAGCTAAAATCTGAAACAAAAGTAACTAAAAGTAAGTTTCCCCTAGGGTTTCACCTCTGGGCCCTGACACTTCCACCAGTGGCCTGGAGGTACCTACTCTGCTTCCAGCTATCATTATCACATTCCCATCATACAGAAAAGAGAGAAAGACAGAGGTGGGGGAGAAAAGACAGAAAGGGAGGGGGAGTAAAGGAGAAGGGCTCTCTCTCTCTGTCTCTCTCTCTCTCTCTCTCTCTCTCCCTCTCTCTCTCTCTCTCTCTCTCTGAGCATATGTCACAGCGATTTTATTTCCCACTTCTGTCTACCTCCTAGTAACCACAGCATTGTTTTCTGAAAGTACTTAGTTTCAGGGAAACTGGAACATGTATTGTGAAATGTGTGCTCAACTGGGAATCAAGAAACTTACCACCCAGGAAGAATAACAGATGACAAGAGAGATACGTAGTAAGTACTGAACTGTGTGCATAGTTCTTTCCCAGTTTCGCTCTGTTCGCTGGCAGTATTTAAACCTTTCCTTGAATTTTTTTCCAACCTTTAAGTTAAAAATTTTAAGAACCTCCACTATCTTCAAGTAACACAGTAAGTGAACCAAGCATGGAGAATTCATAGGATTCAGTGGTGGGTTTTAAAGGTAAGGTATCTAAATATTGTATATGCAAAGGTAAACTGAATAGTTAACAACATTAAATAAGGGGGGGAAGCAAAAAAGGAAATGCTGTTTTTGAAAGCTGAATATTTCCCAAACAATCTTGTTATTATTGTAGGAAAATTCACAATGGCAAGAAGAAAACATGTAGTCTTAGACGTCCTTGAAGTGATGTTCTCAAGTGTGGCTCGTGTCTCTTGAACTAACTACAGCTTTTCCCAGGAATTTGTTATAAAAGCAGAGTCTCTAGACCCAAGCTAAATCTACTAAATTAGAAACTATCTAGTTTGGAACAAAGTGTGTGTTTTTAGAAAGGAAAAAAGGTGTCTTTTTGGAAGTAATTTTAGATCTACAGAAGTGTTGCAAATATGGTTGGTACCCACAGTTCCTACACATCTCTTGCTCAGCTTCCTCTAATGCTCTTGTTTTACACAACCACTCTAAAGTTTAAAAAAATAACAAAACAAAATAAGGAAACAGTCTGCTGGTTGATGGACTTCAGCTATACACGTAACAGAGCCCCAGACACAACTGACTCCATGATGGAAGTGTCATTCATACTGGAAAAGTCTTGATACCTAGACAGCACTACTGACCAAAATGGAAACAAACACCTAATCCGTCAAAGTCCATATAGTTCCAGAAAAGTCTCAAGATGTACTAACCTTACTTTTAGCTTCTGTGGTTCCACTTCTGGCTAGCTTTTCGTGTTAGCTGAAGAATGTCAACCCAGAACACGGTTTTTGGGCTTAAATGCTCACCCTTGGAAAGGCGCAGGGATACACTGGGATCCACAACACCCAGTGTAGTCGCCAGCCTGCTAATAAAGACTTTCTATTGGCTTAAACCCATGTCTGAGCAGTCTTCTCTGGTGAATGTCCCACAACAAACTGCTAGTTTCCGCACTCATGGTCCTTTTCTGTTCCAGAATCCTGCATTGCACTTCAATAGTATGTTTTCTTCATCAGATGCATGACAGTTTCTTCACCTTTCCTTGTCTTGGGAGAATGGATATAAATTATAGTAGGACAGTGTTCTGAGTAAAGAAAGCTCTTTCATGGGATCCAAAAATCAGACAAAAAATACAAACAGAGCCATACATACTTACAATCTTCATCACCAAACTGATTTTCTTAGAAATCAGGATTAAAGAAAACAAAATTCCTTAGTCTGGTTTTATTGACACAATAATTTCCTCAGCTTTAATTTTTTTCTTTTCATTCTTACAGTAACAAAATCAAGCAATATGATTTTAAATTAAATTTTCTTTAATTTTTCTGGTTTGTTTTGACATGTGGTCTCACACAAGCTGGCCTCCTCAAGCAATAGTCTTCCTGCCACAGCCTCCTAAATGCTGGGATTACAAGTGTGTAATTACTGCATTACTAGTACTGGACAACCCCCACCCCCACCCCATTGGTGGGTCTTAGTTCTTACTTCTATCAAGTTTTGTATAACTAAACAGGAATGAGGGTGAATGATAGGGATTGTTTCCAAGCAAAAGAACCAGGCATACCTTCCTCGATGCCCTGAAGTGAAAAACTTAAACCTCCAAAAATAGTAACATGTTTTCCTTCCCCATTCCAAAGCTTGTGACAGGACAGGATTTCCAGAAGAGTGAGCACAGAGAGTAAGCAGACGACAACAAGACAGGTAGATGTTTTAGTTCTTCCAGATGCAAAGTGAGGCTACACAACAACTAGGAATCCCCCCTACAGGAAACATTCCCAACCGAGGCTTGCCCACCTCTTCAGAGAGTCTACCAGCCAGTGTCCACTTCACAATAGCCTTGCCCTGAGTGCAACCACTGGCCTGATGCCTTACAGCTGTGATTGGCACGCAACAAATGCAGCCTGTATCGATCTGATCAGACAAAAGCTGCCCATCCCTGTTTCCCACATGGGGTGTGGGAAAGGCCAGCATGAATAGCCAAAGCCATCAAGTGTAGTTTTTGACTGAAGGTCTACATGGTGTCAGGGTCAGTCATGGTCTGTGCTGGCTATTTTTATGTCAACTTGAGACAAGCTGAGGGGAGAGTACCTCAATTAAGAAAATGTCTGTAAGAGCAGAGCATAGGCAAGCCTGTAAGACATTGATGTGGGAGAGCCCAGCTCATTATAGGTGGGATCATCCATGCACTGGTAGTCCAGGGTTTTATAAGAACATAGGCTGAGCAAGCCATAGGGAGCAAGCCAGTAAGCAGCACTCCTCCATGACCTCTACATCAGCTCCTGTCTCCAGTTTCCTGCTGTTTGAGTCTTGTCTCAACTTCCTTGATGGTAAACTGTTATGTGAATGTGTAAGGCAAATAAACCCTTCCCTCCCCAAGTTGCTTTAGTGATGGTGTTTCATAACAATAGTAACACTTACTAATACATGGACCATGATAGTACTTTGAACTTCAGCAACCTGTCTGCTATGAATTCTTCTAGGACAGGTTCTAACCCAGACAGCAGTAGAGGAAAATGCCACCCACCCCTGCGGCTTTGACTTAGCTCAGAAACTTCTCCAGTCTTCCACCCCACAGGGACTCCCAGAAGCTCCCTTTTTTCTTTTCCTTTTATGTAAATTTCCTTTTAAAAATGAAAATCATCAATGTTATTTAAAGTTTCATTTTTTTAAAAATTAGAAACACGCTTGCTTCACATGTCAATCCCAGCTCCCTCTCTCTTTTTTGTTTTTAAGATTTATGTCAACAAGACAAAAAGGCAGCCCACAGAATGGGAAAAGATATTCACTAACCCCACATCTGACAGAGGGCTGATCTCCAAAATTTACAAAGAACTCAAGAAGCAAGTCTCCAAAACACCAAAGGACCCAATTAAAGAGTGGGCTACAGAACTAAATAGAGAATTCTCAATAGAGGAGTCTAAAATGGCTGAGAGACACTTGAGAAAGTGCTCAACATCCCTAGCCATCAGGGAAAAGCAAATCATAACAACTCTGAGATACCATCTTACTCCTGTCAGAATGGCTAACATCAAAAACACCAATGACAGTTTATGCTGGAAAGGTTGTGGAGAAAGGGAACATTCCTCCACTGCTGGTGGGAGTGCCAACTCATAAAGCCATTGTGGAAATCGGTATGGAGATTCCTCAGAAAAATAGGAATAAGCCTACACAAGATCCAGCAATTCCACTTTTAGGCATATATCCAAAAGATACACATTCATACAACAAGGATGTCTGTTCCACTATGATCATAGCAGCATTATTTGTAATAGCCAGAACTTGGAAGCGACCTAGATGCCCCTCAACTGAAGAGTGAATAGAGAAAATGTGGTACACAATGGAGTATTACTCAGCAGAAAAAAAAACAATGAAATCCTGAAATTTGCAGGCAAATGGATGGCACTAGAAGAAACCATCCTGAGTGAGGTAACTCAGTCACAAAAAGACAAACTTGGTATGTACTCACTCATTTATGGATTTTAGACATAAAGCAAAGAAGTAGCAGCCTACAGTCCACACAGCTAGAGAAGCTAAGAAACAAGGAGAACCCTAAGAGAGATATGCATGGTTCCCCGAATAAGGGGAAAGAGACAAGGTCTCCTGAGCTCATTGGGAGTATGGGGGGAGGGGAGAGTGAGTTACAAAAAAGAGAAGGGGAGGAGATAAGGGGAGAGGGGGACAAGAGAGACCAGGAAGATTGAGTCAAGGGAAGAATAGAGGAGAGCAAGAAAAGAGATACCATAATAGAGGGAGTCATTATAGGTTTAAAGAGAGATCTGGCACTAGGGAAATGTCCAGAGATCTACATGATTGACTGAGAGGCTACCTTAAATGCCCTTCTCCGATAATAAGATTGATGACTACCTTATATGCCATCCTAGGGCCTTCATCCAGTAGCTGATGGAAGCAGAAGCAGATACCCACAGTTAAACACTGAACTGAACTCTGGAATCCAGTTGCAGAAGGGAGGAATGATGAGCAAATGGGTCAAGACTAGGCTGGAGAAACCCACGAAAACAGCTGACCTGAACAAGGGGAAACTCATAGACCCCAGACTGATAACTGGGAAACCAGCATAGGACTATTCCAGACCTATGTCAGTGTGGAAGTCTGGTTAAGCTATGGGGTTTCTGGCATTTACCCCTAGTACATGAATGGACTTTGGGAACCCAAGCCACATAGAGGTATACTCTCTCAACCTGGACACACAGGGGAGGGTCTAGGCCCTGCTCCAAATGATATGACAGACTTTGAAGATACCCCTGGGGAGTAGAAAGGGGATGGGATAGGGGGTTGGTGGGGGGCAGGGGAGGAGGGGATGGAGAGGGAACTGGGATTGATATGTAAAAGAAGTTTGTTTCTAATTTAACTAAATAAATAAAAGCCTGGGGATCCTTTCCCCTAGTGAACAGTCCCGCCTGTCCATAGGGAATGTGACACAGTTTAGGAATGTACCAAAGCCCAAAGCACAGGCTGTCTACCATCTGCTCAGCCTGGGCCCCAGTCTCCCACTAAGTAGGTTTCATCCTGCCACTACTAAGGTTATTTTTATATTATTTTGTCTCTCTGGCCCTTCCTGCCAAAGAAAGCCAAATTCCCAGGAGAGAAGGGATTGGGGGAATTAGAGAGGAAACAAGATAGGTCATGAGTTAGTTATTGCTGAGCCTGGGCAAAAGCTCCCTAAGGATAAGTTATATTATTCTGTCTAGTTATCTTTTACAAACCCTCAACAATAAAAACATTTTTGAAATAATTAGAATATGAAAGCAAGTGTATATTCTGTTGTTGCTATTCACAAGTTAGATTCTAAATAAAGTCTACTTGGATACTGAATTAACTATCATAGGACCAGAGCTCCCAGGTGTAATACAGCATTATATTCCCTCAAGCCTCGAGTCACATTTTCATCAACAGATCATTTATGCAGCCTTGTTTTGCTAATGCTTGCACTTAAAGAGCTCTTGTTTAATATAAACTGTGGATTCATTAACCTCAGACTCAAAGACAACAGCACAGTGACACCTGTCTGAGTGCCGACAATCTAGAACACTTACTTTCTTCTGTAAGGCATATCACAGCCTCTCGTAGGGGATATACTAAACTTCAGCACTGTATGTGGCAGCCATTTTAAACAATGAAATCAGTAAGGAAAAAGTTGGAATATGTGAAATTGACTACCCAAAAGAAACTTGTTTACAAAGTAACAAGGGCCAGAGCATGACCTGTCTCACATCTTCCAGGACCAAACCCTTCTTCCCATAATGCAAGTCCTTTTGCTGTCCTGCACATCCACATGGCTGTGACAAAGAATGTGCTATGGGGTGGGTCTGGAGCCTGCAAATACCTTACAATTAGTAAGCATGTTATAAATACAATGTTGGCAAACAAAGAGTCTCAGACCATATTCAAATTGACACGTAGTGATAAATGATTTGGGGGTGGCTAAAGGGTTACTTATTATCCATTGACAATTTCATACATATGCAATGCATTTTAGTCAGTTTCATCCTTCATTATCTTCTCTCATTCCTCTCTCACCCCTGCTGAACGCTTTCTTTATACTAACAATTCCCTCTCCTATTTTCATGTCTTTTGATTGTTGGTTTGCTTCTGTGACTCACTGAATTTAATTGCAGTTGCTAGGAGTAGAGGGGAGGGCTGTTTACTGGAGCTCGGGAACTTAATCGTGTCTACCCCTGGGAACTTAACCATGTCTAGCCCATTGAGAAATGTGACTCCCAGGAAACATTAACAGCCAGTACCTCCTCAGAGAGGGGTGGAGTCTCATAAACCTCTCCCCTATCCTTGATGGAATGTTGACCTTCCCATCTTGCATAGGCAACCACAGCTGCTTCAGTTCTGAGTAAAGCAATATCATCCCCAGAGGACAGCACTTTCCAGCATTTTCCCATCCTCCACACCCTCCATGCTTTCTGAATTGTAGCGGGCATGGTAAAAATGTTCCATTTAGGGCTGATAAGTCAATAGCCACTCATTCTCAGTACTTTGAGCAGCTCCAAGTTTTGACCTTGGTTTTGACCTACTGTAAAGAAAAACTTCTATGGCTAAGGCTGATAATAGTATTAATCTGTAAGTGTGGGCAGAAATACTTAGTAAACCATTTGGCACCACATCATGAGCTTTTCAGCAAGTTCACTGCGCCAAACAGGAATTTCCTCTTGTGGAACAGGTCTCAAATCCAGCTGTAGGGTTCTTGGCTACTCCTGTAACAGTCATAACAGTGGGTACTCTTGCCTGTACGATAGTATCAGGCACAAGGTTCCCAACTGGGTAAATCTACTGGTGACTCTTCTCATCAGCTTGCATAGCATCTTTTGGTCCTATGAATGCCCACATGAAGAGGCACGGGCATTTTCATTTTATAATCTAGGGTTTTTATCCCCCACAATTAATGCTGAAAAATTCCTACTACAGTGGATCCCTAAATGCCTGCTTCTATGTACAGGGGAATTAGAATAGACATAGCCCATGGTGCACAGGGAATCTCAGAATCTAGACTTGGCTGGGCTCTGCCCTCTTCTCCATTATAGATTAACAATGGTATGCCATACAAAAAGAGTGGGGTCTTCCCCAGTGTAAACAATTCAGAAGAAGCACATTTGGTTAAACGAATAGTGCCAGCCAGCTAGGTAGTGTCTGAGGCCTGGAAATACATGTGATTGTCATTTCTGGAGGTAACATTCTGTTCATGGTTAAAGGCATCTACATAGGAGGAAATATCTGGGGAGTATCTTTGGGATACTAAGCAGGTTCCCAAGGTTCCCCAGGATGACCTTAGGTTGGTCCCATTTACAATTGTCAGGATTGGAAGTAGAGCTTGTTGCCGAATTAATTCCAATCCCAACATAATATGGAGGTTTGGGCCAATGGGCCAGATGGCCATAAGTGGAGGGTTTTTGGATAGCAAATTTGGTGGTTCTCTCCCATTTACATGTAACCTGACTCCCCAGGTTCTAGCAGTTTTCCAGTAATGACCTTCAGTTTCTGGCCTGGCCTTAATTAACCTTTATAGATAAGGGATTGTATTGCCCAAGACCACAAGTGGGTTATATAATGGCTTATGGGGCTAATGGGTCTTTCCCACAGGGGGACAAAGAAGAAAAATTGTAGACATAGGGTCCATGTCAGTCTTGTCTTTAGTGAGTTGGGGGCCTGACAATGACCCACCCTATTGTCCTGTGTAGACTCCTTCATCTGGATGTGGGGGAGCCATAGGAGGACACAGGCAACCTTCATTGCCATAGGGGTGGTGAGAACCACAGGGTATGGTACTTTCCACCCTGGCTCCAGATTCCAGGTCTGGATGTCTTTACCCACATAAGGTTACCAGTCTGGGACTTGTGAGCAGGCTCAGACACTGGCAATGGCAGGCCTCTCAGACCATCTGATGGGCAGTCCTCTGGGCTTCTTCCAGAGCCTGTTAAGGACCTGAGGAAGAAATGGTGGGTAGTAAGTTCTGCCTTACTAATATCTCCTAGCTTAGGGAGGAGGGGAGGTCTTCCAAACATAATTTTAAATGAGGTGAAACCTTGACATGGGGTGTACCTCGTCTTTAGGAAGCCAGATAGTAGGACTAACTTTTACTAATTTCAGTGATGTATTTAGTGAATGTTCAAGGATTCTGTCTATCTGTCCTGAGTTTTGTGGCCTATAGTCACAATGCCATTTCCAATCATCAGAACTTTTGCCAGATTTGGGAAAACTTTGGCTGCGAAACTGGGGCCATTGTTGGACCCCAGGGAGACAGGTAACACAAATCCAAGAATTAAATTATGGAGGAGTGTCTTAGTGACTATTGAGGCTATCTCTGGTTGGGTTAGGTTTCAACCCATCCAAAGACGGTGTTTATGAAAATTAACACATATTTAAACCTAGGAGCCATGGGTTCGATCTCCATAAAGTCCACTTTCTGGGGTTTTTCAAAGGTTCATCCTCAGGCATGGGTTCCTTCTGGGACTTCTATTCCTCCAATGGGGCTCACTTGTGTACACATGGTACATTTGGATACAATGTCTTTGACAAGATTGTCTAGTTGAATGATGTTATACTGAACCTGAGTAACTCAGCAGTTTTGGATGTCCTGAGATGGGTGTCAGGTGGAGTTTGGTGACTACCTGTCTTCTGATGGCATCAGGAAACACAGGTCTCCCAGTTGGCAAGACCCCCTCCCCAACACACTCATTTTCCTCCTGTGTGGCATCTTCCCCTTCACTCACTTGGTTTCTTCCTCTGTATAGCTGGGGGACTGGGATAATTCAGGTTTGGGCAGAATAACCAGGATCTGGAGTGGCCCCACTGATTCTAGAGCTGCCTTCTATGCAGCCAAGTCACAGTAGCCTGTCCCAAGGCCACTGTCACCTAGAGAAAGAGATCAGTCTGTCTGGTTGTTCCTTGGACAACTGTCCATCAAGACATCATTTGTTCAAGTGGCGCTGTCAGAACTGAATGGGCTACTCCCATGTCGACATACTTCCCCCCTACCTTTGGGGTTAACCTATGCTCCTGGTGGTCCAGTGAAATGCAGCCCCAGCCTCACCAGTCCTTGCTCAAATGAAGGATGGGAAGTCCTTCTCCCCTCTTCCAATTTGGACATTCATTCCTCCAGGGAACTTTTTGCTTATAATAAGCACATTAGTCCTTGTCTAGCTTCTTTCTTCACCACTATCTCTGACTTACACCTCTGACCTCTTTTATTGGTCTCCCTGAGCACTGCCATGACTACTTGGGTCAACCTTTTCTTCTTCAGAGTCACAATTATTATAAGGCTTTTGAGCACTTTCCAATAATTGAGACCTATTCATGGCTTCACCCACTCTTCTTTTTTTGTTTTCTCAGACAGGGTTTATCTATGTAGCCCTGACTAACCTGGAACTCATTCTGTAGACCAGGCTGACATCAAACTATCTGCCTGCCTCTGCCTCCTTAACTGATGGGGTTAAAGGTGTATGTCACCACCACCCAGCTCTATTCTTAAACTCTTCTGACTTCTGAAATGTCTTTCTAATATCTGGGGCCAACTACATAACAAAAGCTGGGCTGTGGTGTGGCACCTGCCTTTAATCCCAGCACTTGGGAGGCAGAGACAGTTGGATCTCTGAGTTCAAGGCCAGCCTGGTCTACAGAGCAAGTTCTAGGACAGGCTCCAAAACAATACAGAGAAATCCTGTCTTGAAAATCAAAAACAAACAATCAAACGAAAAACCAAAAACAATATTGGTTGCTTGTTGGTTTTCCTGCATGTTTGGGTCTATAAGCCTCACAGAAGTATTTCCAAGAACCTAGCAGGTATTTCTTAAGGCTATTGTATAACCTCACCTTAGACAGATTGGTGGGTTTTCCAGAAGCTGCCTTCAATCCTAATGGCCCTTGGCAGAAATTGTCTAGAACATCCTTGACTTGGTTGGTGTTGAGTTTCCAGTCAGGTTGGACAGAGGGGAAAATCTACTCTATTTAAACTGCACTGTCCTCAAGTGACTTTCCACCTGGACAAGGGCACCTTTCCTATACTCCTCAGCCATCAAGAGGGGGCCAAGAACTGCTGGCATTCATTCCAGGTCAGCTCTTGGGAGGTAAAAGACAGTCTTGTGGAGACTATGAGAGTCTGATTTTCTTTTTTTCAGAGTAATGGGTTCTGAATTTTCCAGCTCTACTCAGTGAAGCTGGAGAATCCTGAGACTCAATGTCTTCCTATCCTTAATCTGTTTGGAGAATGAATGCCAGCTCTGAGACCTTGTTCCTGCCTTACATACTTCCCTAGTGCTGGGATTAAAGGTGTGTGATCCCTGTTACTCTTCACTCTTAATCCTGAGTGCTGGGATTGAAGGTGTGTATTGCACTGCCTGTTCTCTATAGCTTGAGGCTGACTGCTTTCTGAATCCTCAGGCAAGCTTTAAGAAATCAGAAATACTATATCACCACAGATAAGGCTTTAAGGTACCTCTCCCTGCAGCTCCAAACCACAGCACTGCTCTCTTCTCGCTATGGCCTGAGTGGCCCATGACTTCAGGCACAGAGGTTGTTGGAAAGAAAAAAAGATTAAATATATATGACTTAGAAAACCAGGATCCAAAGGTACCATTGCATGGAATACAGCTGTTTCTGGTACTGTAAGAGTGGCCATGTGTTGGTACAGAGGGAAGCAGTCAATAAATAACCGGCAGTGGTCCACACACATAGGAACAGAGGAGCGAAAACTGTTGATGGCTATAAAAGGACATTTAAAAACTCCTTAGTAGGTGGGGCAGTGGTGACACATGCCTTTAATCCCAGCACGTGGGAGACAGAGGCAGGCAGACCCCTGTGAGTTCCAGGCCACCCTGGTCTATAGAGTGAGTTCCAAATAAACAAAAAATAAAACCTCCTAATAATGCTGGTGGAAATGGACTTGGGGACCACAGTTGTAAAGTGTGATGTTTACAACTTCTGACTCTTTCTCCAAGCAGTGGCAGCATGCCCGGACCTGTTGATTTGTGCAAAATTTGAACATCAGTGTCCCTTTTTACCTATTCACGTTTTCCCTATTCTTCTAGGCCCATTCTTTTCTTGTAATTTCCTTCTGTGGTTTTATCCATCAAAATTAATTATCTTGTCTTCCCACCCTCAGAGTACTTTTCAAATAATAAACTATCATATTGTTCTGACTCATAAACATGATTAATGAGTGCTTGCCATGTGGCTGATGGGGGCTAAGTCATTTACATATGTTAACTAATTTAGGCATGCTGTAAGTATACCTTCATTTTACACACGAGACCACTGACATTTGGAACTGTTTCATGACTTGTGTAATGCCACTTGAGTAGCTGTATTAAAGAGTGTTGATAAACACTCTTACTTTGGTTAATGTATTAGTTAGGGTTTCTATTGCTATGAAGAAATACCATGACTACAGCATTTTCTTTTTTCTTTCTTTTTTTTTTTTTTTTTTGAGACAGTGCTTCTCTGTGTAGCCCTGGCTGCCCTGGAACTCACTCTGTAGACCAGGCTGGCCTCAAACTCACAGAGATCCTTCTGCCTCTGCTACCCAAGTGCTGAGATTAAAAGTTTGTGTCACCATGGTCCAGCAACTAGGGCAACTTTTATTTATTTATATATTTACTTACTTATTTATTTGTTATTTTTCTTTTTTTTAATTTAAGTTAGAAACAAGCTTGTTTCACATGTCAATCCCAGCTCCCTCACCCTTCCCTCCTCCCCCACTCTCCCCACCAGGCCCCTCAGCCCCCCACCCAATCTCTACTCCGATCCCCAGGGAGGGTTAGGCCCTCCATGGCGGATTTCCAGATTGTGTCATTTCATCCAGGGCAGTGCTTAGGCCCTCCCACAAGAGTCCAGACTGAGACATTCCGGGGGTCTGGTGAAAGTCCCATGCTGTCTACACAGTCATCAGTCTGGGAACCAAGAGCTCCCCCTTGTTCAGGTCAACTGTTTCTGTGGGTTAAACCAGCCCTTTGCTCATCATTTCTCCCTCTCTGTCTGTCACTGGATTCCAGGAGTTCAGTACAGTGTTTAGCTGTGGGTGTCTGCCTTTTTTTTTTTTTTTTTTTGAGACAAGGTTTCTCTGTGTAACAGTCCTGGCTGCCCTGGAACTCACTCTGTAGATCAGGCTGGCCTTGAAAACACAGAGATCTATCTGCATCTGCCTCCCAAGTGCTGGGATTAAAGGTGTGCTCCACCCTGCCTGGACCACAGCAACTTTTATAAAGGGTAAGGCTTTTTATAAAGCCTTTTATAAAGGAGTGGCTTACAGTTTCAGAGGTATAGTCTGTCATCATCCTGGTGAGAAGCAGGGCAGGGTGCAGACAGACATGGTGCTGGAGTAGGAGCTGAGAGTTCTACATCTTGATCCACAGGCCGCAGAAGGAGACTGTGCCATAGTGGGCATAGCTTGAGCATATGAGACCTCAAAGCTCACCCCCATAATTCCTCCACATTTCTGTGCCTTGGTTTTATGCCCTCAGCTAAGGTTCTTGGAAGGTTTAAGTGAAGTGTATGCTCGTTCAGTGCTTCTACTGTTGCTAGCACATGGTACACATGCAATAAATGTTAGGGTTGCCGTGGTTTGAATGAGAAGAACTACCCCAGGCTCATATCTTTGCATGCTTGGCCTTAGTTGGTGGAACTGTTTTGGGAAGGATTAGGAGCTGCGGCCTTTGTGGAGGAAGTGTGTCACTGAGGGTGGAATTTGAGGTCCCAAAAGCCCACACCAAACCCAGTCTCACTTTCTCTGTGCCTGCAGATCAGATGTGAGCTCTCAGCTACTGCTCCAGCCCCATGCCTGCCTGACCCTGTGCTCCCTGTGATATTCCATAGACTCCCCCTCTGAAACTGTAAGCAAGTCCCCAATTGAATGCTTCCTTTTGTAAGCTGCCTTGGTTACGGTGTTTCATCACAGCAATAGAACAGTCACTAAGACAGTGGTTATCGTGTTCCTTGTTCTGTGACATTAAAATGTACTAAAATGTCAAGAGCTCTAGAGCTTCACTAAGGAAGTGTGAATTCATTTGCTTTGATGGCTTGGGTGTAGTTTTCTCCCTCAGCCACTTATTTCCGGAATTTGATCACCATTGCAGCACTGTTGGCAGGGAACCTACTAGGTTTTTGGGTTATGGAGGCAGTTCACTGGTGAAGGAGTTAAAGTTTTCCTCTCTAGAGGCTGAGTTAGTGGTCATGGAAATTGAACCTTTTGTCTCTCTACCACATTCACTGAGTGGCCTTCTAATGCCCATCATGAGTTGAATCACCATATGTGAAGCTATGGATTCAATCCCTAGCAACACACAGAGATGCGTCAAATCATGAAAATATTAATTTCTTTTACTATCAGTACTCATGAAGAGCCAATGTTAAAAGATTTTAATATACTACTCAGGACTAGACATTTCTAAATCTGTATGTGCCAGCTAATAATGAAAAAATTGACATATTACTAATACTTTTCTCAATTTATAGGAACTTAACCACTAAATGCTAGCTCATTGTATATAAAAATAGCTTGCTTTCTTTGGTGATGAGAATTTAGTCTTAAGGTACCTAGAACCTACAAGCTATATGTTATGGGTTTAGTTGTGTTCCCACCAAATGTTGAAGTCCAAGTCTGGGGCTGTAGCTCAGAGTGAATGTACAATGTCCTGACTTAACCCCTCAGCACCTGGGGCCATGGGGATGTCTATGGAGGTGCAGTGCCTAAAAGCTTGGACTACAAGCTTAGTAGGGAGTAGGCTTTTGCAGGTATAGTTACTTAAGATGCATTTATACTGAATATACTAGGGTCCTAAGCCAATATGATTGGTGGACAACACAGACACACACAGGAAGAATGCCTGAGAAACATTAGGCAATCTGATCTGTGAGCCCCACCAGCAAACCTGAAGCCGGGAAGGGTAACAAAAAGAGTACTTCAGGCTCCAGTGGCAGGACAGCCCTGCTTAGCGGAACTGGGAGACGGTATGTGTCTTATAGATGGTCGTTGTGTTCATGGTGACCACTGAAAGTAAATAACATAGCTAATGAATCTCCCTCCTGAATATCAGACTCAGCTCAGAGTTCTACCAGAGACAGTCAAAATAGTGGGGACACGGGTGTTTTACTTACACTTCAGCCTTCAGATCCTTGCTGGCCTGCCAACAGCTAGCAGTTCCTTAGTTTACTCCCTTTAATTTTACTTTTTCATTTATGATTACTGCACACTGTGTACGCGCATGCGTGTGCAGGCACAAGGCATGTGTGCCATACTATGATGTGTTTGTGAAGGTTGAAAGACAACTTTAAGACTTGCCCTTTTGTAAAGAGAAGCTTTTTCTTTGCTAGCCGCTTTGGTTTATCCCCCGCCAGCCGCCTGGGCTCTGCCGCATTGTAGTCCCCAAATAACACACAAGACGCGGTATTAATTATGAAGCTGTTGGCCTTGCTTGTTTCTTACTGGCTAGCTCTGACTTAAGTAATTACCCCATAATTGTTAATCTATGTATGTCTCTTACCGGAGAATAGTTCCGGGCTCCTACCCCTTGGTGTTACATGTTGACTCTCCTGTGTTTCTCCTTCCCAGAATCCTCCTGGATTCCTAGCCCCACCTATCTAGATTCCTATTGGCCAGCAGTAATTTATTGACATATACACAGGACTTCCCCAACATCTCCTCTTTTCTGTTTAAACAAAAAGAAAGGTCTTAACTTTAACATAGTCAAATTGTATATAACAGAACAGTTATCAAATAAGAACATAGTTACAGTATTTTAGCAAGATTTAAAGAAAATATCATCCATCCCATCCTTGTGAGTCCAAAGTTCTATATGTAGCTTATCTGTTATCATAACTAAGGAAAACTATAATTATAACTATCTTCAACTCCATCAAAGACCACAAAAGGATAATATATAAATACTAGGATTGACAGAGATATCTTACTGTCTGGACAGTCACCCAAAGTTCCTCTGTAAAGTTGGGGCATCCATCTTCAGCCCATAGGCCACAATGTGTCTGGAACACTTCTCAGCAAAGCAGGAAATTTCAAACTGTCCATCTGCGTTGGCAGTCTGTCAGTCATTTTTCTTTGTCCTGCAGAAAGTCTCGTAGACTCTTCCATGAAGCAGGAACCCTGTAAGACTGAGTTCAGCAGTCACTTTTCTGTGGGTCCTGCATGTCCAGTTTATACAGCAACAGTCAGTCTAGGCAAGAGCAGTTTCTTGCCCAAATGGCTAATCTTGCCATGTTGAAAGCAAACTCCATAACGAGTTTCTTCGATGCCCATTTTCCTCTCAGGCGTCATTGGTGCTGCCAGGAGCAGACATTTCTCATTGTCAAGAAAAACCCTAAACCATTTTAAATGCCATTTTCTGAAGGTCTTTGAAAGGTTTCAAGACTGTTTATATATCTCAAATATATTTCTGTATATCTAGAAAACCTAACTTACCTAACTATAAATTCTATTATCATTAACTATCTATAGTCCGTATTCAATTATGCATTACATTTTAAAAGATCAGTATAAGCACAATACTTAAACAAGAGGAGAAATATACACATCACAAAATTAACTTTGAATTTGTATCAATAAATAAAAAACAATACACATACCATAATTTCTCTTTTTACCATTAAAAGGAGATTGGTTGTGATCAATAATCAATTATAAACAATCCTATTTAAATGAAAACAAAGATTTATAAACAAGATGGGAATTAGGACGTCGCTCAATCTGATACTTCAGAATCAGAAATACAGGCAACAGGTCAGGACAGGAGTTTCCCAAAGCTTCTCAAATGCCAGAAAGATCTCCCTAAGGTTGCTTTGCGTTCACCTATGGTTTTTCCAGTATCTGTAACAGAAAAACCAGCAGTAATTTATTGACATATACACAGGATTTCCCCAACACCCTTTTCCTTTTACCTTATTTTGAGGCAAAGTCTCTGTCATTTCTGTTACACTGCCTATCCAAGCCTAGTCATCCCAGAAGCTCCCACCTTAGCCTCCTGTCTGCATCTTGCGTCTCACCTTAGGGAAGCTAGGAGTACAAATGAGTTCAACTACATCAGGCTTTTTTTAAAGGATCGCATTGCAGATGACTTTTGCATGTTACAGGGTCCCTCTATGTGGTCCTGGCTGTCTTGGAATTTCCTATATAGACCAGGCTGGCCTAGACCTCACAGAGATCCTCCTGCCTCTGCCTCCACAGTGCTGGGATTGAAGGACTATGACACCATGCCTAGTCCATAGCAAGTGTTTTTGTCCCCTAAGCCATCTTGCTGACCCAGTGTTCTCCTTTTAAAAATGCAGTCATCATGGCAACCATACAGGCTTGCTTGTATGCATACATTTTTCCACTACCTGGGACCCAATAGGGACTCATCCAATGATAACTCTCTTTTAGAAGATGCTAATAGATGGTCCGATCAATGGCATTGTTCCACATTTTCCCATGAAAAATATCCAAATAACCCTACATTCCACTGTGAGTATTTCATTCGGTACTTGTGTTAGTTTATTGTCACTGTGATAAAATACCCAATGCACACAGCTCAAACAGAAGGAAGGATCGTTTTGGTTCATGGTTTCGGGTCACGTTGCTTTAGCTCTGCTGCTCTGGCTCTGAAGTGAGGCAGCATACCATAGGAGAAAGACCGTGATGGAAGAGATATGCTTACCCTACAGCCTTGCAAGTCAGAGGGAAACAGGAAGGGGTCAGGATGGTCCTCCATCTAGTCCCACCCTCCCGCACACTCCTCAAAGTTTCCTGGTTTTCCAGAGCAAGCCTTCAGCCTAGACATTCATGAACCCGAGAGAGACAGTTCATATTTAGACCACAAAAATCATGATTTATGGATTTATTTTGGTTTTACGAGACAGGGTTTCTCTGTACAGACCTGGCTGACCTGAAACTCAGTCTGTAGACCAGGCTGGCCTTGATCTCAGAGATCTACCTGCATCTGAGTGCTGGGATTAAAGGTGTGTGCCACCACTGCCCAGCACAATGTTTTTTTATGTAAATTTATTCTTTTATTTTCATTTCGGTTATTGAGAGTCTTATGACTTTAACATGAAACCACACTCTTCAGTTTTTGCTCAAGGAAGGAATGTGGCTACAGAAAGGAAAGTGGAGGTATCAGTGGCATGGAGCAACCTCCGCTACCTTTTCAGTTTTAGACAGCAGAGGTCACAAGAGAAAATGCGGACACCAAGGAATAGATAAGAAAACTAGATGTCTGTAACAATACAGTTCCTGCTTCCTCTATTTTTTTTTCTCTTCCTCTTTTACATCTGTTTACATTCTGCTAACAAGAATCCCTCCAGGCCAAGAATTCAGATACTGACTGGGGAAGCATGGGATTGCTGTGCAGGTAGCTGAACCTGTTGAGCTTCAGGGGTCTCCCCTCCAAGGAGAACTCCATGGTAGCGGTGACATCCAGAGAAAGTGCTGCCTCTCTCCATCCAGCAGGTCTAGACAACCTCATGAGAGGTTCTAAAGTAGCCCAGAGGAGGATGACCCACAGGATCAACTAATGTGGTTCCATAACATGGAAAGGAAAAGAGAAGACAGACAGCATTGACCAAGGCAAAGTTTATGCCAGCCTCTACAATGATGCCATGGAATAGAAGTCAGGTCAAAACATAGATCATGCTATGCTTTTTTTTTTTTTTTTTTTTTTTTTTTTGGTTTTTCGAGACAGGGTTTCTCTGTATTGTCTTGGAGGCTGTCCTGGAACTCTGTAGACCAGGTGGCCTCGAACTCACAGAGATCTGCCTGCCTCTGCCTCCCAAGTGCTGGGATTAAAGGCGTGCGCCACCACCGCCTGGCCTAGATATTGTTTTTATTAATTTTTTTAATTAAGAGATCTTATTTTACATACCAATCCTAGTTACCTCTCCCTTCCATTCTCCCACTTTCCCTACCATCTCACCATCCCACACCCTACCCACCCTCAGAGAGGGTGAGGCCACCCATGGGGAGTTATCAAAGCCTGTCACATCATTTGGGGCAGGACTGAGGCCCGCCCCCCTGTATCTAGGCTGAGGGAGGATTCCTCCATAGGGAATGGGCTCCGAAAGCCCATTCATGCACTAGGGATAAATACTGGTTCCACCATCAGAGGCCGCATAGACTGCCCAGGCCCCCCAACTGATACCCACTTTCAGGGGGCCTGGTTCAGTTCTATGCAGGTTCCCCAGCTGTCAGACAGGGGTCCATGAACTCCCATTTGTTCAGGTCAGCTGTTTCTGCAGGTTTCCCCAGCATGGTCTTGATCCCTTTGCTCATCACTCCTCCCTCTCTACAAGTGGATTCCAGGAGTTCAGCTTAGTGTTTAGCTTTTAATCTCTGTTTCTGCTTCCATCAGCTACTGAATGAAGACACTAGGATGGCATTTAAGGTAGTCATCACTCTCATTATAGAGGAAGGGCATATAAGGTAGCCTCTCCACTATTGCTTAGATTCTTAGTTGGAGTCGTCCTTGTGGATTCCCAGGAATATCCCTAGTGCCAGTTTTTTAGTTAACTCCATAATGGCTCCCTCTATCAAGGTATCTCTTTTCTTGCTCTCCTTCTCTGTCCTTCCCCCAACTCTACCTTCTTGATCCCTCATGTTCTCCTCCTCCCTCCCCTTTTTCCTTCCTCTCTCTTCTACCTCTCTTTGTTTGAGTTTTGTTGTTGTTGTTTTTGTGCTTCTGGGGGGGCGGGGACAGGATTTCTCTGTGTACCCCTGGCTGTCATGGAACCAGGTGGACCTCAAACTCAGAGACCTCCCTGTCTCTGTCTTTCAAGTGCTGTGACTAAAGGTGATCTTATTTTCAGATATTACTATCTCATTTGTTTTCTAAGTAAGTTTGACTGGAAAATAAGATGATGTAGTATATTTAGGTCAAAAGCAGAGAGGAAAATGCAGCTATTATCTAAAATAGCATTCTGTCACAAGGCTGCAAATTTACTTGCATGACTGAGTTTAGGAGTAAAAATATGTTCACTCCTGTACCCTGTGCCTATTTCTAGGTATTGTCTAGCTTCATATGGTTTTCAGGCAAGGTCACTCTTAATGGTTTAGGGCCCAGTAATTATGTCACCATCTTTCACACATTTTACAGTATTTACAAGAATAAGTGAATGTAGAACTGTAAGCCAGTTTTCATTGGAACCCATTACTTTTCAAATGTTTCAGGACCGGAAGTTTCCACATCTGTTGCATTATTGTAACTGTTTGGCATGATAATGTAGACTTGCAAGTGCATTCTCCCATTCGCCTCATGCCTATGATGGACATGCATCCTGTACTGCCACTGAACTGTTTACTTGGTCCTGTGCTCTTGAATGTCATCACTTCCCGAGGGAATCCATCTCACTTCCGTTTCTGCTTTCTCTTCCATGCTTCATGTGCTGCTTTACCAAGCCCTACCTCTTTTATTTTTGTACAACACTCTGTCACATTTTCACTATTCTCATGGCTGCTGCCCTAGCTTTCACTCTCATTTCCCCCTTTGACTGTTCCTTGAACAATTAATTCTCTGCTATCATCATGTGATACTGAAGCTGGGAATTGTCCTTTACTTCTCCCCTTGGGTGTCTTCTGTATGTAATTCAAAACTAACTTTCAGCATCCATCATTATTAGCAGAGGCACACACACAGCATAAATATATGAATATACAGACATGTATATACAAGCACACACATGTATGTTTATATTATATGAGACTCTGTTTGAATGTATTCAGCACATCACACAGGCTGGCTTCCAAGTCACTATGTACTAGACAACCTTGAGCTGCTAGTATTTCTGCCTCCATCTCAAGTCCTGGGATTATAACCATACGCTGCTTTGCCTGGCTACTATTACATAGTTAAACCATGAAACAGTGAAAGTATGTAAAGTATTACATAGTAAAGATATGAACTACAATAAAATAGGAATTGTATGTTTTACTCACACCAGAAGATGCATCCTCGGCCTATGGATTCCGTGAGCCTGTCTCCTCCTCTCCTTCCCTGAGTCCTGTCAATTCTCACACTCAAGAACTCTTGCCATCTAGTCAGGATGTATTCTGTAGAGTGCTCTCAAAGCGCTGCCATACCTGTTGGCTTTGTCTCTTGTACAGCTGTCCCCTCTACCTGCATGTAGTTTCTCACTTCTAACTCCTTCATAGCCATTTCCTTGACTAATTCACAGTTGTTCTTTACGGGAGACATGGAGGTTTTCTTCTCACAGAGAAGCTCTGGGGGAACCAGGAATGTTAAACACACAGAGTTGTCTCTTTAAAGAGAGGTGTACAGTTTGCTTTCCACCCAGAAGACTGGGAGCAGATGCAGTTAACAGCCTGATAACCTTCTCATTATCTGTGTGGCTGAGAGCACTCCGGATCTTCCTCCAGACCCTTATCAAGAGGTTGTTTGTTTTTTCCCCAGCCAATCTACAGAATCCATCTTTCTTGATGATGTCACATGTACTTTACAAAGAAGTCCAAATGTAGTTGCGTCTTCAGCTTTCTTGTGCACTTGGTATTGAGTTGATTATCACCAGTAATATTTTCACCAAATTGTGCTTGTGCTTAAACGCACCTAAAATAAAGGGCCCAGTGTGAGACTTTGGAACTTTAAACCAACTACAGCTGAGTCATGCCGAACTGATGTACTTTCTTGTCCCCAGTGGATTGTTACTCTGCTGACCAAGGTGGCTACAGAGACACACTCCAAACTGGTTCCTAACATGGATGTTTTAGTCAGTGTTATAATGCTGTGAAGAGACACCATGACCACAGAAACTCATAAAAAGAAAGATTTAAGCCAGGCGTTGGTGACATATGCCTTTAATCCCAGCACTCGGGTGGCAGTGGCAGGCAGATCTTTGTGAGTTCCAGACCAACCTGGTTTACAGAGCGAGTTCCAGGACAGCCTCCAAACAACATAGAGAACCCTGTCTCGAAAAAATAAAAAAGAAAAAATATTTAATGGGAGCTGGCTTATACTGAGCACTTTATTCCCTTATTTTCATGGTGAGATGTATGGCAGCATGCAGGTAGACATGGTGCTGGAGAGGTAGCTGGGAGATCTACCTAGATCAGAGGGCAGCAGGAAGAGAGAGAGAGAGAGAGAGAGAGAGAGAGAGAGAGAGACAGAGACAGAGACAGAGAGACAGAGAGAGAGACAGAGACAGAGAGAGAGACAGAGAGAGAGAGACACAGAGAGAGAGACAGAGAGAGACAGAGAAGAGAGAGAGACTGGGCCTGGCTTCCGTATTTGAGACCCCAGAGACCACCCCTAGTGACACACTTCCTCCAACAAATCTCCTAATCCCTGCCAAATAGTGCCACTACCTAATGACAAAGCATTCAAATCTATAAACCTATGGGGGGCATTTTTTTAAACTGCCACAATGGGGCTCAACCCTCATAGAAGGTAAGAAAATTTTTCTTTGAATAGAAGTGGAGAATAGGAGTTTAGTCCTTTCATACAAGTGTTCCTGGAGTTTCTTGTCCCACCAGGTCCCACCATCCTTCTCGGCCCCAAATAAACACATAGACACTATATTAGTTATAAAATTGTTGGCTGATGACTAGGGCTTCTTATTGGCTAACTCTGTCTTAATTATTAACCCATAACTACTAAACTATGTATTTCTCCATGGCCTCCTCTTACCAAAGAATGTCTGGTGCATCCTATCCTCCCAGTCTCTACATGGTGTTCTCTGAGGTCTCTCTCTGCCTACCTTTCCCAGAATTCTGTCTCATAGTCCCACATATCTTTCTGCCACTATTGGCCAAACAGTGTTTTATTCATCAACCAATAAGAGAAACATATGTACAGAAGGACATCCCCCATCACCCAAGAGATCGTGACCATAAATGAGAGAGTGAAATAACATGGGTTCTTCTCAGTCTTCTCAAGAAAAGCACTTTATATAATTATTGAGATGTTTGTTAAGATACAGAGGAGAAAACAGTCACAATAACAGCTGTTACTCCATACAAGTCTGTACATTTAATCTTCCATTTCCTGAACAAGGAACCATTAATGTTGAAAACTGGAAACACATAAGAGCTAATGTAAGAAGAGGCCATGCAAAGGAGGATAAAATCCCTTGCAAATGGAACTACAGTAGTGTATTACTTGGACCCTCTCAGGAGGGTCATTGAAAGAAAAATTCTCTGCTGGACACATCTTGGCAGGTCCTGCCAGAGCAGGCTGAGTAGATTGAGAAAGTTCTGTGGAGTGGTAGGGAGGGATCTGCTGCAGCATGAGCCCTAGGGGCTGGCGGTCCAGGATTTGGTTTTTCATTTCCCATTGTGTATAGATTGATCAGTTGCAACTTCATGGGGGAAATATTACATCAGGCTTGGTTTAGTACTGGAACATTTGCAACAAGAACATAGAGAACCTTCAGTTAGTTCTTAGAAGTTCCCTATTTCCATAATTTATATAAAGACAAGGAATACATTTTAACTCTTACATGATGTCAGGAACATAAAGGCTACTGTGAAAACAATGTGAACTCTCCATCTAGAGCTATCTTCTCCTACTGCCATTTCTCAAGGACATTACATTATTTAACTTGACTTAAAAGTCTGATTTTTCTCTATACTTTTATATCCTGATGTTGGCAAGCTGTACATAAACTTAGAGACTGAGGACAGCCAAAGTCATCAAGACCCCTGTCCCCCAGGAGAATGGAAACCACTGAGAGGCAAAAATGGGTCTTCAAAAATGAGACCCTGCTGTCTCTTTAAATCCAGATGTCAGTTTGTTGAGTGGACTGAAGAGGAGTCAGAGTCTTCTGTTCATAAAGGGTAGCTTCGAAGCCCCAGCCTGTACATCCTCATCCAAAATGGGTATCTTAAAGGAAGACTGAAGTTCAATATTAACCGACCTCCTGTATAAATTGGCATGTAAAGAATAGAGATGCATTGAGAATGGTAACTGGCCTAATGGGAAGAAAGAAATATAGAAGGGTCATATGTGGAGAGGGGGTAGTGAAAGGATGAAAATGTTGGAGATGAGGCTCTTGAGGAGTGAGTCTAGCAAAGGAAGAGTAAGCACCAGTAGGACACAAGGAGCTTGGAGAGAGAAATGGAAGGAAGGTTTAGTGAGCTTTATCAGCTGGGTTTCTCTGCCTTAAAAAGAGTGATAAAAAATAAATAAATAAATCCAGGCCTGCCCAGAAAACCATGTAGGCTGCCTCAGAATTGAATGAAAATCAAAAGCTTCCCAACCAAAACAAACAAACAAAACAGTCCAAGACAAGATGGTTTTTCCACAGAATTCTACCAGACTTCCAAAAAAGAACTAACATTATTCCATAAAATAGAAGCAGGAGGAGGAACATTGCTCAATCCACTTTATGACATCACAGTTACCACAATACCCAAACCACATGAAGTCCCAACAAATAATTACAAACCAATTTCCCGTATGAACAAGGTGTAAAAATACTCAATAAAATACTTGCAAACTTAATCCAAGAACACATCAAAAAGATTATCCAAGATCAAGTAGGCTTCATCCAAGAGATGCAAGTATGGTTCAACCTATCAGTAAATTTAATCTATTGTATAAACAAAATTAAAGAAAAGAGTCATCCCATTAGATATATAAAAGGCCTTTGACAATATCCAACACCCATTCATGATAAAAGTCTGGAGAGATTAGGGATACAAGGGACATACCTCAATATAATAAAGGCAGTTTACAACAAGCCTGTAACCAACATCAAATTAAATGGAGGAAAAACTCAAGACAATTCCACTAAAATCAGGAATAAGACAAGGCTGTGCAATTTCTTCATATATATTTAACATAGTACTTAAAGTTCTACCTAGAGCACTGCGACAACTGAAAGAGATCAAGGGAATATAAGTTGGAAATGAAGAAGTCAAAGTATTGTTATTTGCAGATGATATGGTAGTATACATAAGTGGTCCAAAAATTCCACCTGGGAACTTCTATAGCAGATAAACACTTTCAGCAAAGTGGCTGGATCCAAGAATAACTAAAGAAAATTTACAAAAATGAGTAACCCTTCTATATGCAAATGACAAATGGAGTAAGAAAGAAATCGTGGAACCAACACCTTTCACAAATAGCCTCAAATAATATATCTTGTGGTAACTCTAACCCAACAAATGAAAGACTTGTATGATTAAAAACTTCAAGACTTTGAAGAAAAGACATTGAAGAACATATAAGAAGATAGAATTGCATCAGTAGCATTAACATAAAAATGGCTATCCTACCAAGAGTCATCTACAGATTTAATGCAATCCCCATAAATATTTCAACATAATTCTTTACAGATATTGAAAGAACAATTTTCAGCTTCATATGGAAAAATTAAAAAGTCAGGATAGCTAAAACAAACATGCATAATAAAAGAACTGCTGGAGGTCCCACTCTTCCTGATTTTAGATAAACAGGCTGAAAATAGACCCTGGGGAAAAATACCAGCACCTTCAACAAATGGCGTTGGTCAAACTGGATGTTGGCATGTAGAAGAATGCAAATAGATCCATCTTCATCACCCTGCACAAACCGTAGGTCCAAATAGATCAAACACATTAGCATAAAACCAGGTACACTGAATCTGATATAAGAGAAAGTGGGAGATAGGCTTCATCACATTGGCACAGCAGAAAACTTTCTGACAAGAAGACTGATAGAATAGACACTACGATCCACAATTAGTAACTGGGACCTAATGAAACTGAAAAGCTACTGTAAGGCAAAGGACACCTACAGTATGGGAAAAGTTTTTGTTACTACTTCCACTTCTAGTAGAGATACTCAAAATATATAAAGAACTCAAGAAACTAGATACCAAAAATCTAAATAATCCAATTAAAAAATGGGGAATAGGTCTAAACAGAGAATTCCTAACAGAAGAATCTCAAGTGGGCTGAGAAACAAAGAATTGTTTACTATCCTTGGCCATCAGGGAAACGCAACCCAAAATACTTTGAGATTCCACGTTACATGTGTCAAAATGGCTAAGATCAATAGCACAAGCAACAACAACTCATGCAGGAGAGGATCTGGAGCAAAGGGAACACTCCTCCCTTGCTGGTGGGAATGCAAACTAGTACAGCCATTTTGGAAATCAATATGGTGGTTCCTCAGAAAGTTGGGAAGCCACCTACCTCAAAATGCAGCCATGCTAATCTTGGGCATATACCCAAAGGACACTTCATCCTACCACAAGGACACTTACTCAACTCTGTTAATAGCAGCTTTATTCAGAATAGCTAGAAACTGGAAACAGCCTAGATGTCCCCAACAGAAAATGGATAAAGAAAATGTGGTGCATTTCATTTACACAGGGGAGTATTAACCAGCTGTTAAAAAACTGACATCACGAACTTTACAGGCAAATGTGAAACTTTTAATGGTTGCTGTGCAAATGTTGAGACTGGTCCCATTTCTGTCTCTGCAAGCATAAACACGAATGTGCAAGTATCTCTATGGCAGGATATGGAATCCTTTAGATAATTGCCCAGGAGTACAACAGTTTTGTTTTGTTTTTCAAGACAGGGTTTCTCTGTGGTTTTGGAGGCTGTCCTGGAACTAGGTCTTGCAGACCAGACTGGTCTCAGACTCACAGAGATCTGCCTGCCTCTGCCTATTTTCAAGGTTTTTTGAGAAATCTCAAAACTGGCTTCATCAGTTTACACTTCTTCCGACTATGAATAATGGCTTCCCCGTCTTGTATTACCACGAGAAGTTCCTATGAGGAGTTTATAAATTATACTGAGCAGACTTTTGAATGAACCCTGTTTCACTTGACATTTCAACATCTTCACAATTTTTTAAAAATGTGGAGTCTTCTAAGTCTCCACTAGGTGGCACTACAGGGGAATGCATGGACCTCCTTCCTCTCCCTCACAAAAATTCTTAGGGTTTTTTGTTTGTTTGCTTTTGTTTTTGTTTTTCTCGGTCCTGTTTCAAAGACACGCAAAGGTGTCATTCACTGACCCCACTCAATCTTATCTCATCCTTGTACCACTATTAGTCAGTGAAAAATATCAATTCACAGCAAATCTGTAGGTGGTAGGGCAGATTTAAGGATTGGCATCCATTAAATATTTTAGAAAATCTATTGATGTGTACTGAATGATATTTTAAGTAATGGTCTCATACAAATATTTAAAGTATACAATCTAACACCTAGGGCTGTGAGACTGAAACTATGTGGACCAGGGTTTGAGAGTCACTAATTTAAAATGTGGTACTTTTACAAAACTGAGTAATGGTGTGTTCCATCTTTTCTTAACTTTCAAATGTTCAGCTATAGTAACGCAAAATTATGCACACTGCATTCACTGCACTGAAATTACTATAAGGGAGGCTGTGATGGGTTACAAGAAAACAGGGCTAGTGAATTTTTTACTGTAGCACTGTACAAGGACATTAGGGTTAGGGCTAGGGCTATGGTTAGGGGTTAGGAGTTAGGTCTAGGTTAGGGTTAATTAGGGTTAGGATTAGTTAGGGTTAGGGCTGGTTAAGTAGGGTTAGGGGTCAGGGTTAGTGCTATGGCTGGGGTTACAGGTTAAGGTTGGGGTTAGGGTTATGGGTTTGGGTTAAGGGCTCTTATTAGGGTTAGGGGCTATGGTTAGGAGTTATGGTTAGGGTTTACATAAGAATAAAACACAAGAGTAGTGCATGTTTTTTTGTAACATGGGTTAGCACACACCTGATATTTTGGAAATACACACACACATGTGACTAACACATCACACAGTGGCAGATTTGCAAAACTTAACGTTCTTCTAGTCTAGGGAAAAGTAAATCCAGTATTCATCAGGTTGTAGAGATTTGCTCATATATCTCTAAATTTATTTCTGAATTTAAATATAGTTTATTGACTGAGAAGCATTGGGGATTGAACGGGAGTCCTTGTAGGTACCAGGCAAGAGCTGTACCACTGAGGCATAGCTGTAGCCCCAGGAAGCAGTCTGTGAGAAGATATGAACCAGTCTCCCCACAGTGCTTTGCTTGGCATATGAAACATTCATAATGTCATGGGGCGGGCTGTCTTTTCTGGGATGGTGTAGGAGTGGTTTTCTTACTCAGCAAGCAAAAGAACAGCAAAGGTCTCTTCTAGTCTGGGTGCTTTCTGAACTTAAAATGCAGGAAAAGTGTTTGGGCTCCCAAAGTGTTACGGTATAGTCATGTTAGCAAAATTTTATAAAACGCTTTTCCCTTAGACTGAGAGGATGGTTATACAAGGTGAGCATGGGTAGGGTGTGGTCTAGCAGTTGTGAGGCCTCCGGAGTGTTTGGTGTTCCCCTGTGTGAGCTGGAGAGTCCTAACTGTAGCGTCTACAGGTGTGCCTTCCTTCAGATCTTATGGGTTCATTGGTGAATAAGAGACGCTTGTGCTTGTGTTTATTATTTAATAGGTAAGTGAGGGACCTCTCTGTTTTAATGATGTTTTGATGGGAGATGTTATTCTGTATATGTTTCTCTCATTGGTTGATGAATAAAGCACTGTTCGGCCAATCAGGCAGGAAGATAGGTGGAACTAGGAGTCAAGGAGAATTCTGGGAGGTGTAGGCAGAGTGGGAGGCTCCGGCATTTTGCTGGCCTGGCCCTGTTACCTGGCAAAATGCACTCAGGCAGCACTCTGGTCAGCCCAGGGTTCCATGAGTCTGTACACAGGTGTAAAGAACCCCTTTAAGAGACAGACCTCCCGACTTACTCTCTCTTCCTCTTTGCTCTCTCCTCTTGCTCTGCTCTTACCCCCCACTCTATCTCTTCTCTTACCCTCTGGTGTCTCTCCCACCCTCACTCTCCCGCCCTGTAATAAACTATGGTTAATGTATCTCTCAGATCTCATGTTCCATCTCACCGTAGTAAACTTAAACAAAAGAACAACATAGAGAGCAGTCGTCATGTGAGCCCTGAAAGATAGGATGTGAGTGAGGCGTTCTTCGGTAAGATAAGATCATGTGGATATACGTAGATTAATAGAAATGGATAAATAATTAAGACAGAGCTAGCCAATAAGAAACCCTAGTCTGCAGCCAACAGTATTATAATTAATATAAATCTTTAAGTGTCCATTTAGGGCAAGGCAGCTTTGGGACCAGGCTGGCGGGAAGAACCAGTTCTATAACAATGTTTCTCAGAAATGGGGAGGGGTGAGTAAATTGTAATCATCAATTCTGAATAATTTATTATTCAGATGGCCTTTGTAGGAAATGAATTAGCTGGGGACACCTATCCAAGGCTGTCTTAAGTGTTTCTTCCAGTTTTTGGCATACACCTGTCATCCTGGCACTGAGGTTGAAGAAGTACTTGATCCCTATTTTGAGACCTGGCTAAACAACATGGTAATATCAACACATAGGCACACATATGCATACATTCAAACACTCATGAAGTGTAATTGTTCAGATTAAGGTATAGCCATTCTCACTGGTTCTTATTCAGATCTTGGTTCTGCAGTTCTGAGATTTGTAGGCTGGGTTGACAACATAAGTCTCTACATGCTAATTTACTCTTCTCTAAATAGAAAATAATAAAAGTGTCTACCTTATAGAGACACTTGGGGACTTAAATCAATAATCCAGATTACTGTGCCAGGTGCATGAAGTCCAGGCATGTTTTCGTCATCGTCATTGCTGTGAAGTTCTTTTTCTGCAGTGTTCTGAAGCACTCGAAGGATTCAAGGATTTCCCTAATCTTAAGAGTGAAGGAAATTTTTTTTCAATGTCTTTGAGGGTTTGAAGCTATGATTTATTGTTTGGGATTGGAGCTGTGAGTAGCTTTCAGAGAGAACCTCCACGATCTCTGAGATTTGTTTCAAGGACAACCACTTTGGATTTTGTGTTACCCTTATTCCTAAGGTGGTTAAAGACAGCAAATTGTTTGGTGCCTCTTAGAGGATCATTGTGACAGCAGCTTTCATCAACATCAATTGACAAGGGACTAATGACAAAAGTGTTTTTTCATGGCATAGCTAAAAATTGTTTTGTTGTTGTTGCTTTTTTGAGACTGGGTTTCTCTGTGTAACAGCTCTAGCTGTCCTGGAACTTGCTTTGTAGACCAGGCTGGCCTCAAACTCACAGAAATCTGGGAGTCTCTGTCTCCCAAACGTTGGGACTAAAGGCTTGCACCACCACTGCCCAACTAAATAAATGCTTTTGATGGGATATGTAAGAGAAGAGCTTTTTTAACGGATCAGGCCTGATACTAAGTCGGGGAGAGTGCACGTTGCGAATGCTGCAAGTGGGCAAGACCTTGAAAAGCTGTTCACTCGAGGAAGGGAAGTATCAGTATCTCTAAGGTCTTTCAGGAACAAAACCCATCGTTGAAAAGGCCTCGAGTTTGTGCCAAGATACAAAGCAACCTTCCACGCTGGCTGGTTCTTGTTCTTGTTTCCTAGGGAGATTCAGTCCCCACCTCAGTGCCTGTTCAGGGACAACAGAGCTTTTAGCAGTGGGCAGTAGGAAATGAATGAGTGTTCTTTCTTTTTTTTTTTTTCAATGTTGATTGGTGTATTTTTCTTTTTTTAATATTTATTTTTTTAATTTAAATTAGAAAAAAGCTTTCTTGACATGTCAATCCCAGCTTCTTCACCATCCTCTCCTTCCCCACACCCCAACCCTCCAACCTCCCACCCCATCCCCTCTCTGCTCCCCAGGGAGGGTGAGGCCCTCCATGGGGAATCTTCAAAGTCTGTCATATCATTCTGGGCAGGGCCCAGCCCCTCCCCCACGTATACAGGCTGAGAGAGCATCCTTCCATGTGGAATGGGTTCCCAAAGTCGATTTGTATGCCAGGGATAAATACTGATCTACTATCCAAGGCCCCATAGATTGCCGAGGCCCCCTCACTGACACCCACATTCAGGGGTTCTGGATCAGTCCCATGCTGGCCTCTCAGTCATCAGTCTGGGGTTCATGAGTTCTCCCTTGCTCAGGTCAGCTGCTTCTCTGGGTTTCACCAGCCCGGTGTTGACTCCTTTGCTCATCACCAATCCCCCTCTGCAACTGGATTCCAGGAGTTTAGTTCAGTGTTTAGCTGTGGGTATCTGCCTCTGCTTCCATCAGCTACTGAATGAAGGCTCTAGGATGGCATATAAGGTAGTCATCAAACTCGTTATTGGAGGAGGGCATTTAAGGTAGCCTCTCCACTATTGCTTAGATTGTCAGTTGGTGTCATCCTTGTAGATCTCTGAAAATCTCCCTAGTGCCAGATCACTTCTCAAACCTATCGTGGCTCCCTCTATTATGGTATCTCTCATCCTGCTCTCCTCTATTTTTGCCCTGACTCAACTTTCCTGCTCCCCCATGTCCTCCTCTCCCCTCCTCTTCGCACCCTCTCTTTCTCCCAGCTTCCTCCCCCCATGTTCCCAATCCCCTCAGGAGATCCAGTTCCATTCTCCGGGGTACCATGCATATTTCTCTTAGGGTCCTCCCTGTTTCCCACACTCTCTGGCAATGGGTTTGTAGGCTGACACTCTCCCGCTCCATGTCTAACATCCATATATGAGTGCGTACATACCATGTTTGTCTTTTTGTGACTGGGTTACCTCACTCAGTATGGTTTCTTCTAGTGCAATCCATTTGCCTTATCACCAGCAGATGGGTCCATGGTGCCTGGAGAAATGAATCAGTGCTTTGGAACTGATTGCTGTGAGACTATGGCATAACACAGCAAGGGATCCAGGAGGGGCGGCTCTGTTGGCATCCTTCTGGGGCTGCTTTATTCCCTTTGCTCCGAATCACCAATGACTGTTCTTGCTGGTGTTCTCCTAGTCACTCTAAATCCTACCCTCAAGAGTTCCTTTGCTATTAGCAAAGGTATTTAGGCAGCAGCTGGTTGAAAGTTTAGATGGCTGGGTGTGGTAAGTGAAGCGAGGTGGGTTGCTTCATAGGTCCCGCTAGTCTGAAAGGTGTTGCCATCTTTTAAAGCTGAAGTTAATCTGTTCCACTCTCACTCCTGGAGCAACACAGGCCTCTCGTCTGGATCTTTTCTTCTTAGTGCTTTCCATGAAAAGGCTTTTATGCAGGCTCGGTCACGACTGTCAGAACACACATTTCAATGTGAGAGTGCTTAAAAGGCTATTGATATGCCCCCGTGGAAAAAAGAAAAGTACTTAAAAAATATCCATCTGTCTATACACAAGTTAACCCTTCACTTTCTTTCCTCCCCATCTCTCCTTCCCTTCATTTCCCCCCTTATTCCTCATCCGATTTCTTCTCCCACCCCCTCCCAAGTTAAAGCCACATTCTGGTACAAGACTTGTATGTCCCTCCTCTCCCATGAACTTTGACATGAATCTCCATGAACTTTGGCACATTGGTGCTTCTGATTAATTTAGTTTAGATCCAATGATACTGAGAAGGGAGAAGACAAGCTCAATTTTGGTCTAATGCTACTGTTGAGTTTCAGCCCTTTGGAATGTAGGGCTCATTTCTCTGTCTCTGTGTGTGTCTTGGATATGTGAGCAGAACGTATATTCAGTATGATCAGAGATGCTAGAGACAACAGGAGTGACACGTGGCATCAGTGAGCAGAGCTCACTTTGTCATGAGTTTAGATGGTGATAGTGGGGACTCAGGGTCATCTCAGGTTGCCATACTGGGTAAACAAGTGTCCTGGAGAGAAGGAGACATTTGATAAGATTTTGATTACTTTATGGGTATGTGGCTGTGGAGCAGTTGATCTGATATTTGGTTAGGGAAGGTTGTATCTATTAATTATTCTCAAATCGTAGCTTTCTCTTGTTACCTGAAGTGTGGTGGTTTTATCTGAGGGGAAAGAATACAAACAGTGACACCCATAGCAGCAATAGAAGGAACTGCTACTGAGCATAAACTTTCTTTCAAGTGACACTGTCATCTTTCTTTTCTCCACCGTGGTTGTGATACTTACAGACACTTGTCCCACCTCCCAAGTCCTAATGACTCTGAGAATGATGGTTCAAACTTCCTCCTGTTTTATCTTATGAGGTAGTAGGGTTTATAAGCTATCGAGGTCATTAGTGTTACTATTCAGGCACCTGTACTGGCCTGTCTTTGGTGTTCTGACAGGACACTCCCTCAGCTGCAGCCACTAAGAGCACCACCTGTGCCCATTCACTGCATTGCCTTTTAAAAGGGCCCTGCCCACCTCCCATCCTCTCTCTCTCTCTTTCTCTCCCTCTCTGTCAGTTTCTCCCCCTTTCTCTTTTCGCTTTCTCCCTCCTTTCCTCTCCCCTGCTGCTTCCATCCCCAGAGGTGGTCTCCCCCTCCCCTTTTCATGATCCCTTTCCCTAATAAAAAACCCCTCTGCTTGAACCTTGTCCCATGGTGTCTTTCTCTTTTTTTTTCTTAAATTTCTTAAATAGCTTTCTCAATTTTTTTCTTCTTTTTTGTATTTCTTCTGAGTTTGATAACTTTTCTTCACTTTCCTATTTTAGAGGGAGAATTCTTGGCTTTCTTAATGCAGTTAATAGCTGTAAGCTTTTAAAAACTCCACTTGTTCTAGGATTTGGTTATCTTAGTGTCATGCTTCTATTTAGTTTCTTGATTGACCCTTTGACTTTACCCCAGGCCATAATTTACTATTTTAAAATAAAAGCAATGCAGGTTATTCATTTGACTGTGCTTCCTTAAATGATGCTTTCTAGTTCACTTCAGTATTTTCTGAGAAATTTTTCTGCTTACTGTGGAAGTCGGTCAGTGACTGCCTCTACATTCTAACGGTTTTGGTGGGGTCAAGATTGGTTACAACTCAAGAGATAGATGCTTCAGATGCTTCGTTGCTCTTGAGTGTTTGTGGCTTCCCCACATCTTGGTGGCTGTAGCTCTAACCTCCAGGAGCATGTCTTAGGGGGTGGTGTGACCTTGGGAGGTGCTTGAGTTTTGGAAGTGTAAAATGCATGCATAGGAGTACTAATCTTTTTTTTTTTTTTTGGTTTTACGAGACAGGGTTTCTCTGTTTTGGAGGCTGTCGGTCCAGCCTGGCCTCGAACTCACAGAGATCCGCCTGCCTCTGCCTCCCGAGTGCTGGGATTAAAGGCGTGCGCCACCAACGCCCGGCGAGTACTAATCTTAATGAAAGGAAAGTGTTCAAAAGAGGCCCTTTCCTCTTCCACCACATGAGGACACAGAGAACCAGGAAACTGTCGCTCACGCTGAGTCTGTCCACTCTTATGTCTTAGACTTGCCATCTTGCCGAATGCTGAGAAGACAGACATTGAGGATCTTCCTGGTATGTAGTGTCTTCCTACGGACTGAGATGGCTAAAGAGTCCATCCTGCCATTAGCCACTTGCCCTCAGCTCGCCTTTTCTCTTGCTCCTACTGAATGCCTGGCTTTCCAAAAGAAAAAAAAAAAAGCTAGTGGCCTCTTGCTGTATTATTTTCGCATATATGATGGTTGGTTCTGACTAGAATTATAATTATTTTTAGATAAAATGAAGTTTTAAAAAAAGATTTTATTTATTTGTTTTATGTATGAGTGCTCTATCTGCATGTATGCCTTTATGCCAGAAGATGGCATTAGATCCCACTATAGATGGTTGTGAGCCACCATGTGGTTCCTAGAAATTGAATTAAGGACCTCTGGAAGTGCAGCCAGTGCTCTTAACCTCTGAGCCATCACTCCAGCACTGACAAAATGAAGCTTAAAAAATATCTTGCAATCTTTTGATAACAGAAATCTTTTACCTGTGCCAGTGGTGTAGAGTTAGCAGAGCCTTAATGAGTTGGAGATTGCTATCCTGCCTTTGCACAGCAGGCAGGCATGTTTTCTTTTGACTCAAGGCCAGTCACATTTTTAAGTTGTCACTAGTCCATGAAGGGCTATTATTAAATGCTATTTCCTCATAGGAATTTAAAAACTATAAATATGTCTTGTTTTTTAAATATTGAAATGTTTTCTTTCTTCTTTTGTCTGTTTGTTTGGTTTATTTTTTGTCTCTTCAAGAAAGGATCTCTCTGGGTAACCCTGACTGTAGAACGATTTCTGTAGATAAGGCTGGCTTCAAATTCACAGGGATTAAAGGTGTGTGCCACCACCACCACCACCACCACCACTACCACGAAGAAGAATGTTTTCTAAAAACGAATAGACTTTTGTTTCTTATTAGTGTTTAGGCTATGTAATACACTATTTTAAGATCTAACAATTATGCATAATAATTTTCATGCAGGTATACAATGTGTTTTGATTGTGTTCAATTTCCTTTCCTTTCTTATATCTCTCACCTTTCCTGATTTTCCCATGTATTATTCTACTTACATTTTAAGTTTTAAGGGAAGTTTGATATTGGTATATAGAGAACTGGAGCAGATACTTTCCATATGCTCTCTCTGCTGTCTAGTCATAATTTATTTCTCCAACTTTCCAGCGTGCGTGCGTGCGTGCGTGCGTGTGTGTGTGTGTGTGTGTGTGTGTGTGTGTGTGTGTGTGTGTGTGTTGGCTTCAGGCATGGTGAGCATGTGCTGGCCTGCTGAGTTACACGCAGCCTCTCAGTGTGCTGTCTTGTATTATTGAGGCATATTAGTTATAGCTGATGGTCCAGTATTGAATTTTTTTACCCCCTGAGGTCTACACATAGCATTTGTTGGAATGTGTCTTGTCCAGTATTGTGGGTATTGATCTGCTCAGGGCCACATACCCATCATTGTAGCACTATGAAGAACAGTTTCACTTACTGTAACCCTGTGTTCTTCATATGTGGATACTCATGACCTCCAACAGCCAGTGAGTTTGGTCTCTGTTGCTTGCTTCTTCCAGGGTATCTTATGGTGTGAAGACGGTCACAGGAGCCCTTGCATCCACTCAGTACTGTGCATGTATGACTCCTCTGTGATGTTCTTGGTTGGTTGTTATTATTTTGCATATTAGTCTGTTTCATGAATGTTCCATAGTTTGTTCATCCATCTTGGTTGCTTCAAAGTTTTGCCAAGGAAGACTGCAGAAACTGTATGCATTTGTGCACAGGTGTTTTGTTTGGATTCACATTTCAACATCATCATAGTAATCACAGTATGATTGCTGCGTCACATGGTTAGTTCATGTTTAGTTTGTAGAAGACTGCTAAACTTCTCAGAGGTGACTATACTGAGTCACACAATACACCATCTCCTTACATTACACCTGCAATGGCATTTTACTGTCATCACTGGATTCTTGGATTTCAGTTATTAAGGTTTGGAATGGGTCTCTTTTCTGTTTTAACTAGTGATTCCATAATAACATGTGGTGCTGTCTTCATTCTTTAATTTGCTCTTTATCCTCTTTTATGGGATGTTTATCTAGGTCTTTTTCCCATTTTGTAATGGTAGTGTTCTTTTTATTATTTTGTTTTACAATCCAGAGTGCAAGTTGTTTTTAATTCTTTCAACAGTGTCTTTTGAAGAAAGATTTTTATTGATTTTGGTAAATTCCAACTTAGCACTTTTTTCTCTTTTTCTTTTTGCATTTTTTTCTTTGAAGAATCATGCTCTTGGTAGTATTCATGAAAAATGGTTACTGAACCCAAGGGCACCCAGATTTCCTATATAATATTATCTTTTAAAATTTTGTTGCATGTATAGGGCTCTTATAAATTTGAGTTGATTCTTTTTGTGAATGACATTAAGGTCTGTGTATTGATCTATTTTATTGTCCATAGCTATCTAGTTCTAACATTGTTGAAATTACTACCCTTTTGCTATTGAGTTATCTTTATTTTCCTTTCAGAGAGCAGTTGACTGTGTGTGGGTGATTATGGATTTCTGCCTGTATATTCTCTGGAGGAACACTGAGCCATCTCTAGCCCTGTAAAACTGGTATCTTAACTGGACTGATTCTGTGAATAAATGTGAAATATTTCTCCATATACTTATAATGGCTTTCACATTTTTCATGAGAGTCTTGTATCATAGATCTTATATATGCCTTTTAGGTTTATATCTCAGCATTTCCTTTTGGTACAAATATAATGGAATTAAGTTCCATTTGAAGGTTTTTCCTTTCCTTTTCTTTTTTTCTTATTTTAATTTTAAATAGCTTGCTTCACATGTCAATCCCAGTTCCCTCTCTCTCCCCTCCTCCCGCACCCCTCCACCATCCCCTCCAGCCTCCCACCCTATCACCACTTCCTTCCACATAGGAGATATCCAGAGTCTGTCATTTCATTCAGGGTAGGGTCCAGGCACTCCCCGAAGAGTCCAGGCTGAGAGAGCATCCCTCTTTGTGTTATGGACACATGAAGTCCATTTGTATGCCAGGGATAAACACCGATCCACTACCCAGGGCCCCATAGATTGCCCAGGCCTTCTCACTGACTCTCACACTCAGAGGGTCTGGATCAGTCCCATGCTGGCCTCCCAGTTGTCGGTCTGTTTTTGCCAGCCAAGTCTTTGCCAATTTGCTCATCGCTCCTCTCTCTGTGTCACTGGGTTCCATGATTCAGTTCAGTGTTTAACTGTGGGTGTTTGCCTCTGCTTCCATCAGTCACTGGATGAAGGTACATCAAGTTCATTATCAGGAATGGGCATTCAAGGTGGTCTCTCCACTATTGCTTAGCTTGCCAGTTGGTGTCATCCCTTTAGATCACTAGAGGTCTTACTGGTGCCAGATCTGTCTTCTAACCTATGATTCCCTCTTCTCCCTATTCTACCCCCCACTCAACCTTCCTGTTCCCCCATGACCTACTCTCTCTTCCTCTTCTCCCCTCTCTTCTTCCCAGCTCCCACTCCCCCCACCCCTTGCCGTGTTCCCAATCTGTTCAGAAGATCTTGCCTCATTCCTCTTCTCTGGGGTACCATGCATATCTCTCTTAGGTTCTTTCCTGTTTTCCAGACTCTCTGCCAGTGGACGTTTTATACTTATACGTGTGCATGCTTGCTTTTGTGTGTGTATGGGTGTGTACATGGGTATAGAGGCAAGAGGTTGATGTCTGTCTTTCTTGATTGCTCTGCACTGAGGCAGTGGCTCTCACTGAAATTGGAGCTTACTGATTCTGCTAGTTTAGCTAGCTAGCTTGCCCCTGGGAAATCTGACTCCACTTCCCAGCACTGGGATTACAGGCTGGTCTCTATGTGATGGGGTTTTATGTGGATCCTGGTGTTGGGGAAGTCCTTTGACAATAAAGCACTGCTGGCCAATAGGAATCTAGATAGGTGGGACTAGGAGTCCAGGAGGACTCTGGGAAGGAGAAACACAGGAGAGTTGAGATGTAATGCCATGGGGTAGGAAGCCCGGAAACTTCTCTGGTAAGAGTCATACTTAGATTAACAATTATGGGGTAATTACTTAAGTCAGAGCTAGCCAGTAAGAAACAAGCAAGGCCAACAGCTTCATAATTAATATAGCCTCCTGTGTGTTTATTTGGGACTGATGCGGCTCTAGAACCAGGCTGGCGGGAAGACTTCTCTCAAAGAAAAAGCTCCTCTTTACATACTGGGGATTCTAACTTCTGTTCTCACACTCGAATACTAGCAAGTACTTAATTCATTTAGTCACTTCTGCACTACCTGCTTAAAAAAGGCAATGCTTATTCTTGGACAGTTTCATCTATATATGCGTTGATCATATCTAACTCAAGCTCCTCCTTCCACTCCTTTGAGTACCGCTCCCCAACACATTTCTCTCCCACTGTCATGTTTTCTTTTTTCATTTCAGTCATTGGTCTGCCTGCTGGAATAGGATCAGATTTTGTTGGATCTCGTGCAGGTAACTGTCACTGCAGTGAGTTCATAAGACAGCATTTCACAGCATTACATCACATCTTCTGGCTCTTACATTTTGTTCTGCAGCCTCTTCCATGGTGATCTCAAGCTTGGGGTTGGGGCTCTGTGTAGATGTACTATTTGGGATAGAGCACTCAACAGCTAATTGTTATCAATATGTTCACCAGTAATGAGTCTCTGAGCTAACCACTACCCACTGCAGAAGAAATTTCTCTGGCTGAGTGTTGGAGAAACTGCGGCCAACCTACACAAGCTGGAATAGCCCTACCCCTGGTGCCCAGGCCAGCCTGTATGAGCATGTGCAGCAGGCACTTCCTCCCTGAGCCAAGCCTGCCTCTGCACCCAGAGATTGCTGATGAAGAGACACCTGACCTGAGGCACCAATGAAGAAAAGACAATGCAGCAGAGTCAGTACCTGAGCCAATAGGACCTTGGGAAGGGGTATAGAGGCAGGTCTAACTTCCTTAATAAACGAGTCTGCAGCATGCTCTGCTACTCACTGACTCCCAGTGCCTGAGTTGTTGGTGCTGGCCTTTTCACCCCCTCCCCAAGGGGTGTTCACCCACAATAGTTCAGGTTTAGAGTAGCAGAAAAAAATTGGTATAAATATTTCAAAGGCAGTTTGACCACAGTCCATTTAGTAAAGCAACAGTTGATTTCCACGAAGGGCTTTTGAACAGATTTGTGTGCCATGAATTCCTAGGTGTGCAGCAAACCTCAAATAAAACCAGAAAATTCTTGGTTGCCTCCAGTCTTCACGCCAGTATCACAGAAGTGTGCACTGTTGCTGGCTGCTGCCTCAGTGGTCACTGTTACAGCTTTCAGAGTCGACTGCTGGGGAATACCATCAATGGCTTTTCTTTCCTACCAGTCTGGTAGCACCATAAGGCAGTATGAAAGCTAGCCAGCAGAGTGGAAGTTTTCAGGTCAATTTCTTCTTGATTTCTCTATTTCCTGTGATGGAAGTATGTTATATCTTCAACGGTGGTATTTAACCATGTGGTTACGATGGGCAACCAAAGCCAGTGATAATATGTGTTGTTTTTGAGTTTCTTTAGGGCCTCCCTATCTCATAACTTGTAGCGAGGTATTTTGTTCCTAGCACTGAGATTTTCAACCAGTAGCCAGTATCTTCTAGGGGAAGCATTGTCCACCCATGCAGGTAATCTGTGTTCAAACTCCTGTAACAATTTTGTTTTTTTTTTTACCTGATTTTTAACAAAGAAGCCAAAAGTATACAATGGAAAAGAAAAAGCATCTTCAACAAACGGTGCTGGCATAACTGGATTGTGACATGTAGAAGAATGCAAATAGGTCCATATCTGTCTCTATGCACAAAACTCAAGTCCAAGTGGATCAAAGACATCAACATAAATCCAGTTACACTGAAGCTGATAGAAGAGAAATTGGGTAATAGCCTTGAACACATTGGCACAGGAGACCACTTCCTGAGCATTAACACTAGTAGCACAGACACTGAGAGCAACAATCAATAAATGGAACCTCTTGAAACTGAAAAGCTTCTGAAAGGCAAAAAACACTTTCAATAAAACAAAATGGCAGCCCACAGAATGGGAAAATATCTTCACCCCACTCTGACAGAGGACTGATCTCCAAAATATATAAAGAATGCAAAAAACTAGACATCAAAGTACTAAATAATCCCTTTGAAAATGGAGTACAGATTTAAAAAGAGAATTCTCAACAGAAGAATCTCAAATGGCTGAGATACACTGAAAGAAGTGTTCAACATCCTTAGCTATCAGGGAAATGCAAATCAAAACAACTCTGAGATACCATCTTAAACCTGTCAGAATTGCCAAGATAAAAAATGCTAATGATAGCTTATGTTGAAGAAAGATGTGGAGTAAGAGAAACGCTCCTCCATTGCTGGTGGGAGTGCAAACTTTTACAACCATTTTGGGAACCAGTATGGGTAGTTTCTCCCAAAATTGGGGATCAATCTACAAGACCCAGCAATACCACTCTTGGGCATATACCCAAAGGATGCTCAACCATGCCCCAAGGACACTTGCTCAATTATATTCATAGCAGCATTATTTATAAGAGCCAACACCTGTGAACTACCTAGATGCCCCTCAACCAAAAAGTGAATAAAAAAATGTGGTACATTTACACAATTGAGTATTACTCAGCAGAAAAAAAATGACATCATGAAATTCACAGGCAAATGAGTAGAACTAGAAAAAATCATCCTAAGTGAGGTAACCCAGTCACAGACAAACTGGGGTGTACTCATCATAAGTGGATAGAAGATGTAAAGCAAAGGATAACCAGGCCCAGAGAAGTGAGGTGGACCCTAAGAGGGACACACATATCTCCCTGGGAAGAGGAAATAGATGGGATGAACAAGGAGGGGCCAAGATCATGATGGGGAAACCCACAGAGACAGCTTATGGGAGCTCATGGACTCTGGGCCAACAGCTAGGGAGTCGGCATGGGATAGACCTAGGCCCTTTGCATTTGGGTGTTAGTCATATAGCTTGGTCTTTTGTGGGGCCCCTAGCAGTGGGACCAGGACCTGTCCCTGAAGCATGAGCTAGCTCTTTGGAACCTATTCCCTATGATGGGATACCTTGTTCAGCCTCGATGCAGGGGTGGGTGGTGAGGAGGAGCTTGGTCCTGCCTCACTTGATGTGCCAGACTTTGTTGATTCCCATGGGAGGCCTTTCCTCATCTAAGTGGAGATGGGGAAAGTGGGAGAGAGGTGGGGGAGGAGAGGAAGGAGAGGAAAGAGGGAAGACTGTGGTTCATATGTAAAATAAATTAAAAAAATGATGAAAATTTTTGATTTTTAATTAACTTAAAAACAATGAATTTGCTGGGTGGTGGTGGCTCATGCCTTAAATCACAGTACTCGGAAGAAAGAGGCAGGAATATCTGTGACTATGAGGCCAGCCTGGTCTCCAGAGCCTGTTCCAGGACAGTTAGGGCTGTTACACAGAGAAACCCTGCCTCAACAAACTCAAACCCAAACCAAACCAAACCAAACCAAAACAAAACAAACTGGTGGTTCCCATAAATGCTTCTCACTCATTCTTAGTCTCAGTTCACCATTCCTTACTTCTCGCCCATCCCTCCTGCCTTGTGGCACCCTCTCTCTCTGCGATTTTCATAGCACGCGTGCTTTACTTTCCCATCACCCTTTAATGCCATCTCCATCTCATGGACCCTTTCAGGCTTCCTGACTTCTACAGATACTCCAATTGAACACAGATTTTAGAAAGTCAAAGCTAAGATTCCCATATGAGAGAGCACATGCAGTATTTGTCTTTCTGGACCAGGCTTGATATTTTCCATTTCTGTCCCTCTCTTGAAAATTTCATTTTTCTTATAAGCGAGGAAAATACTATTGTATATGTGTACCACAATTTCATCATCTGTTTATCAGTTGATGAACATCTAGGATGGTTCAGTTTCCTAGCTATTGTGAACAGAACAGCTGCACAGACAACTGTGCACACAGATGAGCAAGTATCTCTGGAGTAGAATATGGAGTTCTTTGGGTGCATACCCAGGAGTGGTATAGCTGAATCACATGATAATAAATTTGGGGGGGGGGCAGAGAGGGTTTCTCTATGGATTTGGAGGCTGTCCTGGAACTAGCTCTTGTAGACCAGGCTGGTCTCGAACTCACAGAGATCCGCCTGCCTCTGCCTCCCTAGTGCTAGGATTAAAGGCATGTACCACCACTGCCCGGCTGATAATAAAATTTTAAAACTAAAATTGTTTTAAAGATAAAACTGCTTTTACCCCTTCGAGAAAGTTCCATACTGGTTTCTGTTAGTTTTAAATTTCAGACCCTGTTTGTTCAATAGTGGTATCAATAAAGAAATTGGTTCTTATATATCCATCTCTATTCTACACATTTGGCAAAATCTTCCAGTATTGTGTTGTGTGAGAGTGGTGGATGGTAACATCCTCGTCTCCATCTCGATCTGAGCATGGGATTGTCTATTTTTCACCGTAAGTGTGATGTGCTGTGGACTCTCTAAGGATGCACATTGTGTTTAGTGAGTTACTCTCTACTTTTAGTTCACTAAACTGATTTATGATGTGTAGGTACTGACTTTTGTCAAATGCTTGCTTCGCATCTCTTGTTAATGATCATATAATGTTAACCACCTGTTGATGTGAGAATTGCATTGATTTCTGAATGTCAAAGGTGCTCTTTTTTTTACCTGTAATAAGTCTCGTATGTTGTGGTGTACAATTCACTTGATGAATATTATTGGTTTGCATTTTGTTGAATTTTTTCATATCGATGTTCATTAAACACATGGGTTGTATGTTTCCTTGTGGCTCTGCTTCTTCCTCCAGAAGAACTGGTTCATGAGGGAGGAGGAACCAGAAGCAGGGAACAGGGTTTGGACAGTTGTGGATACGATGGACATATAGTCCTAAGGGAGATGACTTTGGTGAACCAGCAAAACTTTATTCCAGAGTATATGTTATATAGGATCGGGAAGCCTGGGAACAAACTATAATTTGCACAAAGTGTCACTGTCCTATCATAAGTCTTCCTATGTGACAGCAGGGTTCTATAGCAAAGCTCTCAGCACAAGTCTTAGTTACCATATGTGCAGCAGGGGGAAGGCTTCTAGCAGGAAACTGTGCCAAGGGTCATGCTAAAGATAAATCAGGCATCCAGGTTTAGAGGCAGTTTTCAGATAAGGTCAGTCCTCCAGGCCCAGAGACATCCCCCAGACAAGAGCAGATAGTGAGCAGGAAGTCTTCCTGGGTTTGGGTGTGGGGAGGGAGACCTCCATGTTGCTAAGGTTAGAGAAAGCTGCCAGGCTATGGAAGACTGCAACTCTGACTGACCATCAGGGCCTCTCAACATTTCCTTTTGATATGATGATAACAATGCTGACCTCATAGAATGAGTTAGGAAGTAGTCAAATACCTTTTCTTTTCAGAAGGATTGTAGAGCATCCTATTGTGTCCTTGGTACATTGTGATTTGAGAGGTTATTGATTGATTCAACTATTTCAGTAGATTCAAGTTAATTTTGTTATAAAAATTTGATTGTATCTCTCAAGGAATTACTCTTTGCTTATCTAACATCAAATATGTGAATTTAGATCCATTGCTAATGTTCTTTTGTTATATTTGTACACAGGCTTATTATTGGTACTTTCTCTTGTATTTCTGCTATTTGTGACTTCTGTTGTACTGGCATCTTGCCTTGCCAGTAAACTTGTAGTAGTGACCACACCCTTTGGGTGCAGTTTAATGTGCAGACGTGACCCTTTTATGGCAGAGGAGCTGTGGGCTTGTGCTCTCTTAGATTGCAGAGAGCATCAGAAGGGCAAAGACTGCGCCTTCTGGAGCAGGAAGGCCAGGGTGGTTACTTACCCTTATCTGTGTAAGTTCTTCCCCACTAAAACACCTATTTCTCATTTATCTTGGGTCTGGTGGACTCATTTAAGCCTCGCCTTCATTCTGTCTTTCTTCCCAAACCCTGAGATTGTTTGCCTGGCTAGAGAATCATCACTTTTCCTCTAAGAACCAGCTTTCCTTCTTGTGTTTGTGGTTTTCATTTTCACTGATAGCAATTTGAATATAATACTAATGGCTTATGTTTTGGTTTGCTGCAGATGTGTATTGCTATTGTCTCACTTGTTGTCTTTAGGCTCCTTTCTGCTGTGTGCAGTCAGTGTTAGTAGTTCCTGCCAGCACCCACTGCTCATCTGCTCATCTGTATACTACACATTTTAAGCTGTCTTTTCAGTTTAAGTTATTGCTTTTAGTTTCTTTTTAAAGCCTCTTTTATCATATAGTCGTTAAAAGGGTATCCTGAGCATATTAGATGCTAAAGTTTGGAATTTAGGAAGCTTGAAAGTCTGACACTTTTGGGCATCAACATGCTATCTGGCCCGTGGCCACCAATGATCTGCTTCATATCTCTGTGGGCTTACCCCTGGTGTGTGTGTGTGTGTGTGTGTGTGTGTTGTGCCTGCTTGCCTTCGCTTCTTTTATGTAAACATTTAGCAATTCATTTATTAATTCATGTTAATATAATAGCAGTACTTTCCCACTCTACTGTTGGGTAGTAGTCCATTTTATAGTTTCTCCATGATTTTAGCTTTTTTCTGTTATGCACAAAACTAATTCATAAGAACCTTCAAGTATTTGTGTTGGTAGCTGACTTAGGAAATAAGTGAAAGTGCTGTTATTGTTCATATGGTAAGTGATGCTTAGCTTTTTCAGTTGTCATTAAGTACCGTTTTGTAGTCCTAACATTAATATAAAATGTTCCAATCTTGCTGCTTCTATGGATTGTTTTGGGGGGCATAATTTCATTTCACTGTTTTTTAGTTCTGATCATTTATTTGTTACTATTAAAGACTTAGTTTTGACTGGACTCATACTTAAAAGTAGAAGCTCTCAGTGAGGACAGACTACATCTCTTGATAATCTCTTCCTGGCATTTTTCTTTGGTTTCCTTTATCTGCTTGGTCAAAAGTTTAGCATATTCTGCAACCTTCTCATTGGTTTTCTTAGTGCATTGGTTCTTCAGAGAAATACATTGGTATTACAGGGTACATGGAAAAAAAGGGCTCTGAACAATGGGTGCTTTGGTCCTGGGCTTCTTACTTTCTTTGTTTAAGGGCTTCCTGATAACATTTTGGCAGACATCAAATTCTTTAGTGAGATTGAAAGCTTCTGGATTCTGTTAGTTCTTTTGAGCCCCAACCACTGAAGGACATTATTATATGTCAGTCTAGGAGTATCGTTCTCTCCCTTTTCTACAATGATCAAGTAGAAAACCCTCAGATGGGCATCCACACCCATCTGTGAACAGACTTGGGTTTCCTTTCTCTCTAGTTCTTCTTGGCCAAGAATGCCCCTTACTCAACAACAGATGTATTCTGCCATGTGTTCAAGACACCTTATTTCATGGAAAAACCTTGTTTGCTGTTCCCACCACTGATTTAGACAATATAATCCTTCTAGGCTTCACCCAAAGCACCAGCAAGTCCTTCTGTGGCCAGGTGTTTCTCTTAGAAAGTATGAAGCTTGAGTTCATTATCCTCATCAATGGGTTTCTGATAGCCAGTGACCAGGAAGGAGATACATGGCTTTATCTTGAAATAACTAACCACCTAGGAGGTGTCATGCTAAAGAGCTGGTTAAAATGACATAAGAGCCACAAAATAGTGCAGTTGTTTCCCAAGCTCTTTTTTCCTCCTAGAAAAATATTTTCATGAACCATGAAACATTTGCATTTATGAAAGGTTAGAGCTTTATCTTTATAGAAATATGTACACAAATGCTAGAACTTATTTAGATTCTCTCAATTTTGCCACTGACATTGATATTATGCCCCTGGACCCAGTTGAGGACACAGGGTTGCACATAGTTGTCATTTCTCTATAGGCTCCTCCAGTCTGCGTCTATCCCCCTTTCTTCTGTGACCTTGATACTAGCCCACTGTTTTGGATAACTCCTAGTTTGGGTTTCTGTGAAGCACATATCAAAGTTGGATCGAGGTTATGCTTGGTTAGGATGGACAAATAATAATGTTGTCTCAGTGTATCATGTCAAAGTTACACAATAGTGACCTGTGTCGCCAGTCCTGACTTGGTTATGTGGTATGTATCAGAGCTCTGTTGTATACAATTATTATGTTTGGAAGTCTCTGAACACCTATTGGCTGAATGTGTTAGTTCTTCCTCTGTATTGTTTTTGTTTTCTTTGTCCACATGTCTGTCTGCCACACCAGCACACAATATATGGTCTTTCCGGACTTGTACAGTGAGTTTCAAAAATCAAGTTGTGTAGAATCTCCAACTTTGTTCCTGGTGTGCAAATTTTTTTGTTTTTTTTTTTAATACACTTTACATCTCTATGCATCTTAAAATGTATTTGTCAGTTTCTGCAGAGGTCTTGCTGGGACTCAGGCTCTCATGCTTGCTTGCCCAGCTAGCATTCTTACCCATCGAGTCACCTCTCCAGTCTTATTTTTAACTTTTGGATGGTATTGCTGTGTAGTGTAAGCTAGACTTGCAGTCATCCTGGTCAGATTAAGTATAGCCTTGAAGTCTCCATCATTCCAGTGTTGGCTTCCCAAGTGTTGCAATTACAGGGGTGTGCCATCACATCTGGCTTATTAATCCAAGGGGTTTAAGGCATGATGTGCCAGGAAATATGGATAAAACACTATAATAAAACAAAATGCTGTTTCATTCATCATTTAGGAAGTTACATGGGATATAAAGGTTTTCTGCCCACTGGTAGAGATGACCAAGTGAACAGGTTTTTGGTTTTTTTTGTTTGTTTTATCATAACACAATGGCATTTCAAAATTGTGTTTAGGCACCTTTTAAACATCCGAAATAGTGTATTTTCTTGGAAAAGTGGCATTTTAAATATATGGGTTTTCAGTGCTAGATATTGAACTCAAGGCCTCATCCATGCTAAGCTGCCATTGAAATGTATTCCCAGCTCTCATGTTTATTTTCTTAGACTTGATCCACTACTACGATGCTGGAGTGTGCTAGGTCTCTGTGATCAACTTAACCTGACCTCTACTTCATATGAGTTCTTGATGGTCCATACTTTTTCCCAATATCTTTTTTATTTTTTATTAAGCTATGTACTCTCCTTCACTCCTTCCCTCTCCCCTTCCACCTCCCCCTGCCCTCCATGCTCCCAATTTACTCAGGAGATCTTGTCTTTTCCCCTTTCCTAGGCAGATCCATGTATGTCTCTCTTGGTGTCCTCTGTTACCTAGGCTCTCTGGGGTTGTGGCCTGTAGACTGGCTGTCCATTGCTTTACCCCCTCCCCGTCTCTTTTGTTTGAATATGACAGTGGAGTTGCCAAAGGAAGCTTGTGTCCAGATGAAGCACTAAGAACTGATGAAGAGCTGGGAACTCCTGGCTGACCCTGCAGCTGTTCTGCAGTCCCTTCCTTGGCGGTATTTGAAATCCTCATATCTTGATTTTTCTATTTCTTTGGGCATCACCCATCCTCTAGGTTCTAGACACAGAATAGGCTAACAGTTCAGTTTCACTCTGTTGTTATTTCAGTGTGTGTTTCTTTGAAGGAATGAGGGGATTGATATGAGATTGTTCATTCGTCATTAAGACCCAGTGAATCAGGAACAAACAGTAGAACTGAAAAGAGAATATAGGACTAGGAATAGGGTCTAGTTCTAGGGGAGTTTGGATCCTTAATCTATGAGAGTTTGTGATGGGGAATGTCCTTCTGTGTATAGGTTTCTCTGACTGGTTGATGAATAAAACACTGTTTGGCCAATAGCCAGGCAGGAAGAGAGGCAAGGGTAGCAAACCAGAAGAAGGCTGGGGAGAAGTCAGAGCGGGACTTCTGGGAGACACCCTGTAGAGATTGGGAAGATAGGATGCGCCAGGAGTTCTCTGGTAAGATAAGGCCATGTAGAAATACATAGATTAATAGTTATGGGTTAATAATTAAGAGAGAGCTAGCCGGTAAAAAGCCCTAGCCATGGCTAAAAGTTTTATAATTAATATAGCATCCATGTGTTTATTTGGGGTTGAAGGGTGGTGGGACCTTGTGGGAAAGAAACTTTCATCAACATGTTTGAGAAGCTTTGTGGAACCAGTTGTGGGAGCAATAAATTGGGGACACCTTTATCTGTCCTGAGTGAGGGTTACCTCACCTGTGGGTTGAGCTTCGTGAGTGCCAAGTTACTTCTTATGGTGTTAGAAAAGTCCTGGCGTTAGAAGATAGAAGTGTTCTGAGTCCCTGAGGTTCTGTACGATTACATCTGGGTCTGCAGCTCAGGCTGCTAATGAAGCCAGAATGAGGGAAGAGGTCTAGAGGATCTGTAACAGTGCCTTATGCTTGCACCGTTTTTACTGCTTGTCCTGACACAGCTCGAGTTCTAACGTGCAGCAGCAGCCGAACATTGCTGGGTCTCCTGTGTAGTCAGTGACAGGGTAGACGACAGTGATACAGGAGACAGTGACTGCCATTTTCAGAGGAAGCAACTGGGACATTGTCTTTTATTTCAGTTCATGGTCTTTCATATGTGCTATCTTGTTCAGGCTTGTTGGCACCCTAGTGGATTTGACTGTTAGTTTTTACTTGATAAGGACTCTGTGGAGAAACAAAGCAAACCCACCTTAGTTATAGAATGTTTAAATTTCAAGCTTTGGATTTGAAGAATTTTTATTCCACAAAACTTAAAAAAAATCACCCAAGCCTTGGTATTTGTATTTATTATTCAGCCTTTGTGCAGTAATTATAAGAGGTATTCAAGCTTCTATGTGTTTTTTATACTAATTTTTATTTAAATTAAAAACAATCTTATTTTGCATACTAATCCCAGGTCACTCTCCCGCCTGTCTCCCCATTCCCCACTACCAATCCCCCATCCCTCCCTATCCATTCCCCAGGGAGAGTGAAGCCTTCCATAGGGGATCATCAAAGTCTGTCACATCATTTGGGGCAGGGCCTAGGCCCTCCCCTATGTGTTTAGGCTGAGAGAGTATCCCTCTATGGGGAGTGGGCTCCCAAAGTCCATTCTTGCACTAGGGATAAATACTGTTCCACTGCCAGAGGTCCCATAGACTGCTCAAGCCCCTAAGTGACACCCACGTTCAGGGGGCCTGTTTTCATCCTATGCTGGTTCCCTCGTTGTCAGATTGAGGTTCCAAGCTTCTAAGCAGAAAGCTCTTCCTTTCACTTAGTTTTTGATACGAAGGGTGCTTTGTGTGCTCCTCTCTAAACCACTAGAGGTCAGTGTTGTGTTGACAAACACAGTCACCTTTGGGTTTTGAGTCTTAGGTTTTGAACTCTGCAAGGTATGTAGGTAGGTCCTGTCTTGGGAGCTGGGGCTTGCATTCCATAACAAGCCTTTAATTAATGGTGTGCATAGGATGCGGCATAGGCACTCAGACAGTTGATAGTGTTAATAGTGACTTCTTAGGTTCACCGTTCACTTCAGGCGACATTCATGGCTATGCTCACAACCCCCTACTGATGTCTAGTAGGTTTTTCTTTAATTTTAGGGGCCAGATAGCTTTCTCACACATATTCCATTTGCCACCTGCTGCATTCCTGTAGTAAACATTGTATCTTAATCTACCCTGTGTGTGTTAGCTGTCTGGACTGGGGATTCCTGCAGTGGCAAAGCATTTCTTTTCCAGGTGAGAAGTTTTGTTTAGTATTTTCAAGCCATTTCCCCCTGAATATCCAGCAGACTTGTGGTGCTCAATTTAGTAGTTCGTCATTTAGTCTATACTTTACATGGTCCCGATTGCTAGAGGTGGCTCCACTGTATGGCTTTCAAGGCCAGAATACTCTGAGTTGTTCTTGTTTCTCTTTCTCCCATGTTGAACAAGCAACTCAACAAGTCAATTTTCTCCTGTGTGCACCGCTACCACACTTCAGTCCATCATCGTTGTTTGGGGTATTAGAGTGATCTATGTTGCTTTTCCTGCTCCCCCCTCCCAGTAGATCCCTTCTGTACCTAGACCATTTGTCTGAATTGTAAAGCTGACCTTGTAATTCTCTGTGCGCACTCCATTGTTTCTCCTTTGCTTTCTTAGCATTGAAGTTGATTCACTCTGCATCCGAATAGACATTTGAAACATATTTGAGTGAAAGCAGTAATGCAGAAAGTACCATTTTAACCATATATAAGAGGTACTGCTTCCTTTTCTTCTCTTCCCTCCCTTCTTCCCCTCCTCCCCCTATCTTCTTCTTCTCCCTCTTTCATCTATATTTTTTGTTTTATTTCGCTTTTAGAGACAGGGTTTCTCTGTGTAGCTTTGGACCCTGTCCTGGAACTCCCTCTGACCAGGCTGGCCTCGAACTCACAGAGATCTGCCGGCCTCTACCTCTCAAGTGCTGGGATTACAGGCATGCACCCATGGATTTCATTTATATATATTTTAAAAGAGGGGGTCTTATGTATCCTAGCCTAGCCTTGAACTTACTGTGGCCCCCCCCCATATTCATCTTCCAAGTGCTGGGATTACAGGTGTGTACCACCACGTCTGGTTACAGAAAGCTTTCTATAGGAAAAGCTTGACTGGGTTTTAGAGAAAACACTGGATTCAGTCACATCATCAGGCAGGAATGTGAATGTAAAAGTGGAAATGTCCGTAGTGTTTGAGGATGTGGTCTGATCCAAGTGGGAGAGGCTACTGATACACTACATGGAGTGTCAGTAATTAGTGTCGGACCTTGGACTTGTACTCCTTTACTCATCACTCCGTGCCTTCATACAGAGTGACCAGGAGCATTGGTTGGGGTGGTGGTGGAGGTGACGCGGTCCACTATGTCGGAATTGAAGTGATATAAAAAAAATACAATATAGGAAGTTGGAGCTGTGCTGCTGGGTCCCAGAGCAGCGAGGGAGAGCGGGCGCTAAGGAATTCTCAAGGAAGAACGGACATGAGGTGACCATGGAGACGAAACTCACTGAAAGAATGAAGAGGAAGAAAGTGGCGTCACGCTGGTCACACTGGCGCAAAGGCCTTGCTGCTGCTGTGAGCATTGTGCTCCTTTCCTTGCCGCTCGGGCTAATGCTCCAAAATCAGTTAGCTGGTGCTGCACAGCAGCTCTCAGTGTTCTTGGCACTGCTGCTTAGCCTGTTAGGAAAGAACCCTGACGGGCTCTGAGAGGAGTTTTTTGCAATCTCGAATGCCACGTTTTCATGATGACCTGTGTTGTATTCATTTAAACGTGTGTTTTTGTCTTCATCACCATCTTCTAGTCTCACATATTTTGAAGGATGGTGTTATGAATGGGCGTCTGTAACTGTAATATCTGAGTATCTATGTGATTGCTTCACATAGATGATTCTGTGTTTTTACCTGCACCAATTTCTGCATGGCAGATAGTCTGCGGTGGACCCTTTACAGATGCAGAGAAACTGTGCTTGCTCAGACCCCAAACATTGGGGCTGGGGATCTTTAGATGCAACACAAAACTCTGACTTCTGGTCAAGGGCTCGCTACCTCAGCATGGGGACTGCCCTTGACTGCCTTGTGTTCCTTTAAGCCAATGGGAAAATGGCACGTCAGCAACAGGAACAGCAGCACCCACAACAAAGCTTTTCTTTTTCCTCAACTAATCTCCACTTTATTCTTCGAGGCACAGTCTCCCACTTGAGCCCAGAATTCATGGCTATGTTTAGTCTTGCTCAGGACCCCATCACTGCAATTACATGTGGCCCGCCCTTCCCACCCTGCATTTACAGGGGAGCTGAACTCCAATCCTTCCACTTACACAGAAAGCACTCAACTACTAAATCATCCCTCCCAGCCCAGGATCTAAACACAAAACTCTTTAAAAGTATAGAAAATCTGAAGTTACTTCCTTAGGTGCATTTTCAGTCTGTATGGTCTCAGGTTTAATGTCAGTATGTAGTGTGACTCCTCTGGATTGCTTCTGCTAACCTGCAGTATCTGATTGATTGTGAAAGAACACTAATTTGCCTGGGGTTTGTTGTGAAGACATACTTCTGGACAGCTTTGGCTTTGGTACTCTGAAAGGAAGGAGAGAAAGAAGGGGAAAACAGTCACTGTGCAATTGAAGAACTGCTGTTTGGGATAGGAGAGCCCTGGAGTTCTCCATTACCTTTGCATCCTGAGTCCTTGGTGTGGGTGTGGTCAGCAGTCAGTACAGCGCAGGATGCTGTCTCACTGACAGGTGTAGAAAGATTGCTGAACTTAACTTGGGATGGTGAATTCTTGTATTTTGTTTTGACCTGACTTGTTGGTGAGTGCCTGCTGTAGCTCAGTTTGTTGGTGAAGCTATGAATTTGATGTCAGTGAACCCAAATGTCAATGAAAAATGAAAAATCCTGGGGAAAATCCTAGGAGAGTGGGCTGTGCCAAAAATGCATCCAAAAAAAAAATCCCGGCAGAAAATATGAACACAAAAGCTGAAAGCAAAATCTTGGCAAAAAGTTCAGTACAAAGCGGGGTTGAAAATCCTGGTAAAATGCTTGATGTAAAGACTGCTCTAAACATTTAAGTCAAAAATCCAAGCCACCTGAAAAAATCCGGGTAAACACCCAGGGTAAACAACATGGGTGGAAATGATGAACAAAATGTGGAAGAAAAAAAATTCCAGGTGAAAAATATAGGCACAAAAGTTGTGGTCAAATTCTAGGTGAAAAGCCCAGCACAAAAACAAGTCAAAAGACCAGGTGAACATGCTTTCCAAATAGGTCATTCTGCAATCCAGGAGGAGGATTCAGGGAACAACTATGGGCATCAAAACCGGGATCAAAGTCTAGGAGACAAGAACGGCACAAAGGCCTGCTGGAAAACACCGGTGAAAATGCCAGGCAAAAAGACTGAGACAAAAATCCAGTTCAGGTGAACAAAAGGGGAAGAAAACACCAGAGCAAAGTATACTCAAAAGGTTCAGAAGAAAGGGTGAAAAGTCATAAAACTACCAGATTAAAGCGGTGGGCAAAAAGGTTAGGCCACATATTTAGTTGAAAAAGTGAATGGGAAATACAAGCCCAAAATCCATGAGGAAATCTAGGCCAAAGTCCTACACAGGGCCTGGTGAAATATCCTGGTGACAATGCTAGGAGAAAAGCTTGGGCGAAAATCCAGGTCAAAAATCCCAGTGACCAACAGCCTGGAAAGTTTTCCTCATACTCCTCTGAAGTCGCTTCCCCTAGATGAGCAGAAGATTGATTCCTATGTAAAGAGGGTTTTGAGAAAACGGAGTGAAAATTGTAGTCCTTTTACCGTGGTAACTTCTTGCTAAAGCAATTCACCTCAGGGAAAATAACAGCAAGAAAAGTGGTGATTTAGTACAAGAAGGCAGAGCACACGAGTTGATTATTGTAGTGATGTACTCTGTTTGGGTTAGAGTTAAGATTGTTAAAGTAAGAAAGGAGTGGCAGGATACAAGATCAACTCAAGAAAATCAGTAGCTCTACTATACACAGACGATAAAAGGGCTGAGAAAGAAATCAGAGAAACATCACCTTTTACAATTGCCAAAACAACATAAAATACCTTGGGGTAACGCTAACTAAACAAGTGAAAGACCTGTATCACAAGAACATTGAGTCTTTAAAGAAAGAAATTAAAGAAGATACCAGAAAATGGAAAGATCTCCCATTCTCTTGGATAGGTAGGATCAATGTAGTAAAAATGGCAATCCTGCCAAAAGCAATCTACAGAATCAATGCAATCCCCACCAAAATCCCAACACAATTCTTAACAGACCTTGAAAGAACAATAATAAACTTTATATGGAAAAACAAAAGACCCAGGATAGCCAAGACAACCCTGCTCAACAAAGCAACACCTGGAGGCATCACCGTCCCTGACTTCAAGCTCTATTATAGAGCTATAGTCCTGAAAACAGCTTGGTATTGGCACAAAATAGACAGGTAGACCAATGGGATCGAATTGAACACCCCAGTATTAACCCATACTGATATGAACACCTGATCTTTGACAAAGAAGATAAAATTATACAATGCAAAACAGAAAGCATCTTCAACAAATGGTGCTGGCATAACTGGATGTTGGCATGTAGAAGACTCCAAATAGATCCATGTCTATCATCATGCACAAAACCTAAATCCAAATGGATCAAAGGTCTCAACATAAATCCAGCCACACTGAACCTCTTAGAAGAGAAAGCGGAACGAACTGGTACAGGAGACAGCTTCCTGAACATAATCCCAGTAGCACAGACGCTGAGGTTGACAATTAATACATGTGACCTGGTCACATGTAAGCTAAGAAGCTTCTGTAAGGCAAAGGACACAGTCAACAAGACAAAAAGGCAGCCCACAGAATGGGAAAAGATATTCACTAACCCCACATCTTACAGAGTACTGATCTTCAAAATTTGCAAAGAACTCAAGAAACAAGTCTCCAAACATTGAAGGATCCAATTAAAAAGCAGACTACAGAAGTAACTAGAGAATTCTCAATAGAGGAGTCTAAAATGACTGAGAGGCACTTAAGAAAGTGCTCAACATCCCTAACTATCAGGGAAATGCAAATCAAAACAACCTGAAATACCATGTTACTCCTGTCAGAATGGCTAAAAATAAAAAACACCAGTGACAGTTTATGCTGGAGAGGATGTGGAGAAAGGGGAACACTCCTCCACTACTGGTGGGAGTGTCAACTCGTACAGCCACTTTGGAAAGCAGTATGGAGATTCCTCAGGAAAATGGGAATCAGTCTACCACAAGACCCAGCAATTCTACTCTTAGGCATATACCCAAAAGATGCACGTTCATACAACAAGGATGTCTATTCCACTGTATTCATAACAGAATTATTTGTAATAACCAGAACCTGGAATCAACCTAGATGCTCCTCAACGGAATAGTGGATAGAGAAAATGTGGTACATTTACACAATGGAATACTATTCAGAGGAAAATAACAATGAAATCTTGAAATTTGCAGGCAAATGGACGGCACTAGAAGACACCATCCTGAGTGAGGTAACCCAGTCACAGAAAGACAAACATTGTATGTACTCATTCATATATGGATTTTAGACATGGATCAGGGGAGTGCCAACCTACAATCCCACAGCCAGAGAGTTAGGGAAACAGGTAGGACCCTAAGAGAAATATGCATGGTACCCCAGAGAAGGGAATGAGGCAAGATCTCCTGAGCAGATTGGGAGCATCAGAGGAGGGGAGAGAGAGGGAGAAAGAGAGGGGGAGAATAAATGGGGAGAGGAGGACATGGGAAACAGGAAGGTTGAGTTGGGGGAGGGGGGTGGAGAATAGAGGAGAGCAGGATGAGAGAAACCATAATAGGGGGAGGCATTATAGATCTGAGGAGAGATCTGGCACTAGTGAGATTTCCAGAGATCTACAAGGATGACACCAACTGGCAAACTAAGCAATAGTGGAGATACCACCTTAAGTGCCCCTACCTAATAATGAGTTCTACTACTTCCTTATATGCCATCCTAGAGCCTTCATCCAGTAGCTGATGGAAGCAGAGGCAGACACCTACAGCTAAACACTGAACTGAACTCCAGGAACCCAGTGACAGAGAGGGAGGATTGATGAGCAAAGGGGTCAAGATTAGGCTTGTTTAACCCACAGAAACAGCTGACCTGAACAAGGGGGGAGGTCTTGGACCCTAGAATGATGGCTGGGAGTCCAGCATAGGACTGATCCAGACCCCCTGAATGTGGGTGTCAGTGAAGAGGCCTAGGCAATCTATGGGGCCTTGGGTAGTATTTATCCCTGGCGTACAAATGGACTTTGGGTGCCCATCCCATAATGAGGGATGCTCTCTCAGCCTGGACTCTTGTGGGAGGGCCTAGGCCCTGCCCTGAATGAAATGACAGACTCTGGATATCCCCCATGGAGGGCCTCACTCTTCCTGGGGAACGGAGTGAGGATTGGGTGGGGGGCTGGGGGGAAGGAGGGGGAGGGAGAAGGAGCTGGGATTGACATGTGAAGCAAGCTTGTTTCTAATTTAAATAAAAAATAAGAAAGAAATGTGGAAGCTGTATATGAGTGTCAATAACATTAGTAGGACACAGTGCCACCTTTAGAAAACACGAACCAGTGACTAAAATGTGGCATATTTGCAAAAACCAATGTACTTTTACTATAGAGCAAACTCAACTTGATCTCACATTTCTGAATGAGTGTTTAAAAACAGAGTGAAGTTGGTCATGCTTGAAGAAGAGCAAGAAGTCTCTCATACAAGGCACCTGACAGAGAAGTACTGTAAGGGAAATGGGGGCTATTTCCAAGACAGCACAACACATATGTTATTCTGCATAAGGACATAGGTTTAGGGTTAGTGTTAAGGGTAGTGCTAGAACAAGAAGGAATCTGTTAGAACCTTAAAAGGATCTGTAACTTTAGCAGCACACAGAGTCATCTTTGAAAACAAAGGCTTAAGTGACTAAAACATTGCATAGTGGTACATTTACCAAAAGAAATGTATTTCTGGGCTGGAGAGATGGCTCAGAGATTAACAGCACTGACTGCTCTTCTGGAGGTCCTGAGTTCAATTCCTGGCAACCACATGGTGGCTCACAACCACCTTGAATGATATCTGGTGCCCTCCGCTGGCATGCAGGCAGAAGACTGTATACACAATAAATAAAATATTAAAAAAGAAATGTATTTCTGTCATAGGAAATATAAAATGCTGTTTACAAAAATAAATTTGAAAAGGTGTTCCATACATCACTGAGCTTGCGTGCATCAGACATTACATTCCTAAGTAAAGTGGATTTTTAGAAAACAGAGTTAAAACAGTAGTGTTTTACAGCCATAGAAATACATAAAAGAAGTGCAGGGGAGGGAAAATCACAAGGGAAGTGGTGATTTGGTATAAGAAGCAGGGCACACGACTTGATTGTAGTAGCACTACACAAGGCCATTTGGGTTAGAGTTATGATTAACATTATAACAAGAAAGGAATGGGAGAGCAGACTGTTAGTATCTGTTATGTTAGTAGCACAGGATACCATCTCTAGAAAACACGTGTCCATATGACTAAACCATGGAACAATGCCATATTGGTTAAAAACCAATGATCTTTTAGCAAAAACTAAATCCTGATTACAACAGTGTGTTTACTCTTCCATGTCTGAAGTTGCTTGTAACAGGAGACAGAGCATTCATAGCTAGGGAAAGTGAGTTTTTTAAAAGGCAGATTGGAAACACGAATACTTTTATAATAGCAGGAAGTCTGCCCTAACACTGCACCTAACACAGAAGTACATAACGGAATGATGATTATTCATAAGAAATCAGAGCATGACTAATAGTAACATTGATTCATTGTATAACAACATTAGGGTTAGGGAGAGTACGAATATCTGTAACTTTAGCGACACTGTGACCTCTTTGGAAACCACAGGTACAAAGGACTAAATCATCACATCAGATTTATGAGACAAGAACCTATCATGGTCACATCTTTTTATTTCTAACAACATACTGTGATGATATTGACACTCCACCACCCTTTCTAATCACTTTCCCTGTTAACCCCTTGTTCTTCCCAATTAGTGTCTCTTCCATGTTCATGTCCCTTTTCTATGTATACAGGTCTTGTGCAGGTGACCACGGCTGCCTTGAATTCATGATCCCAACAGCCGTGTCATACCCAGAAGACCATATTTCACAATACTCCACCCCATGCTCCAGATCTTGGCTCTTGCATACTTTCCGTCCCCTTGAACTTGGAAAAGGTGGTGTAAATAGACAGTTTAGGGCTTAGCAGTCAACACTTGTTTATTATCTACAAAGACCCTTTATGTGTTTCCATGTTACCATCACTCACTCAGAATGGAGCTTCCCTAAGCAAGACTGAAATCAGCACAGGTATAAACGTAAGTATCAGAAGGCAGCTTCTCTCTAAGTACATTTAGCAAAGCATCAGTGGTAAATTCCCCGCTCCCAGGCCTGTGACTCCCCAACCATAGGATTACAGTACCAGCCAGAAAGCCGTCATTTACAGCCACACCTCCAACAGTTGTGCCATTATTACAGCAGTGGGCACACCTTGCCTTCCAGGTCAGTATTATACCACACACAGTCTGCAACTGAACAAGATCATTGGTGACTTAGTACCTAAAATGCAAAAAGCTAAATAAAATATTAAAACTAAAGAATGTATGAAAAGTAATGGTCTAAGCATCTCAGACACAGTTCTCAAAAATGAAGTAAAAAGGACTAATAAACATTTAAAAATTATTCAAATAATCAACTATTATGTAAATGCAAATTAAAAATGCTTTGAGACTACATCCACACCAGTCAGATTGACTATTATCAAGGCAACAAATAACAGCAAATACTGAAAATTGCAGAGAAAGGGAAGCACACTTAGTATTGGTGGGTGTGTAAACTTGTATAACCACTATGGAAATCTATGTGGCTGTTTCTCAAAAAGCAAAAATGACTACATGACTGATTTATCTGTAAAAGTCTCAGTATTGTATGACAGAGATACCTGTTGTGGCCCTACTCACGATAATAAGAGAGTCAGCCTAGATGTCCACCAGCTAACAGTCTGATAATGGAAATGTGAACATTGAAGAGGGACCAGTTGGAATGAACAAGGGGCAACAGGGAACATGGAGAGAAATGAGAGAGGGTAGTGGAGTGTGAGTATCATCACAATACATCAAATACATGGATGCAATTGTTAAAAATAATAAGAGATGATGATGGAAGAGAGGTGAAACTATTATTCATTGTCCTCTTCCAGTTAGCTGTAGGGAATTTCAGCACGAAGTCAAGGAAATTTAAATCAAATTTATAAGTTTAATTTTTAAATAATCATAAACATTCTATTCTGAGTTAAGGGAGTTGGTAAAACTAAATGACAATGGAAATCGTATTCCCTGAGAGGGCCATGGAGAGCACTTCTAATGGACAGTTTGAAGTCTTGCTGGGATATAAAATTTGATTCTGATTGATAACTTCTGAGTCCTTGCTCAATGTTTAGGTTACATTTGTGAAGTTTTTCGATCAATTTCCTACTATATATTGCAATGCTTGTTTTAGACAAGCCTTAGTGAGGTACAATTCATGTGTATTGTAATCCCCACTTACATTGTACCTTCAGGTGGATTTAGTATTTCAATGTTCTTGTTCAGCTGTACAAATGTCCTGTAGTCTGTTTTCTGGCCAATGTTTAATAACTATTCATTCCCTATTTCTTATCTTTTTGGCATTTCTGGACAGAATATACATATATATATATATATATATATATATATTGCTATCCTTTTCACTGCAGGATGTTTGGCACATACCTGACCTCATGACACCAGCCATACACTGGCTATGAAAACAAAGAATATCCTGACATGTCACTAGAAGTCCTCAAAGTATGAAATCATCCCTTGTGGGGAAACCACTGAGAAGGATGAATTTCCAACTCCACCTCTGTCCCTCCTCCTGTTCTTGTTTTATATCTGCAGTGTGTATTTGATCATACACAACATATGTATTGGACTGTGTTCAGCACATAACGTGGCTGGCTTCTTTGGAACTGGAGCTCTCCTGGAATCACTCTTGGACAGATTTAAACCATCCCAGAAAGCAGGCTGGTCCTTTGCCCTCATAAGCTGTGAGGGCAGCAACTCCTGGCTGCTGGCCCCTGCCTCTACAGTATCTATAAGCAGGGAGATGTACTGCTGTTTTCCAAACAAGAATCAGATACCCATCTGCCAGATCTCTGTAACAGGAAATCATCTGTTCTCTAGTGACTGGCCGGCCAACTCTTTTGAGTCCCACTGAGTTTCAGTTTGAGTCTCTTCAAAGGTCCCCTCATTACACAGCCTTACCTTCATCTCCACTCTTGGTCTTCTGTACTGTGAGTGAGAATTCATGAAAATAAGCTGTGTTTGCAAAGATCGATGGACTAAGACTGTAGTGACTGAAAAGGTTGAGACATTGCATCACTAGAGCTCATTATCTTATTTTGTGCTAACTTTAGCACCCTGGATAGAGATTCCCTGCCCACCTCCATGTCAGGGCTAACATCCCGGGACTAATAGGTAAAGACCTTTGGAAATCTATTAATTTAGCAAACCCCTAGCTTGCACCAGCCCCCAGGAGAAGACTGTCGTCAGATAGCATTGGAGACTATAGAAAAACTTTCCCTCTGCCACGGACCACCCCAGCCGGGTATGGGTGTCCCTGGGATGAGGGTTCTCGAAGACTAGGTGGGTAAGGATTCGGCGGTGACAAACAGAAACAAACACAGAGGCAGTTTGAATCTGAGTGTATTTTGCAGCTTTCTAGCAAGGCTTTTTATCCAGAATAAAGCATATCTTCTCAGAGTTTGTGTTCAGTGAAGCAGACAAATGACATCATCATTACTTGGCATTGTAACACACAACTTTTCCAAGACTAGTAAAATGATAAATCAAAAAAAATCATTCAAGGATAACTGTAGCTAACCACCTATTTCTAAGATCAGGTTAATATATTTTTATGGTTAGTTATTGTTTGACATCTGTTACCTAGTCACAATTGTTTGACTTTGTTGCCTAGTTCTTGTGAGTCTTTGAAATAGAGCAATTTTAACTTTTTTTCTTATCAAAAAGCTTTCTTTACCAAACATTAAAACCATTCTTGATCACACATGTACAGCCGTATGAAATTTTATTGTTGGGAAAGTTTTTATTAATATTATTACTATTTACTTATATAAATGACATGAATGAGTCAAAAAGCACTGGTTTTCCCAGAGATGAGGTCATGGTCAGTGACCATGACTCAGGGGACGGTTTCTCATTTATTTATTTTGTTTAAAATGTCAGCATAGGCTTTCAGGAGCATTTTGTTAATATCAGAAAAGAATAGAAGACCAGAGATCCCCATGAAAACTACGGCTCAATATTTTTCTCCAGCCTAGAGTTCCACAACCATTTCCTGGAGACCTCCTTCTTTTGAAGTTATCACCTCAGTCTGTGGAACTTGTCACACACAATGTACTGGATTTGGTGTGGCACCCTCAACTTGCTGTCACCACCTCCCTCGTGTATCCACCAGTGTATTCTACACATGCCTTGATTTCTGTTTTTCTGTGTTTTGTAAAACTGCTTTCACGTTGGAACATGGAATTTGTAGTAAACTAAGTCTTTTTTCCTGGGCCATGGTCACCCCAAATGGCTCCAGAAGAAACTGTCTCTTATTCCCTTTAATATAAGAGCTAAGATTCTTTGTTTTTTATTTTTGGCATTGACAATACCACATTCAGCAGTGAGTTATCAGAAAATCACTTTAATATCCCTAAGAATATTTTCATAGAGTGCCCTCTGGTAATGATATTTAAACACCTCTGGGTTGGCATTTTATCTTCCTGTGGGTCCTGATCAGGTTATTTTCCTCTGACAGTTAAAGAATTAAAAGGCAGGAAATAATCTCAAATGCAGCAGTACTGGTTACGGACGAGGGTCTCTTTTGTTTTACAGGTTGAGGAGGGTCAAACCAAAGGAAAGCATTTTACTACTGAGCTACACCACAGCCCCTGGGAATTTTTGAGGCAGCGGTGTCCATCCTTGTAGCCCAAGTTGCTCCTTAGCCACTGAGCAGGCAAAACACACCTCCAATTTCTGCTCCTCCTGCCTCTACTTGCCAAATGCCTGGACAACAGGCACATATTACCACACTAGCCCAGAAGAGTGCTTTTTAAACTACATGCTCACCAATGGGTTTAACCTCTCCTCCCGTCCCAGCAACAGCCCTCAGGCATACTGGAGATTCTTTCTGGGATCCCATGGGTACTTTGTGGGTACTCCTTGTTCTTTTGACAAATCCAGTATCCTCTAAAGGACTTCTATGGTTCCTGAAATGACCTAGGGGCCTTCCTCCACAGATTTTGTGTCTGATGACCCCTTTGTATTATTGTCCCAGGTGTAGAAGTATTAGGTGCTCTCTGAAGCTAATACTGAATTGTGCTCCCTCCCCCTTCTCCCCCCCCCCCCCAAAAAAAGACCAAGCAAGGATCACATTGATCACCATGCAGCAATGACTGGAATCAAACATGCACATAGTAACTTGAAACTGTGATCACGTGATTTTTTTTTCAGTTTAGAAAAATATCAGTTGTTTAGACAATAATTTGCATTCTTGGATTTTCCTAAGTTCTAAGTTTTTAGTGTAAGTGTTCATAGATAAAATGAACTTTGTACCCAAACTTGACTACATGATATTCTATTTACATATTTTTTTCAAAAATAACATGGGAAATTGATGAGATGTCTGTTAGCTTAAATACTTTAAAATTTGTTTAAATTTAAAATGACTGTTAAGAATTATGTCTCACAATAAACTGCTAGACACCAACATTTGTGACCCTGTGTCCTAATCCAGTGTCTGACACCTTACAAGGGTGTTCACCATGTTTGGAAATAAAACAGTTGAATCAAAGAGTACCATAACTGTGGCAGATCTCCAGCTGCATAGTGAAAAGCTGATCATATCACTGCAATTCCCATGTCTCTAGATTTCTTTGTATGGAAATCCAAATTGTACCACTTATTACTTAAACTTTTAAATCCTGGAAAAGCTCCTCCCAGCCTAAAACAATTCCCTGAGGTGGCAGCTGCTTGTATCACTTCCCTTGGTAATCAAGGCAGATCTCAGTTAATGCAGTAGCTGCTGTAGCCACATAGCTACCATGGGCCTGATTGTTGAACTTGAAAGTCCCCTGCAGAGATATTCCTCTCTGGGCTTTCTCCACAGCCACAGTCCTATACTGCTCACGATGACACAGCTCCAGAGGAAGATGCCTCTCATCATACCTGTCAGGGAGTCCCCATGGGGACTTCAAGATTTAATTGACCTTCAGATATTTAGTGAGCAGACTAATTAACTTCCTTGAATGCAGACCTTTCTATCAGATCTGATCACCTCCCCTGGGTAAGTCTCTGGGTTGAATTGCATGTCCTTCTCATCAGAGTACTTGAATTTACGTCTCCAAACAATCTAGATCCACCCTGCTAACTTAACTGTGAAAATCCTGGTTTCCTAATGCCTTTGTCAGCAATCTGTAGATACCTCTCTGATGTACAGCAAATATTATACCATTACATTTTTTGTTATAGTTTATGCAAGTCTCTTAAAGGCAAAGGACTATACAATGGCATGATATGTCCCTTTGAAATATTTAAAAGGATCACAGACCAGTTTTTATGTGGTCTAAACTTACATAAGTGCTATTTCAAAGGATTATTTGAACTTGGCTAAGAGGACGGAAGTTAATTTTCACAACTGGAAGTCTCTAGAACTAACTGAAAGGGCAAGGCTGAATAATCACATGCCAGGGTTGGTCTTTGGATATTTACAACACTAGGAAGTGTATGAAAGGCCACTGCTAAATCAACAGACAGTGGCTATCACATTGGTCCCCCAAACTGTGTGCACACACTTTTGCTATTTCTGAGACATGGCAGTAAATAATTTTCGTTAGGGGTAAAAATTATGCTATTTTACTGTTTGTTTGCCTTTTAGACGGGTTCTGCCTCTGTAACCCAGCCTGCCCTCAAATGTAGAATCCTCCTCTCTTGGCCTCTTGAGTGCCACTCTCTCTGACTACAGTCTTGAAATAAGCTGTTTTCGTTTGATATGGTGGCTCATGCCTTTAATCCCAGCACTTGGGAGGCAGAGGCAGGCGGATCTCCACGAGTTTGAGGCCAGCCTGGCCTAAAGAGTGAGTGTCAGGAGAGGCTCCAAAGCTACACAGAGAAACACAGTCTCAAAAAAAGCAAAACAAAAATCAATCAATCAAACAACCACACCAATCCCCCCCAAGAAACCCAAAATAAAGCTCCACACAGCTTTATACAGGACCTAGCACAAGCTGATACTTCATAAATATTTATAAAATGAATTAATGATCACTATAGATGTTTAGTGTTTAATTTTCTGTATAATGAATAATGGAGAAATTTGATCCTCCTTAAATCAGACTGCCAATCTGTAACACACATGACACAAAGTTCATAGTACCATCCTTGGCAGGTGATTGGTATGCATGTGTGCTTGAAATGTGAAATTGTGGTTCAAAGTTCAGTGGGCCTTGAGCTAAGTGACTGTTCTGTGGTGTGGAGGTGTTGAATTGAACATGGTTTCCAAAGGCATTACATTCATTGAACTTGGGCTCTCAGGGTTAGTAACTGATAATTGTGCCATTTATTATGACTGCAATGTGATGACTTACATGATGTGTCCATGTTATGAATAAGAGTTCCCAAGAGATTTTTGGTATTTCCTTCGATCTGTTGTGATTGACTTTTTGATATTGTTGATGAACTTTAAGGCAACTTTTATCTCAACAGCTCCTCCCAATCTCATTACTTGTATCTAACGTCTTACAAAACAGACACGTGCCTGTGTTATGATAAAGCTTGCAGGGACCTTGCCTGGGGGGCCTTGGAAGATTCCATGGCAGGTGAGGGTGACTGAGGCAGAGGAACAAACATGCAAGGCAGGCAGAGCTTGAGAAGTTTATTAGAAAGGGGAGGGAAGGGGGAAGGAAAGAGAAAAGAGGTAAAGAGACTCAGAGAGAGGACAGAAGAGAAGAGAGAGACAGGAAAAGTCATGTCTGCCCCAGGGGAGCACTGGGAAAGAGAGCATAAGTGGGCAGGGGTCAGTCTTATAAGGGGGTCCTCTGCTCCTGTGTACAGACTACACAATCATAGAACCCTGGGCTGACCATTCTGCCAGGTGACAGGGGAAGTCCAGCACAATGCCTGAATCCTTACAGCCTGTGTGAACACTATAGAGGCTACCAGATATGGCCATGGCAGGTTACCCCTTAATCACTTCTTAAACTTAATAGGAAAGAATTAAAACTAGCCACTGAGCATATGGATTTCCAGATCTCAGCTAAGTGGAATTCAGAAAGCCTACCATTTATGTTCATTAAAATGAAATACTTGGGGTAATATATGGATGACAAATATTATTTAAAGCACCATAGTATCCCTTTGATCAACATTCATTCCTTAGACAGTGTTCCAATCCTACAGGATTGAATTTTGCAGGTGAAGGAGCTTATTATGTTTGATGAATAAAATAGCTGAATAAAAAATACCTTAACTCTGTTGGATAGCCAGCTGCATAGTGTAAAATTCTATTTCAAGTTTGGCATGCATTTCCTTTGAATGTGTATCGCTGAAAGCAGGGTGTTTTGTGTAGTGAGCCCTGCCAATATGTGATGTCATAGCTTAGTTGGGAAAGGTTTTATTTTCATAACACTCATAAAGTGTTCCCACGATGTGTGACAAGTTAGCATCACTATTGCAGTGAAAGCCTTCCTAACGTCTCATATCCAGATTCCCCTTCTCTGGGGTCATCCTTTAGTTATTCCACCCCTCTCCACAATTTCCCTGCAACTGTAGTCCTCTGGTGGATGAAGATGAGTCACTTGTTAAAGGTGTTCATGAAAGAACTAAGTTACATTGATCCTGAACTCTAGGCTGTCTTTGAAGTAGTAAAATTACCTTATTTTGCCCACTGGGCCTGTTGATAAACAGATGGATAGCACCAACTCCTATCTTTCTTCCCTATGGCATTTTGGACCATGCATTCAACCCTTTAGTTTACTGGGGTTAAATATTGCACCAATAAGAAGACCCCGTGGAAAAAGGTTTGTCAGCTACTCAAAAGGTTCAACAGAGAAGTATTATGGCCCCGTAAATCCCACTCTTGGGTAAATGTCCAAAAGAAATTAAACCTGATCTTTCAATAGGTATTTGTACACCAACATTCATAATAGCATTGTTAACAGCCCAAAGGAAGAAACAATTCAATTTTCCACAGGGAGATGCACAGATAGATAAAACATGGGTTATAAAATGTGCTACTTGTACACAATGTAAAACTTAGCCATTTTTCTGGTTAGTGTCTCTGTTGTTGTCGTAGAACAGAAAGGCACCTGGGGGAGGAGAGGATTCACTTTAGCCCATCGTTGAGAGAAATCAAGGCAGGAGCCTAGAGACAAGGAACCACGGAGGAGCGCTGCTTACCAGTCTGCTTTGTGGCTTGTGTTCAGCTACTTTTCTTACCCAGGTCAGACCCACCTGCCTAAGGATGGTACTATCCGCAGTAGGCTTGGCCCTTGTGTATTAATTAGAAACCAAGAAAGTGCCCTGTAAACATGTCCAAAGGTCAATCCAATGGTAACAATTCCTCAACTGAAGCTCCCACTTCCCAGGCATGCCAAATTGACAGCTAGAAATGATAATAGTCATATGAATAATGTAATTTTATATATGCTGCATATTTGTCCCACAGAGGGACATTACTGCTTTATTCCATTTGTACGAGGTACTCAGAATAGGTAAATTCGTAGAGCCAAAAACTAGAATAGAAGCTACTAGGAGCTGGTGAGTACATTGTGGACAAATTTATCTCAGCTATCTACTTAGGAGCTACTAAAGTGATTATATATAATTATATGTATATTATATGTATATTATGTTATATGTATATGGTGATAATATTTTTTAAATATTGTGCTGTTCATATTTTACTACCAAAAGTAAATATATGAAAGATTAAACTATGATTTTATCTCTGGTTTTGCTTCAACATTCCTCATATTTCATCTGCCAACATTCCTGTCTTCTCTTCTATCCTTCCTTCCTTCCTTCCTTCTTTTTCCCTTTTTTTTCTTATTTTGTTGTTGTTAACAGGATCTCACTGTGTAGCCTTGGTAGGCTTGGAACTTGCTATGTAGACCAGGCTGACCCAGAACTCTTTGAGATCAACCTGCCTCTGCTTCTCTAGTGCTGGCATTAGAGATATGCACCACCACTCCTGGCCACTCTCCTTTCTCCCCTTTCATTTTAACTGAAGCTGACCCTGAACTTCCAAGTCTGCTTTAGCCTTCTGCATACCGGTATCTCAGGGAAGCATCACTATGTCTGGCCTTCTTATGTGCTTGAGCAACATTCATGATGTAACACGCGTGCGTGGCTTGACTGACACTAGCTTTAAGTCCATTGATAACTGGATTGCACAGATGGAAAGTGTAGACAGTTGTATTCCTTAGAAGCAATGAAGTTTAAGGACTTGGAATAGGCTTTCATGTTACTGCAAGCAAAGACAGAAATTTAAATAGATTTCAAAAGAAGAAATGGGGCAGATCATATACAGACGTTCATAGAAAAGCAGTAGGTATGAAGTAGGAAATTTAAATTAGTAGTCTAACCATCAAGAGTCAAAATCAAGTGTGAGCATTCTGGTATGTGGAAGTAATAGACATATTATGCATATATCTAACATAAGGAAAAGCTGTTGAACAAACCGACCAATGCAGCTTATGTAGTAAACTTGGTTCTACCTTCAAATTAATCTATATGTATTATCTCATTTATTGACTAAAGCATCATAATGAGAGAACAGGAGGAGGAATCCCACACAGAGAAGACACCAAGTCCCCTATTAGAAGCAGAAGCTAGTTCTGGCTCTGGTCTCTGATGCTAAACAAAGGTCCTTTGGGCTTCACCGCAGAAAACATAGTATTGCCTGTTTTTACGATGTATATGAAGCCATTTGAGATTGACCTCTGAGTCAGATAAGCCAAGAACGAGTACGTAGAGGCATTCGAGGATTCACTTTTGGCTCCAGCGTTTGATGTAACAGGGGTCAAACATTCACCACACAGAGGCTGTGCTCAAACCACTTCATTGTTCTCAAGTGATAGTGGCTTACTCATGCCAGGAGCCAGTTTCAACCATCTGATGGGGCACACAAGAACCAGCCAACACAGGGTTTTTCTTTCACATGTATGTACATAAGCATGCACATTCATGTTCATGCCTGTGCATGTGTGTGTGTGTGTTTGTGTGTGTGTGTGTGTTTCCAAGGATGGAACCCCAGACCTCATTTGTACTAAGCCGGCATGCTAACATTGGGTTGCACTCCCAACACTACAGCCTGACACTGTGTTTCATAGCAATAAGTACTTGAAACTTAATATTCTCATTTCTAAATAAGGATGCTATTATCTACATCTTAGCATTACTGTGCATTAAAAATAATGTATATAACATATCCAGCACAATAGCTGACAAAACAGTATTAATAACTTTAAATATATTCAGTTAATGGTTTTAGTATTTCTCATAATGATGACAATATTTAACCAATCAGTCAATTCTATATTATAATTTGGTTTCTACAGCTTAAGTTTATATGAAAAAGTATTAATAGACTTGAGGGTGCAACATACTGGCAAAAGGTACTGAGTGTGCATTTTGATAATGGGGTTACATGTTAGTTGTTTGAGTGCTGAGATTTCAGGCATGAGCCTCTAGGTTTAGCTCAAATCTCAATCTTTTTTTTTTTTTCAAGATGAGACAGGGCTTCTCTGTATTGCTTTGGAGGCTGTCCTGGAACCCGCTCTGTAGACCTGGTTGGCCTCGAACTCACAGAGATCTGCCTGCCTCTGCCTCCTGAGTGCTGGGATTAAAGGTATGTGCCACCAATGCCCAGCTTCAGATCTTAATCTTAGTCAGGCCGATTACTAGCTGTGTGACTTGGGGAAATCTCCTTAGCCTCAGTTCATGAGTTTCCTTTATAACATGTGAGTAATGGAGCCAGTCTACTCTGTAGGATCGCAGTGAAAGTAGGCAGTATTTGTGAAGAGCACATAGAATAGATATGTAAGTCTTTGCTTAGATAAATGTATTTTCATATACATTATTAGCACGCGACTTTCAAATAAATTCTTTTGAAAACGTAATTCACTCATTCATTCATTTTATACCAGGACTGCTGTTTCTCCTTCTCCTTGTCCTCCTATCCCTTCCCTCATCTCCCCTCGACCCCACACCATTTACTCCTCTTAGTCTGCTTGGTCTCTGATAGAGCAGGGAGTCTTCGCATCAGTTGGAGGCTGGGGAAAGGCAGCTAGAAGGGAGTGGGACTGGAGGTAGGGTGAGGCGTTGCAATAGAGTGATGGTGGAGGAATTTTGGGGGAGGGCAGCCTACCTGAATTTCTCCCAGTCTGCCTGATAGAGCAGAGTCTCCACCCCAGTTTGAGTCTGGGCTGATCTCTGGTACAGCAGAGGAGTCTGCCCCAGCAGGGATATGGTGACCAGTAGGGACGAGGGCTGGGGAAAAGGTGGGCAAAGACTGAGAGACTGAGGGAGTTTGGTGGGCAGGCAGCCTACCTGGAGTTTTCCCAGCCTGCCTGCTCTCTGTGGAGCACGGGTCTCTGCCAGACTGGGGCACCGCAAGTAGGAGGGTGCAGGACTGCGGATAGGGAGGGGAGAAGCCAAGATATCCAGAGAGTGTGGAAGTTTGGGGGGACAGGCAACCTACCTGGACTTCTCCCAGTCTGAGAGGTACCTAGTGGAGAGGGAGGGGGAGGCCTCCACTCCAGTCTGGTCTCTGGTGTAAAGGTTTCAGATGAATTCTTAACTAGTGGTGTGTGTGTGTGTGTGTGTGTGTGTGTGTGTGTGTGTGTGTGTGTGTGTGGTGTGTGTACACGCGCACGCACGTGGGTGCATGAGCATGCATACATATACAGGGCACATAACAATTTGGACACCAGGGATCAACATCAAGTATCTTCTCCAATCACTCTTCATCTTAGTTTCTGAGATAGTCTTTTCCTGAATCTGAGCTTACTGATTCTGCTGGACTTGGCCACAAGCCCCAGTATTTCTCTCATCTCTTTCTACAACCCCCCCACCGGGACTACAGTCCTGTACTGCTGTGCCTAGTTTTATAGATGAGTTCCAGGGAGCCCAAATCAGATCTTAAACTCATACCTGTATAGCACACACTTTACTGAGTCATTCCTCCAGCTCCAGGACCTTGACAGTCTTTTCTTTTTTTCTGTTCAAATGCTGTTTATTTTATTTTTTAATGTTTTTAATTGAAATAGAATTACATTACTTTCCCCCTTCCTGCCCTCTCTCCTACCCCTCTCATGTCACACATCCAATTATCAAGTTGATAAACTCTCTATTATTTTTACATATATACGTATACATGTAAACATAAATATACATAAATCCAGTGTGTTGAGTCCAGTTTTATTGTTGGCATGTATATGGCTTTGAGGCTGACCTGTCTGCACTGGACAACCAATAAGGGGGCTCATCCACCATGAGTTCTTTATGTAGGGGTGTATCCCTGTGAAATGTCCCTCTTCTATGTTAGCATATCCATTACCATTGGCATTGTTCCAGTCTTGTTTCTGCAGTCATTTCTAAGACAGACTATTTCATACAAGACTTCCAATACCCTGGCTCTTACAATGCTTCCATGCACTCTTCTGCAATGTTCCCCGAGCCATAGATTAAGGAACCGTGGTGTGGATGTATCTATCCACTGGAACTGGGCTCCTCATAATCTACTGATCTCTGCATTATGTTCAGTTGTGGTTTTCTTTTTCTTTTTTTTAGATTTTTTTTCTCAATATATGTTTTTATTTAAATTAGAAACATGAATGTTTCACATGTCAGTCCCAGCTCCCTCTCCCACCCCTCCTCCCTTGTCCCTCGACCAGACCCCCACCCAATCCCCACATCATTCCCCAGGGAGGGTGTAACCCTCCTTGGGGGATCTCTAAAGTCTGTCATTTCATCCAGGGCAGGACCTAGGCCCTTCCCCATGTGTCCAGGCTGAGAGAGCATCCCTCTACTTGGAATGAGCTCCCAATGGTGAACACTGATCTTCTACCTAAGGCCCCAGTGATTTCTGTGGTCTCCTCACTGGCACTACATTCAGTCCCCTGTTGGTCTTTCAGCCATCAGTTGTGGTTTTCTATGATGGTTTCCATTTGCTACAAAGAGAGGCTTCTTTGATGAGGTGTGGTAGCTACACTTAGGGAGCAAAGATAAAATTCAGAATGTAACAAGGAATTACACTGATTTAGCAATAGTAGATTATGTTCTAAGGTCTGTGATTCCACCAGTCCTAGGAAACTGGCTAAGTTCCCAGTAAGAGACATGAATTTCTTCCTTTTGAGTGGCCTTAATTCCAATTGGACAGATGTTGGTTGTCACTGTGTGTGACTGCCACCTATTACACTTTCATGCGTATCTTGCCATATTGGCAATTGCCATGGTTCTTGGTGTTACAGATGGGTAGGACTGTTTAATTGCTCCCCTCCCATGGAAGCTTGTGACCTTGATAATCTTAATAGCCCTCTGCTAGTTTTGGCAGAAGCAGCTGGAATAATCAAATTGAATAATTAGCATAGTTTAACAAAAGAATTGTATATAGCAGAGAAAAGTGGAATCCAAAACCATTAGTACCTGCAGACCTTGTCCTAAGTCAAATGGTGTTCTCTTAAGGTAAGTATCCTTCCTAGGACTTGAGAAAGTGGCTGCATTTGGGAATAGGGCCTTTGTAGACATGATTAACTTAAGCAGAGGCCACACTTTGTTAGGTGAGCCCTAATTCAACATGTCTGGAAGCATGACAGCATAGGAACAGAAAACAGACAGAAGCCTACATAGAGAATACAAATGCTCATAGGAAATGGTGTGATATGGCTCAGTATATGTCAAGGAACACAAAAAACACAGTCAAGGAGCAGAAGCCAGGGAGAAACCTGCAACATATCTGACTCAGAGCCTGCAAAAGAGGAGCAAGTCCCCACAACCCTTGGATTTCAGAGTCTCTCCAGAACTAAAGCGATGAATCTCTGTTGTCTTACCCCTGATGGTGGCATTTTGTTACATCAGTTCAACAAATTAATACAGTCTAGAAAGCAAGATCATGGCTATAGAACAGGGACTATTGTGGCTTTCAGTAGTGAACTACATCCAATCTGTGAGTCTGTGGTGGTGACCTCAATTCTCCTCAGAGTACCCTCTGTTCACCAAACATAGGTAGGAGCCAAAGATCAGGAAAGCACACTGTGAAAATCAATGAAGGTTCATTTCAGGACTGGGGAGATGGCTCAGTTGGTAGAATGTTTACCATGCAAGCTTGAGAACCAGAATTAAGACACTTAGCACTCACATAAAATGTCAGGCATGGACCTGTAAACCTAGTGGTGGGAGGCAGGGAGACAGTGGGTCCAGGGAACTCAGTGGCCAGACAGTTTTGCTAAACCAGTGAGTTCCTGAGTTCCACGTTCATGAGATACTTTGTCTCAAAAAAAAAAGTAATAGAGATCAATATTAGGGGAAGGACATGATGTTGACTTCTGGCCTCCATATGTACACTTATCCACAGCCACATGCATGCACATAGTGTATGCCTAACACACACACACAGGTACATGCACCACACACACAGACACACACACCATACATACAAATACACAGACACACACACACTACCACACAGACACACAGACACACCACGCAGACACACAGACACACAGACATACCACACAGACCCCCCCCCCCACACACGTCCAGTTCACATCCCTATGGTGACATCATATTCAGAGAAGGTAGGACAGAGAGAAGGGCATGTCTGAGATAAGGATGGAAATACTCAGTTACACTATTACACTGCTACTAGTTAATCGGTGAGAAGTCCTGAATTGCTGTGCCTGTTATGTGAAAAACACATAAATTGTTGCATGTTACTCTTGTAGAAGACCCACACCTGGCTCCCAGTAGCCACATCAAGCAGCTCATAACTGCCTATAACACCAGTTCCAGGGTGTTTGATGCCTCTGACCTCCACAGGCATTAAAAAAAAAGACGTGAATTTTCATGTTTACACTTGCATTCCATCCTAAAATAGCTTAGATGTTTGGGTGTTATAGGAATGCCCTCTTCTTGCCAGGGACACCATGGCGAAAGGGTTGGTCACTGGGGATGTGAGGCAGCTCTTGGGCAACCCATTGAGCTCTCCTGAGAGCAGTACTAGGCAAAGACCAAGCCTGCCACAGCAGCTCTTCTTTGTCTTTCTGCTCCTGCTTGAGTCATAACACCTTCTTCCGACATTTATTCCTGCTCTTGTGTTGTGCCCTCTGCTGAGGCCAAGTAAGTGATGATGGCTAGGGGGTCACCCATACATAGACTTTGGCACCCCAAAACTGAGTTAAATAAACCTTCTTTTGATAAGCTAGCTGCCCTCAATATTTTTGTGGTGGCATAATAAAGCAGACAAATACAGCAAAAATGTTACATTCAAAATCCCAAACCACTTCCGATTCTATGTATTTCATATAACCCATGTGTCACATAGCATTCAAGCTGCCAGTGTTGAAAGGGGGCCTGGTATAGGAAGATATTTAACTGCAGAGCCAGGCTCTGGCACTACTGTCCTGCCATTTGTCATTCTGACTAGCTGAATGGTGTTAGAATTATGTAAACACTGAAAGACTCACAATGGGATTTTTGAAAACTGAAGTCAGATAATCCCTGTCCTAATCATAAAGCATTTTTAAAAAATGCAGCTTTTAGTCAGGCCTGCATGATGGACACCTGTAATGTCAGCTATGTGTGAAATGAAGACAGGCCCATAACTTGAGTTCATAAGTTTGAGACCAGTACTTATGGGACACTTTGAAAGCAGTGCTAAGAGGAAAGGTTCATAGCACTAAGTGCCTACATGAAGAAACTGGAGAATACTCAAACTAGAGAATTAACAGCACTACTGAAAGCACTAGAACAAAATGAAGCAAACTCACCCCAGAGGAATAGATGCCAGAATGACTAAAATCAAAACCGCCAATGACAATCTGTGCTGGAGAGGATGTGGAGAAAGGGGAACACTCCTCTATGTTGGTGGGAGTGCAAACTTGTGAGGCCACTTTGGAAATCAGTATAGCAGTTTCTCAGGAAATGGGAATCATTCTACCTCAAGATCCAGCAATTTCACTCATGGGCATATACCCAAAGGATGCACATTCATACAAGGACATATGTTCAACTATGTTCATAGCAGCACTGTTTGTAATAGCCAAAACCTGGAAGCAACCTAGATGTCCCTCAACGGAAGAATGGATGGAGAAAGTGTGGTACATTTATGCAAGGGAGTATAACTCAGTGGAAAAAAAAACAACAATGGAATCTTGAAATTCTCAGGCAAAAAATATAGAACTGGAAGAAACCATGCTGTGTGAGGTAACCCTTTGGGCTCCTCAGTTACAGAAAGACAAGCATGGTATGTACTAACTCATATATGGATATTAGACATAGAGCAAAGGACTATCAGTCTACAGTCCACACCACCAGAGAAACTAGGAAACAAGGAGGACCCTAAGAGAGAAATACATGGTCCCCCGAAGAAGGGGAAAGAGACATGATCTCTTGAGCAAATTGGTTGCATGGGGTGATAGGCGAGGAAGGTAGGAAAAAGAGAAGGGGATTAAGAGGAAGTGGAGGAGAATAAGATGGATAAGGAAGACTGAGTCAGGGGAAGAATAGTGAGAGCAACAAAAGAGATAACATAATAGAGGGATCCAGTATAGGTTTGAAGAGAAATCTGGCACTAGAGAAATGTCCAGAGATCCACAAAGATGACTCCAACTAAAAATATAGGCAGTGGTGGAAGAGGCTGCCTTTGATGCCCTTCCCCTGTAATGATATTGATGACTACCTTATATGCAATCTTAGAGCCTTCATTCAGTAGCTGATGGAAACAGAAGCAGAGACCCACAGTTAAGCACTGAGCCATAATCCAGTTGCAGAGAGAGAGGGGGGCTATGAGCAAAGCAGTCAAGACTGTGTTGGAGAAATCTACAGAACCAGTTGACCTGACCTAGTGAGAGCACACAGACCCCCAGTCATAAAACTGGTGAACCAGCATTGAACTGAACTAAGCCCTCTGAATATGGGTGCCAGTTAGGAGGCCTGGGCAGTCTATGGAACCTCTGACAGTGGAACTAGAATTTATCCCTAGTGCACAGATGGACTTTGGGAGCCTATTCCCTATGGAGGGATACGCTTTCAGCCCAGATATGCGGATGAGGGCCTAAGCTCTCCCGCAAAGGATGTTACAGACTTTGATGGTCCCCCATGGAAGGCTTCACTATCCTTGGGGAGTAGGTGGGGGAGTGGGTTGGGGGATTGGTGAGGGGCGTGGGAGGATGGAAGGGAGAGGGAATGGGGTATTAATATGTAAAATAAGATTGTTTCTAAATAAAAATAATAAAAAAATTCAGTTTGAGACCAGTCTCAGTAACACAGTGGGATCCAAACAAAAAAGCTGGTCATAGTGATGCACTCTTTTTTTTTTCTTTTCTTTTTCTTTTTATTAATATTTTTTTTCCATTTTAAATTTAGATAAGAAACAAGGTTGCTTCACAAGTCAGTACGAGGTCCCTCTCCCTTTCCCTCCCCTCCTCTCGTGCCCTCCCCCCATCCCCCCCCCCCGTTATCCCCTCATTCCCCCAGGGAGGGTGAGGCCCTCCATGGGGGTGTCCATAGTCTGTCATTTCCTATAGGGCAGGGCCTAGACCCTTCCCCAAGAGTTCAGGGTGAGAGTGCACCTCACATTGTTCTATGGGAGTCCAGAGACCGTGTGTATACTTGGGATGGGTACTGATCTGCTGTCCAAGGCTCAATAGATTCCCTAGGCCTCCTCACTGACACCCAGATTCGGGGGGGTCTTGATCAGTCCCATGCTGGATTCCCAGGCTGATGGTGATGCACTCTTTTAATCTCAGTATGGGAACACAGAGAAAGGGAGATTTCTCAAATTAAAGGACACACAGACAAACAAACCCTGCACAGCAACAACAAAGCCAACACACACACACACACACACACACACACACACACACCCCACACACGCCCCAGATATCTTCCTTTGCTGTTGGGTCCTGTTAAAGTCTGAATGCTTAGCCATAGAACAAGAAGTAATTGCAGCACTGTACTGCCTATTATCAACTTATCTGACCCACCAACCTATACTGTTTGTATTGTAGTAAAATGCTATTAGGCTCTATCCCAGCGTATTCTCAACCTGTCAAATGACCCTTTCACAGTGGTGGCCACACAGATATTACATTGTGTTTTATAATACTATCAAAATTACACTTACAAAGTAGCAATGAAAATAATTTTATGCTTGGGGAACTTATTTTTTTTATTTTTTTTTTACGAGACAGGGTTTCTCTGTATTGTTTTGGAGGCTGTCGGTCCAGCCTGGCCTTGAACTCACAGAGATCCACCTGCCTCTGCCTCCCGAGTGCTGGGATTAAAGGCGTGCACCACCACCACCCGGCTCATGAGGAACTTATTAAAGGGTCATACATTAGGAAGGCTGAGAACCACTGCTCTACCCCACTGTACAACACAAACCACATAATATGAATGGAGCCTAAGTTCCCAAAACACTTGCCCCTATTGCTTTATTATCCCTCCAGTAACTCACACCTGGGGCATCATGGCGATGCCCTTTAAGTAATTAAATGGAAGAAGGAATCACACGGCCATGTTTCCCAGTAGGCACACAGTGACATCAGTTGGGAGTGGACAGTGGTTGTATGACTACCCTGCATCAGATTAGTTTTGACAATCAACCACTGTGCGATGTTGAGGAGGTAGCACTATCTGTCTGGTTTATACTGGAGGACTTCAGACCTGAAGGACATTTTTAGTCTGACTTCAGAAAATGCCCATTGCTGGTCAAATGGGGGTCATGGAGAACTGACAATGAGGTCAATACCATATGCAGCTGTACCTCTTGAGTGGGCAAAATGATGCTGTCATTTCCAGAGGGTAAGGCAACACTTCCTGGGGTTGATTGAACATTCCTCTTTTTCTGGACCTGCTCAATGCATCCAGTTACAAAGTGGGCATTATAGTGGGAAAGCAACATACACATAGACTCAAAAATCAAAACATGGGCTTCTTTTCAACAACTACATGGCTCTCCCCCAGTTTGATTTCCTTATAAATCACCTTTCAACCCTAATGTGGCACTGTTTCCTGGAGTCACCACTGAACCCTTCTCTTTTGATTACACCGAGTAGCTTTCATTTGGGAGGCACAGTGTCAGGCCCATAAAACACTAGTGATATATAGGAGTCTACTTTTCTTACCAAAGTAGTTTCAGGGAAACCACTATGAGCCCACAAGCAGCCCCCACTGACTGCAGAATTTGTTCTGTAGCACAGAAGTACAGCAGTGGTTCACACCAGCAGAATCTGACAGCATATTCCTTTTCTATCCCCACAGTTAAAACAGTTGCTGACCTAAAAACCAGCTGTGATGAGTAATATTGAGTCAACTTGATAGGTTCTAGAATGTCTGGGTAGACCTTGGAAGGCTTATTAGACTAGGTTAGCTCCTGGGATGTCTGTGAAAGATTTTCTCAGTTAAGTTAATTGAAGTTGGAAAATCCCTCTCTGGACCCAAACCAAAGAAAAAGAAAAAGCAAGCTGAGCTCAGGAGTTAATTTCTACCTGCTTTCTGACTGCCACTGCCACACAGTGACATAGTTATTATTCCAATAAATGAACTGAAACTTGGAATAGTCAGGTGAAGCTTCTAGATCAACTATTGGAAGAGGGGAGTGATTGTTTGCAGTCACCAAAGGAAAGGACTTTCTGTTACACAATAGGGACAAAAGACTATGTTAGCGACCTGGAAAGTTCACTTAGGAGTCCTGTGATCTCCAGCAGCAATCAATTGAAGCTCCACCCACTAGCATCAGGATCACCTCAGACCTGAAGCCAGTAGAGACAAAGGTAAAGAATTATATAAAGAATTTTGTCTCACTGGAAGAGAATAAAGGCACCATGGGAAGGATAACAGATGAATATGAACTTAGATAAACTGAATCCATTATCTATTACCAACATGATGTTGCAAGACAGGCAACTTCAATAGGTTTACTGCTTGCATTTCTGAACTCAACCAAAGGTTGGTTAATAGGCTGTGCTGGTTTGGTCTGGCTCATTCACATGGCTAAGAATCACCCGACTGGAATAGCTTCAGTTGGGGAAGTTAGTTTTGCTGCAGGTATCACCCTGCAATGGGCTACATGGGCACATTCTCAGGATGAATTCAGAAATGCAAATAGAGAGTCTAAAGACACTTTGAGACTCTGCTCAGGATGGCATAGCAATCTTATTCTTCCTCTATATTGACAAGTACAGGTATAAAGGGAGGATGAAGACCTCACCTTTCTGAGACTGATGGTTCACATAGTGGAAAGTGAAGCCTCACCATGAGATGGAGAGTGTGGGCTGTAGTTGGAGACAGTGCTCTCCTAATGCTTTCGGTCTCATTCACACTGTAGTATGAATAATAAAAACCCGGAGACAGATATTGGGGTTCAAGGTGTGGATCAGAAAAAGCAAAGCAGTCAGCCAGTAGCTCTTACGTCTACCTTAGACCGAAAGGGTGATCCTGGTTCCATGAATCCTCAGCGTGGCTGGAGACTAATTGCCACATGAGACCCTTTGCTTCTTCCTTATATACCTCTCTAGTGCTGGCATTAAAGGTGTGGGCTTTGTTTCTCTTTTAGACTGGTTCACTCTCGTGTAGCCCTGGGTGGTCTTGAACTCACAGAGATCCATCTGCCTCTGTCTCCTGAGTGCGGGGATTAAACATGTGTACCACCACTGTGCGGATTCTATAGTTAGCTCATGGTGGCTAGCTTTGCATTCTGATCTTCAGTGACTTTATTTGATCATAAACATATCACAAATCATTTCTTTCCTTGCTCAAGTGAGGGTGGTAGTAATTCCCCTTGTAGTTGACTGCTGTATCTCACCTTCTCTACACCTGTTAAATTGTCCCCTTCTGTAAACTCCAGTCAACTGGTCCCATTGGATGTGTTATCTACTTCCTGCTATGACCCTAACTGATGCAGTCTCTTGAAGACTGTCAAAGAGAGTAAGATGTTAAAAGCATCCGTATTGGAGCTAGAGAGACGGTTTAACAGTCATGACACAAGCTGTTCTTCCAGAGGACCTAGTGTTCAATTTGTAGCACCCACATGGTGGTTCAGAACCATCCTTAAAGCCAGACCCAGGGGGTCCAATGGCCTTTTCTGGCAACTGAAGGTGCTGCATGCATGTGATGCAGACATACATGAGTCAAAACTATACTCATAAAGGTGAAAATTAATGTCAATTAATATCATCATTTTTTGTAGAAAAGTAAAGAATATAATTTAGCTGAACAATGACTTCAAAGATAGAGATTAACTGGGCATTGGTGGTGCATACCTTTAATCCCAGTACCTGGGTGGCAAAGGCAGGTGGATCTCTGTGAGTTCAAGACCATTCTGGTCTACAGAGACAGTTCCAGGACAGCTAAGGCTATGCAGAGAAACCCTGTATCAATAAAACAAAACAAAACAAAACCATAGAAAAATGAAGATTGAGGCACTGACTTACATACACCTTAAGTCTGTGACATTTTTTTCATTTTATTATTTTTTGCGCATGCTTGTGTATGGGTGCATGTGTGTATGTACCACAGTGAATATATGAAGGTTAGAGGACAGGTTTCCAGAGTTGGAAGTCCTTTTACCATGTAGGTCCTGGGGATTGAACTCATAAAGTTAGGCTTGATGGCAGGCATCTTTACTTGCTAAACCTTTTTCCTGAACCCAAACTATACCTTTTTTTTGGTTTTTTTGAGACAGGGTTTCTCTGTATTGTTTTGGAGGCTGTCCTGGAACTCGCTCTGCAGATCAGACTGGCCTCGAACTCACAGAGATCTGCCTGCCTCTGCCTCCCGAGTGCTGGGATTAAAGGCATGCGCCACCAACGCCCGATTCCAAACTATAACTTTTGACTTCCACCAAACCTAACTGTTACCTTGCTGTTTACTGGAAGCTTAAATAACGGCAGTTGAGTTTAGTATGCTGTGATTATTATATAATGGCAACAATGTGTGGGAAAGAGGCAGGATGCACCATTCATTATTTACTGAAGAGACAAACTACTTAGTGGATTATGGAAATTGCTAAATTAAGCCAATCTATGTATTTTAAGAATGTCTTGACTTCAAAGTGGAAGTCAGAAAATAAGTTGTTCTAGGGGAGAGGTATGCCTTTGCTTCCACAGGAAGCAAAAAGTTTTGGTTCTCTTCAAAATTAATACAGATCAGACTTAATCAGGGGAAATCTCCTGGGGATCTTGGCTTCAGACATAGGGGAAAAAGTTAAGGAAGATGATGCGACAGGTGATGTAGATCCCTTGACATGGGAACAGCTTTGAGACTGAATGAGGCATGATAAATTTTGTTGGCTATTACGTGTCATCCTTTCCTATGGCATGAATAAAGGTTTGGTCATACAGTCCAAATGGATTTATGAAGTTTCCAGATGCATTTTACCTGCTTAAACATAGAACAAAAAATCATCTTTAACTGACTTGTACAACACACATTCCATACTTGTGTTAATGAAGATATGTATGCTACCTTTAAACGTTTGTGTGTTTTCAGAAAGAAAAAGGACCAAACACAAGCCAAAGACAAGTAGCCCAGATGATTCAGTCTCTCGGAATTGCAGTTTCCTCAAACTTCTGCATCCAGAACAGCTTCATGGCTACTAGCTGAGATGGTCCAGCCTCATGCACTACTCCAGTCAGAACTTCAGATAAGTCTTGTACTTTTCCGTCACACCCAGACTGGACAACAGCTAGCTCTCCCAGAACTTGATCATTATTCCAGTTTTCTCAGATATCAGCAACCCCAGAAAACAGGAAGCAGTCTACAGTACATGATGGCCACATTACCAAGAGGTGAGGTGGATGGTTTTTGGTCATTTGATAGGTTATGGATATTTCTCATTGTTTAGGGGGCTTGGTTGCAAGTGGTTATTGGTAACCGTCAGAAAAGAAACTAAGAAAGGAGATTAGATTCAGGGATCTTATTCTGAAAAAAAAAAGGGGGTGATGTAGGAAAGATAGGATAAAAGGATCGATTACTGATTCTACTCTAAACTAAAAAACAACTATTAATCTCAAATATTTTACATTGATATGAATTTTTGTATATTGACTCAAATTTAAGGTTAGTTTTGGCAGAACATTGTGTATGGTTCTACTCTTGTTTAAGATATTTTTTGTGTATTGATAGGAATTTAAAGTTAATTTTGTTATACTGTATACATTTTTCCACTCTTTTTTAGGGTATTGTACCTTTGCAGCTCATTTAAAAATGTAATGTATAATTAAGAAATACATGTTAGTAGTTAGTCGTCCATAACACTCAAACTCGTAGTTATGTTAGGTTTATTTTCAAGGCTTAACAGAGATATATATATTTTAGATAGATAGGCAGTCTTCAAATACTTTAGAGCCCTGCAGAATATGGCATTTAAGATATTTTAGTAACCTAAGGTTTTCATGACAGTGAGACATGTCTGTTCCTGACAGCACCAATTTGCTTCAAAAAACGATGACTGGCATTGAAGATCCTCCATATGGAGTTTACTTTCTTTGTGGCAAAAGTTAGCCACTGAGCATAAAGCTGCCTTTACCTCAACAGTTGTCAGTATGCTGTCCAAATTGGATGAGCAGGACAGAAAAGAAAGTGACTTCCAAACTTTGCCAATTCCCATGTCACAGGAAAGTCGGTCAGACATTCTAGGCCTGTAGGCTGAAGATGGATGTCCCAATGTTGCTGAGGAACCTTGGGTGACTGCCAGTCAGCCAGCTACTTCTGCAGTTCTATAGTTTTGGAACTTGTTTGCTCTGTACTTCCCGTTTACTCAGGTAATAGTATATCCTTCTCAAGTCTTTGGTAGAGTTGAAGACTAGGTGGTTATAATTTACAGTTTTCTTTTTTACCAAATAAAGAAAAGAAAGTCACAAGAAAGGAAAAGAAAAGAAAAGAAGAGAAAAGAAAAGGAAGGGGAAGGACATGACTGCTCTTAGGTATGGAGGAAGAGGAGAAAGTTTATTGTGGATAAAAGGGACAGCGAGCATAACTGGGTGCAGAGACATTTGGGCTACATGAACCTGAGCCATGGGGGAGGGAGAGAGGGGTACCAGGTGCAGCAGTCAAGAGGGCAAAAGGTTAAAAAAAAAAAGGCAGGTTACCAAAATGTCTGGATTATATAGGGAAGAGAAGAGCAAAGCAGCTCCTGAGTTCAGGTAGGGACTGGGGGATACTGGGAGAACCTGGCAGCCAGGTCTGCTTTGGTATGTAAAATAGGCACCACAGCCCTTTCTCCCAGGTTTGAGACTTAACAGATTTAGATTGGATTCTGATTATTTAATACTGTTCCAATTCCTCCCTCAACATATAAGTCAAAGTTTGCAGCCCCTTAACATCCCCAGGTGGGCTGTCTTAGTGACTCAGGGGTTCACATCACATCACCGCAGAGTCTCTGCCTGTTTTGCCTTGTTTCCTGTTGTATCATGTTTTCTTACACCATGTTTAATGATTTATCTTTGTTGTTTTTACCCCCAACCTAAACAAAAACGAAAACCTCTCCAAGGCAAGAGTGTTGCTTTGTTCAGAGGGCGCCACTTGCAAGACAGGTGTTCTGTGAGCATGTGCCGCCCATTTAAGAGGAATTAGTTTTGTGGACGCTCTTCTGCCTAGGTGGCATTTCAAATCTAGCATAATTTCAGCGGATGGTAAAAGCACTTTCTTGCATCTTCCGATTTCTGGGTCACCTCTCGGCTTCATCTTCTTCACCAGACATCCTTTCGATTCCATCACTTAAGAGTTTGGGCTGAGAGAGACTGGTGGCAAGTCTAAACACATACATTTATGTTTTAAAAGTGCCCGCCTCCACCACCTCCCCTTTTATTTGTATGAGACTCTAACCGAGCTCGACGCCAAGATCTGAGAAGCATTTTCCTGGAGAGAAGCAAGGAGGGGGTGGAGCAGTAAGATTATCAAAGTGGTTTCCTTGAATTGCAGTTTGGAAACTAATTAGAATACCGGAGCTCAGCATTAAGGAAGGAGTAGAGGAGGGCGCCAAGAGTTTCTGCCACAGGCTGTTAAACAGCTGTTTAACTTTACAGCTTCATGAAGAAGGAACGGAGGAGAGAGGGCAAAAAGGGAGAGGTGGAAAAGGTCCTCTGGCAGCCTGCTCACAAACATCCCAAGTAACTTTTTGACTTCACATTCTTGGCTTTCAACACCAGGACTTTCCTTTAACTGGAACTGGCTCGGGAAAGCCCTAGGGAGGTGATCAGCACCCGAGGGCACCACGTGGGTTCCTTTAAGAGGGTGGCAGCGGCCCTTGCACCGGCGGGGCGCCTGAGTCCCGGGCGGTCCGGGTGAGTGTGCGTGGGGCGGCGGCCACGGCGGCCACGGCGGGGGGCGGAGGGTGGCACTGGGCCCACGCTTCTCCCCGCTGTCCTGGCAGCGGCGGTGGCGCGGCGGGCATGGCAGAGATGCGTTCGGGGCCAGTGGCCGGGCCGCAGCTCAACTCGCTGCCGGACCACTCGCCGCTGGTACAGCCCGGCTTGCGGGAGCTGAGACTCCGAGCAGAGGAGGCGGGCGTCCCGCAGACCCCACACAGGCTCACAGACGCCTTCTTGCTGCGCTTCCTGCGCGCCCGGGATTTCGATGTGGATTTGGCTTGGCGGGTAAGTGTGCACCGGGCAGGATCCACGGACGCCGAGCGTGGCGAGGCGGCTGTAGGTGCGCCCAGGCCCTCGGGTGTCCCTTCTTCTGTCCGCCGCGGAGGCTGTGGTCCTGGCCGTCCGACTGGACCTTGCCCGGACTGATATGGTCCCCGGAATTAGACAAAGTTACACACCTGCGTAGGTAACTCCAAGTGTGGTCAGAGAAGGACCAAATGGACATCTGAAAGCATCTTAAAAGGGACTATGTTAATAGAGCTAAATGCCGGGACAGTCAAGCAGTTTGGCGTGTTTGGAATTCAGGGCTGGAGGGAACGATTCCTTTGTGTTTCAGGTGTTCACAGCCCACAGAAAAGGGGCCTTGCCCTCCCCTCCTCCCCCTCCACAGAAGCGACCTTGACTTTATCCCTCGGGGTCAGAGCCCTAATCTGTTCGGTAACTGTGAGGACATGACAATTGCACATTAACCTGTAACTGTTAGAACAAGATGTGCTCAACCAATCCGGTGCTTGGCCAGGAGTAAGTGGTCAGCAGGAGGACCCGACCATAACCAAGACCTTTCTCCGAACCTTAGGAAATCAATTTTATCGGATTAGCGCTGAGCATGGCAAAAGCAACACAAATAAGAGAAAATAGTAAAAAGTGCAAAGGAATTTCCAAAAAGGGGGGGAAAAATCACAAAGTTTAGTTAGTTGAGTGACCAGAGTGCGGGGCTTTACCTGTTACTTCGCACGATGGTTTGTGTTCACTCTAGCAGGTGCCTGTGTTTGTATTTTTTTTTTAATTTTGACTTTTCTCAGCCGCTTGTTTACAGAATCATGTCATGTGAGCACATGCGCATACATCTTACACTTTTTAGGACTGTATTTTTATCGCTTAAGATGGAGATATTACGTTAAATGTATGTAATCAGCTGTCGCTGTAGAGTGTTACTAGATGGTGCTGGGCCCATGCTCACTGCTCATGCCTTCATCCAGTCTTGGGGACCACAGTGCTGCCATGCCGAACACTGACCCCTTCATTTAGTTTCCTCTTTCTTTTTCTTTTTCACATCCTCATTCTTGTCTAGCAGTACAAAAAAATGTCACCGGTAGGTGGGTGTTTTCTTTTATCCGTGACTTTGCATTCTAGCTTGTCTTTATACTTCATCGTTATACATAAATGAGAACATATTCTTTGTGTGTGGGGGGGGATGGAATGTACCACATTTGTGTAAATGTACCACATTTTCTTTATCAATTCTTCAGTTGAGGGACATCTAGGTTGTTTCCAGGTTCTGGATATTACTAGTAATACTGCTATGAACACAGCTGAGCAAGTGTCCTTGTGGTATGATTGAGCATCCTTTGGGTATATGCCCAAGATTGGTATAGCTGGGTCTTAAGGTAGATTGATTCCCAGTTTTCTGAGAAACTTCCATATCAATTTCCAAAATGACTGTGCAAGTTTGCACTCCCACCAGCAGTGGAGGAGTGTTCCCCTTACTCCACATCTTCTCCAACATAAGTTGTCACTAGTGTTTTTGATCTTAGTTATTCTGACAGGTGTAAGATGGTATGTCAGTGTCGTCCAATGGTTCTCTCCTGCCTGCCAGTTTCCAGATAAGTTCTCAGAGGCTTAATATTACTTATAAATGATCAGCCAAGAGCTCGAGAACATATTCTTATGGGTCCTTTCTGAACAAATTCATCAGTTGCCGAAGTATGATGCTCATATCGTCAGTGTTGAGGAATGCAACAGCTCTGTGGGGAGGTTTTCACTTTGTTTGCTACACTGATAAAATTTGCACTGAACAGTGGTGTCTTTTTCTCCATATTGTGTTTGCGACTTTACCATATGATTTATGTCTGCTAGATGAGAAATAGTTTTTTATTTTCAGTATAATATACATTAATTTTGTTATAAGTGAGGTTAACCAGGCCAGGCGGTGGTGGCGCATGCCTTTAATGCCAGCACTCAGGAGGCAGAGGTAGGCAGATCTCTGTGAGTTCGAAACCAGCCTGGTCTACAAGAGATAGTTCCAGGACAGCCTACAAAGCCACAGAGAAACTCTGTCTTGAAAAGCAGAAAAAAAAAGAGGTTAATCATATTTTAGATGTCTAAAACTAGTTTTTTCTGTTATTTTTTGTTTTCCACTTGTTCTGTTTTTTTTTTTTTTGCTTCAAAAATACCTATCTGCATTGAAGAAATGCAATGCACTCTTTGTCCTAGCTTATAGACTATCTGACATTTAAACCATGTACTTTCTGAAAGAACTAGAATGTTTAAATATGATGAAACATATTGACTATTTTTTGTTTGCTCTTGGGTGTCATGACTGTTTTGTTTTCTGGTGACATCAGCAGTGCATCAGCAAGTTAACTGTGTCACCATCAAGGCTAAATCTTGCCATAAGTGCAACAGCCATGGAGCTGGGGGAATGAGTTTTCTCCATCAGTTCACTGTTCCATTTCTTTCTTTCTTTCTTTCTTCCTTCCTTCCTTCCTTCCTTCCTTCCTTCCTTCCTTCCTTTCTTTCTTTCTTTCTTTCTTTCTTTCTTTCTTTCTTTCTTTCTTTCTAGAGCTCCCTGACCTTGACAAATGCTGTCACTCTTGTGGTGATTTGCCTTCCACAGGGATAGCATTTTCCTCTTATAGAACCAAACTCATTTTGCACAGGATACTCACTATGTTTCTGAATTGCACCCCTAGTCTCTGTTTGGGATACTGTAAAATTCCCTTTCATTTTTTGACTTTGGGATTTAACCCAGGGCCAAGTACATGGTAGGTCAGTAGTCAATGATTGAGCTAAGTCCCCAGCCCTTTTATAAATGATTATATCCAACAATTTCTTTAGAGATGGATTGTGGATTGCTTTTCTTTTTAAACGTTGATTTCAACTTAATGAGATTATTTTGATGTTAGTGAACATAGGTTTAAAGGAGTCCACAAAAACCCAGATAAATGATTAACAGGTATTTACTAGGGGAGCATTGACACAATGATGGTACATAACTTCTGAGGTCTTCCTGCTCCTGAAGATGCAGTCTCTGCCCTTTTGAATGCTCCAACCACAACAAGAGAGAGCCAGCCAACCCCTCCTCTTCCTTATAAGGGGTCACATCTTCAACCTGATGCCACACCCCTAGGATGTGGCTACCACCCCAAGTCCACTGCTGGAACAAGATGCTACTACATGTTAGGAATTAAATAACAGGGCAACTTCAATTCTTTCCCTGATATTTCTGGGCACAAAGTTTCTGAACACCGTGATCAATGAATGCACTAGTGTGCACTTTGCTGCTAGTGGATATGAAGATGCAGTTGCTGTAATTTAAATGAGTCCTTAAAAATACAGAGACATACCTAATAACAAAATCTACAAGTTGTTGGTCTGAGCTGCTTTTTAAACAGACATGAGTAAGCAGGTAAAGATATAGAATCAGTCCATAGCCTCTGTGAGCATGTGGACATTTCCTTTATCGCCTGTTTTGCTGAATGGTTTTCATTGCACAGAGCCTTGATGAATTGCCTAGTAGGACTCTGAGTCCACTGGACAGAACCCAAGTTTCTGCTTGTGACCTCTCTGTCTTATCTGCCAACTGGAAGGAACAAGGAAAGGGCAAACCTATACAACTTACTTTTTATTTTCTTCTGCAGTTGTAGTCAGTCTCTTGCTCGTGGTATATAAACCCTAACTTTATTTTTTTAACCCTAACATTTTGTAGGAGGAAAATTCTACAATGCCCTCAGTTATAATGGAATTTCTCATTTTTTTGGTTTTATAAGCTATGATAAACTAATATTTTCTAGCCTTAATAGTCAATATGTTTATGGAATGTGAGACATTTTGCTGAATTGTTTATATGGATTATCTATTTTTTTCATTTTACAAGAAATTGAGATATAGAGTGACTCGTCAGTACTCACTATTAGTCTGTGGCACAGTAGGGTAACTCATCAGTACTCACTGTTTATCTGTAGCACAGGGCTTTGAACTTGGTTGAAGATCAGGACAGGCCATGCTGCTGGAAGACTACTGGCTCCTTTAGGACAGAATATTCAACATGAAGACAGTCTCATCTGTTTGGCAAGCAAACTGTCTAATCCTTTTTTTTTTTTTTTTGATTTTTCGAGACAGGGTTTCTCTGTATTATTTTGGAGGCTGTCCTGGAACTCGCTCTGTAGACCAGGCTGGCCTCGAACTCACAGAGAACTCTGCCTCCTGAGTGCTGGGATTAAAGACGTGGGCCACCAACGCCCGGCCACTGTCTAATTCGTTACATTTCTGTTTTAAGCTTTGATGGTTTGGATATGGTTGGCTCCCTCAAAACTCATATTGAGATTTATTAAGAGGGCAGAAATGTAATCCAGGTACTGTGTTTGGAGTGGGCTTTCTGGGAAGAGTTCATCAGTGTGGAGCATTCATGATAGAATACTGATAGTTTTTAAATGAGAGCAAGACACACACACACACATACATACATACACACACACATATACCTACACACGCACACACACACACGCACACACACACACACACACACACACACACGCACACGCACACACACACACACTCCTGACTGAATCTAACCATATAATGGCCGGTGTTTCCTGAGGACTGCCAGCAGGAAAGCCAGCAGCATACTGCATCTGCTAACCCTTGGGCCAGACTGTAAGCCAAGATGAACTTCATCCTTTTGTAACTGGTGCCATCCGTGTTATTATATCATTGCAACAAAATAACCCAAAACATATACAGTGTGCTCAGTACTTAACTCCTTATGGTTTCATGCTTACTGTTCTGACCCAAAGGAGCCAGTAGCCTTCCAGCAGTATGGGCTTTAACCAAGTTCAAAGCTTTTAAAATTCTTCCTCTTCCTGACAATTTCCATCAAACTGTAGCTTCTTTTCATGAAATTGATCATACCATATATAAATTTCAATCTTCATATTGCTTAGTGTATAAACATAATTTTCATGACTTAATTACCTATATAATGGGATGATGGTAGTTACTTCTCAGGGTCATTATAAGGCAAAACTGAGACAATGGTATTGGATTTCACAAATGTGTGTGTGTGTGATGGTTTGAAAACACAGGGAAAAATGTAAGAAGGAATCTACCCTAAATAGAACAATTTGAATAGATATTTCCAATTTTTGACTGAAATAGACAGCTTTCAGTAACAACAGTAACAAATACTGATTTGCAACTGGTATTTTGTTGCTGTTGCTCTGGACTTGAGTTTGACTTAAGAATTGATTAGTAGCAATTTATTTTTATTATTAACCTTGATATCAACTGGACTTGTGAATTCATTTCTCAGTGTAGAGTAAATGGCCGAAGATTTTGATTTTGAGCCTTTGGGAAATTTAAGTGTCAAGACACATGACAGTAATTGCTCATATTCACAGAAATGATTCTTCTCAAGCGTCAGCACAGCTAATGGTTCCATGCTTGGATCCATTCTTTCACTCAGCATGTTTTCATCTCCTGAGAGCCCACAATCTGAACATAAGTGTTCAACACGCTGCATCCACTAGCTCAATGATCCTCCATAGTGAGACACTTTTACATTCCTAGGACAATAAAACCATCATTCTATATAGTCACCAAGATGTTGCTTTCGACATGTATGCGGAACAAGGATTTATTTATTTATTTTGGTTTTCAAGACAGGGTTTCTCTGTGGCTTTGGAGGCTGTCCTGGAACTAGCTCTTGTAGACCAGGCTGGTCTTGAACTCACAGAGATCCACCTGCCTCTGCCTCTCAAATGCTGGAATTAAAGGCATGCACTACCACCAACCGCCGAACAAGGATTTAAAGGCTTGCTTTTGGCTGAGGAGACTGTCAAAAAGTAAGTGAGCATCCTAAAATGTTGTTGACACTGGTTCTGATGCCACCTAAAACGGGGAGGAAGGGAAATTCATGGTGTTGGACAAAATGAATGTATCAGAGCTTCAATGTGCCCCTTGTTCTTGCTGTCTTTGGGAATGGCTATTTAGGTCACCAATTATTTTTGCTGGCAAATTGACTGACTTTCTTATTTCTTTCTTTGCTGCGTTAGACTTTTAATAAGTCCCACTTTTTTAAGCTAAGGCGACTCTACTACATGCAGAGATGAGAGAGACAGATAGACAGAGGAGATGACAATATGAGAACAGGGAGCAGGAGGAAAGGGAGAGGGGGGACAACAGAGGCTGTGCCCTCGAGGACTCCAGGGTGATGCTTTTCTCACAGCCCAATTGGCTCTTCTCCAGCTCAGTCCCAGCCAGGGACTTTTTCCATGGCTCAGAATTCTCTCTGAGTAGAAGCTATTTGTAGGGTCTCCTCTGGATCACCACTGTTTTGTGGCTACAGTTATCATGCTTATGACAATGGATTTCAAATATGAAGTTCTTTTGATGAAGCTTCCCCAGATTAAGGCCCTAACTCAATGAAGGACAAGGTCCACATACAGTATCTTTCTAGTATTTACATAAAATGCTTACCATATCTTTGCCTTTTACCTGAGGTTTGATGTGACTAATAGCAGCCTGTAAGCATAAAACAAGTACAATGTCAGTTTAGGAAATATGACAATGCCAAAAAAAAACCATAAAGAAAATAAAATGATACTAACTTTTTGTTGGCTGGCCAATTATGGTGGTTATATCTATGGGGGGGGGGTAACAGGTTTCCTTTAAACCATATTTTCCAAAATCTAATTTTTAGTTATATGGTTTCTTTACTTCTAACTCACTGGATTGGTTTTCATTCCTTGCTCCAAAAGTACTAAGTGCAGTATTTCGGTTATCTATTGCTAAGTAGGAAATCTTCCTTAAGGTTTTTGACCTATGGTATGACTCTACACTTGCCTGTGTTCTGTGTCTTGGCCAAGGCACAGTGGGATGATGCATTTTGGATCATGGTATCCCGTGGGAACTTGACTGAAATTAGACAATTTAGGATGGCCTCTCCATCTTCCGGGCTTTTGTCCATATAGAATGTTACCATCCAGGAATCTTACGTATGCCCGGATCCCTGAGAGGCCAGCTCACATATAAAGCCAATTCCATGCTTTTCTGGAAGGTATACATCAGAAGGTCTGGACTTGTTGGTGACTGTTTTAGAGATGATTACATATGGCAATTAAAAATGACTGAGTCTTAGCCTGGCGTTGGTGGCATACGCCTTTAATCCCAGCACTCGGGAGGCAGAGGCAGGCGGATCTCTGTGAGTTCGAGGCCAGCCTGGTCTACAAGAGCTAGTTCCAGGACAGCCTCCAAAAACCTCGGAGAAACCCTGCCTTGAAAGTCAAAAAAAAAAAAAAATGACTGAGTCTTGAGTTGAAGACTAACTTTTGTGGTCTCAATTCCTTAATGAAAGGAATTTTGTCTTTTATAACTGAAATAAAAAAAACTCTTCCAGATTCTGATATGACTGAGGACAAAGTTCACACATAATAGCACGCCTTTCAATTGTTTTACAAAATGTTTACCATGTGCATCACTTACAGACACATTTGATTTCATTTTTCAGTTACTGAAAAACTATTACAAATGGCGAGCAGAATGTCCAGAATTAAGTGCAGATCTGCACCCTAGAAGTGTTATGGGACTTCTGAAGGCTGGCTACCATGGAGTGCTGAGGTCCAGGGATCCCACCGGCAGCAGAGTTCTTATTTACAGAATCGGTGAGTCGCATGCAGCTGTCCCCTCCCTCCTGTGTTGTTTTTACTTCTCCCTTTCATTACCAGGTGTTCCAGTGTTTCTTTTGGTCAATGTCTGATCTCATCAAGCTTCCACAGTACCGTCCCATAGACTGGTGGCTTAGAAAACCTGAAACTTAGTTCTTAGTGCTGAAGGCTGTGAAATGCAACATTAAAGCACCAGTGATTTTATTCTGATGAGAGAGGGCCTGTTTTCTGGTACACAAAGATCTCACCCTGACCTCATGTAGTATAAGAAGTACAGTAGCCACTGAAGCCTCTTAAAATGACACTAATCTGATCCATGAGGACTTTACTCTACAGAAGACCTCTGCCTTTACCTTCGTTGCTTGCTGTTTTGTTAAGGAAAGAGACCATTTTCAGCTCTTGAAAATATTACATGAGTATGACTGGTGTCCTTATTTCTTGTCCCAGGTAATGTGTCACCCACAGAGCACACAGCAGTGGTCCTTCTGTCCTTCTGTTGCTCCATCCATGTCAAAGGAAGCTTCTTAGGGATGGGCTGGCCATCATATATGCTAGAATTAATGATGAGCCTATTATATTCTAAAACTTAAGGTTATCAGTAGAATTCAAACTTTAAATAAACACTAAAATAAGTCTTTAGTGTGCCTAGACATACTTATGCTTAATCTTGTACCCAATTTATCTGAAATTCACCTTTAAGTGGTGCTTATATTTTATGAGATAACTGTGCCTAAATTCCAAGAACATAAAACTGAAACACCCAGGGTTGGAATGTGAAAAATAAATAAAAACAAGTGCCAAAAAAGAGAATGGAAAAAAATTGAAAAATCCAGATGTTTTATTTTATTCCTCACACACCCCCTTATAAGTGTCTGGGCTTTGGAGTATCTGACTAGGCATTTGCTGCTGTTTTTATAGTTTAGAAATGGAGTGAAAATAAGTGAAAACAACATTTTTATAGTGAGAAAGCCAATGTGTGTGTGTGTGTGTGTGTGTGTGTGTGTGTGATCACAAATACTTTAGTAGCACACTAACAGGTTTGTTGTATAGCCTGGGCCTCTGGGAATATAGTTACTTAAAAGTGTGTTATTTAGGAGATGGGATGACAACTCAGTTGGTAAAAAGCTTTCTATGTAAGCTTGAGGTCCTGATTTCAGATCACCCGAACCCATGTGAAATGCTAGTGCTGCCCAAGTGCTTGTCTGTGATCCTGGTGGTAGAGATGGGGAGATGCCTGGGGCTTGTTGGCCACAAGTCTACCTGAATCGTGTGAGCTTGAGACTCAAAAAATGGGGTAGAGAATGATAAAAAAATATCAACATTGACCTCTGACCTCCATGTGTACCAACATGTGCATGCCACATTCTCTCTCTCTCTCTCTCTCTCTCTCTCTCTCTCTCTCTCTCTCTGTCACACACACACACACACTCAAAGATATTAACCTCAAAGATTCATAGGTTTAAGGAAGTCAGAAGAGAATGATATGTTACAAACCTCCTGTGTGCTATATGTTGTTATAAAACGAAAGGAAGAAACATTGATGTACTTTATGAATGGAATAAAAGGACAGAATAAAATTTTACAGACTTTCACAATCTAATTGAATTAATGGAGTAACTGCATCTTTGATAGACTTTACCCACAGAAGCCCAGTGCAGCTACCCGCCCTCTGTACCAAGTCTGCACAGTAAAATCAGTGAGAAAACGCAGAGCCTTCCCCTCTGTGTGAACCTTTATCATCCCCATGACAGAGGATGTAACTTGAGGCCTTTGCGACCAACTGCTATACTCCAGCAGCAAAAGCAAATTTTAACAATGAAGACTCAGTTTTAACCACAGTTGTATTATAAGTTGAAGCTATGAGGCATGATGACTTGATTGCAATCTGTAAAATGCACACAGTAAAAACCTATTAACAGAGTTACTGTGGGAAATACATCATTTTTAATATATGTATACATATATATAAAACATTAACTGGCACACGCAATGAGTAATAAATGCTAGGTATATCCAGGGAAGAAATTAAAATTCTGATTCCTCATGTCGTTCTTTATGGCGTTTACTTAGTGTGCAATAGAACCTTCCGTGAGGATCCGGTTTTACGAGCGCCGCTAGCCTGCACACAACTATTGCAAGCTTGAACTGAAGCTACTGCGATGAGAAACTGAACTTCTAATTCATACTCACAGAAAGTGAATACAGGGTAGAACCGGTCTGACAGGTCAGATGGCTCAGAAATTTAGTCAGAAACTCTTCTATAATCTGCAAATTTCCTTTGTTGGGCTCACATGTCATCATTGTAGCATTCAGCTGAAGTAGTGTGCTATTTTGAGGCTGAATAAATAATTCCCATATTCTTACCAAGAATCCGAGTTGCAGTAAATCAAAGGGACATCCCATGGCCATCTTTCCCCTTTCTAGATCTTTATCCTTTTTCCTGGTGGCTTTTAAATACCAACTAGCATTTAGCGCTGTTAAGGCTCAGCTAGTGAAAAGACAAACTCTGCCTTGGTCCTAACTCCAGCCTCTACCTGACACCTCTGATCTCACTTTTCCTGCTCTCAGACAGACTGTGTGTCTCTGACTTATAGATACCTTATCATTTGGGTTTTGAAATTTCCAGGTTCAATTGCATTGGTCTCGAGTATTTGTTAATACCAAATCTTGTTCTTTTATGTGACTTTAGAAAAAATTCCTCAGCTTGATTTTTTTAAATCATTATCAGTCACTGATTTGCTGTCTGCTGCCACTTAACCCAACAATTGATACTTTTGAGTTAATTTTTATTTGTAAAATTTCAACTGAATCTTTTTAAAAGTATTTATTTATTCATTTAGTTTTGGTTTTATGAGACAGGGTTTCTCTGTATTGTTTTGGAGGCTGTCGGTCCAGCCCGGCCTCGGACTCACAGAGATCTGCCTGCCTCTGCCTCCCAAGTGCTGGGATTAAAGGCATGCACCACCACCTCCCGGTTTCTTTTTTAAACATAAAATATTTTTATTTATCAAGAATTTTACATACATATATATTTTGATCATATCTACCCTGTTCAGCTCCTCACAGACAGACACCTCCCCATATGCCCTTTCCTGTCCTTTTTAAATAACCCATTAATTCCAATTAGTGCTGTCCATATGCAAATGGACATGGGCAACTGAACAGGGCCTACATTCCTGAAGACAAGTGGTTTCCCTCTCCCAGCAAGGTCATCTGACAATCATCATCCAGGATGGGGACTCACTGAGCCCTTCCCTCATCCATGCTGGAGTGTTCGCTGGCTTGATCTCGTATAGGTGACCACCACTGCTGCTATGAGGTCAGGAGTTATCCAACACATGGTCACATCCAGAGGATGGTCTTTCCCAGCTGTAGACAGAGGTTTCTGTTACGCCTGGTCCCACAGCCGATTAGCCCCAAATAAACACACAAAGACTTATATTACTTTATAAACTGTTGGCCAATGCCTAGGGCTTCTTACTGGCTAGGTCTCTCTTAATTATTAACACATTTCTGTTAATCTATGTATTGCCATAAGGCTGTGGCTTACCCATATTCTGGCATGTTAACCCTTCAATAGCATGGCATTCCTCGGGCCTCTCTCTGTCTTCCTCTCCCCAGCCTTCTCCTGGTCTGGTAGCACTGCCTATGCTTTCTGCCTGGCTATTGGCCACAGTGTTTTATTCATCAACCAATAAGAGAAACATATATACAGAAGGACATCCCCCATCAAGCAGCAGTCTCCTCTAACCTCTAGTTCTTTTTTTTTTTTTTCGAGACAAGGTTTCTCTGTGGCTTTGGAGGCTGTCCTGGAACTCGCTCTGTAGACCAGGCTGGCCTCGAACTCACAGAGATCCGCCTGCCTCTGTGCCTCTGCCTCCCGAGTGCTGGGATTAAAGGCGTGCGCCACCAACGCCTGGCCCTCTAGTTCTTATAATCTTTCCACTAGGTCTTCTGAGATGTTCCCTGATTGTGTGTGTGTGTGTGAGACAAATGTCCCATTTACGACTGAGGACTGTACTCCACATTCACTTATTCTGTCAACTTTGACAGTTTGTAAGTTTTTTGTGTTAACCACCATCCACTGAAAGTTCTTCTAATGAGGGCAGAGAGCTACACTAATCCATGTGTATAAGATAAGTATTTAGAAGTCAGTAGTAGGTTCCCCTATAGCACTTTCCTGTCTATAGGCCTGTGACCAGATGTACAATACCAGGCATGTGGCAGGCCTGAAACACAATTAGGAAGCAGTTTGTTACTTCCATAATGGTCATGCCATTATTGCAACAATGGGCATATCTTACTAGATCTTATGACTGTAACTCTCTGGGTTCATAGATGGGTAAGAGTGTTGATGACTTTTATCCCACAACCTATATAACACCTTTCAGTCCTGTGAAAGCTGGGTAGCAATAGGGAGGCTTCTACATCAGTGCCTGCTTTTCCAAGTTCGGTGATGATCAGAGTGTGGTGTCTTCTTCAGCAATATGATCTTACCACCCAGTAATTACCCTCTCCAAAACATTATTTATTTATTGTGTGTATGTTTGTGTGGGTGTGCAGGTGGGTGCGTGGGCATCAATTATGGGTGAGGTCAGAAGACTACTTGTAGGAGTGATTTCTTCCCTTCTACCATGCTGGATCCTGGTATTGAGCTAGGCAGTAAAGCTTGGTGGCAAGAGCCTATACCCACTGAACCATCTCCCTGGCCCTATCCATTCTTACACATAGCTTTCAGTCTTCTTTCCTTACATCCATTGAAACCATTGCTTCTTTTAATTCAGTTTTTCCTCTTAACTGTTTCCTTGCTTTTTGCTGCTTTGTCTATGGAGTTTGATTCTTGTCTTCTTGTGGGTGTATCATATGACAATTCTTTTTTTTCCAAGTAGAAAGAAAATTAAGTTTATCAAATATATTCCTATGCAGTGAATTCTAGGACCCAGTGGTTTTATTAGAAAATTCTAGGAAAAATTTAAAGATATAGAACAATGACTACATAAAATGCTTCATAAAATAACTATTTACAACTCACTCTGTGAGACCAGGTAAATATTTTTAATATTCTTTTTTTAATTTTATTTTTAAATTTAAATTAGAAAATTAGAAACAAGGTTGTTTCACATGTCGATTCCAGGTCCCTCTCCCTTTCCCTCCCCTCCTCCAGCGCCCTCCCACCAACCCCCCCAATATCCCCTCATTTCCCCAGGGAGGGTGAGGCCCTCCATGGAGGTGTCCATAATCTGTCATTTCATCCAGGGCAGGGCCTAGACCCTCCCCCAAAAGTCCAGGGTGAGAGTGCATCTCTCATTGTTGGATGGGAGTCCAAAGTCCATTTGTATACCCAGGATAAATACATATGACAATTCTTAATAAATCTTGATCATTTTTTTTTTTTTTGGTTTTTCGAGACAGGGTTTCTCTGTATTGTTTTGGAGACTGTCCTGGAACTCGCTTTGTAGACCAGGCTGGCCTCGAACTCACAGAGATCCGCCTGCCTCTGCCTCCGGAGTGCTGGGATTAAAGGCTTGCGCCACCAATGCCCGGCTAATCTTGATCATTTTTAAAGACCACCCCCTTGCCTGTCCATTTCTGCTATCATTTCTGTTTGCCATGACCTGTCTTATGAAAGGTGGGGAGGGAGAGACTGTGTGGGAGAGTACCCTACCATAGGTACTCTTTGTTTTCCCTGGGTGTGTACAGCTGCCTTTCCAATCCCTGCTCAAACCTGTAGGGACATGAGTGCTCTGTGCTGTTCCCAGAGATCTGACAGATGACCAGCTTATCTATCTGATCCATAGGCTTTTCTGTTAGAAATCTCTTTGGCTGCTGTGTTAGTCGCCTGCCCATAATTTTGACAGGATTTCTGAGGCAAACAATGTAAGGAGAGGAAAGACTGGTTCCAGAGGTTTAAGCCCTCATTGATTGGCTTCATGACTGAGGGCTTGTGCTGATGCAGAACACCATAACAGGAAAAACATGACCGAGGAAAGCTGGCAAGATTATGGTGTTCAGGAGGCAACAAGCGAGGAAAAGAGACAAAATATCCTCTTCAAGTACACACATCCAATGACCCACTTCCTCCAACCAGGCCCTACTTCCAAAGTTCTCAGTACCACCCAATAGACCACTAAGTTACAAACCCATAGATTCCTTTGTCCACTGATGATCTTAGGGCTAGTTCCCTCCAGAAAGCACAGTCTCTGAACACTGATGCACTTGGAACTATGCCTGAGGCAATGAGCTGGTGGATATACCCCAGAGCCAAACCGTAAACTGCTACCCAGGCTCACACTTGTCAGTTTCTGAGTTTGGAGCATGGTCGGAGACATTGAACATTTCTGTTTCTAGGCACAGCTCTCTCTTGAAATGATGATGTGACTTCATTTATCAATGAAATTTGATCTGCATTCATCTCCATCCCATGCTCTTAAAAATCTATTCATCTCCAGAAAGTTAAGGAGGCAGGGAGAAGCAGGAAAATATTTGAACCCCAATTCAATCTATTACTTAATTCAGGCTCCCTTGTTCATGATTTTATTTCTACACATCATTCAGGCCTTAAAATAATTGGTTCCCTTAAGAATCTTTCTGATTCTTCCCACAGTGCTAAGGTGTAACATCTTTTTATTACTTACTTATTGTAGCATACTGGGACCCAAAAGTTTTTACAGCCTATGATGTATTTCGGGTAAGTCTCATCACATCAGAGCTCATCGTACAGGAGGTGGAAACTCAGCGGAATGGAGTCAAGGCCATATTTGACCTGGAAGGCTGGCAGATTTCCCATGCTTTCCAGATTACCCCATCTGTAGCCAAAAAGATTGCTGCTGTACTTACAGTGAGTACATATCTTAACTGTTAGGTGTTAAATATATAGTAGTGTTCAACTGCGTTTGTATATTTTTAGCACTTTACTATTATATTTAAAGAATATTAACAGTAAATGTAATTCATGTATTAAAAATGTAACAAACTTCAAAAATAAATACATTCAAACTAGGTAAATACAGTATTATACATTTAATTATAAAGTAATTTTATTTTATTTTTGTCATTTAAGTTTTCTTCCTAAATTAAAAAGTTGACTCAAGACAGACGTGTTAGAATTCATCTGAAATTTCAGCATTTGGCTGGAACAAGCAGGAGGATCAGAAGGCCAGTCTCGGCTACATGAGACTTGATGTCATAACACCAGTAACATCAGAAGTTGACTCAAAATTACTTATAACAATGATATATTAAGATGACACATGTCTTGCTAGCTATAAATTGATTTGCCTTTCTTCAGAAATCAAGTCTTTGTGTATGTACCCTTGTTCTTGTGTGTGTACCTGAACATCTGTGAATGTATGTAAGGAAGCCAGAGGACAAGCTTAGGTGTCCCTCCTCAGGTGCCATTCACCCTATTTTGCTACACAGTCCCTCATAGGCCTTCACTCATTGGACTAGACTGGCTGGCTAATGAACCCTGGGGGCCTTCTCCACCACCCCAGTGCTAGGATTATGAAGCTCCCCCACCTCATGAATTTGGGGATCAAACCCAAGTTCCAGTGTTTGCATGGCAAGCAGATGACTAACTGAGCCACCTTTCCAGCCCCCAAAGTCTTTTTTAAAAGCAGTTATCACCAGGTGGTAGTGGCAGTGTATGCTTTTAATCCCAGCATTCAGGAGGCAGAGTCAGGTACTCTCTATGAGTTCAAGGCCAGCCTGGTCTACAGAGAGAGTTCTAGGACAGCCAGGACTACACAAAGAAACCCTATCTTGAGCCCCACCCCTACCCCAAAAGCTATTATCTTTAACCTAATTCTATTTCTGGGACCCAGCTAAAGAATAATCTTTTTTTATTTGTTTGTTTTTTGAGACAGTGTTTCTCTGTATTGCTTTGGAGGCTGTCCTGGAACTTGCTCTGTAGACCAGGCTGGCCTCGAACTCACAGAGATCCACCTGCCTCTGCCTCCTAAGTGCTGGGATTAAAGGCCTGTGCCACCAATGCCTGGCAAGAATAATTTTAATATAGTTGTATGTTGTAGCAATAATAGCTTACTATGCTCTAGGTAATTTCCTAAGTCTTCCAAATGTTTTTCTACTTAATGGACATCCTCTGTGGTGTCAGACAATGACTCCTTCAAATCAGCAGTGCTCTAAGGATCGTAGGCCAGGTCTGCTGAATGCAAAAGCTGTTCTACAGTCATCTCTCTTTCTAGACACTGAACAGTGCCTGCAGCATAACTTCTAATAGAAGAAAATTAGATACAACGTACTTGCCCAGAAATAGGAAAGTGATCACTTAAATGATGACATTTAATGGATATGTCAACAATGTTAAAACTCAAAATTCTCATCACAAATCATACTGCAGCAATGAGACAGAATGGAATGTAATATGTTTAGACATCATAGTGGCAATTAGCTTAAGTAAAATTATACATAGAATGTGGGAGAACTCAATTAATCATAACCTCAAAATGGCAAGAAGGGGAAAATTCTTCATAAAAGAGAAAAAAGTCTCTATTAACAGAAATTACTAAACTTTTTGATAAGAAAACAATCAAGTTTATTTTTCTTTCAGGTATTGACTTTTTAAGCTTTCTAAGTAATGAGTGACTTCGATACTAAAGATAAATACCCATGTCAAAAATTTTAAAAATGTGTGCCTATTATTATATTCTTTCAATTTTCATGGAATTTTTCTCTAAAAATATTTTCGGTAAAAGTACTAAAATTAAAAATGTCCCAGATTGTCATTGTTTCCTTAGGAGAAGCTTTATGTATGACTAGTGAGTAATTTTCTGGTCAAATACTGTAGATGGCTATTAAAATACTTGGCTTAACCTATGAAGAAAGAACCTTCCTACAGGTCTTTTCTGAGTCCACTGACAGTGAAAGATAAACCAGGCTTTTGTGTTGATGGAATAAACCATTTGAAAAAGGAGTCACACATACACATACATACACACACACACACACATACACATGCATAGAGGACAGAGGTTAATGGCTTCTATTGCTCTTCATTTTAGTTGTATTTTTTTGAGACAGGGTCTTAAAACCAACCTAGAGCTCATCATGTCTCCTAGACTGGCTAGAGTAGGGGTTGCCTGCCTCTGCTCCTCTACTCTGGGGACAGGGTTAGCCATGCCAGCTACTTACATGGTTGCTTATGGGCTGAACTCAGGTCTCCATGCTTGCACAGCAAGCACTTTACCCAACGAGCCATCTTTCAGGCCCTTACCATAAACTTACAATATATCCTAGAAGAGACTTGTCTTTAGGGATGTGACTGCAGTATTTATGCTGTGTTATTAAGGTTTTTTTTCTTTACTTTCAAAAGGATTCCTTTCCATTGAAAGTTCGTGGCATCCATATGATAAATGAGCCAGTCATTTTCCATGCTGTCTTTTCCATGATTAAACCATTTCTGACTGAAAAGATTAAGGGCCGGGTGAGTAAAATCTATTCAAGTGATTATATCTCCTGAGAACATTCTTACCTCTTCTTCCCATTGAAGGACAGCTTTACTACATCCTCATATCCCTTGGCCATAAACCATGGGAAAAATATCGCAAATACTCATCAAACATGTCAGCTACTCTTATAAATTAAAATTTACTTTAAAAATCCAGCAATACTGGCTGCTAGACTCTGGGGAAACTGACGTGCATATATCATTAGAGTGTAAAATACATTCCCTGTAGAGGGCAGTGTGGTAATAGTTATGATAAACTACGTCTGCATTTTCTGGAAATCTATCAGCTAGACATAGCTGTGCACCAACAAAAGTGTAGATACAGAAACAGATTAAAACCACCAAGCATTCACTATGAGAGTCTGGTGGAACAAACTACGATAAATTCACACAAGACAGCAGGGTGTATTTTAAGGTGAGATGCATACCATGCAGATTGGTGTTGATGTTAGACTACATTTCTGTGAAAAGTGGAGAATAAGAACATATAATTTGGTTTGCACAAAAATGTATCTTGTCAGGATAAACAGAAATATGGGATTACCAAATGATCTGGTAAAGGCAGAGTTAGTAGCACAATTTGTCTGTTTTAAATCTTCTTTTGATTTCTAAGTTATGTGGATATGTTATTTACCCACATAAGAATACACAGTGTGCTAACTCTCAGTCACATGTACCTGAAACATGTCATATCTGGGGTATATAATTTAATGTCTTTCAGCTGAGACAAAGGAGATGACTTTCACTAACCTGAGCTTCATGTAGAACTTGTGAATTCAAATTTTGTTGTTATAAGTTTTGAAAGCTTTAAAATAATTTGCTTTCCAGGGCATAACTGCTTTCATGAACCAATCAACAGAAGGCCATTCTTACAGCTCTCATAAGGTGTTGTTAAGTTGTCCAGGTTCTTATTTCTAGGTTCAAGTGATCCTTCCACCTCAGCTTTCTGAGCTGCTGGGGGAAGCACAGCTGTGCCCTGTTTGCCTGCTACAAATGGTTTTGGAAGAACTTTGTGTTTTAAACCTAAAAAAATATAAGTAGTGATGGCATTCATTATAATGGGATACTTGAAAGTTTAGAAACTATTCATCCATTTTCAGAAAGCATAGCATTTTATACTTGGTAAGAATATTATGACCCTAGAGAGATTTTTTACAGATTAGCAGATCCAATTGGTATTTCTTTCTCTTTATTTTCCTTAAATTTATTTTCTTATTCTTTGACAATCCCAAGCATGAGTCTAATATATTTTGCTCATTCCCACCCCTTATCCTTTTTTTTTTCCAAGTCAGGGTTTCTCTGTGTAGCTTTGGAGGCTGTAGACAAGGCTGTAGAAAAGGCACTCGCTCTGTAGACAAGGCTGGCCTCGAACTCACAGAGATCCGCCTGCCTCTGCCTCCCGAGTGCTGGGATTAAAGGTGTGTGCCACCACCGCCCGGCCCCTTATCCTTTTGTGAAGTCCCTCCACTGCCACTGAACCACTTTTCCCCAGCCAGTCCCTCTCCTTCTTTCTTCTGTTTTTAGATATTGTTACTTTTGACTCCCAGTGGGTATTACTATCTTTATAAAATTGTTCTATTCTTTAGTTATGCATATGCCAATGGAGGTACTTGTCTATGAGTGCAGGTGCTCCTCGAGGCCAGATGAGAGTGTCAGATCCCTTGGAGCTGGAGTTGCATGTGGTTGGGAACTGAACTCTGATCCAAGCGGTCTTATCTCCTCAGACCAATTTCTTTCTGTCTTTAAGAAAAATCATCCCTAAATTGTCAGCTCTAGCGAAGCTGGCTACTCTGGACTTTAGTCTCTTATATAGGCCATTTTGTTTTCCCTTTAGTGTAACTTAGTGACATTGGATACCGTCTGATTAACTCTTAAAGTTCTAAGGATAAGCTTATCTATTCGGGGTTATATTCTGAACAATTAAAAACAAAGTGAGAATAACTGAATCTAATAAAAAGGGAGAGTATGAACCAAAAAAAGAGAAAAAAAAAACAGTAAAAACTGAGCTGTTAAGTGAAGCAGCTTGGTGAACGTTACCTCACAGCAGACTAGCCAAAATGGGTAAACAAACCCAAACACATTTCCTCCTCAGTTTCTTGGTGACAATATACATTTCAATATTTCTCCTTTGCAGGGAAAATAGAATTTTTTTTAGCTAACTGATAAAATCTTTGAGAGTCTTAAAAAGTCAATCAAGGGTTGGGATATGAGGTTTATAAAGTTAGATACTTAGCCATCATCCCTCATTTCCTTTCCTTTAAAAAGTTTTTTTTCTTTTCTTTCTTTCTTTTCTTTTCTTTTTTTTTTTTGAGACAGGGTTTCTCTATAGCTTTGGAGCCTGTCCTGGAACTTTCATTGTAGACCTAGCTATGGGAAAGATATTTTTGCTTATTTTCTTTAACGAGATGCACTTTTGATTTGTATGGTTTGCTTTATCTTGCCTTTACTGGCGTTCTACAGTCATTTTTTAAAATTTAAAATGAAAATTTAGGGCTCACAACTGTCATAATCTCTTGATGGCATTGCATTCACTGACTATAGCCATATAAACTGCTCCTTGTGAGTCTAATTGTGGGTACAGCTATCTGTTTCTATTTACCATGGATTGATATCAGGTGGTAAATTTCTTCATCCTTTTGTAAATATGCAAATGCAAATCTAAAACAACAATAAAATTATGATTCACACCAGCATAATGTAAATATAAGAAACATTCCTAGATTCGAGAACATAAGAACAAAGGGTACAGTATGTATATGCACCTGCTAGCCTCAGTGTATCCTGTTTTGCATGGTTTGTTTTCCCCCTGGGAATGGTTCTAGCATGGTGAAGTCAAAGACAACATCTTCTAAAACACTGTGGCTATTTCAGATTCATCTGCATGGGAGCAATTACAACTCAAGCCTACTTCAGCACTTCCCAGACATTCTCCCTCTGGAGTATGGTGGTACTGAGTTTGCCATGGAGGATATTTGTCAGGAATGGACAAATTTTATAATGAAGTCTGAAGATTATCTCAGCAGCATTTCTGAGACCATCCAATGAGAAGTTATTTCCTGTGATTGACTTCCTCACTAAAATTCAAGGATGGGATCCTATTTGGTTATTAAAGTCAAGAGCAAGCCTAAATGAATTGATGTTTATCCGACATTTACACGTGCAAGATGACCATGAAGAGTGTTCTAGCTTTTACAATGCTCTGTTCCTTGTGAATTAATTAATGCTTGAAGAGATTCCTGTTTACGTGTGAAGAGCAAGCATAGCTACATCGGAAGTACCTGTTTTAGTGTATCTTTGCATGGGTCGGGAAATTTCACTTTAAAGAAAACATTATGATCTCAATGTTTAATGCTAGATTGATGACTAGTCCACTGGGAAGAAATACTGTGCATTCCAACTGATGGTGAAACATTATTAGTGCTCTTGGTGTCAGATTATAATTCAGATTGCAGTCTGAATACAGCTTTATGCTGGCAGGATGCTTTATCTCAGGGAAGCCCTACTTTAGCATATGTACAACAGAAGCCTGAGGATGTAAGTCTACATGTCACCGTATTGTATGCAACAAAATCACTACGGCTTATAAAAATGACTTAAAACTGTAGACAATATTCTGGGCACACTTGACGGTTTCTTATGCAGTCTTGTATTTTCGAATAAGTAAAGAGCTAGTTCCAAGACAGCCTCCAAAGCCACAGGGAAACACTGTCCCAAAAAACCAACCAAACAAAAAAATATAAAAAATAATTGTGGCTTCTGTTTATGACTTGTACACAGACTGCTTATACTTGAAAATTAACAGAACTACACAAAAGGAAGTGTTTATATCCTACTTAACCATCACCAGTCATGCTAGCATTTTTCAGATTATTCATAAAATAATTTGAGTTTTACTATGACCTCAGAATATTTTAGGTCTCAAAATTCATGTTTAGTTTAAAAACGGTCAGTAGGTAGGGTGTGCTGTCTGTATCACAGTGCAGTTCATTTTTAAGTCTTCCAATCGTTGAGAAAAATGTAATCTCATCCCATTTTCAGCACGTTCTTAAATTTCTGACATGATTTTTATACTTAGGGTCTTCTAATTAATTTTTATCTTACACATGAAGGAATACAAGGTAGAGAATTTATTGAATTTGTGTTCAGAGTAATCATATAATACTGTCTTTGTGCAAGGCGAGTTTTCATTGCACAGGGTGTTTTTCTTTGTAAGAAAATGAGTTGAATCAGACAAGCTGATACTTCCAATTCTCTGCACACACACTGACAAAACCAAAAGGAGGTGCAGATGTTCTTCAGAGAACGTGTTTCATTTAGCAACTAACGCTACCTTTACTATTTAATTTTACTAAAAAGATCTTGCTTTCTTCTTAAAACATTAGTCTTCCTTACGAAACTATAAAATTAAAATTGTTTAAATAACAGGAAATCAGCTAAAGGAATAAAGAGTAACAAAACACCTCCATCTTTTCAAACTTTTAGTTATAGACAGAAACGCAGATGTCACTTTATTTACATGTGGCTGTTCAATCATTTGCTATGATTTTGTGGAGGAATGTTATATTACAATAAAGGCTAATGACTTAAATGTCTTTTTAATGTGTACATTAGTGAAGTAATTAAAAATGCCAGTCAGTATAAGTACATTCTATGATGGGGCTTTGAGATTTTTATAACATGAAGCAACTCTATGAAGAGCTTGAAGAACAATGTGTGGAGACGGTTTTGAATGGCTCCAGGCGGGAACTGGAATTCTCTGTGCGCCTTCACTGCACTTGAGCCAGAAGTGTTTTCTGAAAGGTGAATGCCAGAGGTGCTTAATGTGTTGCAGAACTTCACAATAAATTGTTTTAATATTGTTAAAAATAAATGTCTTTCTCATAGACCATGGTGTTATTTTTTCATTTAAAATGAAAATAAGGCATTCTTTAAAAAAATGCTTTTTCTTTCGGAAAAGAAATTAAGCAAAAGCATACGACTTCTCGTTGCCCATTATCTGAATGTTCATTCCTTTCTTCATAAGTTTTAAGTGCAGGCTGTCCCTTTTCCTGCTGCTGGGCTTTGGTGTTTGCTGTGTCAAATACAGACACTGCACCCAATGCTGCAGTTCTGGCCTTGAGTCATCTGTCTTTGGAATGCATGTGCAGTTTTACTTTGGAGAGTAAAAAAAATCCCTTAAAAAAAAACCTATTACAGAAACACAAATTATTTGATTGGTTCAGTAGTACATTGATTTGTGTTTTTGTTTTATTTTCATGTTGCTTAGACTTTTCACTCAAGTATGAATGGCTTAGCTTTATAGAATTAGCTTTGTGGCCCCTTTTTAAGTCTATGCCCAAGGACATGGGTTGTAGTCCCATCATTTCATAAAACAAAGGAAAAGATGGATAATCCAATTTTAGAGCAATTTCCTACCAACCCAGATCATGCATTTATTTGTTAACCTAGACTTTACTTATGAAAATAGCATTAAAGTTCTTTTGAAATGTTTTCTTTACCACTTAAGTTAATTATATAGACCAAACATTAAATTATAGAAAGAATCCAACCCAGCTAATGAGTGACACTGCACTTTCTGGGATACCCCTCACAAGGTGCTATATGCCAAGTTTGTCTTTTGATAGATGGAACTGGGAGTTACAAAGGTGGGACCAGAAATGAAGCCAATACTATTAAGACTGATGGAAAACACTGATCAGCCAAGACACAGCCTTCCACCACATCCCCAGCACTTGACTAAATGCTCTTAGCCATCCAGGTCAATCATACTGTCCTCTTTTTAATTATTATTTTTATTTTATGTGTATGGTGTTTTGCCTTCATGTACTTCTCTGTACCAAATAATTGCCTGGTGCCTATAGAGTCCAGAAGAGGTTGCCAGATATCTGGGACTAGAGTGACAGATGACTGAGACCTTCCATCTGCTTAGACTTGAACCTGGGTCCTCTGGAAAGCAAGCCGGTGCTCTTAACTTCTGAACCATCTCTCCAGCCCCACATGTCTGTTTTTGACAACACTGTGGATTAAATTCTGTGTTGTGGCAAATAGAAACATTATCTTATTTATTGTCTTATTGTTGTGAAGAGACACCATGACCGAGGCAATAAAGCATGTAATTTCTCACAATTTCCAAGGTAAGTCCATTGTCAGCATGGTAGAGACCATAGTAGCAGTCGGGGCAGGCATGGGGCTTAAGAAGTAGCTGAGAGCTACATTCCTGATCCACAGAAAGGAGACTGGGCCTGGCACAGGCTTTTGAAACCTCAAAGACCCCCTCCTTCTTCCTCCATACCTTACACACTTCCTCCAACAAGGCCAACTAATCCTTTCTAATCCTCCAACAGTTCAAGCTTTCAAACATGTGAGCCTATGGGGGCCATTCTCATTCAAACCACCACAGTCTACTCTCTGGTTTCCATAGGCTAGTAGACATACTAGAACTCAGTATAACTTTAAAAATCCCATAGTCTTCTGGTCTCAAGACTGTTTAATAAAAGTCCAGAATCTCCTCTGAAACTCAAGGTCATCTGTTACCTGTAACTCCATGTCAAAAACAAAAAGCAATCACATGCTTCCAACATTCAATGTCACAGGATATATATTACCATTCCAAAAGGGAGGGGAAGGAGCATAACGAGGAAATGCTGGACCAAAAGCAAGACCAAAAACCAGGAGAGCAAACTCAAAATTCTGCATCTCATGGCTGATGGCAAAGTGCTCTTCAGATCTCCAATTCCTTCCAGCTCTGTTGACAGCAACACTTCTTTGAGCTTTGTTGACTGCCACACATTTTTCTCTCTAGGGTCAGCTGGTAACCAGTCTGCAGTTCTTCTTGGCAGATATCCGATGCTTCTCACAAGTTGGAAGCTTAGCCAGATGGGGTCTTGTTGTAAGGATTCGGGCATTATGCTGGCCTGCTGCAGTCACCTGGCAGAATGCACTCAGGCAGTATTCTGGTCAGCCCAGCTGCAAAGGACTCCTTTAAAAGAAAGACCTCCACCCACTTACATTCTTTCTACTCTCCTCTCTTTCCATCTCTCTTTCCCGCTGTTCCCCTGGGGCAGACATGACTTTTCCTGTCTCCTTCTTCTCTTCTGTCTTCTCTCTGTCTCTCTTTACCTCTTTTCACTTTCCTTGCCCCTTCCCTCCCCTTTCTAATAAAACCTCTCACTTAGGCTCTGTCTGCTGGCATGCTTGTCTCTCTGCCGCAGTCAACCTCGCCTGCCATGGAATCCGCAAAGGTTCTCCATGTGCTTTATCATAACACATGTAGCATCAGGCTTTCCTTTAAACTTTGTATGTTTTTGAGCACTGGACTTGGCTAAAATTGAAAAAAAAATCTTGATGTTCTTTTTCTCCTCAAATTGTACATTTTGTCTTTCTTTTTGCCCTGCTTGGTTTATTATTACTGTTACCAGGGCAACAGCCTGAAAGGCAAATTGAAGGCATACTAAGGCAAATTGAAGGCATACTACCCAGAAGGGGCTAGACAAAGGTTTTTTTTATTGTTTGTTTGTTTGCTTGTTTTAATTTTTTCTTTATTTATTTAAATTAGAAACATGCATACTTCAAATGTCAATCCCAGCTCCCCCCCTTGGCCCTCCACTAGCCCCTCCACCCCTCACCTGCAGCCCAATCCCCACATCATTCCCCAGGGAGGGTGAGGCCCTCTGTGGGGGCATCTCTAGAGTCAGTCTGCCATTTCATCAAGGGCAGGACCTAGGCCCTTCCCCATGTGTCCAGACTAAGAGAGCATCCCTCCATGTGGAATGGGCTCCCAAAGTTCATTTGTATGCCATGGTGAACACTAATCTACTACCCAAGGCCCCAGAGATTTCTGAGGCCTCCTCACTGACACTACATACATGGAGTTTGGATCAGTCCCCTGTTGGCCTCTCAGCCATCAGTCTGGGGTTCAAGAACTCCCCCTTGTCTGGTCAGCTGTCTTTGTGGGTCTCACCAGCAAGGTCTTGACCTCTTTGATCATCACTCCTCCATCTCTGTCACTGGGTTCCAGGGGGTCAGTTCAGTGTTTAGCTGTAAGTATCTGTCTCTGCTTCCATCAGTCACTGGATGAAGGTTCTAGGATGTCTTATAAGGAAGTCATCAACCTTATCATCAGGTAGGGACTATTAATATAGTCTCTCCTTTATTACTTAGTTTTCCAGTTGGTGTTATCTTTGTAAATCTCTGGAAAGCTCACTAGTGTCAGCTCTCTCCTCAAAGCTATAATGACTACAACTATTACGGTATCTCTCATCCTGGTCTCCTCTACTCTTACCCTGACTCAACCTTCCTGACCCCCATGTCTTCTTCTACCCTCCTCTTATGTCCTTCTCTTTTTCCTGGTTCCCTCTCCCCTACCCCCATGTTCCCAATCTGCACAGGAGATCTTGCCTCATTCCACTTCTCTGGGGTATAATGCATATCTCTTGGGAACCTTCCTGTTTCCCAGACTCACTGGCCCTGGGATTGTAGGCTGATTCATATCTAAAATCCATACATGAGTGAGTACATACCAAGTTTGTCTTTTGGTGACTGGGTTATCTCACTCAGGATGGTTTCTTCTAGTGCCGTCCATTTGCCTGAAAATTTCAAGATTCCAATGTTTTTTTCCTCTGAGTAGTACTCCATTGTGTAAATGTGCCACATTTTCTCTATCCACTCTTCAGTTGTGGGCCATCTAGGTTGCTTCCAGGATCTAGCTATTACAAATAATGCTATGAACATAGTGGAACAAACATCCTTATTGTATGAATGGGCATCTTTTGGGTATATGCCTAAGAGTGGAATTGCTGGGTCTTGTGGTAGACTGATTCTCATTTTCCTGAGGAATCTTCATACTGATTTCCAAAGTGGTTGTACGAGTTTGCATTCCCACCAGCAATAGACACATCCTCTCCAGCATAAGATGTCATTGGTGTTTTTGATTTTAGTCATTCTGACAGGAGTAAGATGATATCTCAGGGTTTTTTATTTGCATTTCCATGATGTCTAAGGATGTCAAGCACTTTCCTAAGTGTCTTTCAGCTATTTTAGACTCTTCTATTGAGAATTCTCTATTTAGTTAAGTCCCCCACCTTTCAATTGGGTCCTTTGGTGTTTTGGAGAGGTTCTTGAGTTCTTTGTAAATTTTGGAGATCAGCCCTCTGTCAGATGTGGGGTTAGTGAATATATTTTCCCAATCTATGGGGTGCCTTTTTGACTTGTTGACTGTGTCCTTTGCCTTTCAGAAGCTACTCAGTTTCAGGAGGTCCCATTTATTAATTGTCGATCTCTGTGTTTGTGCTATTGGTGTTATGTTCAAGAAGAGGTCTCCTGTACCAATTTATTCAAGGGTACCTCCCAGTTTCTCTTCTAACAGGTTCAGTGTGGCTGGATTTATGTTGAGGTCTTTGATCCATTTGGACTCAAGTTTTGTGCATGACGATAGACATGGATCTATCTGCAGTATTTTACATGCCAACATCCAGTTATGCCAGCACCATTTGTTGAAGATGCTATCTTCTTTCCATTGTATAATTTTAGCTTTTTTGTTGAAAATCAGCTGCTCATAGGTTTGTGGATTAACCTCAGAGTGTTCAATTTGATTCCATTGGTCTACCTGTCTATTTTTGTGCCAATACCAAGCTGTTTTCAGGATTATAGCTCTATAGTAGAGCTTGAAGTTAGGGATGGTGATGTCTCCAGGAGCTGCTTTGTTGAGCAGGATTGTGTTGGCTATCCTGGGTATTTTGTTTTTCCATATAAAGTTGAGAATTGTTCTTTCAAAATCTGTGAAGAATTGTGCTGGAATTTTGATGGGGATTGCATTGAGTCTGTAGATTGCTCTTGACAGGATTGCCATTTTTACTACACTGAAGCCACCTAACCAAGAGCATGGGAAATCTCTCCATTTTCTGGTGTCTTCTTTAATTTTTTTCTTTAAAGGCTCAAAGTTCTTTCTATACAGGTCTTTCACCTGTTTGGTTAGCATTACCCCAAGGTATTTTATGTTGTGTGTGGCAATTGTAATAGGTGATGTTCCTCTGATTTCTTTCTCTGCCCTCTTATCATCTGTATATAGTAGGGCTACTGATTGTCTTGAGTTGATCTTTATCCTGCCACTTTGCTGAAGGTGTTAATCAGCTGTAAGAGTTCCCTGGTAGAGTTCTTTAGGTCACTTATGTAAGCTATCATATCATCTTCAAATAGTGAAAGTTTTACCTCTTCCATTCCAATTTTTATCCCCTTGATCTCCTTTTGTTGTCTTATTGCTGTAGTTAGAACTTCAAGTACAATATTGCAGAGGTATGGGGAGAAGGGACAGCCTTGTCTTGTTCCTGATTTTAGAGGAATTGCCTTGAGTTTCACTCCATTCAGTTTGATGTTGGCTGTTTGTTTGCTGTATATAGCTTTTATTATGTTTAGGTATGTTCCTGTTATCCCAGATCTCTCCAAGACCTTTATCATGAAAGGGTGTTGGATTTTGTCAAAGGCTTTTTCAGCATCTAGTGAGATGATCATGTGATTTTTGTTTCTCAGATTGTTTATATGGTGGATTACATTGATAGATTTTCATATGTTGAACCAACCCTGTATGCCTGGAATGAAGCCTACTTGATCATGGTGAATGATTGTTTTGATGTGTTTTTGGATCTGATTTGCCAGCATTTTATTGAGTGTTTTTGCATCAATGTTCATGAGGGAAAGTGGTCTGAAGTTCTCTTTCTTAGTTGTGTCTTTGTGTGGCTTGAGTATCAAGGTTATTGGTGCCTCGTAAATATAGTTTGGCAAAAACCCTGCTGCTTCTATTACATGGAATATTTTGAGGAGAATTAGTATAAGCTGTTCTTTGAATTTCTGGTAAAATTCTGCACTGAAGCCATCTGGCCCTGGGCTTTTTTTTTTGGTTGGGAGACTTTTGATGACTGCTTCTATTTCCTTAGGTGTTATAGGTCTATTTAAATTGCTAATCTGTTCTTGATTTAGTTTTGGCAGGTGATATCTATCCAGAAAGTTGTCCATTTCCTTTAAATTTTTGAATTTTGTGGAGTACAGGTATTCAAAGTATGACCTGCTGATTCTCTGGATTTCCTCAGTGTCTGTTGTTATGTCCCCCTTTTCATATCTGATTTTGTTGCTTTGCATGTTCACATTCTGCTGTTTAGTGAGTTTAGATAAAGGTTTGTCTATCTTGTTGGTTTTCTCAAAGAACCAACTCTTTGTTACATTGATTCTTTGTATTGTTTTCCTAGTTTCTGCTTTATTGATTTCAGCCCTCAATTTGATTGTTTCCTGGTATCTACTCCTCCTGGGTGAGTTTGCTTCTTGTGATCTTGAGGTTTCAGCTGTGCTGTTAATTCTCTAGAGTAACTATTCTCCAGTTTCTTCATGTGGGCACTTAGTGCTATGAACTTTCCTCTTAGCACTGCTTTCAAAGTGTCCCATAAGTTTGGGCATGTTGTGTCTTCATTCTCATTGAGTTCTAGGAAGTCTCTAATTTCTTCTTTGTCCAAGGAGTGGTGCAATTGCACATTATTCAATTTCCATGAGTTTATAGGATTTCTGTAATCTGTGTTGTTGTTGAACTCTAACTTTAAACATGGTAGTCTGATATGATACGTGGAGTTATTCCATTTTTTTTTTTGTACCTGTTGAGGTTTGCTATGTTGTCAAGTATGTGGTCAATTTTTGAGAAGGTTCCATGTGGCACTGAGAAGAAGGTATATTCTTTTGTGTTTGGATGGAATGTACTATAGATGTCTGTCAAACCCAATTGGGTCATAACTTCTATTAGTTCCTTTGTTTCTTTGTTAAGTTTCTGTCTGGTAGTCCTGTCTAGTGGTGACAGTGGGTTGTTGAAGTCTTCCACTATAAGTGTGTGAGGTTTTATGTGTGTTTTGAGTTTTAGTAATGTTTCACGAATGTGGATGCCTTTGTATTTGGGGAATATATGTTCAGAATCTCGACTTCATCTTGGTGGATTTTTCCTGTGATGAATATGAAATGACCTCCTTCATCTCGTTTGACTGATTTCAGTTTAAAGTCTATTTTGTTAGATATTAGGTTTGCTACCCCTGCTTGTTTCTTGGGACCATTTGATTGGAAAATCTTTTCCCAACCCTTAACTCTGACGTATCATTTGTCTTTGAAGCTGGGGTGTGTTTCTTGTATGCAGCAGAAGGATGGGTTCTGTCTTCGAATCCATTCTCTTAGCCTGTGCCTTTTATGGGCAAATTAAGATCATTAATATTGAGGGATATTAATGACCTTTGCTCATTCTCATTTGTTTTGGAATGGTTGTTCTTGGTGGAATTGTATGTGGATTTCCACCCCTTTTCTCTTTTGGCTGTTGGTAAAGTGGGATTATCTATTTCCTATGTTTTTCCAGCTGTAGTTAACTTACTTGAACTGGAGTTTTCCTTCGGGAACTTTCTGTAGGGCTGGGTTAGTGGATATGTATTGTTTAAATCTGGTATTGTCATGGAATATCTTGTTTTCTCCATCTATAGCGATTGAAAGCTTTGCTGGGTATAGTAGTCTGGGCTGGCATCTGTGGTCTCTTAGTGTTGATAGAATATCTATCCAGGACCTTCTGGCTTTCAGAGTTTCCATGGAGAAGTCAGGTGTAATTCTTATATGTTTGCCTTTATATGTTATTTGACATTTTTCCTTAGCTCCTCTAAGTATTCTTTCTTTATTCTGTATGCTTGGGGTCTTGATTATTATGTGGCGAGGGGACTTTTTTGTGGTCCACTCTATTTGGTGTTCTGTAAGCTTCTTGTACCTTCATTGGCATGTCTTTCTTTAGGTTGGGAAAGTTTTCTATGATTTTGTTGAATATGTTTTCTGTCCCTTTGAATTGGGTTTCTTCACCGTCTTCTATACCTATTATTTTTAGGTTTGGTCTTTTCACAGTGTCCCATATTTCCTCGATATTTTGTGTTAGGGATTTGTTGGACTTAATATTTTCTTTGATTGATGAATCTATTTCTCCTAGTGTGTCTTCAACACTTGAGATTCTCTCTTCCATCTCTTGTATTTTGTTGGTTATACTTGCATCTGTAGCACCTGACTGTTTCTCGAGTTTTTCTATTCCCAGTATTACTTTAGACTGTGGTTTTTTTTTTTTTTTTTTGGTCTCCATGTCAGCTTTCAACCCTTGCACTGTTTGAATTGTTTCTTGTAATTTTTCTTCATGTTTTCCTCCCTTTCTTACATTTGTTGGCTTTTTTGGTTTGTTTTTTCTTCTATTTCTTGCATTTTTTGGTTTGTTTTTTTTTTCTTCCATTTCTTTAAGAGATTTTCTCACATCCTCTTTGAGGGCCTCTATCATTTTCACGAAGGTGTTTTTAAGGTCATTCCCTTCTGCTTCATTTGCATTGGGGTGTTCAGGTCTTACTGGTGTAGAATCTCTAGACTCTGGTGGTGTCATATTTGTTTTTCTGTTGCTGAGTGTGTTCTTACATTGCCTCTTCTCCATCACTTCTTCCAGTGGGTGTAGAAAGAGTCTCTTCCTCTCATGGTGGGTAGGCGACCAGGGTTTCCTTTCACTGGGTGCAAGCAAATCCAATACTCTTTGGCCTCTGCTCTCTGTCCTCTGCCCTGAGTGTGGATGGAAGTGGACCAGCTCTCTCTCAGGCTCCTGGTGACTTGGTCATCCTTTCCAGGGTGAGTCGACCTGGCTGCAGTCCCCAAGCCAGGGGATCTGAGAGAGGGCAAGCAGGAGGAATGCAGGTCTAAGATGGAAACCTGGTGCTCACCTCTGCTCTCTGTGCTGAGTGTGGGCGGAAGTGGCTAGACAAAGGTTTTTGTAAAGGTGGAATTTGCATATGCTTGAGACTTTCTTCACTTCCTTCAGCTGTGGCTGTCCCTCTAACTCCCTGTTATACAATGATAAAAGGAGCTGTCTCACCCTTGGTTACATAGAGATAAATAAGTTTACTGTGTACGCCCACAGAGATGGCTCCACTTTATCTTGACTTTGGTCAGAGAATTCAAAACTGTCCTTACTCTTCCAAGGTTAAAGTCATAAGACCTAAATGTCTAAGGTGTCACTACTGTAGGATGTTTGATCTTGGTGGTGGATGTCTTATCTATATAACAACAGACTTGGTCTGAGGTGTGGTTACTCTTGACCCTCAAGGCCAGATAATGAGAAATTGAGTCTAAGGTGTGGTTACCAAATGTTTGGAGAATTAAGGAACGAAGTCTGTTTGTACCTTGTACATGATAAAGAAGTCTTTTGCTATGTTCCCTTTTTTGGCTGGCATATTTTTGGCATATTTATGTGAATGTTGAAGAATAAACTTAGGGTGTCCAGTATTCATTGGATTGCCCTCCTGATTCTCTTCTGTCTGTCTTTTCTTACCGTCTTTACCTGCTGTTTTCTCAATCTACACTCCCCCTCTCAAGTACAAACCGGCAAGTAGGCTGGATCCAACTGAAAGCCCACAAAGACAGGTTACAGCAGTTTACAAAACCCTGAGAAAGTGGTTACTTCACAGGAGTCACACCATTATGGAGAGGATACAGGTTGCTAGGAGCTCATCTTTTAGGAATTCTGGGCAAAGGTCAGCAGATACTAAGGAGGGTACCTAGTACAGAACAGAGTTTTCTTAGCCATGTCACATTGTAGACTGCATATGAGTGATCCCTAATGACCACATGGCAGGCAATATTAGGGCATCTTGAATTTCCTCTTCTAATGCCATTAATCCTAAACTCTTCAATTTAGTTAGCATCAGACAGATTTTTAGGGCAAGGGCAACACATTCTTCACCAAAATAGCACAAGAATGTTTTTTAGGTCAGCTGATAGTATTCTCCTCTGAAGCCTCTGCAGCTGGGCCCTCAGCTCACACAGCCCTTGCACTACTGTTTTCCATGCTCCTACTAGTATGGCCCATGAAGCCCTGCTTGCAGTGCTCAACTGGTTTCTAGCCCAAAGTACCAAAGTCTTCCATATTCTTTCAAAAAAACAGTATACTCAGGTCTATCACAGCAATACACCACTTCCTGGTACCAATTTCTGTCTTGCTGTTCTATTGCTGTAAAGAGACATCATGACCAAGGCAACTCTTATAAAACATTTAATTGGGGTCAAGTTTCAGAGGCAATTCTATTATCATCATGGTGGGGAAGATGCAGGCAGGCAGGCAGGTGTGACATTAAAGAAGTAGCTGAGAGCTATATTCTGATCCACAGATAGCAGGCACAGAGAGAGTGAGGGATAAAGGGAGGGGGGAGATAGAGGAGGAAGGGGGACAGAGAGGGGGGGAGGAGAGAGATACAGTCAGGCAGACAGACAGACAGAGACATTCAGACAGAGACTGGGCCTTATATGGGCTTTGGGATTTGACACACTTCCTCCAACAAGGCCACACCTCCTAACCCTCTAAACAGTTCCACTCCTTGGTGACAATGCGTTCAAAGATACCCATCACAAAAAACATTAAGTTTACTTAGGAGAGAGAGAACAGTTTCTGACCAACATAATTTGTGGCTATTCTCTAGGAATCCTGGGTATGGACCTTGTCAGCGTTTGTTGTCCTGTCCAGTATTTTAATTAAAGCTTGCTTAAAATTTGGCTCAAAACCTGTGGTAGTAGTCTTATTCTCATGCAGTGGAATCAACAGTATACAGTATTGTATGTTGAATGTATCCCTCACCCTATTCTGAATTCTTCCCTTTCCCCTTCTCATCTTTTAAATTCTCTTGGTTCCTCCAGAAATTTTCTACTTCATGCTATATATACATAAATGGTTTTGTATGTCTTTATAAATATTAGAAACCATAGATGAGAGAAAATACAATTTTTTTTCTGACTGGGTTATGATTATCTCTGGTTGCACCCATTTTTCTGCCCATGACATAACTTTGCTTTTTTATTACTGTAACAATTCCATTGTGCATATATATACCACCTTTGTTGCGTCCATTCTTTTGTTCTATCCCTAGGTTGGTTACACAATGTACCTATTGTGAACAGTGCTGCAATAAACATCAATGTGCAATAATCTCTGTGATATGTTGACTGGGAGTCTCTCGGGTAAATACCCAGGAGTGCTATAGCTAGATTTATGGTGAATATATTTTAAAATTAGTTTTAAGCTGTTGTTTGCCACATTTTATTTATTTATTCATTCTGTCTGTGTGGAGTGAGCATGCCCATGCCACAGGACTTATGTGATCAAAAGATAACTACAGGTGATTCTCTCCTTTCATCATTTGGGTCCTGGGAAGTAAACTCAGGTCATTGCACTTGGTAATAGTCACCTTTACCCACTATTTTGTTGTTTTGAAACACTTCCTTACTGATCTGGGTAGTAGATGGACTATTTTACACTCTAGTCAACAGCATCTGAGTTCCTTTCTGCCCATATCTCACTTAGCATTTGTTATTTGACTATCATTCTGACTGAGGTGAGATGGGGTATCAACATGGTTTTAATTCATGTTTTTCTGATAGGTAGTAGGCTGAATATTTTTTCATGTATTTAGTAGCTATTTGTGTTTTATCTTTTGAGAACTATTTTATTACCCAAATTGTTGATGAGTTTGATTTTTACTGTTGTGTATATTATTTTGATTTTTGTAATATATATTTATATATAATATATCCTAGGTATTAGTCCTTTGACATCTGTATAGTTAAAGATTTTATCTTACTCGATAGGCTAGTTTTTCACTTGATTCTTTTTGTTTGCTTTTTGTTTTTCGAGACAGGGTTTCTCTGCATTGTTTTGGAGGTTGTCCTGGAAATCACTCTATAAACCAGGCTGGTCTTAAACTCACAGAGATTTGTCTGCCTCTGCCTCCCAAGTGCTGGGATTAAAGGTGTGCACCACCAATGCCCAGCTGTGTGTGTGTGTGTGTGTGTGTTTGTTAGTTTTTTGCTCTTCACTTGATTAACAGTTTCTCATGTCTCTCAGAAGCTTTTTAATTTGTCGTATGATGGTTAATCTTCATTGACAACTTGATGGGATTTAAAAATCACCATGGAACCAGAAGTGGTGGTACATGCTTTTAATCTTGGTCCTTGGGAGGCATGTCACCAAATGACAGACAGAATAACAGGTCCTAAAGTGAGAGGATTCCCTTTAGATCCTGAACAGGTGGTTCAGTAAGAGGGGTAGCTTAAAGTGAGAGGGGGAGAGAGAGAGGCCTGTTAAGTCATGATGGTCATGATGACAGGGGAGGCCAGAGGAGCTTTCAGAGAAATCCACTGACCATGCACATGCAGCATGCACATCCATGCCCACAACATTTCATTGTGTGAGCTCAGCTGGCCTTGAATTCACAGAGATCCACCTGCCTCTGCTTCTTGAGTGCTGAGACTAAAGGTGTGCGCCATCACATCTTTTTTTTTTTTAATAAGTTTTTGATGGACAGTAGGAAGTTTTACATCACTTGATTTAATTTGGGATTACATATGTGACAAAGTGCACGGAGGAGCCAGGTCCTGGTTAGGAACACAGATTAGTGGCAACTTCTTGACTCCCTGCCCCAGGGAGAGAGCTACAGGGTGCATTGTCTGACATCTTCTGGCTGTGATATCTGGCTTCTTACTGTGAGGAGAATCTTAAAAGCTAGGTCTGTTCTAACAGGAACCAGCATTTGTTGGTCTCTGGTGTGAGCCTCATGGCCAATGGCATCACAGTTAGCAGAACACATATGGAAGTGAGAAAGTTCACATGGTATAAAAGAGGTAGCAAGAGACCAAAAGGTGCTAGTCTTGTTCCATATACAATAACTCCCCTTCAAGGAACTATCCACTCCGGCCGGGCCAGATCCACAGCTCTGAGATAGCATCGGCCTATTTATGAGGGTGGAGTCTGACCTATTTACTTTCCATTAGGCCCCACCTTTTAAAATTTACACCTCAGCAGGGCATCACTGAGGACAAAGCTTCAAGCATGTGTGTGTGTGGGGGGGTGCCAAACTATATCGAGGCTACATTATAGACACTTACATCTGAGAAGTCGTAGATTACAGAGTATGTGGCTATCAGACTAATCTACCAGAAATATTAAACTTTAACATAGACCAATTCATTTATTTTTAAACTATACTTCAATTTTAAATATTTTATGATGTTCCTAGGACTGGCTTTATGAACACATCTGACCATCAAAGTTATGAACACACATACACACCTATATTTACCTACCAAAGTCTAACATTTCACCTTTCCCACTGACAGCTTCTCCATCTGGAGTTGAGTTTTGTGAGTCATGGCAGTCATTTTTTTCCCCCTTTGTGGATAGTCAATTTCGCCATCAGCACACATGCATACTTACAACAGATCCTTATCAATTCAATTAGGCTCAAACCTGCTTGGCATTTTCTCAGTAACTTCACCAAGTCGTTCAGGGTTTATCTTTCACCCCACCTGCCTATAATAATCTCATGTTGTTAAATTAAGCAATGCATTCCCTTCCTTCCTTCCTTCCTTCCTTCCTTCCTTCCTTCCTTCCTTCCTTCCTTCCTTCCTTCCTTCCTTCCTTCCTTCCTTCCTTCCCTCCCTCCCTCCCTCCCTCCCTTTCTTTTTCTTTTTGGTTTTTTGGGACAGGGTTTCCTCGGGTAGCTTTGGAGCCTGTCCTGGAAGTAGCTCTTGTAGACCAGGCTGGTCTCAAACTCACGGAAATCTGCCTGCCTCTGCCTCCCTAGTGCTGGGATTAAAGGCTTGCACCACCACCTGGGGCATTTCTTTTTCTTGATGCATGATGCATGCCAGATTCTGCCCTCCTCCCCCCCGGCAAATTGTAAACCTTTTACACAAAAGACACCATTCAGTTCGTCTTTTCATCTTCAATAGGTTTTCTATTTCCATTTGGAGTTTAACTGAGTCTTGATAAGCAGGAATTTCCCTGTGCTGCAGGCTATGAAGGAATGTATGTACGAACGAACGAAGGAACGAATCTATTCTTCCAGAACCTTCAAAATACTTTGGCCAACCTAAGCCTTTAACTGCTTAGCTACTGCCCTCGTTACCATTTGCTAAGATAACTAACTGGTGCTTTTCTGGGATTGGTGCTAACAGCAAGGACCGAGCATCCTTTCAGTGTGTGGCCCCCTCTTGCCCTTTTGGGCTAGGTGCCAGGAGTCAGCCCTTCCCTTGACCCAGTTCTACTGAAAGGGGACAGATGCATGAACGTGTCCTCTGTGATCTCCAGTCCCTCCAGACATCGGTGTGCCCAAATAAACAGAGAGCACCCCGGTGGAATGAATGCCTCCCGGAAGCCACCCCCTGTGTTGCCATCGAATGCTGTCAGCACGCACATCTGAGCCAGAGACCTATGCTTTTACGCAGCAGCGTTCTTTGGCGACTTCTAGAACCCCGGCGGCCTCCGCTGGCTGCTTGGTTACCACACAGGGCCAGCCAGGCGGGACCCGCGCTCGCCCACAGGTCCTGGGCTGGCCGCGTCGGTTCGGTGCGGGTGACCTACCCCCCCGGAGACACAATAGTTCACAGGGAGCCCTCACATCACGCGGAGGCCAGCCGGGGTCCACTGGCCCTGTCGCCCCGCTCCCAGCGGCGGCCGCCGGGCGCGTGCCTCCCGCGGGGCCGCGGGTCGCGGGTCGTGCGCAGGGCGATGGGGCGGCGCCGAGCACGCTCCCTGAGCCGCCCGCCCCCGCCCCGCGGCCGCCGCACGCGCGCGCCCGGACTACATTTCCCATAGGCCCGAGCGGCGCGGCCGTGCGCGCCCTCGAGGCCCGAGCACCCGCCCAGGCCGGGGGGCCGCGCCCCCGCCCGGCCCCGCCCCACGCGCGCCCCCGCGTGCGCGCGCCGCCCCGCAGAGCCTTTGAAAGGCGGCTGGAGGCGCGGGCCCGGGGGCGATGGCGAGCCTGGGTCGCCTGCTGTGCGTGCTAGGTTTGCTGCTGTGCGGGCCCACGGGCCCCGGGCTGTCCAGACCTCGCCAAAGGGGCCCCAAGAAGCCCATCATCGGTAAGGAGGCCCGGGAGCACGGCTGGGGACGCGCTCAGGGTGGGGACAGGTGTCTAGGACGGGCAAGCCCGCGATGCTCGCACCGCTTTGGAGGCGTGCGGACGGACTCGGTCGGGATTCCTTGGCGCCCGAAACAGCCAGAGGCGGTCCCGTTACCAGTCGTGAGGAGCACAGCTCAGGCTAACCCGGGGTTTGAGGTTTCCGTGCGGCAAAGGATTTTCAGGGAGAGCGAGTTGTGAAGCCCAATTGAGATTTATCTAAAGTGCCAAGAGAGGCTCTCGGTTTAAGAAGGAAGCGCACGGGAGAACCTGGTGTGTCTTTTCAGAGAAGACTCGACTTGCAATGACCTAGTGGTCGATGTTGAAGAGGTTTCCACAGGACCTCACTCCCCTCCATTCCTGTTCTCTTTCCCACGATCATAATTAGGATTGTAAGTAGGGTGCAGAGATGCTCGGAATAGGATAAAACCCAGAACTACTGGGGTTGAGCAAAGGGTTAAGATGTGTCTCACTGCAAATGAAGTTCCGAATGACACTCCTAAAAGTTTTACAGCAAAGCAGGGAGAAAGGCATTCAAAAACGTTACTTTACTCGTGAGTGTTAGCAGGTTGGAGGATTCATCCAGACTCCCGTGTGAGGGGTGCTTTTCCTGCCCCATGTACCCACCGTTTTCCCTGCCTTTCCTGTCCCAGAAATTCTGCACATGGTTAAATGTACTCAGATTTTTTTGGTTGTCGGTATATATGAAGATACAATACATCAAATATAAAAATGGAGTAGGTAAGAAATTAAAATGTGTCTTGGACTTTGCCAACCAAGTGACAACAGTGACTCTGAGGATCTGAATGTCAGTTCTATTTAAAATAAAGGGTGTAATCGTTTCCAGCATATTTGTGTTTCAAACAGGGTAAAATTGGTTTGCATTCATGTCAGACATTTGAAAAACTACCAAGGAGAAATCAGCCTGTAGTTAAAATTTGACAAAAGAAGTTTATGAGTAGACATATGTAGGATTATACCCTTTGTGTTATATATAACTGAGCACCAATGTAGTTAAAATTTGACAAAAAAATTTATAAGTCGACGTGTATAGGATTATACCCTTTGTATTATATATAGGTGAGCACTGAACAGAAATTAGAAAATTGTTTATGTGTTTAGGAGTGACCCGGTTTTCAAATGGGTTGCTTACTAATATTTTGACCCCTCCATCCATAGCTATTTCCAGTGATGGTTAGATTCATCAAGTTGAATCATGTAACATATGAATTGTACTTGTGGATTTTGGGAAAAGAAAAAAAAAGATGACAAAAGATTCATTTTTGTTTCTTAGATTTGAGGCAACTCAGTTGAAAATGGCAAAATAAGTGTGCTTTTTGCTAACCTGACCAGTTTTATCTTTTCTTTTATATTTATAGTTATTAGGTATATGCGTGTTTGTCACAGGTGCCAATGGAGGTCAAGCAGCAAATTTAAGAGTCAGTTTTCTCTTTTCTCCATGTGGGTCCTGGGGATTGAACTCAGGTCCTTACACTCAGCAGTAAGTACCTGTACCTACTGCTAAACCATCTTGAAGCCATCTATACCTAATCGATTAAGATAATATAGTTGGTTGAGCACATAGTATGCATAAGCTATTTATTTAGGAACCACAAAGGATCCAAAGACAAGGAAGCCACAAAAGTGAGATAGCCTAAAGTGCATGTTGAAGGACAGTGAGCCCTTTGCCTGGGAATGGGCTGGGATGTGATGGTGAAATTAATTTACTGTCAAAGGCACTTATGTTCACATGATTTTGTTTCCCATGACACTTCTGTACTCTTCTTAGCCTAATTTCAGTTTCCATTGTGAAGACTGTCTTATCTAATGGGGGAGATGGAGAGGAACATTCTTACTAGATTCATTTTGACATTTGATAATCAGTAGTGATTCATGTCAGCTACTGTAAGACGCTGAGGATACAGACGTGATTAAATGGTGGGTGTTGTCTCCCACTGAGACAGTTAAAATGACACAGTGACTCATAGAGGCTTGATATCAATGAGTAGATATGATATTTTGTTGTTGTCTACTTTTTGGAGGCCAGGGATGAACCCAAGACATTGCATATGTTAAGTGTATGCTGTCATGCCTTGATGTGTGTTGGATGTCAGTACTGTGCTAGACTTGGGTTTCCTTGGTAGGAGGAAATCAGAGATGAGAGAGACAGGGCATGAAGTCACAGAGCGTATGAAGTTCAGCAACCTCTGAGGCACGTAATGAAGATGGTAGCCCCTACTGGCCTGCGTGTCTCTGTCCCATTAACTGTTGTCTTCTTGCTTTCTCTCACATGTTTCCGGTTTGATGGACTTCTTGCAGAGTGATGGCTGGCTCATGACCTTGGCATGGTACTGTTCTTCTGCCCTGAATTGCTTTTCTTCCAGATGTGGGTGTATGGTTCATTGCACTGCCTCGCTGATGCCTTGGATTAAGTCTCACTGTCTGAAGTCTGGTTCTACCTTCCCAGGGAGGACTTGCCACCCTGTTTTGGAGACATTGTAAATCTGTTTCTTTGACTTCCTTCAGAGTACAAGCACCAACCCTCATAATTGGATTTAAAAATAAATCTCTATATGTGTCTTATCTCTTTGCTCTCCCACCCACTACCAATAAAATCTGCAAGCTGGAGATTTTTCTTTTTCTTTCTCTTTCTTTCCTTTTTCTTTGTCTTCTTATTCCTGAGCCCTTAGCACCTAGTTCAGTGTCTGGCATGTAGTATGATTAAACAATAATGAGTGGGTGAGAGAATGGTTATGTGGTCAGCTTTAATTCTGTGGAAAAGCTTAATTTTGAGGAGTCCTTAAGAAAGAATAAAGACTGTCTAATAGTCTGGGATGGGTTTGTTGAATGCTAGCTACTTAGATTAAGATGCTATTAGAGAGATGGAGAGGAAAGGCATTTCTACTCTGGCGTTTCTGACAAGGGTGCAACTGTGTTTTTGTGGGGGAAGAGGCTGATGATACCTTACAGATTTAGTGCGTTGTGTATGGATAGTATAAGGTTGTGTGAAGAAAGTTGGGGCTGTTATAAACTTTGGGGGCTTCTTTAACATTCCTGGTATGGTAAGAAATTCAGATCTTCGTCCTCCACTGCTTCGCCAATGACTGTGGGTAGACTTGCAGGAGATGCAGGTCTGTGAACTGAGAAACCAAGGAAGTGGCATTTAAGCTCTGCCACGGATCAGTTTTGAGTAACAAATGAATGAAATTGCTAAAATTAATACATTTTTTTATAAATTTAGGAATATTAATGCAAAAATGCCATACGAAGGAAATGAGAAAGTTGGGAAAATACTACATTGCTGCATCCTATGTGAAGTATATAGAGTCTGCAGGTGCAAGAGTTGTACCCATAAGGTATGTTTCTGTAGTCTTCCCATAGATGTGTTGATTGATCTTTTATCTCTAAAATTAATACCTTCTTTCCTATGATTACATCATTAAATGCAATCATGTTGCCTCTGATTTCAGCCACACACCTATTGCCTACAGTGTTCCACTAAATTGCTTATGAAGCTCTGTGCGTCTGTAATGTCCCTGAAAGTATGCTGTGTGTCTGTTAGCATCGACTGAAAGTATGCTATGTGTCTGTTAGCATTGACTGACAGTGTGCTGTGTCTGTTAGCATCGACTGGGAAGTGTTCTATGTTTCTGTTAGCATCAAGAAAGACATGATAGCTTTCTTCTCCCAAGAAAAGACACTCCTCACAGGCACCATAAAAAATCATAATAGAATCTCCAGTTTTGCCGGCTTCTGTCTAGGACTAGTGTAAGGAAACACTTAGGGAATGAAGGACGTTTTCTAGAAGATGAGTATAAATATACTTTCTACTTTTCTACTAAAGGCTTGACAGTGATGACCATATTAGTGTTGCTGTAGTGTAAATGATAGGCACCTTAGTTTTAAAGGTGTTAAGTTTGGGCTTAGAGACATGCCACAGTGGTTAAGTGCACATAGTGTTCTTCCTGAGGATCCAAGTTTGCCTCCCTGCACCCATGTAGGACAGCTCACAAGCACTTGTAACTTTAGGTCTGTGGGATCCAACACAAGTATACTGGACATGCACACACACACATACACACACACTTAAAGGAAGAATAATAAGCCGGATGGTGATGGCACATGCCTTTAATCCCAGCACTTGGGAGGCAGAGGCAGACAGATCTCTGTAAGTTCAAGACCAGCTTAGTCTACAAGAGCTAGTTCCAGGACAGCCTCCAAAGCTACACAGAGAAACCCTGTCTTGGAATAAAACTGATAATAGTAAAAAACATATTTATAAAGGTACTCCATTTATTTTATGATAATGTGATTAATAATATGTTTAATCTTATACTTTCAGTTTGAAGGGGTTGATTTCATGGCACAGTTTCACTTGAAAAGAGTTAACAGACAAAAATCTTGTAAGCACTTATATTGTTAGCTAAAGTAAGTGCATGAGCATCTCCCAGAATTCTCACCTCATCCATTATGAAATTTTATGCACAAACACAACTACTACAATCTATTTTGCAAATAATTACAATAAAGAGTTATAATCTATATAATATTATTAGTAGTCAGAATGCAAATATTATGATCTAGAGCAGTGGTTTTCAACCTTCCTAATGCTGCGACCCTTTAATACAGTTCCTCATGTTGTGGTGACCCCCAACCATAAAATTATTTTTGTTGCTACTTCATAACTGATTTTGCTACTGTTATGAGTCATAATGTAAATATTTTTGAGATAGAGGTTCGCTAAAGGGGTCATGACCCACAGATTGAGGTGACCCACAATCATAAAATTATTTTTGTTGCTACTTCATAACTAATTTTGCTACTGTTATGAGTCATAATGTAAATATTTTTGAGATAGAGGTTCACCAAAGGGGTCATAACCCACAGATTGAGGACCTCTGATTTAAAGTTTTATCAAAAAAATAGTCTGTAGCTGGGCGGTGTGGTGTATGCCTTTAGTCCCAGCACTTGGGAGGCAGAGACAGGCAGATCTCTGTGAGTTAGAGATCAGCCTGGTCTACAGAGCGAGTTCCAGGACAGCCTCCAAAGCTACACAGAGAAACCCTGTCTCAAAAAACCAAAACCAAACAAACAAACAAACAAAACCCCCCAAAACATAAGGACTGTCTTGTTCCACCTTTCACATTTGATTAACTGTCTATACCCTAAAGATTTGTGTTTAATTTGTTAGAACTGAATCTAGTCTCCTGTGAGATCACATACTCAAGTTTTAGAGCGGAGGAAGGGGCCCCTGAGTCTGCAGCACAGTGTCCCAAAGTTTTGATTATGGATGTTTTAAAATGCAAGCTATTTAGGAGGTTAGTGCAAATGCAAGAGAGACGTTGTAGAGCCATCACTGTGGACAGCCCAGGTCAGAGGCTTCTAGAGAATGCTGGGTGTGAAATAAAAGAGGGAGTGCCACTGAGCAATGGTGGTGAGTTGATGGGTCGTGTCCTTAAAACTCAGTAAAAATGATGACTCACTGAATACAAGGGTGCCAAGAAAGAAGTAGGTGGGAAGGACGGGGCTTTGGAAACCTGGGAAGTTTTGAAACCTGATGACTTGTGGATTATTAACATTTATGAGTAGATAATGAAAACCTGATTGTCAGCGTGTAGGCTAAAGCTTTGTCATTACAGTTCATTTTGAGGCTTACTGCTTGGAATTGGAATCATGTGATCATGTATTAACTGTGTGATCTGTGGGATGGAAATTCTACGTGTAAAATGAGACTCTTGCAACATTACTGTTAGGTTGATTGCTGGGGCCAGTTTCTGGTTCAGAGGAGAGAAGGTGACTAGAGATTGGGCCAGAATCTGTGCTGTAGCTGATGCTTGTTGACCTCGGTGTCCCTTCTTTCTCAGGACTTGGTGCTTTTAGGGTGCCATTGCCTGCTGCGGGACTATAAAGGACATGGGGTTCTAAAAGGTGGACTGCAGAAACCCAAGCTGGCAGCATCTGCTTTAAGAACAAGCTCAGTCAGTTCACAAAGCATTTGAAACAGCTTTGACCATTTACAAACCACAAGACCAAAGCTTTGGCTTTTGGAAATAGTTACCTAGGTTTTATTCTCAGTGGGAGAGGTGCTACTTTCTGACCATGGTGACGCCATTGCGTTTCATGCTACTGAAGCTAAACTTGTGCCATCAGCATTGGGCTTGTTTTGATTGTGGAGGCAGTAAGCTATTTCTCATGAACTGTTGAGAGGGTTTTTTATTTTAATTCTTTGACAGTTTCACACATGTACATAATGCATTATGGTGACACTCATTCTTGCTATTTAAAAATATTTTAAAATGTATTTGAAAAATTTCATATATGTATACAATATATCTTGATCATGCCCACCCTTCCCCCTCCAACTCCCTGTAGGAGTCCCACCCCACAGCAAACACATCTCCCGTTTAACTTCAGGCCCATTAAAAAATACATCTTTTTGTTTTTTGTTTTTATTCAGTAAGTCCAATTAGCTGCTCATTCATATCCACTGGGTCATGGACAACCTACCAATGGCTATATCTCAAAAGAAAAGTGACTGTCCTCTCCCAGCAGCCATCAACTGCCAGTAACTCCTCAGCTAGGTGCAAGGGGGCATGGGGGTGCGGAGTGGAGGGGTGGAAGGGGCCTTGGTAGCCCCTCCCCATATCTGCTGGAACTTTTAACTGGTTTGATCTTGTACAAGTTTTGTGCAGGTAACCACAGCTGCAATGAGTTTAGCCATGGGTTTTAACTATGCGTACAGTACCAGTCATGAAGTCCCTCTTGCAGGACAGGCTTCAAATTCAGTCAAGGCAATGGCTGGCTATTCTCACAGACAGTCTTGCCGCTGTTGCAGCAGGGGACAATGTTGCTTGCTGGGTCTGCATTTCATCATGTAGAATCTAGTGCTAGGTAAGAACATTGGTGTCTTTGCTCTCCTGGCATCCTGTATAGAATCTTTCTGCACTAGGAAAGCTAGCTAGCCAGTAGGAGAATTTCCTGCTCAGTTCGACTGATTTCTCTGTGTCCTGGAACCAAAGTGTATGATATATTAAGCTCCTTTACCCCTTCCTATGTCTTTCCACCTCTGCCAACCACCCTCTCATCCCAGCGAATCCCCCTCCCCTCTTCATGGCTGTTTTGTTTTTGTGTTGTAACCCTCTGGGTTTAACCAGTGGATGCTGTGTGGCTTTCTCCCCTGGAGCCTGGACAGTAGCTACACCACTGAAGACAAGGACTTCCTTCCCTAGGCAGCCACGACTGCTAGTAGTTCCCAGGGAAAGAATAGGACCCTATGAGTCCTTTCCCCAATCTTGTGCAGGCTCTGTTCAGGTGATGCAGTTGCTGTGAGCTCATGAGTACAGAGACCATGCCATACCCTGGAGACAGCATTTTACAGTCCTCACTACTACCCTCCTCTTAAGCTCTTTAAGCCCCTCCTTCTGCGATGTTCCCTGAGCTTTGGAGGGATACCAGTATCCTGCCTATGATGGACATTCAGCCGTCACTTGTTCTCGTCACCTTGGTTAGTTGTGAGTGTCTGCATTAATCACCACTTGCTGTGAAAATGAAGTTTCTCTGACTAAGGCTGAGGGCAGCCTGGTCTATAGGTGTGAAGAGAAATATTTATGGGACAGTTTGGCAACATGTCTGTTTAGTAAAACAGAAGAAGCAGGGTTACCCTTAGGGCCTGTGATCTCCCCAGCCATGGGCCTTTGACCACATCCACAGCATCAGGTGTGAACTTCCTTTAGAACAGCCTCCTATTTAATTAGAAGCAGCTGGCTATCCACAAAACAGTCATGCCATGATTGCACCAGTGGACACATACTGCCCGGTATGCTGGTACTGTAGTATGTGAGATTCTCAGCTGAGTATGAGTTTTCTTCTCTGACTTCCTCCATACTACCTTCTGGCACCATGAAAGCTAACCACCAGGGAATAAGTGTTCTGATTAATTCTAGCTTGATTTCTCTGTGTATATGAAAGTACATGGTGTCTTCAGCAATAGGGTGTTAGCTATGTAGTGCCAGTGGGCAACCGTGACAGGAGTTTTTGGGTTTAGAAACATCTGACAATAAACAAATGACTTCAAATCATGCCTTATTTTCCCTGGTATTGAGACAGGAATGCTCATGTCACACTCAGCAGTTATGTCGCATACTAACGGTGAGAAGTACGGTGAAGCATGCAGTCATAAATGGTATATTTAACTGGTTCAGGGGTATGCAGCTGGTAGTAGTGCCACCAGTCCCAGTCCATGAGGAAGATGTGATTTCTGGGACAGCCTGAACAGCTTGGATTGGTGGGATACTGAGAACACATGGACTCACAATTTACCTCCTCATCACTCCAAGGCGAAGTCCCCTTCGGGTTAATAATTCTGTAGTGGTTTCACTATAGCTTTGTAGCTCTGAACCCATAAGAGGTTTATTATGACCTTCTGAATGACCCACGGGGATGTTAGAACTTACTGTGTGACTTAGAGGAGAGCCAGAAAAGTCTACTGGAAGAGCATAGGCACAAGCTAGGAATTATAGCTCATTTAGAAACAGCAGGAGCCATGTTCTAAATTCACCTATTTTTTTTCCCCTTGGGGCAGGTGTGTTCTACTAAGGATCGTAAACTTCCATGGTTGTATATATGGAGACGGTGTGTGTGTCTTGCTATTGTCTTCTAGAAATAGAAGGCTGCTCAGTGTAGGAGTTATTGTAGTTATTTCACACATAATTTCTACAGAGATCTCACTATGATTTAATTAAAGGTTTATATGGATTAGTTTCTTTGGATTTTCTCTGGGGAAAAGAAAGAAAATCGTGAGTGATGCAGTGATTGCTAGGAAATCTTGTAAGGATATTTGATCAAGGATGCTTCAGAGTAATTGAGCCAGGCCCACAGGTCTATAAGTAGTGTGCCGTTAGATCTGGATTGTTCTGGATTTCAAGTACAGTACTCAGTCCTTTGCAGCTGGTTGGAGGGGTTGAGACGTTGGGTTTTGGTGTCCATTCATATCGTTTCCATTTTCCCAAGCTTCCGGTAGTAAGATGTGTGAAAATAAAGCTTTTTAAAAAGATGTATTTGTGTGTGTGTGTGTGTGTGTGTGTGTGTGTGTGTGTGTGTGTATGTGTGTGTGTGCAGGAAGGAAAAGACACAAAGAGGCCAAAGAGGGTGTAAGATCTCCTGGATCTGTATTTACACAGTAGCCTATGACATGTGTGTGGACAACTGGACTTGGATCCTCTGGAAGTGCAGCAAGAACGTTGAACTACTGAGCCATTTCTCCAACCCCATCAAATTTTAACAATTTGGCTTTATATAATTTACATGGTTGAATATTTTTAGATTTCTTGTTTTTTTTTTTTTTTTTTTTTTTTTTTTGGTTTTTTGAGACAGGGTTTCTCTGTGGCTTTGGAGGCTGTCCTGGAACTCGCTTGGTAGTCCAGGCTGGTCTCGAACTCACAGAGATTCGCCTGCCTCTGCCTCCCGAGTGCTGGGATTAAAGGCATGCGCCACCAACGCCCGGCTATTTTTAGATTTCTTGACTAACAGATATTACTAGTGTCCAGTGTTTATTAAGTCCCAGAAAAACCAGATTTTCGTTTCTGATTAGCTAAACAGGGTATAGTTTTGTGATTTTCATAGTTTGACAAGAATACCTCTAATGTAGAGATGCAATATTGCCCGATATTTAGGCTAAAGTGTAGCACTTGCCCTGTGTATGCAAGGCCTTGGGTTCAATCTGCACTACCCCAAACTCATTTAATGTTTAAAAACTAAGGTGGTGACTTCTTTTTTCCTTAGGCTTCAGAAATGATTTGATTTGTAAAACTGTTTTTATTATTTTCAGGCTTGATCTTACACATGTAGAATATGCAGAACTTTTCAGATCTATTAATGGGTAAGTTGGCTTGATATTGTATCAAGTCTTAATACAGTGTGTCAGTGTGCACATATCAAAGTTTTGCAAAGTATATGTATGAATGTTGTGCGTTTCTATAGAGCTATCTTGAAGTTTCCTGGTAATGTACCAAGTGCTCCAGTAAAGCATGAGAGACAGGATAAGGGCTAGAGCTGAAGCCTGTCCTGTAAGCAGGAAGTTCACCAGTCTGTCTGAAAAAGAAAACGAGAAAAGAGAGTGGTGAGTGTAGCTCAGTGTAGAGTTCTTGCCTGGTCTGTGTAAGACTCCAAGCTTAGTCCTAGTATTGAGAAGGAGGCAGTTAGGAATCATGTGATCGTTACATAATATACCCACTATTTTTTTTATTTAATCTTTGTTTACATGCTTAAATACTTTGAAATTTCCAAGTTCTATATCTGAGGTTATTGATTGGTTACTTTTCAGAGGTAATTTGAATAGAATTTAGAAAAATATTTTCTTCTCTGCTTCACCGTAAAACATGTGTGTAATTAGCCCACAGAACAGGCTTTGAAATCAAATGAAAACTACCCTTTATTGCATTTAACTTAAGGCAGTTAAGAGTTAAGACCCTGACTTCCTTTAGGAGACTGGCACTCCACAGCACAAGCTCTGAAAGCTGGACTCTGGATTGGTGAAAAGCAAGGGTTGTAACTTACTGTTTTTGAATGGAAACAGGAAAAAAATACAGTGATGTTTAAGTTCAAAAAGCACTTTCTCTGAGGTACCATGTAGTGAACCCCACACTGTATTGTTGGAGAATACCACACAAAGCACAGAGCCTGTCCTAAAGGAGACTGCCATCTGGTGGTGTTGGTCCAGTTTTACTGTGTAAAGGAACTGTGAGGCTCCATAGATCAGATTAGCCGTCCAGGGCTTTCTGCTGTGGCTGTGAGGCAGCTGTTTTAGCAGACAGGTGTTTGAACTTTTCCCATTAGACTGTGAACGGTGGAAACCAGCATTGTCACAGGCTGATACTGAGCCTGATTAGTAGAAGAAGCCTGATGTAGTTCTGAAATGAAAAATAGCCTCTGGCTGGTATCATGACTCAAGATATGCTTGTCACACAAGCCTAGTAAGCCGAGTTCCTTCCCCACATGTAGGAAGAGCCCGTGTGTCTGTTCTCACATACCCCCCTCTCTCTCACATACACATAAATTAGAAATTAAAATTGTCTCAGACATAATATTTCAAACTCATTTTTAAATATTTTTAGAATTTTAATGTTTAGTCCGACTTTGTTAGGCAGAGAAGCCAGACCACTTTTGAATGTCATTGATTATTTCAAGAATATATTGAAAATTATTGTTTCTTCATTATATTGGTTATTTCAAGATGTGTTAAAGAGTGCAAACATTTAACGTTAATCTAAAAGCCTGGTGTAAAAACAAGGTAAAGTTTTTTCTATGTTTTGTCGTTTTTTTGGGTAGAGTGAAAGAGAATCTAAGGTTTGCGACTCTTTCAAGAACTCTTCTAGAACGATACTTGTGTATATTTTCAGGATTTCTTAACACTGTGTTTATTTCTTAAGAAATATCAGGACTGTGAAGAAGCAAATCCTTTCTAATTCTAATTGAAGTCAATTTTACGATTATCATATGCTTTGTAGTTTCCTTGTTATTTGGAAGTTAAATTAGATGTATATTTGCAATTGGCTTGGCCTTGCTGTCCATCTTAGTTCAAAGCCAGCTGCACCTGAAATTTTGTCTTTTCATCTTCACACTCTTTGGTCTGCCTTCCTTTTTTTTCTTTTTTGCTTTAGTTTTGTTTGTATTATATCTTCTTCAATGGGTTAGTTTACTGAAGAAGTTTTAAGAGACTGTATACAAAATTGTTAACCAAAATAGATTTGGAATGGCTAGGATTATGAATATTATATATGTATACCTGAATATATATATATTATATATATATTTATGTAATAAGGACAATTTTCATTGAATGAGGCATGCTTATTTAGTTGGTGAATGGAGAAAAATATATCTTAATTGCTTTTGTTTCAGAATTCTTTTTCCTGGCGGAAGTGTTAGTATATCGCACTCAAGTTATGCCCACGTGGCCAAAATATTTTACAACAAGGCCATAGAGGTAAATATCTGCCATTGCTTATCACACTATATGGGTTGTCTGTTGCCATAAGGATCATTATCTTTCTTAAAGTGTATAGTATGGCTTCCTTCGCTGTTACTCCAACTTTATTCCCTTTAACAGTCAAATACTTGCTATCCAGGAATCAAGTGTCTCTTCCCACCTGTTAGTTTTGTCTCATGCAGTGTGGGAATTCTAGGTGTGAATCGTACATACCTTGTAGCTCAGTAGAGCTAGTGCCTCCCTCCGGCCTCTTCTGCTATGTACTGGGTGGGTCTCATGCCTATGCCAATAACTCTCCTCTTCCCAGTTGTTCCATCCAACTTCACCTTCTCCACAGCCACCTGTTGATGCCAGAGACAGCTCTTGTTGGACAGGTTTTACTCTAAGGCAAGGACAAGTGAAAGATAGGTGGTACAGAACAGAAGGAAGTTAAAAACAAAACAGTTTACCAAGTTGATGAGGACATCAGGTGACACACTAGAGTTGACAGGTCTGTTATGTGAGTTTCAGGGGCTAGCTTACAAAATTTTTACTTTTAGGGTTTGGGGAAACGAGATGTTGGCTAAGTTCAGCAATATATTTCAAAGACTGCACCTACAAATAATAAGCGTGTCAAATGAGACACAGGGGTTAGTAATAAATGGCTATTAAGATAGATTAAAGATAGCTCAAGATAATTCTGTCTCTCAATCTACAGCATGCTGTCACTTCACAGACATGAAGTTCTAGTCAACCAGTCAGTCTAGACTCTTCAAGACAGATGTGGCTTCATCAGGGAACTTCAAGCTCACATCCCTTAGGCTGTGTCGCTTACTATGCAGAGCCCCTAGCCACCATGCAATGCCTCACCTTGGACTTGCACTTATGCCATAGCTTCTTAGATCTCTGTTTCTCCCCTGAAATATTGTCAGTAATTTCTTCATTTATTGTCGCTAGTGCTCAGTTGGGTGAAGACATAATGTGCCCACAAGTCCCCTTTTCCATCCTGCCTCAGAAGGTTTCTGAACACAGGTTGAGTGGTAGCCTACTTATGAATCTCAAAGAATTCTGCATAAATCTGTGTTGCAATGATAGCAAGTGTGTATTGCTTGGTACACACATGCCCACACAGAAATATACATAAATACACGTGTATTTAAAGTTTGAATCAACATAGTTTTCTTTTTCATTTTCCCCAAGAGTTATGATGATGGAGACTATTTTCCTGTGTGGGGAACATGCCTTGGATTTGAGGCGCTCACCTTTCTGGTTAGCGGAGAGAGCTTACTAACATATACAAACACGGTCTCAGTGGCATTGCCCTTGAATTTCACTGAAGGTAAGAGTAAACATCAATTCTTCTAAAAATATTTCTCAACAGCATTAGGAAACACTAAATATCAAGTCAGAAATACTTACCAGTCATTGGAAGACCAAAACTATTGAGTTAACCTTTTGTTACTCATTTATGATGATGGCAAATTTGTATTTTGATAATGCATTGTTTCTAGTGGTTTCAGGATCATGTAATTAAGACTCAGAAACCATCAGTCTCTCTTTGCCTCATAACTTTGCACTGTAAAAGTTTCTACCTCTGCAAATTCTTTCTGAGAATTAATCAGAATAGTGATCTCCAGTTTGTAGTGTAGTACTTTAAATACAAATCTTATAAATATTAGATACTATTGCTGTCGTGGCAGCATTTTCTGTTTGTCTACATTTTCCTTGACTGTATTGTATTAACATTTTATTCTGGCACTAAACATTCGGAATTAGCAGGACTTCACCAATAAAAGGGTTTGGTTCCCAACAAGATCTCTGTATTTGTATGCTACTGAAAGACAAGTCACCAGACCACACGCACACTCTTGCTAGCTGCTGCAACTTCACAAAGCTCAAGAAAGTACTTGTATTTTCTTGCCATCTTGGAACTCCTATGAGCTTGGGTTTCTAGAATTCCAGAATTTTTATTGGCATTTTCTTGCAAAGCATGATCGAATCATTATTCATTTGGCTGAATCAGTCTCCCGAGTCTCTTCCATTTCCAGAGATTGGGCTGCTTCAAATTTCTCTAGTCACATGATTAGTCTATCTGATAATCAGCCCCATTCTAAGGGTTAACACTGATCATCTCATTAGCAAAATATACTCCTGTCATCCAGGGAATTTTAGTGTTTTGAGACACTCTTAGTTAGAAATCTTAAACAAATTCCATACACATTCTTGGATCATCATGATTAAGAGCTGCCAACTATACTTATTAAGAATTTTGGGAGGGAAGAATTTTGGTTATTCATAGAATTCATAGAATGCCCCCTACATTCAAAAGTCTTGTTTTCATTATTTCAATCACTGCAGGAACAGTATGGGAAGTGTATGTTTTAAGTCAGGCTTTCGGGGTTGCAATATAACAGAAGCCCAGTTTATACAACAAAGTCATCATTCAGGGTTCTGGGATTCTCAAATGAAGTCATTAGGCAGAGTGACAGACCTCGCTTAGCATCAGTGTCTTGAGTCTTTAGGATTGTGTTTTCATTCCCTTGTTGGTTGGTATTCTGGACTGTGTAGACTTTAGTCTCCTGGGCCCCTTCCATTCCCAGAGGTTGGGCTACTTCAAAGTCCTAGTCACATGGTTAGTCCTTCTGATGTGGTCCATGTAGAAACACTGCTTCCTTCATCATTTGCAGAGTAGGGTTTTTTTTTTTTGGCTAAGTTAATGCTGTTTTCTCCTTAGTTGGTATGCTGAACATTTCTTCAGTTGATTAAATTTATTCTTTGTCAGTTTCATTCATGAATATAATGTATGTTTACTCCTACCCACACCTTCTCATCTTCCTCCTCTCTCTTACCCATAACTACCCTCCTCCCTACATGAGATTTTCCCTCATTTGTGTCTTTTTTATTTTTGTTTTGTGAGTCACTGATTTTAACCAGGTCTCCCGGTGACCGTGGGTTTTGAAAGGTGTCTTCTGACTTTACACACCTTTTTCCTCCTTCTTCCACCATGCTCCTTGAGCTTTAGAGAAAGCGGCATGAATGTCCTGTTTAGGGCTAAGCATCCAAGCATCTCTTACTCTTGTGACTTTGATGAGCCACAAGTCTACATTCATTGCAAAGGAAACCTCTCTAACTACAGGTGGAACTAGCATTTGTCTATGGGTATAAACACAAATATGGTGTTTGTCGCCATGTCAGTTTAACTAAATAGCAGTAATGAGTTCCCCTTGAGGGGCCTTGACCTTCCCAGCATCTGTGTTAGACATGTGTTGGTCAGATCACAGGCACTTCTGTGGAAATACTGTGTTTTAATCACCATTTACTCATGTGGGTTATGTCTTAATAGTGGCTGCCATTTGGCTTCAGGTAAGTGACTTAATGGATTTTATTTTTTGGTGTATTTATAAGTCATTTGTCTGTGCTTAAATTATTTTAGGTGCATGGATTTTACAGTCCTAGGCATATATTCTCTCCCATGAAGAGAGCCTTAAATCTCATCTGAGAGAAGTTGCTTTACTTCCGTAACAATAGTGGCGCTTATTGTACTAAGGGGCATATCTTGCTTTCCAGCTTGTAGGTTCATAGCTGGGTGAGACCATTGTTCCCTTTTCTCCCTCAGCAGCTTGCATGGTCCTTTCTGGAACTGTGCAAGCCATCCAGTAGGAAAGAATCTGCCACCCCAGTTCCAGCCTGATTTATTTATATCTGGTATCCAAGGGGTGTGGTATCCTCAGCAATAGGGTCTTATCTAGTTCTGTGGGCAACCAAGAGGGATGGCAAGAACTCATATTGTTTTGGGAGTCTCCTCAGCCTCCCTGACCAGCAGGTCATAAGCTGCACCCCACACATGGCACTGGGATTTGTAGAAACAGTATTTCCTAGTCATGAGGAATATCTTTTTTTTTAAATGTATGTTTTAAAAGAAGTTTGTTTTTATTTCTCTGTCTCTGTCTCTCTGTCTGTCTGTCTCTGTCTCTGTCTCTGTCTGTCTCTCTCTCTCTCTCTCTGTCTCTGTCTCTGTCTGTCTGTCTCTCTCTCTCTCTCTCTCTCTCTGTCTCTGTCTCTGTCTGTCTGTCTGTCTGTCTGTCTGTCTGTCTCTCTCTCTCTCTCTCTCTCTCTCTCTCTCTCTCTCTCTCTCTCTCTCTCTCTCTCTGTGTGTGTGTTATAAGTGGTTGTGAGCTGCTGTATATGGAAGCCAGGAATTGATCCCGAGTCTTCTGTAACATCAGCAAGTGCTCTTTACTGCTGAGCCATCTCTCCAGCCCTGTAACTTCAAGTTTTTAATTGGTTTACAAAGTAGTAGGCTCCCATGTGGCTTTTCATTCTGGTTAATCTGCCCTCCATGCATTTTTTTTTCTTTTAGGTCCTTTATACCTTTGAAAATACGTTGAAATGCTAGGTTCTTTTCTGGGAACACAAGCATACACATATTTGGAAGTTATTATTTTTCAGAGGTTTCTGAGGAGCCAGAGTTGATTCTCTGCTCTTTTATGGCTAGCCTATTTGTAGTTATTCATATTAAAAACTTTAAAAAGTAATTACATCTGGAGCATATCATCTTTGTATCCATGTGTGACGTGTCTTGGCCCGATTGCAGGTGCTTCTGTGGAAATGTTGTGTTTTGCTCACCATTTATTCATCTTAATTATGTCTTAGTAATGGCTGCTGTTTGGCCTCAGGTAAGTGACTTAGTGGGTTTTATTTTTTTTATGTGTTTAAGTTGTTTCTCTGTGCTTAAATTATTTTAGGTGTCTTACAGGGCAGAATGTTCCAGAATTTTCCTGCTGAGTTATTGGTGTCACTAGCATTAGAACCTCTGACCGCAAATTTTCACAAATGGAGCCTCTCTGTGAAGGTATCACATGATTACACAGCAGTACCTCCTTCGTGAGAGGAGCACATTTAGGATAACTATATGAGTGATCCCTCTGTTTCATTCTTGTGTTGTAGAACTTTACAGAAAATGAAAAGCTAAGCAAGTTTTTCAAGATATTAACAACAAATACAGATGGCAACATAGAGTTCATTTCATCCATGGAAGGTATGTGTGCATCTAGACGGAATCTTCTCATTTTAATCTATAGGCGTCTTTTCTTGGGAGTGCAGTCGCATGACTTTGGAGTTCAGAGACAGATGTAGGGTTGTTTTTGAAGACAGAAGACACATTCTGTCCACATCTCAAAGCAGTTGAGGCTTACCTGGGTAGACTCTGGAACTGTGACATCAAGGGAGGGTGAGGATGGAGAAAACCACTGTTTCTAGACATATCACAGATTACACACTTGGACAAGGTTTTCAGAAAATTATGACAGATGGGTTGATAGCAGAAAGCATTTTTCTAAATACATCAACTAGGTGGCAAGAAAATAAACAAGTTAAAGCCCGAAACTGGGAGAGTATCAAGAGCAGCACTATTGATGGTCCAGACCAGAGACAAAGATCACATGTGGACAAAACACCACGGTTGCCACACACGGCTAAGCTCAAAAGGCACGTGGAATCCTGACCATGGAACTTCAAGGACAGTTGCCTGCCTGTGCATACTAAAGACATAGGGTGAGGATGGTGGGGTGAGTGTGTTCCTTGAGTACTCACAGTGTTAGTCTGATTTAGTGTTGCCTGCGTTACATAGCTGGAAATATGGACAGACTGCAGGTTGAGATGGTCACTTATAGGTGTCTTCTGGTAGCACACATGTACATGACGGAAACAAATCAAAACACTTGTCTTAGAGAGGGCAAGGATCATTCATTCCATGCTTCAGGAAATTTCTCTGATGAGGTTTGATGGAACATGAATGGTCCATGCCCCAGATCAGTAACACAGGTAATTGGTGTACCAATAGCAAGATAACTAGCCCTGCACAGACCAGCTGTAAAAGCTATGACATTAAATAGAACACCTGAGTCTTAAAGAAATAAGGAACATTTGAAAATATATAGCTGTGGTTGTACATACCTTTAATCCTAGCACTTGGGAGGCAAAGGCCAGCCTGGTCTATAGATTGAGTTCTAAGACAACCAGGGCTACACAGAGAAACCCTGTCTTGGGAAAGGGAAAAAGCATAAAAGAAACTTGAAAAGAACTAAATTTAGTTATTGTTGGGGAAGTCCTGTTATTTGCCTGTGCATTTGTCAATAAAGTACTGTCTGGCCAATAGAAAACCTAGATAGGAGGGACTAGGAGTCGAGGAGGATTCTGGGAAGGGGAAACACAAGAGAGTTCGACATGTGACACCATGGGGGTAGGACGCCGGGAACTATTCTCCGGTAAGAAACATACTCAGATTAACAATTATGGGGTAATTACTTAAGGCAGAGCTAGCCAGTAAGAGACAAGCAAGGCCAACAGCTTCATAATGAATATAGCCTCCTGTGTGTTTATTTGGGACTCATGCGGCTCTAGAACCAGGCTGGTGTGGCAGAGCCCAGGCGACTGGCGGGGGATAAACCAAAGCGGCTAGCAAAAGAAAAAGCTTCACTTAACAAGTTATTAAAAATGAAAGAAGTTCAAATGAGGGCTCAAAAGAGGTCAGTCCTAAAACACACAAAGAGAATGAACTAGCCCAGAAGGGAGATCAAAAGGAAACACTTAGAAGCCATCTTGGATGACTGTGACATGTGGTTGGGTCGCACAGAAGTGGGAAGCTGGCCGAGGTGGAGGTGAGGCATTCCAGCAGCAGACTGGGTTCTGGGAACAAAGGGAGGAGAGGGGCAGAGACTGTTTTTAATGGTAAAAAAGATTTTCAGGTGGAAGAAAGACCTAAGGGGAGAAGTAAGTTAAAGAAAAGCTTCAGAGAAATAAAGGAGAGAGAGTATCTATGATCTTGTGCGATAGAAGAAATTTTCAAGACAAGAAGAAATATAAGCCATAAATGAAAAGATGGAGCAAGTCCACTGAATTAAAAGTTATACTAAGGAGGAAGGCAGGGAGGGGGGGAGAGAGAGAGACAGAGAGACAGAGAGACAGAGAGACAGAGAGACAGAGACAGAGACAGAGAGAGACAGAGACAGAGAGAGGAGACAAAAATATAATGCATATAGCTGCCAAAGGGTCTATGTTTATCTTATAAGAAATAAATTCATTAATAAAGAATTTAAGTAATAGCTTCTTATACATAGCTAAACCCCCGAGTAGGTGCCCTGGAGAATGAGCTTCAGTGTGTTGTCTACACAAAGCTGGGTGAGGGAAGTCCTCAATGTCATGCCTAAATAGTGGAATGTCAGTGGAAACACAAGGAAGAAACCACCTTACATTAGGACTGCAAGTGCCACCCAGGCTGCTGTACTGGGCATGCTTATGCAGCTAAGATTCAGTGAGAGCGCCTGCAGCACTTTGATTTTTCTTAGTAAAGCTGAGCATTTTCCAGTCCTGTTACCCAGCTGTTCTCTTCCAGTATTTAACAATGCCTTAACAAAGCTGGGTGAGGTGGCATACCCCCCTAATCTTAACGCCTCGGAGGCTGAGGCAGGAAGATTGGTAGATCAGGTCAGCAGGACCAGAGCTACATAAGACTGTTTCAAAAAACACAACCAAAATAAAACAAAAACAATACCAACAAACTACTGTAATGAAACCCTTTCATGTACATAGAAACGTGCATATATTGTGCCTATTAGCAAAAAGGAAGGCTGCTGTTAGAAGCAGTCCGAAAGCCCCACACACCGCACAAGGAAGAAATCATTGCATAGGATACAATGCAGTTATTCAAATCATTGCAGATCCCCGTGTTCCTCATTGTGATGGACTTTGAAAACAATTTAGAGTTAATAAAAAGGTGCAACAAAATGCATATGTTTGTTTACTTTTTGAGACAGTCTCCCTCTGTGGTGCAGGCTGGCTAGGAACTCACTGTCCCAGGCTGGCCTCCAGCCTGCAGCAGTCTCCCCTGTTTCAGCTTGCAGAGTCCTGTAATCACAGGTGTGTGCCACCATGCTTCCTCCTATACGCTTATGTATAGTTTCCATTTCCATGGTCTTTCAAAACATGATGCAAAGGCAGCTCTATAACTCTTGATGGTAACTTGTAAAGATTAAAATTATTGCAGTAGCTATTCCACCAAAGGAGGGGGTGTTGGAAGTGTTGGTAACACTTGGTGATTGAGTGTGTGTGATGGCGAATCAGGAAACTTAGGGTTTTTATACTTATCCCAAGAGATGCCATTTTACAGCCTTTCTACTGTCTTTCAGAATGTGTGATGACTGGATGGCTGTAAACTTAATGGGACCATCTAGGAGTAAATGCTAATGGGGTATTTGGAGGAGCTGGAAACAGGAAAGGGACCCAGAGACAGAAGACACTCTGCATGTGTGTCAGGTCAGCTCTTGGATTTTGTGAGGGTGGAGAGAGCAGCCTGAGAGGACAGAGTCCTAGAGAGAAGTGAGCCACGATAAGGTGGGGACAGTGATTGTTACTTGGAGATTGGCCATGCCACTGTGACTTGGTCTGTATCTCTGAGACTGCATCACCTAAGAGGAATAGAGGTTTACTAATCTCCACTGTTCTGGAGGTTAGTGGGTCTTGGAACATAGTCTTAGCATCTGGTGAGGATCTCCTGGTTGTATAGAGCATCACTGAGCATCACATGGCAAATCCGGAAGGGATGCTAGGTCAGTTTTCCTGCTTAGAGAGTCGCTGGTGTTGTTACAGCCTCACCCGAATAACCTCCTCTAATCCTGATTCCTACAGGCTCCACTTCTATATGCCGTTAACAAGATTTAGGAGTTAACTTTCCAACATCCAAATCTGGGGACACTCCTAAACCTCAGCATATCAGCCAAATCCAGAGGTGGGGAGAAATACCCATGCAGGAAATCCTGAGAAATGTTGGTCAGCTCAGGGGGGAAGTGAAGCTGTTATCTTTCCACCAAGTTGCTAGTTTCACAACCTCCCAAATATCCTGCAGTAGAAACCTTCAATCCACGTTAGCTTCCCTGCCTCATCATCTACTTCTGAAAACTTGATTTCTGCTTCCCAAATCTATCTTGTATATGCTTTCACCTCTACCCAGCACCCTCCTAATTGCCCATACAGTCATCTTCCAGCTGGGCATGGAATCTGAAAAACCGATCTGATTGTGGTGCCTAAAAGTCATTCAGTGACTCTTTGCTATTGGAGGACACACCTAGATTTACCTGTGCATGTAATCCATGCTCTCTGCTGCTTTCCCTGAAGACTGTGTTCCTTTGAGATTTGTGCAGCCCCTTGCTGCCCCTTGCTGCCCCTCTACAGACAGAGCAGTGTTTCCTACCTCTCTCTCTCCCTGTATTTTCTCACGTCATCAAAAGCCCTGACATGTCCCTGATGCCTTCTTGTGAACTCTCAGCTACCATGAAAGACTTAAGCTAACTGCTTCATCATTGAGAAGCCTTCTTTGTCATTCTCCTCTCCATGTCCTGGGGCCCTGTTTGTTTGCTTTGTGTTCCTTGGGAATGTTGCTTTTTGCTTGTACTTGTTCAAGCTCCATCTTTCCCTCTAGAGTAAGATTCCACTGAGAACTGGAGTTTCATCTTACTTTCCTGTTTCTAGGGCTCTGGGGAAAAAAGTAATGAATGAATGATCATATAAACATTAGTATAGGGTTGCAAGTTAGGCATTTGTGTTCCTTGTTTCTTCTATGTCATGCTCATGTGAAAATGTCAGAGCCTGATAATTTTATCAGAGCTGTGAGTTAGGAGTCCTTGATGCTCTACTACTTAGGTATTTTCATTTCACTCTTGATAATCCTGTTCTAAACTAGTGATGCAAGTAATAATTTCTACAGTTGCCAAGAAATGTCACTGGGCTTTCAATAACAGTTTTCCAAACCGGAAGCATTACTCGTTTCTGATTGTGTGTGTCTGATTATCAGATTAATCCTCATTTGGGCATTTGTATCCTCAGCCTGGCTTTTGCCTGTGGCTCATCCCAGGATAGAGAAAGACAGTGTGAGGAGGAGATGGAGGCAGAAAGACATGAGGGGCTCTGTCTGTCTAGAGCTGCTGGCTGGCAGGCGTTGCTTCCTGTAGACACCAACAAGACTGGGATGGAGTGTTGGCTTCTTTCCGCCTGCTGTGCAAGAAGGAGAGACTAGTGAGAGGGGTGTGAGAGGAAGGTGGTCGCTCTTCTGGGTGGCTGTGTTCTCCACGTGGTTTCTGAGATCCTTCATGGTCTCCATTCTAAAGCGTTGGAGGGGCAAGGGAGAGGTTACTTTCTATTAAAACAAAGAAAGACTCATGTGAATAAGAGACTTGTTAATTTTCAGAGACATATATGTTCACCTTCCTAAAAAATTATGAACTTTCAAAGCATGAAGGAAAAACGAGGGAGCAATACATGAAAATTTCTCAGTTCTAAGCAGTCAGCATGCAAGTGACCATTCTTTCAGATGACTTTCTCCCCACACTAAACTATTTTTCAATCTAATCTAAGCATTTAAATAACTGTATTTAGCTAATAGCAGGTATAATATCTAAAGAGTCCTAAAAACAATTGCATTATAATAACCAAGATTACAACTGTTTTTAAACCATTAAAATTTATTTTAACAATTGTTTCCCTAAAGTCACTAATCATTCGATAAGCTGAGACAGATTAGCAAATATAAAAACGATGGCTTGGCTTTGTTTTTATTTTCTTCAGTCATTATGGGATTAGACCATGTATTAAGGGGCACGATACAGACCTAGAAATGTGTGTCACTATCTTAAGTGTGCACTCAGGCCTGTGTAAGTCAGTGATAGAATGTATACTTAGTATGAGTGTGTTCCTGGGTTAGAGTTGAATTAACTCTCATTTCCTGGAAATGCAACTCACCGTTTTAAGAGGATGTAAGTCAATGGATACACTGACTATGTGAGCAGTTATTTGTGCGAGAAGGTACGTACAACTTTTACCTTTTCTGATTTTGGTGAGTTGTATAAGTTTCGTAAGGCATGTACACTGGCGTGAAGCAATGCAGGAACATCATTGTACATCATTCTTGGCACTTACTGGTGTGTGTTCTTCACTCAGGATTTAAGTATCCAGTCTATGCTGTCCAGTGGCATCCTGAGAAAGCACCATATGAGTGGAAGGGATTGAAAGGCATTTCCCATGCACCAAATGCTGTGAAGACGGCGTTTTACTTAGCAGATTTCTTTGTTTCTGAAGGTAATATGCAGGTGTATAGTCTCTTTACTCCATTTTGACTTTTGAGGGAGAGTTTATGCCCTTCTCTGGGCTCCTGTATAATTTATTCTATAATTGATAAATAATGTCTATAGATTCAACTGGAAAATGTTAAATAATGTTAAAGCCTTGAAATTGAGATATTAGGTATTCAATAAAAATCAGGGCAATTATTTAACAGAGTCAGCCACGATCCAGTGGGCTGAGTTCTTGCACAGTGATTTAAAAAATGTGAAACTCTTTCTTTTTTCTCCTTGAGCACTTCTAATTTCCATTTTCAAGAATAACGATGTAATTATTACAGCCTTTGGGCATTATATGCTATTTTTCCAAGACAATGATATAAATTGAATTATATGCTGTCACAGTCTGGGGCTTTATGATTGTCTGTCTGTAGGCAATGGAGTACTGGAGAAAAGTTACTAACATAGATTTCCATGCATTTTATGCTGTGGTTAGATAAAGAATTTGGGAGTAGGTATTTATATCTTAGTTGAACTGCACGGGTGAGAACAGTAGAGGCAGTGTGCAGGGGACGGAGCATCATTGAGGTGAGGACTGTTCTTCTTAGCCCCAGCCTGCCCTATGTTTTTGTCTACCTTCATGCCTAGATTAAGAACCTAACAACCTCTATCTAATTCATTTGTGTTTGAAGTTACGTACAATTTTGGAGGGATTCATGAAAAAAGAAATCTAAGTGAGTTTTAAACATAACAAAACTATCCCATACATAGAGTTGATCGAAAGGAGTATTTCCCCTATGGGCGGGAGTGAATAGCCACAGTGGACAGAACAGGCTTTTCATGTAGCTTTAATCTTGGGGTGGTAATTGGGTCCATATCTGCCAACATTCTATATAAAAAAATATCAGAGGACCTGGATTTACTTACTGGTTCTTACCCATCTACAAACTTTTCTCTAGCCTCCTTTGTTGAAAATTCTTCCCTGTTTCCTCTGCTGGCATTTGCTTTAGTTTCTCTGCTCCTTTAAGTCGTGCACCATCTCAGTGCAGGCATACTGCAAAGACAGTCCACCATTTAATTGTGTATGTCTGCTAGGCTGTGCTTCCCTAGTAATGGGCCCATGTCCTGTCTTTACGTTCTTGCAGGCCTGTATCAAGTCCTGTACGCATTTAGCTGTGTAATGAATGGTATACCCAACTGGGGGCAAGTAGCTGCTGTAACAACAGCAACTGTACTTACAACGACACAGCTGGATTAGGGAGCGGAGTCTCTGAGGCAGTTTTCTTCTTGCCCTTGCTTCCCCAGTGAATAAGCCTGACCTTAGGAAGTCTCTTGAAATTCTTGTCAGCCAGTCTTTTTAAAAAATGAACGTTATTTTCTCTTGCAGCTCTGAAAAACAATCATCGCTATGAGAATGAATTTGAGGAGATGGAATCCTTGATTTATCAGTTCTACCCTGTTTATACTGGAAATATTTCTTCATTTCAGCAGTGTTACATGTTTGACTGAAAGTCTTCAATATGGTAACAAGGCAACTTGTAGCAATTCAGTGACTGAATTGCTCACTCACTGCTCATGGCAACATGAGGAAGCCACACAGATTCTTTTTCTGTGCCTGGTTCTGATTCTTCACTTAATACATGATTATTTTTATCAGATTTGATAGCTTGACAATGAAAAAGCAATGGTATTTTTCATGAAAAAGTTTTCTGGTGTCTAAAGATCTAAAGATTAGAAAAATATAAATTTTTTGAAAATATAATTTCTGTGTGATTTATTATTGATCCTAGGAGAAAAAGCTACCTCAAATCTACCCCATCTTATTTTGGCTAAAATCTTTTTAACTTCTACCTACAGGTCCTTAGGATTTGGGTGTCAGAAATGTGTGTGTGTGTGTGTGTGTGTGTGTGTGTGTGTATGTGTGTAAAGATATATAGATGTTTTTCTTTCTGCTTTGTTTTTAGCCCATGGCTAATACACTGAAATCAGAGTCTGTATATTTCACTTTTTATCTGCCACAACATCTAACACTAAACTCCCAAGGAATATCTGTAAATTTGTAAATGCTATTTGTAAAATGAGCATTTTTCCCCCATGGAAAATAATTGAAAAGCATTCTGGTGTGCTCCAATATATTTCTCTGTTTGTACTACTCTCTGTGATCACTTCCCATCCCATATACCTCCTCAAAAGTCTGAAACTTAGGTATTCCTTGGGGACTTGTGACCTGCTGGAAAGAAAGGTTTTTGCTTTTTTTAAATTTTAAAAAGTTTTAATATTTATATTTTTGTGTGTCTCTGTGTGGTGTGTGGATATGTGTCTGTGAATGAAATAGTCCAGAAGTTGTTGCATCCTCTGGAGCTAGAGTTCCAGGCTATTGATAGCCACTGACATGGGTGCTTAAAATCTAACTTGGGCCCTCTCTCTGCAAGAACAGTGCATCCTCTTAACTTCTACTCCATGTCTTCAGCCTCAGAAATAGAGTATTTGATCTGTGTATAATAAATAGTGCTTATAATTTGTTTCCCACCGTTGCTGAAGACAATATCTGGGGAGTGGAATGATGTCGGAGGGTGTATGAGTTTTATGTGCAGAAAAGAATCATGACCTGAATATACTATGAGAAACCATACTCTCTGGGCAGTAAGAGCAAACAGGGCACAGAAATCAAAGGGGATTGCAGTTTCAGTCAGCCAAGACAGAGCTTTCTTTACTGAATATTGTTCAGTGTCCCATTCCCAGCTAAGAGAGACATGTATGACTTAGCATTCAAGCTTGTTTCTATTAACAAAAACCCTGGTAGCATCTCCTCTCTTCTACTTGCTCCAGAGTGGCTCACAACTACATGAACATGTGAATGATGACCTTTTTGCTCCCGTTAAGTCTGCTAGTTTCCAACCGTGTGCTTCTTATTTTGCAATCTTTACAGTAGAATTTATTCATTGCAAGGGTAGCATTTTCCCACTGTTACCCTCTACATCTCTTACAGTACCAGCAAGGGCTGGGCAGTATGTTTGAAAAGCAGGCCCTCTTAGAAGTTCAGGTGCTCTTCCATCGGGAGAACAAGAGATAGGGCATTGAGTAGAAGAGCCTGAGAACCATGCTGCTGAACCATGGCTCTGTAAGATGGGGCCACACTCCTGAAACATGCTGAGGAACAGCTGGAGGGTGTGGACCATGTGCTGCCTTGCTGCGAGGAAGGGATCACAGACTGTAAAGAGTGAGGTGGTGTATGTGAACCATGAAAGCAACCACAAGGAAGTAAAAAGGAAGGCTGGGGGAGCCTGGGTCTGTAACATGCAATAAACACTACTCTTAGTGGTCAGCTGATGGCATCTTTGAAGGATGTTTGCAGAATGTTCTTTATTCCTCCCTCTTATATTTCCCTTCCTCTATCTTAGATGAGAGTGTTCATAAGGGGCCATTTCTATACTCAGTTCTAGTTCATGGTTCTGTAGGCCCACTGCACTGAGTCTGAGGCCTGGCACACGATGTTTTCTGGGGGATGTGTATGTCCCCATTTCCATACTTGAAAGTTAGAGAATCTCCTAACCTTTGTCACTAGGCCAAGGTTCCATGGTTAGGATGGTTCTGTATCTTCCAAAAGCACAGAGATGCCTCACCAGGAATTACTGGAACCTGGTACAGGGTAGGATTCTTGTAATTCCCTGCCCAAGTTAGCTTTGTCAGCCTGACACAGCCTAGAAACATCCTAAATGAGCCACAGTTGGGAAGTTGTCCAGATCACATTGTCCCGTGGGCGTGTCTGTGGGGGAATTGTCTTGAGTATTAATGGATGTAGTAAGGCTCAGCCTCCTCTGGGAAGTGCCATCCCTAGGCCAGTGGTCCTAGGTGGGATCAGAAAGCTAGCTAAACTAGAGTCAGTGCCTGAGAAAGTAAGCAGTGTTGGCTCCAAGCTTTCTCCTTCGCGTCACTGTCTTGGGCTGTGACCTAGAGGTGTAAGATTAAATGAACCATTCCTTCCCTGAAGTTGCTTTTGATTACGGTGTTTATCATAGCAATAGAGATCAAACTAAAATAGAAATGGTACCAGGGAAGTAGGAGCGTGGCCACAGTGAACTTGACCATGTAGCTTTTTATGTGTTTGGGCTGTTTTGTTGTGGAGGATTTTGGAGATTTGGGCTAGAAATGCTATTTAGTGCTCATAGCTTTATGGGCTGTTGCTGTGGAAGCTTGAGTGATAATGCTGAGAGAAATGTGGATTGTGGAGGTCTGGCTTGAGTGCTTCAGAACTTAAGGGCTGGAATAGGAACTATTCCTGTGATACCGGGGACTAGTCATTTGTGCTGTTACACTGCACCTGGGAAAACAGGTGTGATTAACAAACTCCACACCATTGAAGTGAAAGTTTTTGTGCTGAAAAATCATCTGCGATGAATAAAATGCCAGCATCACTGAGGTGAAATCTATAAAGTATTTCTTTGGGGTTAGCACACAGAAGTTTCCTCCAAGGGATCTAGGGCTTCATCTCAAGCTGGCAGCTGAAGTTGGAAGTAGTAACCCACATGCTACTGGTTTTAAAGACATGAAGGCTTCAGGATTGAAGAGGTTATAGAGAGTGGCCGAGTCTTGGATTTTGTTCATGGTATTTCTCAGAGCAACAAGAATGCAAAATAGCACTATACTTGAATAGAACTTCTAGAATTGCATTAGAAAATACACCATATGTTAATTTTCTCAAAGGAGAAAGAATTCAGGCCATTTCCTACAAAATGGACATTTTAAAACACATAAAGAAATTGAAGAAGACACCAAAAGATAGAGATTTCCCATGGTTATGGGTTGGTAAGATTAATAGGATGAAGATGACCATTCTACCAAAAGCAATCCAGATTCATTGCAGTCCCCATCAAAATTCCAGTTCTACACTGAAAAACAGAAAAGCTCAAAATTCACACAGAAGCACAAAAGACTCAATCCTGAACAATGAAAACATTGCTGGAGCTATCTCTAGTCCCGATTTCAAATTACACTGCAGAACATAGTAAAAACATAGTCCCAGCTCACACAAAACAACATGATTGTCAGTAGAATAGAAGACCCAAATATAGGTCCACAGACCTACAGTTACAGAGATTTTGATAGAGGCTAAAAATACATGTTGGGGAAGAGAGCATCTTTAACAAATGGTACTGTAACATGGAATATATATACTTGCAGAAGAACTAAGCTTAATCCTTACAATCCAGTTGGCACAAAAAGCAATTCTGACTAGATCAAAGACCTCAGTGTTATACCTGACCCTTCAGAGGAAAGAGTAGGGAATAAACCGGGATATAGGCTTGTGTACAGACTTTGTGAATAGGATCATGCAGGCAATAGGGGCAATAATCAACAAGTGGGACCCCTACAATCCTTCTCCCCACTCTTCTATAGGTTTCCTGGATCTCCACCTAATGTCTGGCTGTGGGTCTCTACATCTGTTTCCATCATTTTCTGGGTGAAGCCTCTCTGATGACAATTGGGATAGGCACCAGTCTATGAGTGTAGCAGAAAGAATATCATTAGGAATCATTTCATTGACTTTTTCCCTCTCATCATGTTTGGTTCTATCTTAGTTCCGAGACATGCAGTACGGCATTTTCTTTATTAGTGATTGATGGGCAATGTCCCATTGTGGGTGGGGCCTTCCGTGGGTTGATAGTCTTGGGTTCTACAAGAAAGCTGGCTAACAAGCCATGGGGAGCAAGCCAGTAATCAGCACCCTGATTACTGATGGGGTCTGTATTAGCTCCTGCCTCCAGGTTCCTTCCCTGTTTAAATTTCTCTCGGGACTTCCCTGATTTCCTTCCTTTGATGATGAGTAGTGATGTGGAAGGGTGAGCCAAGTTGTTTTGGTCACGATGTTTAATCGAAGCGGTGATAACCCTAAGTAGGACAGAGGGGGATGCTTGGTGATTGTCTGGGAGGAGTTGAAGGCAGGGAGAGGAAGATGAATATTATCAAATATATCTTATGCATATATGAAATTCTTAAAGATGAGCGGGAAGTATTATAAAGAAAATATTGAATTAGTGAGAAAGAAATAGAAAGGGAGGGGAAGGAAGGAAGGAAGGAAGGAAGGAAGGAAGGAAGGAAGAGTTGGAACATAATCAAAGGAATGACCAAAGGTGAAAACAATGCCTTGGGGAACTGTGAGAAGAGCTCCAGAGAAAAGGCAGAAAGCCTTTTACCTCAGGTGAAGTTTATTCTGTGGATTATTCTTGGATGTGATTTCGTGCCTGCTGTGACAAACATTTACATTCAATTCCTAAGACATGTTTATTCCTGTTGGATGTCAGAACATCGCTGTAGAACCCAATGTGGTGAAAAGATATACTAAATGCTATCCCTAGTGCACCCCGAATCTGCATACGGCCTCTGCCTTGCTTTCATGCTTTCCCAGATATAACCTATAGGATGTGTCAGGCAATTGTGTTTAAATGGGTCTGTCCTGAGAAAGGACTGCTCTGTTAATCTTTAGTGTATGCTCATTGGCATTTATTTCATGCTTTTCTGAACTCAAACAACCTTCCTTAGATGATTACTTTCTTATTTTGTTTCTGTATAAGAGTATACTGAAACTAAAGCAAGGTCGTCTACAGCATTAGACTGTAGTTGGTCCATTATTTAAGGTCCTCAGACCCCAGGTCCAGCAGACAAGATGTGCTCAGATCGGCTGAATAGTCGATAAGAAGGAGGAAGCAAGGAAGGAAGGACGAACGGAAGAACGGACAGGCGGAAGGAAGGAAGGAAGGAAGGTAGGAAGGAAGGAAGGAAGGTAGGAAGGAAGGTAGGAAGGAAGGTAGGAAGGAAGGAAGGAAGGAAAGAAGGTAGGAAGGCAGGAAGGAAGGTAGGAAGGAAGGTAGGAAGGAAGGTAGGAAGGAAGGAAGGAAGGCAGGAAGGAAGGTAGGAAGGAAGGAAGGAAGGAAGGAAGGAAGGAAGGAAGGAAGGAAGGAAGGAAAGAAGGTAGGAAGGCAGGAAGGGCTGGAAGGAAGGTAGGAAGGAAGGTAGGAAGGAAGGAAGGAAGGTAGGAAGGTAGGTAGGAAGGAAGGAAAGAAGGTAGGAAGGCAGGAAGGAAGGTAGGAAGGAAGGTAGGAAGGTAGGAAGGAAGGTAGGAAGGAAGGTAGGAAGGAAGGAAGGAAGGGAGGAAGGAAGGAAGGTAGGAAGGTAGGTAGGAAGGAAGGAAAGAAGGTAGGAAGGCAGGAAGGAAGGTAGGAAGGAAGGTAGGAAGGAAGGCAGGAAGGAAGGTAGGAAGGAAGGAAGGAAGGAAGGTAGGAAGGTAGGAAGGAAGGTAGGAAGGAAGGTAGGAAGGCAGGAAGGAAGGTAGGAAGGCAGGAAGGCAGGAAGGAAGGTAGGAAGGAAGGAAAGAAGGCAGGAAGGAAGGCAGGAAGGGCTGGAAGGAAGGTAGGAAGGAAGGAAGGAAGGTAGGAAGGAAGGTAGGAAGGAAGGAAGGAAGGAAGGCAGGAAGGAAGGAAGGAAGGAAGGAAGGTAGGAAGGAAGGAAGGTAGGAAGGAAGGAAGGAAGGTAGGAAGGCAGGAAGGAAGGAAGGAAGGAAGGTAGGAAGGAAGGAAGGCAGGAAGGAAGGAAGGCAGGCAGGCAGGAAGGAAGGAAGGCAGGTAGGAAGGAAGGTAGGAAGGAAGGAAGGAAGGAAGGCAGGAAGGAAGGCAGGAAGGAAGGCAGGCAGGAAGGGCTGGAAGTCTTCCACTCCTTAGAAGCAGCAGCTTTGTGACTGTTACTGGACTTGTACAGTGTTTATTTCATACATAATTTTCATAGTGACAGTAGCACAACAGATATCTTGTAGGAATACAAGGAAACACTAGATGTCAGTAGTGAGCCAACTACTCTGGTGTTTAACCAGTTGTAGATTTGAGGAAACTGCTAGAGCCCAAGGAATAGTTACTGTACAGTTTTGATTATTTAACAACGTATGGCGGATAAATGTATTTTTACTCTAATACTGGAAGCTTTCCCATCTAATCTGTGAGAAAGTTCTGAGTAAAAGTCAGAAACAAAACAATTTGTAGCATCTGTTAAAAGATGGGTCTTTTACATAAATGTGTATATTGTAGCTAAAATTCTAGGTAGAATGATGCATGTCTGTAATCCTAGCATTCAGCAGGCAGAAGCAGAAAGATTGCATGATTTCAAGGTTAGCTTTGGCTACACAGTAAATTCTAGGCCAACCAGGACTCTATAACATGATCCTGTTTCAGAGCAATCAATCAAAAAAAAAAAAAAAGGAAAAAAAGAAACCCCCCTTCCCCTCTAACTGGGCAAAATTGAGACGCAGAGAGTTTTGTGGGTAGTACAAACCAGGGGCTCCTATGCAGTATGCCCCTGGGGATGTGGAAGGCTCAAAATCCGACAGGGAATTTCTCTCCATTGCCTATAAAGACAGAGAAGTGACACTTGAAGCAAACGTGGACACTGTTTGTATTATTTTCCTTGGAGGGTAATCCTTGTTATCATAATGTGCTGAAGGGCGTGCGTTTTTTCCCCTGAGTTTATAGCAAAGCTCTTACTGCTTCATGTTCCTGGTGGGTTTGTTCCCTGCGCATAAAATTGGCAGGATTTTAGGCTGCTATTCTTCTGACATTTGTAGTAATTCTCATTAACTTCAATTAATTTAGAGCCAGCCTGTTTCATAATGAAACTGATCTTTAGACATTGCAGTGTTACTCCAAACACCTTCTGTTGGAGTTAATTTAGCCAATCTCATCTGAAAGCTATTCAGGAAGACACTCAGGAGGATTAGAAAAATCTCAACAAGAAAGGGAAAGAACACAGATTATCCCAGTGAGCAGTGGGGACATGCAGTCCCCACAAGTGACATCTAAACAGCATTTTTTTATTTAGCCACATTACCTCTGGGCTACAATGAACTGTTCAGACTGCTGGTGACAATTCTTTTATGCTCAGGTCACGTGTTGTATCTTTTAGCTTTGCAGAGACTGTGAGGGAAAGAAAGTACCAGAAGCCAGGGTGGCACAGATCCTGCCCTATTCCTACCCTTCTCCTAACCATAGCCTTAGTCTTAAAGCTGTAGACTCCTTTTGATTCTTTAGAAATGTCCTAAAAGTTTTCAAACTCCTTTTCCGGCTAAATGTTTCTTAGTCAGGGGTTTAAACCATGTCTACCTCTTTTTGAAGGTTCCACTGACAAGCGAAGTTTAATTTCACCAACGTTCACCCTGGGGAAACATGAGTTTATTGACTCACTTCCAGAGCATGGGTGATGAGTTATCGGCAGCAGTACAGGTGACTCTAAAGCAGCCGCACTAGAAAACCCGGGCCTGGCATGGGTGATGGCCCCACAGATGATTGGATGGAGTCCTCTTCCCCTAGTCTTCCCAGCTTACACTCTAGCCCCTTGAGTCCCCTAGTCTTCCCAGCTTACACTCTAGCCCCTTGAGTCCCCTAGTCTTCCCAGCTTACACTCTAGCCCCTTGAGTCCCCTAGTCTTCCCAGCTTACACTCTAGCCCCTTGAGTCCCCTACTCTTCCCAGCTTACACTCTAGCCCCTTGAGTCCCCTAGTCTTCCCAGCTTACACTCTAGCCCCTTGAGTCCCCTAGTCTTCCCAGCTTACACTCTAGCCCCTTGAGTCCCCTAGTCTTCCCAGCTTACACTCTAGCCCCTTGAGTCCCCTAGTCTTCCCAGCTTACACTCTAGCCCCTTGAGTCCCCTAGTCTTCCCAGCTTACACTCTAGCCCCTTGAGTCCCCTAGTCTTCCCAGCTTACACTCTAGCCCCTTGAGTCCCCTAGTCTTCCCAGCTTACACTCTAGCCCCTTGAGTCCCCTAGTCTTCCCAGCTTACACTCTAGCCCCTTGAGTCCCCTAGTCTTCCCAGCTTACACTCTAGCCCCTTGAGTCCCCAAGGCCACATGTAGTTAGGGCAGAGTTACTATGTACACAAGGGTAGGTAGAGTGGCTGGACACTCTGGTGAGGGTCTTTTAAAATTCTCTATCCACCCCTCCTCCTAACAGGAAATGTTAGTCAACAAGCCCAGCTGTGCAATGTTTTGCAAGTGAACCCAGTTGGTCTTATGAAGATGGCAGTTGAATGACTCGGAGCACAGTGCTCCGAGATACTACAAATAGATATTTTTGTAGTATTTGAAAATCTGGGGAAAATATACTTTCTATAAAGTTAAACAGGAGGATGAACGTTTCCATCTTGGATCAGAACAGCAGTCCGAATTTCCCATAGAAGAACTTGTTATTTCTCCTTCAATTGTGCAAAGTAAGTTGAGGTGAGGAGGGTCGTTTGCATTCTTTTTCTTCTGTAGTCAAAGGAATCTAAATTGCTCTTTACTAGTCTTTATGAATGGCAAAAGGAGCATATGCAAATCTATTGGTATAATTAAAGGTAACGGTCGGCCACAAGTTTGAGTGAAAATAGTTGCATGAAGCACATTTTGAACTATTCTAGAATAGACATTAGAATAATACCAATACAACAATGATAATTTTTAAAAATTGAATGGAAAACCTCCTTCTGTTACTTCCCCTTGACATGTTTGCACACAGCTGTATTTGCAGCTTATGTCCTGTTCTTTCACTTTTACCAGCTCAAAACAGTATGTTTTGATGTTGCCACGCTGCTAGCCTAGCTGTTCTTTGGGACGCTTGAGTTGCTGAGCTGTTCAGGTTGAGTTGAACATGTTGGGATTGCTCAGTGTAGAAGGTAGAGGGGCTCAGCCAGGGCAGGGATTCTCCTTTACATGGTTCAGAGTCAGGGAGTGAAGCAGATCCACGTAAAAGCGCACATGTGGGGTCACAATTGCAGAATGACTGACAATGTCTTAAAGTCTTCTTTTTTAATTATATGAGTTTTTCATTTGATTCATCAGAGACACCCTGAATATATATTATGTGAGACTATTGGAAAAGGTGTTGTTTCTTTTCCAGACTGTTTGTCATTTGTATATAGGAGGGCAACTGATTTTTGTTAGTTAATTTTATATCCAGCTACTTTGCTGAAAGTGTTTTTCAGGCATAGGAGTGTCCCGGTGGAATTTTAAAGGTTATTTATGTATACTATCATGTCATGAAAAGTATCAAATAACGATACTTTAAACTCTTTCTTTCCAATTTGTATCCCCTGATTTCCTTTATTTGTCCTGTGGATAGGCACAGAGACAGTGGATAACCTTGTCCTGTTTCTGAATTTAGTGGAGTTGCTTTGAGTTTGTCTCCATGTAGGTTGATACTGGCTATGGGCTTCCTGTAAGCTGCCTTTATTATATTGAAGAATGTCCCTTGTATCCGTAGCCTCACCAGGACTTTTATCATGAAGTTGTGCTGGATTTTGTTAAAGGCCTTTTCTGTATTTAATGAGATGATCCTGCGCTTTTTGTCTTTCAGTTCTTTATATGATGGATTACATTGATTTTCGTATACTGAACCATCCTTGCATTTCTGGGATGTAGCCTACTTGCTCATGGTGGATGATCTTTTTTGTTGTGTTGTGGAATTGGGTTTGCAATTATTTTATTGAGTATTTTTACATCTATGTTTAAAGGGAAATTGGTCTGCAATATTTTCCTTGGTTGGGTCTTCATTTGGTTTGGATATCAAGGTAACTGTGGCCTCATAAAATGACCTGGACACTGTCCCTTCTGTTCCTGTTTTGTAGAATAATTTGAAGGAATTGGCATTAACTCTTCTTTCTGCACTAATACCACCTGGCTCCAGCTTTTGTTTTTGGGTGATAGACGTCTGTTTGCTGCTTCTGTTTCGCTTGGGACTATAGATTTGTTTAAATTGTTTATCTTATCTTGAAGTGACTCCGATAAGTGTTGTGTATCAGGAAAATTATCCATTTCTTCTGGATGTTCTAATTTGGTGGAGAACAGGTTTTTAAAGTATGACCTTATGATTATCTGAATTCTCTCAGTTTCTGTTGTTATGTGGCCCTTTTCATCTCTAATTTTCCCATTTTGCAAATGTGCTCACTGCTCTTTAGCTAATTTTGATAAGGGTTTATCAATCTTACTGATTTTTTTCAAAGACCCAAATTTTTGTTCCACTGATTCTTTGTATTTTTTGTTTGTTTGTTTCTATTTTATTGATTCCAGAACCAAGTTTGATTTTTCTTGGCTTGTACTCCCCTTTGGGGTGTTATTTCTTCTTGTTCTAGTGCAGTGGATCTCAACCTGTGGGTATTGAACCCTTTGAGAGTCAAATTATCAGATATCCTACATATCAGATATTTACAATTAATGGAAATAACAAATTACAGTTATGAAGTAGAAACAAAAATAATCTTATGGTTGGGGGTCACCACAGCATGTGGTAAAGTGTCACAGCATTAGAAAGCTTGATAACCACTGTTCCAGAGGTTTCTGGTGTGTTAATTTACTAGTATGAGAGCTCTCCATTTTTTTATGTACTTAGTGCTATGAACTTGCCTGTTATGAACACCTCCATTGTGCCCCATAAATTTGGGTATGTTGTATATTCATTTTCACTTAATTCTAGAAAGTCTTTGATTTCTTTATTAATTTATATCTTGACCCATTTTTCATTCTGTCAAAAACTTTTTCAAGTTTCATGATTTTGGGAGCTTTCTGTAGTTTCTGTTGTTGATATCCAATTTTAATGCATTCATAGAGGTCAGATAGAATACAGGTGGTTATATCAATGTTTTTGTACCTGTTGAGATTTGCTTTGTGCCCCAATATGTGGTCAGTTTTAGAGACATTTCCATGAAGTGCTGAGATGAAAGTGTATCCTTCTGTGTTTGTATGAAGTGTTTTATAAATATCCATTAAGTCCATTTGGTTCATAGCCTCATTTAGCTTCAGCATTTCTCACCTTAGGTGTTTTTCCAGATGACCAGTCTATTGTTGAAAGTGGGGTATTGAAGTCTTCCACTCTCAGTGTGTGAGGGTCACCATGTGATTTAAACTGTAGCAGTGTTTCTTTGATGAACTTGGAGGCCCTTGTGTTTGATATATAGATGTTAAAAATTACAAGGGGGGAGGGCACGGGAGGAGGGGAAGGAAAAGGAGAGGGACCTGGAACTGACTTGTGAAGCAACCTTGTTTCTTATCTAAATTTAAACTGAAAAATAAAAAAATAAATACCTAAAAAAAAGAAAATGAAAATTTTTGTAAATATAAAAAAATTACAATGTCTTCTTGGTGGATTTTTACTTTGGTGAGTATTTAGTGTCCTTTCCTAATTTATCTCCTGATAAATTTTGGTTTGAAGTCTGTTTTGTCAGAAATTAAAATGACTATGTTAGCTTGCTTCTTAGATCCATTTGCTCAAAATTTCTTTTTCCATCCTTTTACCCCAAGATGATATCTATCTTTGATGTTATACCGCTTCTCTTGGATATAGTAGAAAGATGGATCCTGTTTTCATATCCAATTAGTCTGCGTGTTTTTATTGGAGAATTGAGACAGTTGATGTTGAGAGATATTAATGAACATTGTTTGTTGATTCCTGGTATTATTTTGTTGTTATAGGCTGTGTGTGTGTGTGTTTCCCCTCTTTTGACTGGCTTGTTGGGGAATATTAATTATTTTTTCTTGTGTGTGGTTAACCTCTTTAGGTTGGATTTTACCCTCTAGCATCTTCTGTAGGGCTGACTTGAAGGTAGATACTGCTTAAAAATTGTCTATCATGGAATGTCCTATTTTCTCTATGGCAACTGGAAGTTTTGCTGGGCATACAAGTTTGGGCTATCACCTGTGTTCTCTTAGAATTTGTAGAACACAAGTCTAGGCCCTTCTGTCTTCCCAGAGTCTCCATTGAGAAGTCAGGTGTTATTTTAATAGTCTGCCTTTATATGTTACTTCATCATTTCCCCCTTACAGATTTCTATATTCTTTGTTCTTTCTGTATGTTTAGTGTATTGATTATTATATTCCAAGCGAACTTTCTTTTCTGGTGTAGTCTATTTGGTGTTGTGTATACTTCTTGTACTTATATAGACATCTCCTTCTTTAGTTTAGGGAAATGATTTTCTATGAATTTGTTGAAAATATTTTCTGTGTCTTTGGTCTGTGTTACTTCTCCTTCCTCTATTTCTATTATTCTTAGATTTGGTCTTTTCATAGTGTCTGGATTTTTTTGTACCAGGATATTTTTAGATTTAACATTTTCTTTACCTAAGGTATCTATTTCTTGTATTGTATCTTCAATGCCTGAGATTCCTTTTTCCATCTCTTGTATTCTGTGGGTGAGGCTTGTCTCTGAGAGTAATGTTTGAGTTGCTAAATTTTTAATTTCCATATTTCTTTGTTTGTTTCTTTATTAACTCTATTTCTACTTCTAGGCCTTGAACTATTTTATTTATTTCCTTCCACTGTTTGTGATTCTATGGATTTCGTTAAGAGCTTTATTAATTTCCTATTTAAGGAATACTATCATATTCATACATGCTATTTTAAGGTCTTCTTGTGCTTCAGCTATGTTGACTTTTGTGGTAGGATTGCTAGGCTCTAGTGGAACACATTGTTCTGGTTGTTACAGATTGTAGTTTTATGTTGGCATTTAAGCATATGAGTTTGGGAAGATTAGAATTCTAGGTGCTGGTATCTGGTCTTGTTATTGTCTGGTGGGTATTTTGTTCCTTAGTTTCTGTTGCCCTTTCTGGTTCCTAGGAGGGTGTGGTGGCTGTGTTGCCTAGTATGGAATTCTTCTAGTATTCCCATATGTTGGTCCCTGGAGTTTCTGTATAAAATGTGTTTCTAGTTATTGGGAACTGATACTTAGGAATGGGGATGGCTGAGGGGGTCCACAGGAGGGAAGAAAACAATGTATTCTGTCAGGATCTGCTTAGTCCCCTAAGAACAGGAGAGGCCCCACCAGGTAGTGAGGATGAGACTGGCGCATTGGATATGGAGGAGGAGCAGGGTGAGTGAAGATCCGAATCTAGCCCACTTGCTTTGCTGTCCTACTTGCTTCTCTGGCAGGCTTGGCTGGAGCATTTCCAGGGAATGCCTGCTGGAGTTGGGGACTTGAATTAAGCAATGTGTATGGGAGACAAAGGTTAGAGGGGAAGGTCTATGCGATCCATTGGAGATGAAGGTTGGTAGGAAGGAAAGGCCACAGCAGGTATTCTGCTACAGAGCTGGAGATGACACTAAGGGGTTGGATTTGGAGGAGAGGAAGGAGAGGTGAAGATCTGCAGTTAGCCTGTTTCCCTGACCTTAAAGGCCATGCCTAGTCTAAGATTTAAGGGAACTTTGGAAATTATTTGTTTCAATGTTTTTTTTTGTATACACAAAATATGAAACAAATAAAATTCAATTGTTAAGGACTTGTAGGATAATAATTAGCCAAAACTCATATAGAAAGATCAAAAAGTTTACTTTATATTTTTGTTTGCATTGGATTTAATTTTTTAATTTATTTTACATACCAACCATAGTTTCCCCTCCCTCCTCTCTGCAATCCCCTCCTCCCCACCTCCATTTTGCTTCTTCAGAAAGGGTAAGGCCTCCCATGGAGAGTCAACAAAATCAGGAAGGAGCAGGACTGCACTCCTTCCCCTGCATCAAGGCTAATGAGGCATCCCACCACAGGGAGCAGGTTCCAGAACACCAGCTTATGCACACCAGGGACAGATCCTGATCCCACTGCTAGGGTTCACACAAACAGAACAGCTTTGTGGTGTATTTTGAGACAGGGTTTTGTAATGTTGCTTTGGATGCTCTGTCACTCACCTAGATCCACTACCTTTATCTCCTGAGTGCTGGGTTCCATGTGTCCGCTACCATATCTCGTGAAGGTTTCATTTTGAAGTTTTTATTTATTTTTATGGTTCTTTTTACCCTTGTAGCCTCTGAAACACAGATGCAAACTTTTGCCCCATGTTGCTTTTACATAGTCCTGTTCTCAGGGAATGCCTGCTGGTGTTGGAGGCTGGGATAATGGGATGAATGGAGGAGAAGTTCTATGTGATCCATTGGAGATGGGGGTGTGAAAGAAAGAGAAGGCCTCAATAGGTGGTCTTCTGCATAACTGTGGATGATACTTCAGGACTAGACTTGGAGGAAGGGAGAGGGGTTATAAAAAGTGCAATTAAATCATGATTGTGCTTTAGTTCCTTCCTATTTCTAAGGCAAGGAAGATAGAATAATGAATCTCCCTCAGAGCTTTCAACTCCTACAAGAGCAAGGCACAAAAGTCTTTGTTTCTCCTTGTCGTTATGGCTTCTGCGTAGAGTCAGTCTTAAGGTGAAATCTGCTATGAACTGCCATCACCACATCTTCTTGGGCTGAGCCTTGTTGTCAACCTGACGATAGTTCTAGTGCATATGAACATGTTTTCTGGCTGCTGGACCTCATTCTCATAAGGCCAGGATCTTCAAGGCTTGCCCTGCTGTCTGCCATTAGAAAGGGAATGTTGACTTCCAGGGTGTCAGGCAGCATCCCAGAAGCTTTTGTGGTATAATGACTCTTTCCTGATCCAGTTTGACAGTTTCTGACAGTCCTTTACAGACTCCTGCTGTTTTGGGTAGTCTTGCAAGCCTTGGGCACTCTGCTGGAAGCAGACACTCATGTGTTCCTTGCCTGAGACCCAGAACCTCCTACAGCAAGCCCACAAGGTACTTAGAACACTCAGAGGAACTATTCTATTCTATATCTGTGAACTGTCAGTGTTGAGTCTTGTAGATGCTATGCCCACCTTAAAATGTTGCGATAAGCTTAAAATGTTGTAAGCTTTGTCCATCTGGATGCTGACATCAGTCATTGTTCTCAACACAAGTTCTACTTTTCATTTAGGTAAGATGAGAACAATAGATGGAGAGATACTTTCATTAAAGTTATGTTATTTTCAGTTCTTAACAGGAACAAAACAAGTAACACCCTCTCTTAGTGTTGGATTGGGGTGAGTCCAAGACTTTAGGGAGGACACAGTAGGTGAGTTATAGGCAGACAAGAAACAGAACCAAAATGAGATCTTTTACTGACTTTCATTGTTGAGATTTTTAAAAGTGTTTTTAATGGTCTTTGGAGACTTTCATACCTAAATACAATGCATTTTCATCATATCCTTCCTTTTTCCATGCCTCCCATATCCCCCTCTCAAGTTCATGTCTTCTTCCTCTATAATTATATATACTTATATATAAGCTGTCATTATGTATATGTATACACACATATGTGTGTGTGTGTGTGTGTGAGAGAAAGAGAGAAAGAGAGAGAGAGAGAGAGAGAGAGAGAGAGAGAGAGAGAGAGAGAGGGGGGTTAGATATAAATGATAGTCACCCGAGAAGGGGTAGCCATAATTAAGAAACTGCTTACATAAGATTTGCCCAGATTGGCCTTCATTCAAGTTTGTTGGGAATTTTCTTGATTAATGATTAATGTGGAAAGGTTCAGCCTATTTTGGAAAGTGCCAGCCCTGAGCTCATTGTCCTTGTGTTTTTATAAGAAAGGAAACCAGGCATGGGATGGGGAGTAAGCCAAGAAGCAGTGTTCCTCCATAGTACTTTCTGGTTTGTGTGGATGCGCATCAACAGGGAAGAGGTTCCTGGTTGGTCATGGTTTATCTCTCTGCATTCTGTGCCCACAGTGAGTGGTGTCTTTGTAGTGACATCTTGTTTTGCCAGTGAACTTGCGGGGTGGCTTCAGGTATGCAGACATGACCCCTCATAAGGGTGAGGAGGGACTGGCTCTCTTGGGTGGCAGTGAGAGCAACCCAAGGGCAGAGACTGCATCTTCTGGAGGAGGAAGACTGCAGTGGTTATTTACTATTATTTGTGAAAGTGCTTCCCTAATAAATACATATTTATTACTATTACTTCTGTAAGTGCGTCCCTAATAAATGCATATTTATCATTTATCTTGAGTCTGGCTTGTTGCGGAGTTTCCCAAAGCTGTTTGGCCCCAAATAAACACACAGACACTATATTAATTATAAAACTGTTGGTTGGTGGCTAGGGTTCTTATTATCTAGCTCTGTCTCAGTTATTAACCCATCTCTATTAATCCAAGTACTTCCACATGGTCTTATCTTACCAGAGAAGGGTCTGAACCTGTTATCCTTTCCTCGACTACATGGTGACTGTTTTTGCCTACGTTTCCCAGAGTCTTCCTCATCTCCTAGTCCCACCTGTCTTCCTGCCTCACTGGATGAAAGTGTTTTATTTATCAACCAATAAGAGAAACATATACAGAAGGACATCCCCTACCACTGATGGACTCATTTAAAGCCCACCTTCATATCTTGAACAATAGGATCTTACCACCTAGTTATGGTGAGCAACTAGGAACAGTACCAATAGCCTGTGGTATTTTAGATGCCTCGCCTCTCTGATCACTAACAGGGGTATCCCATGCATGGCACTGACATTTTTATCTAATAAGACATGTCTTCTGGGAACAGCACTGTCTATCCATGCAGGGGACTTCTGATCAACTTCAATAATTTTATGTATGTATGTATGTACGTACGTATGTATAGATATATACTTATATAAATATATTTCTAATTATATACATATTTATAAAACACTGTATATATATGCATATATATGCACACAATAAAGATGGACTCTGTATTATAAAGATATCATGATAAAAGTAAAAGTTTTGACATAAGAATAACCACAAATTAAAACTGATGATAGAAACAGGTAAGTACTATAAGTACTAACAATAATTTAGTTTATTCCTGAGAAAGTGTTACATATGATTAAGGGAGGGAAGAACATGTGATATTGGTACTAGAAAAAAATCGGATATGCATATGAAGTAAGCATCAGCTACCAATTCCACTTAACACACTAAAAACACAGCAAAACAAAGACTGAGAAAAGCTGTCATGATATGGGGAAATCAGGTTTGGAATGGTTTTATCAAAACCCACCTTATCCATGACTCTTAACATAGAAAGGACTTTAATAGGAATACAATAGACTAGTATTTTAAGCTGAGAAAAAAATGCATTTTTATGATTTATTTTTATTTTTGTGGCGGACTGAGTTTTCCTCTATTGACTGCAAACTTCAGTCTTCCTGCCTCAGTTTCCCTAGTACAACTGGGATCCATAACTTCCCCCACACCCAGGTAACACATAGAACTTTTTGATATGATAATATATACCTTTTATATTTCCTAATTTAGTACATCGTGTAATATACATATTTCACTATGATTGGTTATTTTATTATCTACTGATATTTCTCAAAGAAGGTTACTTACTTTGCTCAAGGTTTAAATCACTTTCCTTGAGTCCATAAAAAATGAGATTTCTCTAGACATTTATGACAGATTTTATTCATAACAGAGGGGTAGGAGCTGACTTACTGGCATTCGATTGATTTCTGTCTGTGGCTTTTATACTGGTTCTTTTTACTGAGCCACTAATGAATTAAAAAAACACTTTCATTTATGCCAAATGATTAGTAATTATCATATATTCATATTTATATATAAAAACATTGTACTTATTGTACACACATACACTTGTGTGTTCATTTGCAGAAATAAGGAATTTGATGTATACATTAAGGGACACTGAGTCATTCTTATACTGAAAGGGTGTAATTAAAGTCACAGGTTTAGGATTGCAGGCTGTCATTTCCCGGAGTATGTCATCCCAAAGTAGTTACTTAGCAGTGGGCTCAGAAGATGGCAATGGTTGCGCTCTGCTACTGCAATTAAGCATTGCCTTTGTCTTTGCTTCCAAACAGAAAGGCTTGGCAAACTCTACAGAGCCTCCAGGTACCCAGAAAAGTACAAAAGGGTGCCCTGGTAATCAGCCAAAGAATTAGTGCTGAGCTAATGAGAGCATCTCAAGATCTCACTAGCTCAGTTCTCATCCCTTTTTAAGCCCTCCAGAAGTTTTCCAGACTCCTGGCTAGGGTCATTTGAATGTGTTTACAATCTAAAGCCTGGCAACTAATATTGATTACATTGATTATTTCTTTTGCTGTAGTATTTCTTGACATTATGACATAAAAGCAATTTATTTGCTTTTTATAAAGAATTTGAGTTTTTTTATTTTAAAACAATTTCATTTCTATAGGGAAATTATAGATATCATGAAAAATTCTTACCTTATCTTGATCTACACTACCCAAGGGTCAGTATTTTATGTTTATATTGGCATTCATCATCTTCATCTTTTCAATGAGCTTGGTGTGTTCCTATGCCCAACCACCATCACCACACACACACACACACACACATGCATGAATAAAAAACACTTAAATTGCAGCTATGTTGCCTTCTTCCTCTAAGTACTTCAGTAAACATTTACTCAAATTAAGGGAATTCTGTTACATAGTACTGTGTACTCGTGGGCATCAATATACCTATTTAAATAGTTATCTCCCCATGACAAATGGGAAACTTACATTGGACCTGGGATCTTACTTAGATCCCAAATTGTCCTTAAATTTGTGCCCCTTTAGTTCCTCCTAGTCTGTTCCTGAGTGATTGCCGTTTATGACCTAACATTTGTGGGACTGTGAGTTGTTTTGTGGAAGCTTTTTCCTAATCTCAAATCTTGAACAGATTTCAAAGGCCCTTAACTTACAGGTGAGTTCTGGCTTGCTTAATTTCTCCATGTCTAAGCTTGAGACATTAGCTTCTGACTTACAATCGGAGACCTCAAACATCAGTGCAGAAACAGGGAAGGAACCTGTCTTTGCTGGTCATCTGTAGAGTCCCTGTAAAAGAAGAGTTACATGTGGAGAGGCATGTATCAACCATCCCAGTCAGTGAGTTTGGATTCCTATTACACATGCTGTTATCATTACTATTATCACTTTGCTTGGCAAATCCTTATAACTATGATCTGCTTAAAGCTGCATGGTGGGTTCTTTGCTAATCTTGGTGTCTTCAGGGTCATATAACTTTCTGTGGATCCTCATTTCTGCCTTGCTCTCCTCTGGGGTGTGACTCGCTCCCAAATAAGACTGGAAGTTAAGTTATGTAGATCCTCTGCCTGCCACAAAACATACCACTTGAACTTCAGCTTGGAATGAAAGAATTTGGGTGCATAATGTCTTAGAGAAAAAAGAAACATACTCTGTGCTCTCATTCTTTTTCGGTCTGCTTTCAGGGCCACTCACTTTATGTGAACCCTGGAACTGTCCCTGTACCCCATTTGGAGAGAGATTCCTAGCCTCATGTGCAGCACAGCTCAGGGGTTCCCTTTGGTTGGTGGATCCAACCTGGCCTCTTGTTACTACCATTCAGACTTTGAGATATAACCCTTTGAAAGGACCTTACAAAATGGAAAGACATTAGGCAAAACATTATCAACATCAAGTCTTTCATGGCTTTCTCACTTGTGAAATGTAAAACAGGAGGGAAAAATGTTGCCTACCATCAGGAAATTCAGCATTTCCATTTTCACAGCACTGGGTAAGGAACCTAGGGCCTTGTGAGTACTGTGCAACTATTCCACTATTGAGCCACCTCTGAGCTCTCTTTGATTTATTTTCTTCAGCAATTGTCTATTCCACAGGAAGTATAATGGTTAAGCATTCCACTTGTTGTGTTAGCAGGCTGTTGAGAGCAAAACATCACAGGAAATAACAGAATGTAGGTCTAGAACCATGGTTCTTCAAAAGATGAGGCAATCATTGTTTTGAAAGGGAAGGATATCATTTGCTCGCTCATTCACACATTAATTCATTTGTTCTTTGAGATAGGGTCTCATCCTATAGCTGAAGCTGGTACAGAGCTCACTATGCAGCCCAGCATAGCCTCTAGCTTGTAGCAGTACTGCTTCAGCCTCTGGAGTCATGAGATTATAGTCATGAGTCAACACATTCACCTCATGTGGGTATTTAGCTTCTCAAATTCAGCAGTTAGAAAAAAAAAAAGAATGGAAAAGCAGTAATGAGGGAAAACTCCAGATCTGGTTTTCATGCACAACACAGACCCTGAAAGTCAACTAGCCATTTTTATTAGGTGATCATTGGGAGGTAGGGCTTGGCACTGCAATAGTGGGACCTCAGTGATGCCGAACGGCTTCAGTGTACTTTCCCACTACCCTTTCAAAGCTCCAGCTACATCTCTTTCTCCCTCCTTTCAGATGATGAACTTGCATCTATGGCTTCAGGTGAATCAGGAAGGAAAGAAAAAAATGCCTGCAAGGTTCCATTGCTCAGCCATCCCAACCTTACTGCACACCCACCGTCTGCTTTACCTGCGTCTTACTGAGTAGCTGGTCCGTCCCCCCCCCCCCCGCTTTCCCACAGATTGGGAACATCACACTAGCATGAGTTTTTCCTACACCACCAGCCCTCAGATCCAGGATTACTATGATCATCATGCTTATATGTAATGTGAGGTTCCCACAGTCATTTCTCTCCAAATAAACACACAGATGCTATATTAATTATGAAACTGTTGGCCGGTGGCTTGGGCTTCTTACTGGCTAGCTCTGTCTTAATTATTAACAATTTCTATTAATCTATGTATTTCTACCTGGTCTTACTGGAGAAGGATCTGGATCTCTTACTCCTTTGGTGGCTCCATGGCAGGCTCTCTTGCCTACCTCTCCCAGAATTCTCCTCATCTCCTGGTCCTGCATATCTTTCTGCCTTATTGGCCAACAGTGTTTTATTCATCAATGGATAAGAGAAACATATATACAAAAGGACATCCCCCACCAAATTATATACAATCCCCAACTTTTAAAAATCCTGCTGATCCCATTCTCTCTTTATTTTGCTTTCTCAATTTACTACTATATTGTTGAAAGAGTTATTAAATGTATTATTTGAAATTTTCTACTTCCATTTTCTTCTTTGAGAGATATGGTTTCTCTGGATAGCTTGGCTATCCTGGAACTCAAACTGTAGACCAGGCTGGCCTAGAACTGCCTGCCTCTGCCTCCCAAGTGCTGTAATTAAAGGGGTTCATCCACTGTCCAGCTTGCTTCCATATTCTTGCAGACCTATTTCATTGCACTTAGATGATTTTTAGCTTCATGTCTCATTATCAAGGTTACCAATACTTTCCACAGGACAAGTATAATATCTCAAATCCCTCTATAACTCTTCTGATAACATTTTGTGTCTTCCTCCTTGGAAAACCTCTTTACTTGGTATTAACAAAATAAACTTAATTTTAAAATGTTAATTTCAATTCTAATTTGCAAATGATAGTAATATGTATTTATGGAGTATGTGGTGGTTTAAGTCATAGTGACCCCCCATAGGCTCATATATTTGAATACTTAGTCATCAGTGAATGGCACTATTTAAAAGAATTAAGAGGTGTGGCCTTGTTGGGGTAGGTGTGGCCTGCTTGGAAGAAGTGTGTTACTGTGTCTGAACTTTGAGATTTCAAGATCCCAAGCTTGGCCCAATGACTCTTTCTCTTTCTCTTTCTGATGCCTATGGATTGAGATGTGGAACTCTCAGCTACTTCTTCAGTACCATGTCTGCTTACATGCCACCATCCTACCAGCGATGAGGGCAATAAGCTAGGCCTCTGAAAATGTAAGCAAATCCTGATTAAATGCTTTCCTTTGTAAGAGTTGCCGTGATCATGGTATCTCCTCACAGCAATATTACATTGACTAAAACAGAAATACAATGTGATTTTTTGGTGTAATATAAAAATATGAGGTGATTAAGTCAAATTAATTAATGCTATACATCCTTCATTTACTTGTCTATGTCATATGATATTTGATATTTACTCTTTCAGATTTTTTAAAAGACAAATTGTCAACTGTAGTCACTCAGTTGTACAACAAATCTAAAAAAAAATGTGTTCCTCCTTCCTAACAGAAGCTTTCTACCTTTTGAACCAAATGTCTACATTTCTGTTCTTGTGCCTCTACTTCTAGTAATCCTCATTCTATTTGTGCTTCTGTAAGTTTATCTTTTTAAAGATTTCACTTATATTAGTCTTGATTACCAACTTGACATGATCTCTAATCAATGAAGAGATACACCTCTAGGTGGCTCTGTGAAGGTGATTGTAGGAAGGATTGACTAACTCCCACAGTAGATGGCACCCACTGGCAGGTGGTTTCATTCAAAGGAGGCTAAGGAAGAAGTTGCATGCTTACACACCTGTCTTCAGTTCTTGCTGTGAGCATGTCTGCTCTATGCTGACATCAAACTCTAGCAGCTTTCCAGGAATCTTCTAGGCCTTCTGTATTGAATTAGGACTGATGAGGCATTTAATTTTGTTGACTGAGCTACGACTGGGCTCTCAGCCTTCACCAGCAAGCAGATGGCTAGTGTTACACTGCCAAGTTCCTATCAGTTAGCTGTAAGCCATTCTAGTACATCCTCTTTTATAATATACACACATTCAATCAATTCCATTCTTCTAGAGAACCTTGTCCAACATGCCACTTGTGAGAGCACCATGTATTTGTATTCCTGTGCCTGGATTTTTATAGTTAGCATACCAACCTGCATGATATTTAATTTTTTAATGATCAAATATTATTGCATTTTCATATATACCATTTTTGTGTCCATTAATTTACTGGTTGCTACTCAGGTCGATTCCATATGCTGGTTCTTAGGAATTGTGTTACAATAACAGCATAGAAATACAAAAATTTTAATGCTGGTTCAATTTTCTTGCTGACTCACATAGTATTTTTATTTTTAATTTTTGAGGAAGCTCCATATTTTTATTCATAATGACTGAATTAACTTACATTTATCACAATAATACATGAGTTGTTTTTTCCCTCTACATCCCCACCAAGACCAGAAATAATCCAGGCATTTATGATCAGTGAATTTTGATGAGGATGCTGAAAACACGCAGTGGAGAAAGAATGCTTCAATATATTATTTTGGCAAAATTGAATATCAGGATATGGAAGAATAAAAATGAATCACCACCTCATACCATATAAACACCAACTCAAGACACATTAAAAAGTAATATGAGAATTCAAAACTATTTGAAAAAAGACATGGTGGGAAAGTTTCATGACATTTAACTGTGCAAGGATAGGCTCAATGACAAAAATAGGCACAGTTAGATGAGGGACTACATCACACTGAAAAGCTCCCACCAAGTAAAGAAATAATTAGTAAAGTGGAATTAAGACCCCCAGAATGGAAGAAAGTATTTGAATACCATGCATGTGATAGGAAGAAAATATGCAAAATGTACAAGGATGTCATATGACCAACCAACAACAACAAAGGAAAAAAAAGAAAGATCCAATTAAAAGAACAAGCAAAGGGCCTTATTACATGGCTTTTTCTGGAGAGATGTTAAAAATATATATTCAGCCTTGATAGGACACTGATGACAATTCAAGAAATAATTTCACTAGATCCATACTTATCACTCTGCATAAAACACAACTCCAGATGGGTCAAAGACCTCAACATAAGGCTAGATACATTGAATCTGATATAAGAGAAAGTGGGGAATAGTCTTCAACTCAATGGCACAGGAAAAGACTTTTTTAATAGAACACCATTAGCACAGACATTAAGATCAACAGTTAATGAGTGGGACCTCATGAAATTGAGAAGCTTCTGCATGGCGAAGGAAACCATCATTTGGATAAAGTGGCAACCTACAGAATGGGAAAAGATTTTTACAAACTTCACATCTGATAGAGGAATAATGTGCAAAATATATAAAGACTAAAAAAAACCTAGATATTAAGGAAACAAATAACCCAATTAAAAATGGGCTACATATCTAAATAGAATTTTCTTTTTTCCCTCAATATATGTTTTTATTTAAATTAGAAACATGAATGCTTCACATATCAATCCCAAGCTCCCTCTCCTACCCCTCCTCCCTTGTCCCTCCACACCGCTCCCCTCTAGCCCCCCACCCAATCCCCATATTATTCCCCAGGGAAGGTGAGGCCCTCCTTGGGGGGAATCTCCAGAGTCTGTCATTTCATCCCGGGCAGGACCTAGGCCCTTCCCCATGTGTCCAGGCTGAGAGAGCATCCCTCTATGTGGAATGGGCTCCCAAAGTTCATTTGTATGCCATGGTAAACACTGATTTACTACCCAAGGCCGCAGAGATTTCTGAGGCCTCCTCACTGATACTACGTTCATGGAGTCTGGATCAGTCTCCTGTTGGCCTCTCAGCCATCAGTCTAGGGTTCAAGAGCTCCCCCTTGTCTGGTCAGCTGTCTTTGTGGATTTCACCAGGGCGATCTTGACCCCTTCGCTCATCACTCCTCCATCTCTGTCACTGGGTTCCAGGAGTTCAGTTTAGTTAAACAGAGAATTTTCAAAAGATGAAACACAAATGGCTGAGAAGCACTTGAAGAAATGTTTAGCATCCTTAGTTGTCTTAGGGTTTCTATTGCTGTGAAGAGACACCATGACCATGGGGACTCTTATGAAGAACACTTAATTGGATGGTTTACAGTTTAGAGGTTCAGTCCATTATCATCATGGTGGGACATGGTGGCATACAGGTAGACATGGTGTTGGAGCTGAAATTCCTACATCTTGATTCAAAGACAACAGGAAGTGACCTATCTCACTGGTTATGGCTTTAGCATAAATGAGACCTCAAAGCCTGCCTCCACAGTGACACACTTCTTCTCACAGGGCCACTCTTACTTCAACAAGATTACACCTTCTAGTAGAACCACTCCCTTTGGGGGCTATTTCCTTTCAAGCCACCACATTAGTAATCAAGAAAATTTAAATCAATTATTTTGAGATTTCATCTCATACCCACTAGAATGACTAAAATCAACAAAACAAAGTTTCGGTTCCTACTGGTGAGGATATGAAACAAGGGGAACACTTGTTCATTGCTCGTGGGAGAGTAAACTTGTATAGCCCCTTTGGAATTCTGTGTGGCAGTTTCTCAGCAAGATGGAGTCAACCTATTCTAAGACTCAGCTATATCACTCTTGGGCATATACCCAAAAGATGCTTCATCCTATCATAAAGATACTTGCTCAACCATGATCACTACTTAGAAACAACCTACATACCACTCAATAGAAGAATGGATAAAGAAAATGTGGTACATTTTTACAATGGAGTAGTACTCAACTGGTTAAAAGAAAATGAAATCATGAAGTTCGCAGTGGATGGACCTAGAAAGAAAATCATCCTGAGTAAGGTAATCCAGAAAGACAAATATTATAAATATTTGCTTATATGTGGATGTTCACAGTTAAGTCATTATGAACAAGCTACAATCTGTATTGTAGAGAATGAGGGATTTGGGAAATAGAAGAGATAGTCGTGGAGGGATGAGGGGAGGTACTGGAATGGTAGGATCAAATTGGGATTGGGAAGGGGGACAAGTGAGAGAATGTGGGGAGGGACAGCTAAAACTGAGGGCCATTTGAAGGCTCATATCCTTATGAGGGAGTGGTTACTTATAGAAAGATAGATGCCTCAAAGGCAATACAACACTGGAAATCCCTCTGCCAGCATGGTTGATGGATTATGAAATCTGCAACCTTGGAGCTCTCTGGTGACTCACAGACAGGTCAACAATTTGGAGAGTGTCATTAGCAATCATTGCTATTTACATAACTCTCAGCATCACCCTTGTGAATCATGTAAGTTCTAGGAACTTCATATGACTTGTGAGTTGTTTGCTTCCTGAATCCCAAGATGTCTTTAGGAGGGAATGGTTCAATTTGGAAGAAATTGTTGCACCACAATATGACATCAGCCCAGAAGCACAGAACAGAGAACACTCAGGAACTAGAGTGTGAATCTGCAGGAAAAGCCAGGGGAGTGGATCAGAATGCCTTGTAAAACTGAACACAAATGGGGCTAGAGACAAACAAAGCAAAACAAAACAAATGAAAAACCTCCTTAGGCAACACAATTATTCTTTTTTTTTTTTTTTTTGGTTTTTCGAGACAGGGTTTCTCTGTGGCTTTGAAGGCTGTCCTGGAACTAGCTCTTGTAGACCAGGCTGGTCTCGAACTCACAAAGATCCGCCTGTCTCTGCCTCCCGAGTGCTGGGATTAAAGGCGTGCGCCACCAACGCCCGCCTCACAATTATTCTTAATTAGTTCTCATTTCTTATTGGAGGAATTGCTAAGCTGTCCTATAAATATCCTCAGTTGTGACTCATTAACCACATTGTCACATCATTTCCTTTTCCTTTGTAACACACAGTTTCTTCGCAATAGAAGTTAGCCATCTATGTTTGTGAGGCATCTACTGCTTGACAGAAGCATTGCATGTTAGTATATTGGTGTTGTGAGAGTATATCACCTTGTGTCACTACAGAAGGAGATCTAACTTCTGGTTTCCTGCTTTAAGTGATGGCAGTGTTGGTGGGTAGGTCCAGAGTGGTCAGCTGCATCTTTCTACTGTAACAATCTTGCTTTGCCTTAGTCTGTTTGTGTTGATAGAATGAAATAACCATGCCTGGGTAATTCATACATAACATCAATCCTTACAGGTCTGGAAGAGTTCAAGATCAAGGTATCAGCAAATGTGATGAGGGTCTTCTTGTGATGTCTTCACATGGCAGAAGGGTAGGAAAGAGCTGACAACTGTGCAGAGGGTCTTTAAGAAGGTTTTAATTAATACATGCTTACTTTACATCGTGGCTTCATCACCACTTAAAACTCCTACTTCTCAGAAGTATTCCATTGGCAATAAAGTTCCAATGAATTTGTGGATGTGTTTGGACCACAGCAGACCTCCACCGTTGAACTCACATGACATGACCCTGTGACTGTGGTGTGACCGCTAATCTTGATTGCCAATTTGATACTTCTATGAAGAGGAATCTCAACTGAAGAATTATCTTACTCAGAGTGGCCTGCCAGGAATATCAGTGGGTCAACTTCACTATTTGAAGAAGGAGGGCTCCCTCTACTGTGGGAGGTATCACCTCATGGCAGGTAGGACTAGCTGTTTAAGAACTGTAGCTCAATGTGAGTTTGGGAGCAAGACAGAAGCAGTTTTCTCCCATGGTTCCTGCCTCTGTTCCTCTCCTGACTTCTTAAAAGATGGATTGTGATCTGGAAGTGTACAACCAAATAAACCATTTGTTACTCTAACTTGTCTTGGGTCAATATTTTATCCAAGCAATAGGAAGCAAAGTAGAATATCTGGTGAGTGGAGAATTTCATGACCTCTCCCTGCTGTGCTCACCACTGTGAGGGGGCAGCCATCTTCATCTTTTAGTGGAGAGAGAACAGCCTTACTTCAGCCTCCTGACCCCAACCTTTTTCTACCTTTCTTCACTAGTCTCTGGTAAGCAAAGGATCCTGTCCTGTGCTCCATAGTCTGAATGCTGCCTCGGATTGCTGGCTCTCTCCGAGTGACACCTGATTTGTACACTGGCCTGTAAGGTCACAGTGTCTGGCCCTGGCCGGCTCTTCCGTCTCACCTCCATCCACAACCTTCTTCTTCGTTCTGTACCGGAGCACTGACCTTCCACACATTTCTGCTTCCTGCCTGCCTGCCTTTCCTGAATTCTGGGAAGTGGCGTCTTTTCTTGGCACCGCTGTTCCTGTCTGCTGCCTCATTTGTCTTCATGGTCTATAAAACCATCCAACAAAGTTTTATCTACATGTTCATATAATTATTTTCTGCCTCCTTACCTGGAATGCAATTTGCACGAAGACCAGGAATTTATTTTGTCCTATATCACTGTCTGCATATGTCTGGTGGCTCATAAATAAAGGAAGAGCTGTGTGCTCAGTGCCAGCCAAACCTATGACTGGCCTGAATATGAATGAACAACTGCATCCCTGAGTACTGTGCTGGAGGACTGAATTACAGTGTGCTTAAGGAAACTGGGACTACATATAACACTATGCACTCTCTTTTCACTTAACCTCTGGGGAGAGTCTGACCCCATTTTAAGATGGCATCCAGATGGACTGTTTCATAAAATGATTGAGAACTTGCTAACTGGAAGGTGCTTAATGCCTCTCATATTTAATACACATAGGTAAGTGCTGAGGTCAGTGGCTCTGAACATCGGGCATACTGAAAAACGTACTGGGTTCAGGGTCTCCGTTTTAACAATTCTGCCACAATAATACAAATCCATTAGCACATGTGGGGAAAACTGTAAGCCTGATAAAAAATAAAGCATCAAAGATTAATGTAGGTGTCTTGAGGCTGTTTTCATTTTACTTTTATAAGGTTAAAAAGGGGGCTCTTTTGTTGTGAAAAATATAGCAAGATTTAGTAATCTGCTCTCCAAACATTGTTCTTCCTCTTCCTTTTTATGAAAAGGAAAGGCCTATTTATTTGGTGAGTTGAAAATTGGCAAGTGTATAGCCAAACACTTTTTATTTATAATACATACATACATACATACATACATACATACATAAGAATAAATGGAAGCCAGGAGACTTCGCCCCTATGTCCAGTGGCTTATCTGAAATGGTAACATGTGGTTATGGCTATAGGTCAAAAGCCACAGGGTCTGATTACCAATGACAGCACAACAGCCCCCAGGGAGCCTCAGGTAAATTATAACACCCCCCCGAAATTTGTTTTCCTTTCCTTCTCAGGCCACAGATTTTTTTCTGTTTTATTTTCTGTTCACTACTCCATTCTTATCCATCAATACACCTCAACAACCAAAAAACAAAACAAAACAAAACAAAACAAAAAAAACCCAAAAAACAAACATGTATTTTGCTCAGAACTGAATCTGAATGTATGTCTTTCACCTGGCCTTATCTTTTTTCTATATGACAATTTCCAAGTCCTATTTTGAGCTTAGTTTCTGGGAACACTTTTCCCCCTTTAAATGGGGAGATGCTTCATTGGTGTCTTCAGTACGTATGATGTCTCATAACTATGCGGAGGACATCTTCTTGCAATTCTACTTAAGCTGTGTGCTGCCGGGGTTTATAACATTGGTGGACTTGGACATGTTGGCAAGCAGAAGGTATCTCCAGAGGTTCTCCAGGAAGAGCTGGGAAGGGTGGAGGAGACTGAGTCCCTGGGAGGAAAGGATTGTTGCACTGTGGGCCACTGGGAACACCCAATTTCCCATTCAGTGAATGAAGTCAAAGAAGACTTATTCTCAAGGCCTCTTGAGAGCCTCCGCAGTTGCTGGTCTGGGGCTAGCCTGTGGAATCTGGCTTACTCTGACCCTTAAATCAGTTTCATTAGTGGGCAACTGACAAATGAGAACTGTATTTATTTAAGGTGTATAAATATATATTTTTCCTTTTTGGGGGGTACTAGGGATTAAGTCAGGGCCTGGTGCATGCTAGGCAAACGCTCTAACCACTGAGCAACATCTTTAGCCTGAGGCTTTGGTGCATGAATTGTGACATGATTGTTTTATCACTGGTTCCCATATTGCTACAGTTTCACACTGCTCCAATTCCATGCTGCCTTTTTCCTCTTTCTTCTCCGTGTCGTTTTTACTGCCCTAGTCTGATTCCTACCTTGTATCTCCATTTCTCATGTATATCAGGCTAGCCCCTGATCACACTCAGGTCCACATTCAGGTTTCAGAGGCCAGGGAGTGTGAGTGAGGTCCCTTTTTCCTTTTGCCGACAGGCTCTGTGGCAAAATTCCTTGCAGGGTCCGGGGCATAGTGTGAATTCTACTCTACTGTCTGTTTCTTTTTAAAACCTTTTATTGATTCTTTGTGGGTTTCACATCCTGCATCTGGATGCCATGCATCTCCCCCATCCCTTCTTACCCACCCTCTGCCCTTACAACCTTCCTCTAAGGATAGAATAAAGTTTTCAGGAAAAATAAGAAACAAAAAGCAAAAACACACACACAGGCCTTGGTGTGGAAGCTATACTGGGACCCAGTGAGTCAACAGTTTGCCCTTGAGTCCATACGTCTTTACTAGTAAGTGTTCATCTCAATGAGCCACTGGTCTGGTTCGAGGCCTCTCGATTCCACTATACCCTGGATACTGAGCCCTCACTGGGGCTCCTGTTGGATATCCTGTTGTTGTCCAGTGTCATGGAGATCTGCAGCTCTTGATCTCCACGTCTGACCTCTTTACATGCGCCAGCAGTTCATGGATGAGGTGGTGCTCATGTGGGCCAACTCATAGTCCTGGTTCTGGGCCTGGGTGGTAGCTGGGTTAGTCAGACTGCCAGCTTTCCCTCTTCATCTCTGCCAGGGAGAGCCCCCCAGCCCTGCCCCAGCTAGCTCACCCACTGCAGCAGGCAGCAAGGAGTGGGGCCAGTTCTCCTGCTCTGTGGCCTCCGGTCAGCTCACCCACACCCACACTACCAGGGTCAGATCTGCGGTTTCACCCAGGCCAGGTGTAGGGCCTGCTCTCCTGCCTGCTGTAGGTGGCAAGGAGAGCGAGTATCTTTCCTTCATACATACCATCACATGGCAGATGGGGACCAGGGTCAGCTCTTCTGCTCTCATATCCTCAGGGCTGGCTCATCTGTGTCCTCACCAACAGGTTCAGCTCTAGTGTGCTGCTCAGGCTAGGCGCAGGGTCAGCTCTCTGTGTGCTGCAGCTGGTGAGGTACGGAGCCTGCTCTCCTACCTCACGCAGGTGGCAAATGTTGAGGAGGAGGGCATCTTTCCCTCACCCATGCCACCACATGGTGGATGAGGGAGGTGGTCAGGATCAGCTCTCCTGCTCTCAGAGATCGCTCACCTGAGGCCCCACCAACAGGGTCAGTTCTCTTGTGTTGCCTGGGCGAGGTACAGGGCCGGCTCTCCTGAGTGCTACAGCCAATGAGGGGCAGGACCAGCTCTCTCACTCTCATTATCTCAGGGCATGATGGATGGACGATGGAATTTTTCCTTTACCCCTTCTACCATATGGCAGATGAGGCGTGGAACCAGATCTCCTGTGAATGTTCTCAGGGCCAGATACTGTCTTCTCAGCTTTGACTAACCCAGCCCCCACTCTGCAGCCATTTGGAATAAACTCCCAAGGAAGACAGGGGACACACATTTTAAATGTCCACTGGGATTAATCAAGCAAAGGAATCATGAGCTCTTTTCAATCTTTACATCCAGAATGACTAATTTAATTGCTTTAGTTAATACTTCAATGCTATTGACTTAATTTTGTATTTCACATACTTTTGCTTTTTGCTTTTCTGAGCTGTAGCCAAGCTGAAAGAAAATGTTAAGAAGGCAGTGTTTGTACTTGAAAAACATTCTAATTTTCTTAGTAAAAGAAAAAGAGAACTTTCCATACTCGTTTCTAGTGAACACCTAGGAAAGGCTCCAACTAGGGGGTGGAGAGAAGGAGGACCACAGGGCTCCCACACTTTTTCTGGCCAGTGCCTTAAGCAAACTGGCTTTAAGGCCATGACCGTTCCCCTCCTCATTGGAGGAGCTGTGACTCTTCTACAGTGGGCTACGGAGGGGTTCAGGTAACCAATTGTCTTTGAAACCTCTTAATGCTCATGAAATGAAAATCAAAATAGAAACTCCACTTGCTTCTAAGTACACTGTATTCTGTATTTGCAGCCTCCAGTCCTTGGGTGCCAGACAGGTAGGTGTGTGTGTGTGTGTGTGTGTGTGTGTGTGTTTGTGTGTCGGGGGAGGGCCACAAGAAGCATGTTGCTCTGTGGCATGATAGGGGAAGAGAACAAAGGGAAGTTTGAAGATGGGGATGGGTATTGAAACATTAAGATTTGAGGAGGTCTTCTGATGTCAGGGTTTGTCATGTCTGCTTTCCGTATATAATTCCTGTCTTTGTTATCAAATAGGATGGCTCTGGGTTTCTACTAGAGATCATAAAACTCAGATTGATAAAAGTCAACTATTTATAGACGGTGCCAATGAATTAAGTACAGAATTCATCATTCGTGGGTCTGGGAACTAGCATAACATGGGTTATTTGAGAATGCAGAAAGCATAGAAATGGGAAGGAGGAAACACAGAGAAGGAAAGCAAAAGACAGAAAGGGGAGTGGAGAGCAAGGGACATGAGACACAGTTTCACTCTCTTCTCTATTCACTTTGTAAGCAGGACCATAACCCGAGAAAACCATCTCTATCAGTTTTCATTCCCCAGGACACACTGTCCTTACAGATGTAGTCACTCAGAGTTCTGAAGGGATTGCAGTAACTGGAGATGCCCCATTATTTATTTCTCATCAACAAAATGTCAAGGCCAGAATCAAGCACCATTAGCGCCAGCTTCCTTGTTAGAGACCTTTAATACAAGTCTTCTAGGAGATGGCAGCTTTACGGGGGAGGCCTTGTGAAAGCTCACTTAAAGAAGTCATTTTGACACAATCTGAAGGCAGAAATGTCTTTTGTGACTGACTTTCCATATCAACTAATGTCAAATTCTTATGCATCACTGTGAGATGATCAAGAGTGTCCTTTGTTGTGTGTTGGTACCATTGCGTCAGTTTAGATGACTTCAGGGAGGAAGAAAACTAAATTTAATTTCTGCTTTAGTAAGAAGAATGCAGATTCTATGTTCTTTGCTAAGTATTATGGTTCTTAAGGGTACATGAAGCAGCAGGTGTTGGTACTGACTTGTCATCCCAGCTCTGGGAAGCCAGGAAGATTTCAAGTTCAAGGCCATCTTGAGCTGCAGGTGGAAACACTGTCTTCAAAACAGACAAGCAACAACAAACAAACAGGAAATAATAAATTCAAGTCTTACTATTTGCAAGTTTTTTTTCCTGAACAAATAGGCACAATTGTAGAGGATTAAGTAGACCCATTCAAATGCATGTTGCCAAGGAAGAGAGTTGGGATATGATACATATGACATAAAAGCAGAAGGGGTTTGTCTGTTTGAGAAATGTGAGCCAGTGAGATTGGAACACAGATCTTGGGAGAGACAAATAGAGCAAAGTATAATGAACATGAATGTATGAAAATGCTATAATGACACCTGCTACCTTGTAAGCTAATTTTACAAATGAGTAATAAAGAACTAATTCATGCCAGTGATTTTCACCACCTGCAAGGCTTCTGAACACAGAAGACTCTGCTGAGTTCCCGGGATATCCCCTCCTACTTTTCACCATGCAGTCTCACATTTGCTCCTGTCTCGGGTCATAGGGCATCTTCCAAGGTTGTCTGCATTGTTCAGTCTTCGGGCCTCAGCTCAGTGGTCCGCTCTTAGAGAAGAGCTATGTGGCCACCCTAGAAGGGAGGCCTACCCTTCATCCCACCACATCCTCTATCACATCATTCACTTTACTGTTTAAGGCACTATCACAATGTGAACCGACTTTTTAAAGATTGATCTATCCTTGGGCATGTTCACACATGCGTTGTATAACATACTCTAGCTACACTCATCACTCAACCCTACCTCATCTCCCTGCTATCCTCACAACCACTGCTCCTCCTACCAAGTTCCCATTCCACTTTCAAGTCTTTATTTGGTTGTTGTTTCTGCCTTGTGACACGTTAGGTTTCATCAGGGCTGAAGGCATGAGCATGGGTGTGAAACTATCTACTGGAGCATGGGTAGCTTACCAACAGCTATGTCATCAAAGACAATGACTGTCTCTCCCTCAGGAACCCTCAGTGCTGCCCTGGATAAGGCTGGGTCCCAGAAGCCCTTCACACCCATCATTTGAGTGTGGATGGGATCAGTTTCTTCAAGACTCAATACAGCTACTGTGAGCTTATGAGGGCCTTGGCCATGTCAACCTCATACCATGGCTTTCTCTCTTCTTCCATGATGTTTTCTGAACCTTGGGAAGGGTAATATGAGTGGTCCAAAGTGAATTAATTTTAACATGTTTACTAATTCGAACCGTTTATATTTTTCTTGTGATTATTGTCCATTTGACAGCTATCACAGAATTCCTTTAAATTTTTAATGGCACTTATTATCATCATAATTTATTTCTATTTATTTATTTAAAACATGGAACAATCCAGGGGAACAGCATACCATTCCCACACAGGAGCCATATTAATCTTTCCGGCATTTTTCCAATTTTTAAATCTGAGCAAAGAAAATTTTGTTGTATTCACTGCATTGAAAAATAAATATGTAGCTGGTTTCCCAATATCTTATCCTCTAAAACACAGACAATCAAAAATGTCGTCTGTCTGAGTGACTCAAAATGATCACCTGGTCCACCCCACTCCCTGGAAGATTATGCAGATTCGGTAACTACTTGTTAAAATGTTGGATACTTAGAATTGCAGGTGGGATCACTGTTTTTAGTGAACTTGGAGAATATTAGAAAAGACAGTGGTAGGCGGGCAGTGGTGGTGCTTGCCTTTAATCCCAGCACTCGGAAGGCAGAGGCAGGTGGATCTCTGTGAGTTCGAGGCCAGCCTGGTCTACAGAGCTGATTCCAGGACAGCCTCCAAAACAAAACCCTGTCTCGAAAAAACAACAACAACAAAAAAAAAAAAAAGAAAAAAAAAGAAAAGACAGTGGTGCCAGAAGACAGATTGAGTTATTCTGAAAATGGAAAAATCAGATTTTATAAATTATCACTTATGAATTTTGGGAAAATCCCAAGAAAGATGCTAACATATAACATATAACATGTTACAAAACTAGTGATAGACTTCTGAGATAGTATGACCAAGCACAGATCATATTAGACCAGGAAGCTAGCATTTTCATAACATTACTATGTAAGCCTCCACTAGAAAGATCAGAGAGATAATGAGCCTGGGCTTCAGGAGAGTCCTGGCTGACATGAATTGTGTGATAGTTTTGGAATAATTATCTATTTGTTTTTTCTGTATATAAAATTTTGAAAATTTTGCAAGCTAACTAATCTTGAGCATAGTAATTAGTAATTGTTTTTTAAATTAGTATTCAAATGTTATGTATATTCAGGGTTTAGGGTGCTATATTATCTTCATCTGTTTTGTGCTACTGTGAGAGAATGTCAGACACTACGGAATTTGTAAAGCCCAGGGATTTACTTCTAATAATTCTTATTGTTATTTCTTCAGGGTAGTAGCTGGTGAGACCTTGTTACTATGTTGTCAAATGGTTGGCAGTATGTGAGACAGAGCACGCTAGAGTAACATATATTTGGGCATTTTGTATTAGCCTCTATTAACTGCACAAAATAATAGGTTTCATTACAATATTTTCATACAGGTATATCCCCTCATATTCAGGGGGGCATTATCCTCCAGTTTCACCCTTATAATAAACCTGCTTCATATTTGTGAAGGCAGAACCTCTCATGACCTGACCATTGCACAGAAGAGCCACCTCTCAATATGATGCTATAGGGTTGACTTTTGAATACCTGACTCTCAGGGGGCAAGTTAAGTGATGGGGAGAATTGTAGTCATATAAGTATGAATGGGGAGGGTGAGGTTGGACAAAATTCAATCAGGGCCCATGCTGGCATAGGGGAGCAGCAAATCATGAGATGTGTCAGGTGACACGAGGCTGCAGAGCTTTAATCTAGTGCTTGTTCCTGTTTCACATTTTAACTCTGTAGGGACTTCCCATCCTTTGATGTGAGGCTTGGATGGCCTTGTGCTTATGTACATCCTTCTGCCCTATCTTTCTATGTGCTGTGATCACAGGGGCGTGTCATTACGCCGGACATCTACTCCAATGTTTTAAGCAAACAAAGCTCAGATTTGTTATTTTAGAACCACAGCATTGCTTTGAGAGGTGCAGAAACATGCACCCGTCTTCCCACCCTAAGAAGTCTGAGTTGGAAGGGTCCCTTCTGCCCAAGAAATTAGGACCAGCCTAGGAATACAGTAACTCCCTCTCATTGTGTGTGTGTGCACCAGCGAGTGTGTGCATGTATGCGTGATGTTCAAATCAGAGGATTTGGGACAGTCGAAGCTCCATTAGAAGGGCAAATGTAGAGATGATGAGACCCATAACCGAAGAAGAGGTTGTGGGGTTCAAGAGAAGGAACTAAGAAATGAGAGATACTGTTAAAGTTGCTTTGATGGAGGTAAAAAAAATTGAAAGAGTGAAAAATATGTGATAGTTTGTGGTTTAAGTCCATTGCCTTAACAGAGTATGGGAACAGATAATGCCATTGCTATCTGCCCAACTAGACATAAGAATTCACATGCCTAGTCAAGGGAAACTTAACATGGTAATTTAAAATGGTCTTTATTTTGTTTTTAAGTGGATCAGTGCTTTGAGATTAGGTGGTACTTCAGTCTTTGATCAATGGAGATAAGGACAAAATATTTATGATTTTTTTCATTGTCATGTTTACGTTGCCAAGGAAATGCCACTGTGTTAGTTAGCCTCCTGCTAGTGTAACAATACCTGAAACAAATCAACTGACAAGGAGAGAGAGGTTACTCTGGTTCACAGTTGTGGAGCTCATAACTCATTAGCCTCCCTGCTCTTATGCTCCTGGTAAGGGACACAATCATGGTGGAGAGCAATTGGTGAAACAAAAAGCCAGTAGCTTGTAGAGTCATATTATCTCCTTCAAGGGAACAATTCCAGTGACTTAAGATCCTCTCCCCATGTGGCTCCATTTCCCACAGTCTCTACTGTGGTGCATGAACTGCAGATTGAGCCATAACTCGTGGACTTCAGGAGACATCTAAGTTTCTTGCTACAGTCTCACTAGAACAAACTTCCCTGTTTTGAATAAAGTTATAGAACCACAGGAATACCACGAAGGTAATGCAGAAAGTTCCCAGGCAATGTAATCTCCCTCTTCCTTTTACCTGGTGATGATGAGTTCAGGGTGAAGAATGGCAGTCTCCACAAGGGTAATTTCATCTCTGTTCCTAGAGATGGAATCCCAGAGTGGGGGACTCAGGTCAGGTATTTAACACTATTTTACATCTGGGAGATTACCCTGGTATTAAGGGATTATTGTTCCCTGGTTTGGCTGTGTGGAGGGAATTTTGTGTGACCTGATTCAAACAGTGAAAAAGCTTGGTGACAGACAGGGAGAGGGAAGGAAGAGAGGCCTGGCCAAGAGACAACTGTGTGACTGTCAGCACACTGGGCCCTGGGACCCACTTTTAGGCATTTCTTTCCTGTGCTGTATTCTACATAGTTACATAGTTATCAAACCTTGGTATAGTTAGTTTTAAGGATTTATGCTCACTTTGTATGGAGACTAAAATGAGAGCCCCAGTTCCTGCTTTGGAAGAGGTAGTCTGGGGTGAACTGGAGAGACTGGAGGCTGAGGAACCAGTTTGGCCACATCTAGTGACAAATGAGTTGAGTGGGTTTGTAGTACTTCAGGGCTTGTGGGGTTTCTTGGGAAAGGGATTAGTTTCCCCTGGCCTTTCATTGTGTGTGAAATAGAAGTATAAACTCATGATCTGAAGAACACAGGAATACTCAGGATGCATGTTTTGTCCAAGCTTCCTCTTACTAACACACAAGATGGGGGTGGGGGGTGTAGGGGTAGGGGGCATGCCTCTTTCAAATGCCTAAGAACATAGGTCTTGAATTTTGGAATCTTTGTATTTTCACAATGAAATTAGGGATAAACTCTAAGACTAAACACAGCATTCCTTTGTTTTGTATGCCTCAGAAGGTAATTCTAGACATATGCATATTACTTATTTTACATGTGAGCCACAGTTTCACGGTTTGGAATTTTGGACTAGTGCCATTATACCAGTGCTCAAAAAGTGTTAGATTTTGGACTTGGGGATTCAGGATGTTGAATCCATATTACAAGAAAAAGCACTAAATATAGCCTTCACCTTCTACTTCAATGTACATCTTTATTTGTGGTTGAAAATAAGTCTATTACATCTAACTTGTAAACTTATTCAGAATCAATGTGTTCAGAGGGACATAAAATGTATTTTCTACTAAATCACATGTTCTGGTGACTGTAGAATATAATATACAGGTATATGCACAAAGGTTTAAAAACTAATTGTGAAAACAAGACCCATTACCAGTATGTATAAGGAAGAAAAGACTCGTTTTCCCACAGGCTACCACTGTTATATAGGACAGTTCTTCATGGGGTTCAGTTATTTTCCTTTAGTTCACTTGGTAGCTCCAGATGTGATAGAAAAGACACTAGTATATGGTGAAGTCACTTCACAGTGTTACATGATGGTAGAAACTCAAGGTGTTTGAGAGACACCTTGGTCAGCAAGCAATCTGAGAACTCTGAAATACTGATTAAACAACAACAACAAATATTTCTGCTGGTAAAACTGTTGATGGTTGAAAAGCAACTAGAAGTAGACATAGGAGCTGTGACCTGTCATTTTACCAGCAGACATCGAGTAGAAGGCTCTGGGCACTTCCATTCCTTTCCAGAAGATGGCAGAGTTGGTGTAACAAAGGAGAGAACAGACTCATTGTTGGTCACGGCGACAAAAGAAGGCTTAGTCATTCTTGCCTTTTTAATATTGCTATCTGCATTCAACAACAATAGAGCTAACAGTACCTCATTTGTCAGAAGTAACAGCAGAAGAACAGCTATGTGTGAACCCCCACATACACCAGGGTTCCCCAAGACCCTCTCTGACCGCTGCTTTTGTTCCTTAGATCGTTTTCTCACACATAGTTGTCTCTACTGGGTTTCTTTGATGCCCATTCACACCATGTCCTGCAGTGGCACTCCCAGATCACCACAGAGGTAACTAGAGGGTATCTGTGTGTGGCTGAGGTAAGAATAATTGTTTGGCCTGGCAGCGGCTGCAGAATAGCCTACTTTAATGATGACCCAGGAGTGTGATGGATGGCCTTTGGCTTGTGTGATGTGAGCAAACCTGAGGTTTTCTTTTTATCTGTTCCTAGGGTCCCAAGGGACAGGGCACCTATTTTCAAATGTGGCACACACATGTTCAGACGTACAGGTTTCTCAGACCTCACAGAGTGAACACGAGGTGTCTCAGAGGCTGAGCTCTGTGAAGGAAGAAGTCGGACAAAAGTTATGTGGATTTTTATAATAAACTTTTCAAGGAAAATGTGGACCTATGATTTGTTTTCATTGCTCCCCCTTGGGCTGGGGGGTGGGTAGCTGTTCTTTCATAAGTGGATTCTTACCAAGTGTTTGTTGAAAGAATGCCAAGGCCTCAAAGGAAGACTGCATTTGGGCTGACCATCTTTGATCATCAGAGCTTAGAATCTGTGGGAGGGGACGTTCTCCATACCTCCTGGCAGGACCCAGAGAGTCTACAGTGCTTTGCAGATCAATATAGCTCCTTGTGATTAGACTCGCCATGCTCAGATTCTGTGCTGCTAGTTTGCTTAATTTCTGTAGCACCCGAACAAAGCCTCCTCACTCATGTGAGGTGCTCTGCAGGAGAGCTTTGAAGGAATGGCAGTAGCCACAGCTTGCCACCACAGCTCACAGGATGTGGCTTGAAGGAGTTCATGGATTCTTGTATCCCTCAGTATATGCTGTTGGATTGATGAGTGTCCTAAGTATGGCAGTAACCTGCAATAACATTTCCCCATCAGTAGCAGTCCCTGGGTGATCGGCTTCGTACAACAGAGGGCAAATCTGAATAATCCAGGAGTGAGGAGTACACCTCAGTGAACAGCTGTCAATGGATTTTCCTTTACCAGTTACTGATAGACTAAAAAATGGGACAGGAAGCAAGGTTGTTTTAGTGAATGTGAGCCAGAACTCTAGAACTGCAGGGAGAGAGTATGCCAAACGAATGGGCATGCTTCGTAGAACGGTCTCCTTTTCTGTGGAATACCCCAGGAGTTTTAGAAGTCTGTGTCTGAGAAAGCTGGCTGCAGCAGCAAAAGAGACAATTTGGTAACTACCAGGTAAAGGAAAATTTATCACAGGGGATAATCCTCAGGAATTAGTATTGGGAACTTAAATCTTGAAAATCAAATTTCCCTGCACCCCAGATATTTTCTTATCATACTGTGGCTAGTATGTGGGCCATGTGTGGGAGATGTCTGGAGTGTTCTTTATCTAAGTGTCTTTAGCTTAGTAATTTTCAGAGAGGACTCTGACCAAGTAAAATTTACATTAACCTAACTGCATCAGAGGATGCTTATAACCCTGGGGCCACCACATGCTCTGGGCATATCATCTTTCTAACAGCAATACAATGTTCAAGAAGCATAGGCAACGAGGGTAGGTCTGTGGAGGCAGTAGCCCAAAGCAGTACATCTTACTCAGATGAAAGCAATAGTGATTGTGACTGTAAGAGGGGTGAAGAGGACCATCCTGTGAAAAGAATACTCATTCTTCGTTCACACAGTCATGCTTTTAACTGACATCTGGGTTTGTCATAATAGGAATGAAACACTATTCTGTGAAGCTCTGCACTATTGCCTGTAGACTCTGTTACAGCAATTCTTACCTCAAGGGTTTTTTTCCCTGTGTTCTTTCAGAGGCCGTGTTTCAAACAGTTGCCAGTATTTTTGCAGATTTTAGGCAGTAACTACTTTTAATGTTTTCTACTCCTAATCTGTCATGTGCTTGACAGTTATTTTATTGAGATGAATCTGAGTTGTGATTTAATTAAGAGTAATAAGTACTAGGTTGGAGAGCTTCCTTTTGAAGAGAACTCAAGAGTTCTAGAATGTGGTATATAAAGAAAAAACCTACTGGGAGCAGCAGAGACCTTTTTGTCCATCTTTTGCTTCTTGGCTCTGCAGTTTGTGCAGGAGGTTGCTAGGCAGTGGGGCTCTCATCATGCATAAGAAGTCTCAAAAAACCTACAAAGTCAGAAATTTCTCATTGTTTCCAGCCCTGGAGTTCTCAGTGGGAATTTAACCTACAAGTTTGTAGGAGAGGATGAGAAACTGCTTCGTTGTTCTGTGTCAGGCTTTTTTTTTCTCTAGGAACTGATGTAGGTATTAATTCTAATTCTCTTCATTTCAGAGTTTCCCCTGAGGATCTGAAAGTGTTTTGAAGTGTTCACACCCACGTTTCCCTTGAGTTTTATGAAATGAAAAAAAAGTAACGTTTATATCTTTAAAAGAAAACTAGGCATGTTTTTATTACAATTATTACCGATGCTAGTAGTACTCTGGTCTTGTAGCAGCATCTGTCACATAGCAGCCCAGAGCTGCAGCAGAACTTTAATGAAAACTCTATTTTCTTAAAGGCTGTGTGTAATTATTATGCAGCTCCTTGGTTATGGGTATGGAAATGCAAGGTTTGCATGGAAGGAAATAAAGGAAAGCAGACTGTTACCGGTCTTGAAACAAAGGAAAGAAAAGGAAACAGGACTAGAACATCCTGAAACCGGTGCCCAAGCCTCCTACAAGCATCTAGCCAAAGCAGACCCAGTAGGTCTTGGATCACTGGGGGGCATTTGAAAGCCGTCAGAGGGACTTTAATATCTGGGTCTATTTCAGGTAGTTTGGTGTCTGTCTTCAATACCTTTCTTTGTGATACTGAGTTCTAGTCTTAAAGGTGTTTAGTGTGCAGGCTGTGCAATGTGGCACCTGCCTTTAATCCCAGCACTCAGGAGGCAGAGGCAGAGAGGTGGGTCTTTGTGAGTTCCATGCCATTCAGGGCTTGCCTTTTGCTTAGCTGGATACGAGATGCTAGAAACAAAGCAGTGTTTCTCTTTGAGCGAAGAGCTTAGGAGGGATGAAAATGTAAAGCAGGCCAGAAAGTGACTTTAAGCAATTTGTTAGCATATTCACTTCCCTAGGACCTGTTTTCCAACAGTTCAAGGTAAGATATCTGCATGCTGGCTGTTAAGACAAGGTGTGCAGGTTGTCCAGAACACATGAAATTGTGCTTAAGATACAATTGAAGAAAGCAAGTAAGGTGAGGCCAAGCTGTTCTATTTTGTGGAAAATAAACAGTGACTGGCAAGACCATGATTATGAAACCCACAAAGACAGCTGACCGGATAAGGGGGAGCTCTTGAATCCCAGACTGATGGCTGAGAGGCCAACAGGAGACTGATCCAGACTCCATGAATGTAGTGCCAGGGAGGAGGCCACAGAAATCACTGGGGCCTTGGGTAGTAGATCAGTGCTCCCCATGGTTTATGAATGAGCTTTGGGAGCCCATTCCAAATAGAGGGATGCTCTCTCAGCCTGGACACATGGGGAAGGGTCTAGGTCCTGCCCAGGATGAAATGACAGACTTTAGAGATCCCCCAAGGAGGGTCTCACCCTCCCTGGGAAATGATGTGGGGATTGGGTGGGGGGTTGGAGGAGGGACAAGGGAGCAGGGGTGGGAGAGGGAGCTGGGACTGACATGTGAAACATTCACATTTCTAATTTAAATAAAAACATATATTGAGAAAAAAAACAGTGACCGGTGATCTGGGATTTCTGATTTGTTTCCTGAGAAGACAAAATTGAAGTCAGGGAAAAACAAAACAAAAAACCAAAAGAACACAAATGTTCTCTGCCTAGCGACTCTGCTAAGAGAAAAGCAGAGACAGGTGACATAAAGCAGGCTCCAACAGCAGGTGACCTGCAACCTGAGCATCCAGGGTTGTGCAGACCTGCCCCAAATGTCACCACAGAACAGCTGACCGGAAAAGCCTGGTCAGTCGGGACCCTGCAGAAGATAGGCATGGCACGAACGCAGACGAATAGGCTAGACAGATTCACAGGTCGAATGGGACACAAGGCGGAGCCACTGTCGTGGGCGGCCTCAGCGTCCTCCTCCTCCTCAACTGGACACAAGTTTAGCTTGCAGAGATAGAACATACTCTTGTGGGGGTATGTACCTGAGTACAAGTGCCTGTAGAGGCCAAAAGAGGAAATCGTATCCTCAGGAGCTAGAAGTATAGGCAGTTATGAGCCACCCAATGTGGATGCTGTAAACTTAACGTGGATCCTTTGCAGCAAGACAAGTAGTTCACCACGCTTATCCACTCATCCGTCTCCCCAGCCCTTGTTGCTTACATTAAAGAAAAGTTATATGGCATCTTGCTGGCTGTAAACGTCCAAGCTCAAGCAACCCTCCTACCTGAGCTGCTGAGTGCTGGACTCCAGCTATCTGACACTCACGCCCAGTTCACCTAGTCATCCTTAAACTATCTGTCCTATTGGCTGGATTTGGAGACATTTTAGGCTCAGAGAGGATACGGTGCCTATTTTTCAGAGACTGAAATCACTTCCTAGACTTTTGTTGAATAAGCAGTACTTGGAACTAGCCCAGGAAGAAGATACAATAAAGTGTAAAGATAAAAAAGTTTTTCATTTTTCTCGGTTGTAAGTTTCTTAAGACTAATGTGGTTTCCAAAGAGGGGGGGAAGTGAGGAGAAAGGCAGGCCAACTTTAAAAGTTGTTTTTTTTTTCATTTTAATTCTTGTAGTGCTGGTAATTGAATGTAGGGTCTTGGGTTCAATGATAGTTACATGATCTATAACTGAAATACCTCTCCAGCTTCTCCTCCTCCTTCTCTTGGTTCTCTTCCTCCTCTTGTTCTCTGTTCCTCTTCCTCTTTCTTTTCTTCCTCTCCGTCTTTTCATTTTTTGTGCCAGATTCCCACCAAACTGCCTAGGCTGTTCTTGAGTTTGTGTTCATTCAGCCTCAGCCTCAGCCTCCCGCATAGTAGAGGATATAGGCCTGTGCCTCGATGTTTGGGTGAGCCCAAGTTTAACAGAGAAACAACATCAGTGTACAAAAGATCATATATTCTCAGATACTATACTGACCCATCTTCCTAAACACTATATGCTCTAGATCCTTATTGGATTAGATAGAATAAAATAAGAACATTTTTATCAGTTCTGAAGAGCATGTGGAACAGTCAGTCAGTGGAATATCTAACCCTGTTTGCTGCTCTTTTGTGTAGACTGAGCCCTGTATTGGACCGGTGTTTCAGGTTAGAGTCATTCCCAAGAGCAGGAAAGCCAAAATGCATTCTGCAGAATTAAGAAAACACAGGATGACCTAGTACCATACAGTGCAAGACCGAAACAGGAAAAATATCCCTTGCAGGTCAATACAGATAAGGATAAGTTCCTGTTTGCCCTGTGCAGGTTACAGTTTCAGTTTGCAGTTAAACAATAAGTTCCTATGTTGAGTGTTTGCAAGCTAAGGTTTCTGTTTGTAATTAACAATAAGTTCCTGTTTCTTAGATCTGATGTAAGTTGCCAAACATGTTTTCAACCTACACTAAACTTGTGACCCCCCCTTCACACTCACACTCCTCACCCTTCCTTGTTCCTTTCCTTCCACTGTGTTTTCTAACAGTGTCTAACTATCAAGGCTGACTCTCTTACCCCTGGGAACACCTTATCTCTCCTGTAAAAAGGACTTCAAGAGGCCAGTAGGGGCTGCTCTCTCAAATCCTGACTTAGGGTGAGACAACCAGCTGGCCAGTCCCATGTATACCCCCAAATGCAGCTTGCTTTAATCGGACAGCGGTGGATTCTGTCCTTTCTCCTCCCAGTCCTCAGATTTAACAACATTATGTTTTCTTTCTGACCATAAAGACCAGATAAAAAAGAAAGAAGTAGAAATTCTTATTTCACAGAGTTGAGGATGACATTTTTCACAATACTGGGAAGTATATGCTCAATTAAGAAACCAAGACCCCTATTTCAATAAGATTATGCTCTTGAAGTGTGTGGAAGAGACTTCTCATTCTTCTATGTGTTTACTATCTTCAGTTTTAGATGGGTATAATGGCACCTAGAATATAGGCTCCAGTGCCCAACTTTCTTTGCAGCAATGTTTTGGGTAGATCAAACTTTGACAAATGATGTCAGAAGAAATACCATACAGCCAGCTTCTGAGACTTGTCATTAAGCAAAAGGAACACCACCCTTTGTGACTTTCCCCACTCCTTGGTTAGAATTAGAAAAGCAGAGACATAAGTTTTCACAGCTGTGTTGAATGTTGTTATGATTTAAGAATGGTAGGCACAAAAGAGTCAAGGAGAGGCCAAGATCTCTAGGAAGCCCACATGCTGATCTCTGCTGATTCTCTCTGGAATTTTAGAATATGAAGAGGAATAGGCCACCATGGTAGTTGAGCCATTAACTTTCTGTTGTTAGTGTTGTTGATAGTAATGGCCATTGATGGGTCAATGTGGTTCTCTATAAAAGTTCTATGAGGAAAGCCACCTAGGTTACCAATTTCTTCAGATTAGTTCCTTTTTTTTGGGGGGGGGGACAGGGTTTCTCTGTATTGTTTTGGAGCTTGTCCTGGAATTCGCTCTGTAGACCAGGCTGGTCTCAAACTCACAGAGATCCTCCTGCCTCTGCCTCCTGAGTGCTGGGATTAAAGGCTTGCACCACCAACATCTAGCCAGATTAGTTCTTTTTAACTCTGAAGAGGAAGGGGAAAGTGTGCTCTTGGTGGAAAATAATTCAGTGTTTTCACTCAGCTAAAACAAACAAACAAACAAAACCATTTGACCAACCAAGCAAAGGTGAGGTAAGGACTAAGATTGCCTAAATCCAGGTGAGGTATCTTACCATTTCTATTCATTCATCCTGTTTCTCACTCTGATCTTTCTTTGTTCATTTCCCTCCCTTTTTTCTTTTATTCTTATATCTCTCAAGTTCAAGCCAAAGCATATTATGGATTCTTTGAATATTTAATTTTTTAAACATTTCACATTTAGTAGGATTTATGCTCTTTGTATGAGTGCAAGTTCAAAGAAAACGATTAATTCTCTGTGGGCATCATTTCCCCCCACATATCCCAGGTCTTAAGGAGATTTTTCCATCTTGTAGAAGTGGCAATTTCTCTAATTTTTTTCAGGCAGTAGAGAAATGCTACTCACAAAAATGTGCATTTTCCCACTTTTGAGAGTTTTTTCCCCTATTTATAAATCAATAAGTACTTTAAAAATTTTTAAAAAATGTAATAACCACCCCTTTCTGAATGGTACATTATTTAGTCACATAAGGAGTAATATTTTGCCATTGGTTTTGCTTTTAGTCTTAGTTTGTTGTCTTACTTATAACAAATATTCAAACTTGACTTCCAGACACTTTAAACGTCTCCTTGACTCCAAAATGTTACAGTCCATTTGTGTATTGAAGGAATATTTTTTTTAAGTTCAGGCGCAGGCTCGAGACCAGCCTAGTTTACAATAGCAAGTTCCAGGACAGCCTCCAAAGCCACAGAGAAAACCTGCCTCGAAAAACAAAAACAAACAAACAAAAAAGACAGGTGGACTGGGCATGTTTGAGCTCAAGAAGGGTGCCAGAAGTTCAGCAGTCTCTGAAACCAGGACCACACCGGAAGCCAGAGTCCTTTTGCTGATGAACATCCACTCAGAGGCTAGGGAAGCAAGGTCTCTGGAGCACAGCAGCGGCACCTAGTGGCTGCTACCGAATACCCAAGTTTTGTGTCATCATTGGACAGTATAGTAGCTTTGCTCACAACCTAGGGCTGGTTCATCACCATATTAATGCCATGTTGGAGTTAGTTCAATAGCGTATAAATGCCTGTCTTGTGCTTGATTGTAACTGAGTTACCTGTGACCCGTCCATAACACATCAGTTATTTGTATTTTTTCCTACTTTACTCAGCCATCCCTGGAAAGAAAGTAGACACTGTTCTGGTCTAAAATGTCAAGTCAGAACACCTGAATTCTAATCAACTGTGAAGTTTCTCCAAGTTCCTTATTAAAGTGACTCACAGTGGTAAGTATTTGTTTTAAAAACTTCTCACCCAGGATGTTTTGCATGAGACCATCTTGGAACTGTCATTAAAAAAATTAAGTGTAAAATGAAGAACTGTTTAATCTTGGCAAGACTCTAACTTTCAGAGATGAAAAGCACAGTTTTGGCTTTTATTCATTACTCGATTTAGCCATCATGATAGTTTCTCTCATCTTCGCAACGCACATTTTATTTGATTCTAATGGAGATGAATTTCTCTTCTCAGGAGTGTGCCGTTCACTGGATGAAGCAGGCAGGCAGCTCCTTACCATGTCTTGGCAGGCTACTGAAAGAGAGCTACTACTCTCATGTAGGTCTACGGGAATAGCAAAGCTTTTTTTTTCCTGAAGGAATAAGGAAATGAGTTAACATTTTGCTAGAACAAGGTGCTGTTCTCTAAACAAGTGAACCAACCATGTTCAAGGTTTGGAGAAGTGTGGAGACGTGGTTTTTGTTTCAGAGACACCTCCTCTCCCTTCCCACAACAGGTGGAAGAGATGCTGAGATCCTTGGGGAGCACATGTCTTCAATTTTTCTCTGGTGTGGACTGCTCTATACCCAGGACATTTTGCATCTGAGAGTTCCCTAATCTTTTCATCTGTCTGCTGCCTAACTTTCACTGGCCTTGGAACATGTTTGGAAGCTACAATAAATAATCTGGAGGCATCCCAGCTTCCTGTGTTACCACATAATGTAGGAGGAGGCCCCAATGAAAGGGAAGTCATTCACTCAAAAGAAGTCACAGCCTCCTTTGGACCATGATTAACAAGGCTTGGTGTCAAGAAACAAGACTTGGGCTTGGTGACATTCTTTCATTCCTGCCACAGTCCTAGGCTCCTGCCCGTCAGTTGCAGAATTGGAGTTTGATGGCACCATCTTTCAGGTTCTAAGAGCTCCTTTTCATTCAGAATCTAGATTTGCTCTGAAGGCTAGAACTGAGTGTTAGTGTTCACTGACCGAAAGGACACAACCTAGGGGACATGAACTTAGAGGCATTAAGGTAGAGGTGATTGAATTAAATTCTGATCATTAGCAGATTGTTTATGCACATAAAAGGAAGAAGGAGGAACACAGAGACTCTATAAACATACAAAAAATTGCATCAATTCCAGTGGTTTATGGGTGTCTTAGAGATACATGAACCACACTGGACCATCTCTGGAGCAAACAGTGAACAGACAGAAGCTTGACAGAGGGAAAACTTCATTTTCATGTGTATACAAAAGGAGCCAAACGTATTTCCATATGGGAACTAGTGGGGAGACAGAAAAACACTGCTGTGAGTGAGACAAGCGCCTGCCTTACATTGTGAGCAGACAGTTAACCAGCGATGAGCCAAAACCTAAGCAGCGAGAACCCACTCAGGTGTTCGGTATCCATTTGGCCATGTCACAATGTTTGGTCAAAACCAGATGGGATCACCATTTGAATCAGCAGACTGACTCAGGCACAGTGCAGTTCATTGTGTGGTATGTGTTGTGGGTCTATGGCAACATGGTGACTGATGGGAAGGAGGAGCCTAAGGGAGGCTTCTCCTGTGTCAGACATGGTCTGTATTTGGCTGAAACATTGGTTACTCAGTTGGTGTACTTCTCCAAATTAGTTACATTGTACCCTTAAAGTCTACACATTTCACCACCTGTACAATTTGTGTCAATTTAAAAAGCTCCCAAATTATTTTATTATTTTTCCCAAGATAGACCTTCCCCCACGTAATTTTCTTGGCTATTGGGATGGATGGGAAAATGAAAAATTGATGTAAGTCAACCATAAATATTTTCTCTACAGGTTTCTATAGAGTTCCATAGGATTTGAATGTTCCCTTTGGATATCCTAAAAGTTCCTGGCTGCAGATTTATGGTTGTGGTTTCCATCCTGCAGCCCTTGAGCTGTGACATCAGCATTGGGAGAGAAAGAAAGAGCAGAAAATATGAACCTCAGAGACACCCAAGCCCCCTCCTCAGGGTAAGGGCCTCCACTAATCATTTGCTTCCTTTTGTACTCGCAATACATATGAAAACATACATATATATGCATCTCAGACTATTGCAAGAACAAGATATGCATGAAGCTGGAAATTTAGATTGCCAGGATATTGGTGCCGGGTCGTCAGAAGTTGAGTTGTCTGTGTCTAGTGCTGTTTAAATGGTGACCCATGCTTAGTTTGAAAGTTGGATCCAGTTTTTGCACAAGCTGCCACAGGTCTAACCTCGTGTCTGATGCCCACAGGCACTGTGTATTTACACAAACCCAGCAGCCCAGCAGGGTTCAGCAGCCTGCATTTCACCACCTCCTCAGCAACACAGACAGTCCCCTTAGACTCGGAGACGATTTTCACAGATTTTTTTTTCCATTCGCATGCCTCAAGTTAAATACTGTAAAAAAATTTAAAAAACAGTTTTTCTTCCTTCCTTTTTTTTTTAAATTTACAAGTGCTCATATAAGAAGAAGATGACTAAAAAAATACCCACCCAAGCACCCAGAACGCATCTATCAAACAACGCTAATGTTACACAGGCTGAGACCAAAGACCTCTCTGCTCGGCAGCTCCGTGTTCGCTGGCCTGCAGGGGTTGCAATCCTGTCTGGGAGGAAGGTGATGCCATAGGATCCCCAGTGCCAGAGGCCGGTGCTTCTTTGTTCCCTAACTCAAGTCCAGGAGCCGCGTTTCAGAGTCAATGTCATTACTTATTTCGACCTGAAAAAGAAAATATGAAATTGCTTTAAAGAACTTCAGTGCTGATAAATGAAAAGCCTGTCCCTTTCTCCAGGCCTTTTGAAATGCAAAGCAGTTTAGGGTGGACCGGCTGCAGTCTGTCTGGCTCGCTGAAGGCTCAGCTTGCCTGCTTTCAGATCAGCTAGTAGCAATGGCAATGAGGATGAGGAGGAGGCCTGACAGCCACAAAATTGTGGGATGAAGTGGACTCACTGTCTCAGAGGGGAAGGCAGTACATATCCCCAACTCACTACCCACACCCCCATAACCTCTTCCTAATAGATAGGCATCTTGGTCTGAAACAAATCATGGACCCGGCTCCAGTTTGCCTTGGCCACCGTGCCCAAATATTAGATGGAAAAAAAAAGCCTGGTGGTGTCCTTCAGATGAGATTACCATTAAAGTCAATAGATCAGGTAAATCATATTTTGGCCCGCAGAGTGGGTGAACCTCGTGGGGTCAGTTGAAAGCCTCACCACACGAAGAGTCCTGTTTCCTGAGGATCCAAGCGTTCTCTCTGCGGGCCACTGGCAGCATTAGTTTATTCCTGCTCCTCCGTCTCCCAGCCTCATCCGCAGATTGTGAACTTGCCACACCCATCACCTCACGGGACAGCTTCTCTTAACATCCCAACAGCTCTTGTCTCTCCCCTCCATCTCTGTCCCTCCTCCCTGCTTCACCGCCACTGCCTCCTTCTGCTTCCTCCTCCTCTCTCTCTCCAGCAGCTCCCCTCCAAGCCACTGATGCAAATCTCACTTCTCTGTCAATCCGGAGCACTAAACCCTCCTGTGTTAGTCGTTCTGTTACCCCACTTTGAGCAGGGCGTGCTAATCATCACTTCTCTTGCCGCCTCTGGAATGACAGGATCTGCATGAATCTGATGATTTCCCTTCCAAAATCATCACAGCTATGGTGCCGATGGAGGCTGCTCCACACTAATTTCACATGCCTGCCTAGAAACTTCTCTTCCACTAGCTCACTTCGGTGACTCTGTGGCTGGGAATGGACGTTTCAGTCATAATTTGAAATAGTTATCAAAAAATCTTCAACTTTCTCCTTTTTTTTCCTTCTTTGGTGTCTCTCTTTCCCCAGTAAATAGGGTTCCCCCTGTACGCCCCAGTAGGCCCCTGGTCTTCTGGAGTCATCCTGCAGCATTGACTTTAAGCTTCTGCTTCTCTGGAGTCTGAATGCCAAGCCACTATCTCTGCATTTTAACAGGGATTCCCATGGAGAGATAGACATGCAATTATAGAAATGGAATTTTATATCTCACCCAGTCTTAAGTTAGCAGAAAGAGTGCAGCTTCTAAAGCTTGTTCCTCTGCTGTCTCAGTGCAGTGGAGGAAAGCAGCTACTGCACCTAGTATGTGGGAGCCAAGGATGGCACAGCATTGCCCTGTCACAGTGGAACAAGCCTGACACAAGGGATTAACGGGCCCAGTGACACAGTGCCTAGGCCAGCACTACCTGCCTGACTGTAAGACTTTGTCTACCTACTTGTCTGCTTGTTTTTACCTAGTTTCCATCACCACAGTTCTTAATTATATTTAATATAGATTTCATACCTGTATTTCTCTAATTATCTAGAAATGTTTCATCACAGATTTGTTGAGATGATAATTTACATTATATTTGACTACTGTGTTTCCTCAAGTTATCTTAATTATTAACAATTTCTCATAAGCAGTTTTTTTCTTACTTTATTATATACATCCAGATTTGACTCATTCTACTACAATAGTAGTTCAAGGTCAGGCTTGATTTTACAGGCACCTTGTAGGTGGTGGTATGCATCTCTTACATAGCACATCCAAGAACACAGAATATCTGGTAGTCCAGTTTTTAATATTGTGAATGAACAACAGGTCTATGTATTGATTTTGGATCTTTAGAATCATGTTTCCTCGGCATCACCATCCCTGACTTCAAGCTCTACTATAGAGCTGTAGTCCTGAAAACAGCTTGGTATTTGCACAAAAACAGACAGGTAGACCAATGGAACAGAATCAAAGACCCTGATATCAACCCACACACCTTTGAACACCTGATCTTTGACAAAAAAGCTAAAACTATACAATGGAAAAAAGAAAACATCTTCAACAAATGGTGCTGACATAAATAGATGCTGGCATGTAAAAGACAGCAGATAAGTCCATATCTATCACCATGCATAAAACTTAAGTCCAAATGGATTAAAGACCTCAACATCAATCCAGCCACACTGAACCTCTTAGAAGAAAAAGTGGGAAGTACCCTTGAATGATTGGTACAAGAGACCGTTTCCTGAACATAACATCAGTATCACAGACACTGAGATCGACAATTAATAAACAGGACCTCCTGAAACTGAGAAGCTTCTGCAAGGTAAAGGACACAGTCCACAGACGAAAAGACAGCTCACAGAATGGGAAAAGATATTCACCAACCTCACATCTGACAGAGGGCTGATCTCCAAAATTTACCAAGAACTCAAGAAGCAAGTCTCCAAAACACCAAAGGATCCAATTAAAAAGTGGGGTAAAGAACTAAATAGAGAATTCTCAATAGAGGAGTCTAAAATAGCTGAGAGACACTTGAGAAAGTGTTCAACATCTTTAGCCATCAGGGAAATGCAAATCAAAACAACTCTGAGATACCATCTTACTCCTTTCATGTGTAAAAAGATAAATAAAGGAAAAAAAAAAAAGAAAAACAAATCATGCTTCCTCCCCTCACACCTCCACTTTTAAATAAGTCCAGAAAGTTCAGCAATGGTCTGATGAACCCCGCTCCAGAGAACAAGCAGAAAAGAAGACAAGAGAGTCCAACGCATCGTTGGGCTCATATTTCTGGTAGACTTGCAAGGATTTCTTTTTCTGTTGTTTTCCAGATATCTTGGTGTTACATCTGGTGTGTGTGTGTGTGTGTGTGTGTGTTTGTGTGGTCTGCCTTGCTTCAGTTCTTTCCAATGTCTTTTCTTTTACAGCCTTGAAATAGTATTTTTAATGTGTCTACAAACCCAGATGTTGGAAGCAGAGGAAGATTTTTACAAATTATCTTCTGACCTCCAAATGTCTGCCATGGTACACAAGCAACATACACACAGGTTAAATTACTTTTAATAGATAACTATGTGGCATGAGTGGAACTTTACTCATGACCTAAAGTGCCTTGTAGGTGAATAAAGAGGTTAGAAATGGTTGTGAACAGAAATCTGAATCTGTACAGTAAGGTGTGTCCTTCTATTTGCAGCAGCATGGTAATCCCTTCAGTTGGGTGATTTTGGTGGTTTGAAAGAAAATGCCCCCTCCCCAAAGGGAGAGGCACTATTAGGAGGTCTTGTTGAGAAAGAGTGTCATTGTGGGGGCAGGCTTTGAGGTCTCTTTTCACAAGGTTCACTCAGTGTGACAGTCAGTCAACCTCTTGTTCCTGCAGGATGTAGCACTCACAGCTCCAGCACCACATCTGCCTGCATGCTGCCATGTTCCCTGTCATGATGATAATGGACTGAACCTCTGAAACTGTAAGGGAGCCACCCAAATTAAATGTTTTCTTTATAAAAGTTGCCATGGTCATGGTGTCTCTTCACATCAGTAGGAAGCCCTAACTAAGACAGGTGAGAGCTAGGCTTTACAAATAGGAGCAGAGAATGCTTTTTTTTTTTTTTTACAGTGTCACATGAAAGGTTGATGGCGTCCCCAGGGAGAATAGGATAGTTGACTGACCTTCAGTTGTGTGACCACATTGAACTCTTTTACATCTGCAGTGTTTGTGACATCCTTCCTTTCCAGTGAGGACAGGGGTACATAGCTTATTATAATGATGAAACTGATATATATTCAAACTCAGCATTTCACACAATGGCTACATATTAGCATATGCTCTTACAGTAGTACTAACATAGTGGAATCACATACAATCCATCAAAAAGTCACCAAATGCCAGTGAGTAGCAAAGAGATCCCAAACCAGAGAGATCAAGGAGCTGGGACACAACTGTCATTGTGCTAAGTAAGGCATGCATAAAGGGAATCTTGCAATGGTCCCCAAAGGGCACGATCTCTCAAAATGTCTTCTGTTTTCAAGGGTTAATGGTGGCTCTCTGTGAGTGGGACTCAATGTTCAGCATTGGGAAGGATGAGACAGCCATCACAATGAGCAGATCTCAGTTTGAAGGACCCAGACCCTCACACAGCCCCCTGCCTTGGCAACCATGACAGGATTCAGAAAAGACCCAGCAAGATGTAGACTCAGTGACATATGCTGAGGCCCCAACCTTGCCTGACTTTGCCATAGTCACTAGGAAGCCAGATAATCTCCATGTGGCAAAAAACCAATCAGAAGTTAGCTGGTGGGTTCTGGATGTGCATTACTGATAACAATGGAATGCAGAACATAGCAACTGCCCTGGGAGGGCCTCTAGACACAGTAACCTTCCTGCAGTTGCAGCTGTAACTGACCAATCAACTCAGGACAGGTTGCCCAAGCCCAGAGGTGCACTAATTCTGAAACTGTTGCTATGCAACTAGCGGATCCCCAGAAACTTCCCTTGCTCTACCCCAATATATGCCCTGCCCCACTGCTGCTTGGGGTCCCTCCTACTCCACCCATTGTGTCAGATGGATCGGGACACAGCAATTTAGCTTGTAAAATTAAAGACTCTTTGCTTTTGCATCGATCAGGCCTCTTGGTGATTTTGGGGGTTCAGAGTTTGGTCACAACAAGTTTAGAGTATGCTGTGTGCCTCAGGGGCTAGAGCAAGCAGATTCTACATAGCTCAACAAACTCTCTTGGTAAAATAGTAAACTGTGATAGCCCATCAGGAACAAGTGCAGACAACAAAAGATAGTCATCATTTATTCATCCTTAGTCTATTATAGCCACTTCTGTGCAAGCTACTCACTGAAAGTTCTTCTTTTATTATATTTTTCCTTAAAACCATTTTAAATTTAAAATGCATTATGATCATATCCTTTCCCAAGTCCTTCTCTCCTTATCCACCCAACTTTAAATTCTTTCTCAAACGAACAAGAACCCAATAAAACAGCAAAATCCCCAGGTCAAGAAAAAAAAGTAAAACACCATCCAAAAAGAGGAAAACAAGAACAAAACAACAAAAACCCCTAATAAAACTGTAACCAAATAAAAGCACCCAAAAATCAGTGGAGTCCATTACAGGACTCCTTCCCTGACGTGGTTGACATACCCATTGGAGAAAACTGATTTTTCCCTCTCCCACCCTCTCCCAGCAGCAATGATAATCTCATTGAATGCATTAAATGCCTTTGACAAAATAATTCAACACCAACAGATTAGTTGGTTATTATACGCCAAGGGGGCTTCCTATTCTAGTCCATTCTATTGGTGTTCTATATGCTTCTTGTACTTTGGTAGGCATCTTCTTCTTTGGGTCAGGGAAATTTTCTTTTATGTTTTTGTTGACAATATTTTCCATGCCTTTACCTGTGTTTGTTCTCCTTTCTCTATCTGTTATTCTTAGATTTAGTCCTTTCTTAGTGTTCCACATAACCTGGATATTTTATATATTTTGGGTTTAACACTTTCTTGGGTGGGTGTATCCATTTCTTCTATCATGTTTCCAATGCCTGAGATTCTCTCTTCAATCTCTTGTGATTGGTTCCTGCCTCTGGGGTTCCTGTTTGAGTTCCTAAATTTTTAATTTTCATATTTCCCTCAGTTTGGCTTTTTAAAAAATACTGATTGTATTTCCACTTTTAGGTCTTATAATGTTTTATTCATTTCCTTCTATTGTATATTTATGCTTTTAAAGATATAGATTTCTTCACAGGATTTATTCATTTCCTCTTTAAGGACCTTTATCATATTTATAAAGACTGTCTTTCATTTGTGCTTCAGATATATTGGAATATTCAGAGCCTCTTTTGGTAGGGTTGCTGGGTTCTAGCAGAGACATATTTTTCTGGTTGTTATTGACTGTGTTTTGATGCTATGGTCTACACATCTGGGATTGGGAAGATTGTAATTCTAGGTACTGATATCTGGTCTTGTCTTTGTTGGGTGAGTGTTTTGCTCCCTAGTTTTTGTTTCCTCTCTGGTTCTTGGGAGAGTGTGGTGACTATGTGTTGCCTGTAGGAAAACCTTCTGGGGTCTTGATAGATGTGGGCAGTGGAGGGTTCCAGATACGAGCTGTTTTATTGATATTGGGACCTGATTACGAATAGGAAGGGCTTGTGTGTGTGTGTGTGTGTGTGTGTGTGTGTGTGTGTGTGTGTGTGTGTGTGAAGGGATAGAGAAGTCCACAAGAGGGAGGAGAGCAGGGTGTTCAGCCAGGATCTGCTTCATTGATCCTCAGGGAAATGAGGGCAGAGAGTGAGGAGAGGCCATAGCTGAAGGCTTGCTAATGAACTGGGTGTGAGTTTGGAGTTTGGATTGGATTTAGAGAAAAGGAGGGGGAGTTGAAGATTTGCAGTTAACCTACCTGCCTCCCTGGTCAGAGTGGTCTTGGTTTCCCAAGGGGTGTCTGGTGGGGTGAGTGGCTAGGGCACACTAATGAGTGATGGGAAGAATTTTTGGAGGGGAAGATCTGTGTGATGCCCTGGAGATGGCTAGATGGAGTTCGGGAAGGAAGGCCGCAGTGGGTATTCTCTGCAGAGGTGGGGATGACACTGAGAGATTGCACTTGGAAGAGCAGAGGGAGAGATGAAGATCTCCAATTAGCCTACCTGATTCCCTGCCCAGAGTGGCCTGTGGGTTCCCAAGGGAGTGCCTGCTGGAGTTGTGGGCTGAGACAAAGCGTGGTGTGGCATGAGGAGGGGAAGATCTGTGGGATCCACTACAGATGAGGTAGAAGGGAGCCGTCTGGAGGGGTTCTTCCGTTGCAGAGCTGAGATGAGACTGTGGGATTTGATTTGGTGGAACAGAAGTAGAGGTGAAGGTCTGGCTCTAGCCTACCTGCTTCCCTGGCTGGAATGGTGACAGCTGTTTTTAATCAGGATGTGAAAATCCATCATTCCTCCTTTTTACCTATCTACCCCACCCCAGGCACACCTGTGATTGTGTACCCACTTTCTCTTAAAGCTAGATCCCAATCAAGACTCTAAATACAAAATGATCTTGTATGGAGACAATTTACAAATGGTAGGATTACTAATAGAAAAGTGATGTTCTCAGAAAACAGCAAACAGACATGTTCATTTTGCCATCTGTCCCAAGCCATCATAGGTGAGTTTCCCGTGGACTTAAAGTCTTTGAGACAAAATATCAGGCAAAGAGGATACCTAACTAGAGTATTGTCTTGAAATAGGGATTAGCCTTCTCTGCCTTTTAGCACTTAGAGGCAATAGGGACCACTCAATCAGCAGTGGCCATATAACATGTCACAATTTTTGTGAAGAAAAATTAGTCTCCACCAAAGGCAATCAGACAAGTCAAAATAATTCAGAAAAGTCAAGTTCTCATCTGGAAGTCTTAAAAAAAAGTTAGCTTAAAAGCGGCAGGTGAACTCAAGGAACCCAAAGACAGAGAGGGAGGTCTGTTGATCATAGGGGTCAAGACTGGGCTTGTTTAACCCACAGAAACAGCTGACCTGAACAAGGGGGAGTTCTTGAACCCCAGACTGATGGCTTGGAATCCAGCATGGGACTGATCCAGACCCCCTGAATGTGGGTGTCAGTGAGGAGGTCTAGGCAACCTATGGGGCCTTGGGTAGTAGATCAGTATTTATCCCTGGCATACAAATGAAATTTGGGTGCCCATCCCACAATGAGAGATGCTCTCTCAGCCTGGACTTTTGGGGGAGGGCCTAGGTCCTGCCCTGGATGAAATGACAGACTATGGACACCCCCATGGAGGGCCTCACCCTGGGGAAGGGAGTGGGGATTGGGGGAGGGAGGATGGAATGGGCGGGGGAAGGGTGTGGGAGAAGGGGAGGGAGAGGGACCTGGGATTGACATGTGAAGCAACCTTGTTTCTAATTTAAATTTAAAAATAAAAAGAGACATAAAAAAGTGGCAGGCGAGTTCAGAATTAGTGGTCTCATCAGTTCATTCTAAGCTGTGGCTGCAGGGTGCCTTCCTCTTGGAGAACCTTGCAGAATGTGATCTAGCTCTGCTGCCACTCTGCAGCCCAGTTCTGGAGCTCAGTTACTATTTTTCTTTGATAAGCTGCCTTGGTCTAATTACTTTTATGTGAAGAATTACTGCTACATGGGACTTCATTTCCTGCTGCCCAGATGCTGCCTTTTGAACGGAAATTCTTGAGTCATAATTTTGATAAAGTTTAATTTAGTTCTCTGAAATTCCATCTCACTGTCATATGTGGTTTCATGCCCTACTATTTTTCTTTTCAAAGGTAAATTTGCTTCTGTTAGCCCTTTCCCATTGTTATCATTGTTGCCTCCAATGTGTAGATGTCTCTTCAAAGCCCAGCTGACCTCTAGAACACTCGGATTGGTGCTCTCAGGTAAGAGCTTGTTCTTTGTTTTCAGGGTAGGGACAGTCCTTTGTGAGCAGTGGTCAGACAAGTCCTGTTAGAGACCTCCTTGGGACTTGGGGTGAGATTGCTCTTGCACTGTCAGCTATGGCAAGATTATGGGCTCCAACACAAGCAAATTCTGACCTTTGTCCCATATTGGCAAGCCACACTTAGAAGGCAACCACTGAAAGTATTTCATGTGTATGTATGTAAGAGGCATGTGTGAATGCGTTCATATGTGTGTGAGCACTCATGTACATGTGTGCATATGTTTAAGGACATTAGAGGGTAACATTGAATGTCTTCCTCATTCACCCACTATCTATCTATCTATCTATCTATCTATCTATCTATCTATCTATCTATCTATCTATCTATTCATGAAACCAAGACTTACTCTACTCTGTAGCCATTGCTGGACTTGAATTCACAGAAACTTCTCCTGCCTCTCCCTCCTTGGTGCCGGGACTAAAGACTTATGCTACCAAACTTGGCCTCAAACTTTCTTTCTTCCTTCCTTCCTTCCTTCCTTCCTCCCTTCCTTCCTTCCTTCCTTCCTTCCTTTCTCTCTCTCTCTCTCTCTTCCTTTATTCCTTTCTTTCTTTCTTTTTTGATTTTTTTCGAGACAAGTCTTCTCTGTATTGCTTTGGAGGCTGTCCTGGCACTCACTCTGTAGACCAGGCTGGCCTCAAACTCACAGATATATGCCTGCCTCTGCCTCCTGAGTGCTGGGACTAAAGGCATGTGCCACCAATGCCCAGCTCAATCATATTTTCTAAGACAGGGTTCATCACTGGCCTGGATCTCACTGATATAATGAGATTGCATGAGCAGCAATCCATGGGCAACTTTCAGTCCTACATTCTCAGCATTAGGGTTAGGGATAGGCCACGCTTCCATGGCTGACATTTTAAATAGGTGCTAGGGTTCAAACTCATATATGCATGCCTGTGTGGTGAGGGCTTTATTGAAGAAGCCATTTACCTAGGCCCAACTGAAAGTATTTTCATAGCTGTAGGTATAAAGAATAGAACTGTGTAGGTGATGGCATGATGGTTGCTGAGCCTGCTTGGGGTTTTCACCAAGAACTGCCAAAATTCCTGCTACACCTTAGTGTCTTCTTCCTTACAGATTCTCCCATCTTATGTGAGTACAGTGTCAGATACCAAATGGGAGAGTCATGAAGTTTGATCTTGCCCTCTGGAGTCCAACTTCTTACACTGGGGGTTAAGTCCATTATAATGTGTCACTGGATTTGGTAACAATAAAAGGGTTCCTAATGTACACTGATCAAAAGTTAATTCAACATGAAATATGCAATGCATATGGGGTATTTCTGGCAGCAATAACCTGAGCTGTAGCACAAGATCCACTATGGCCTACTTCTGAACGCATATTATGCAAACTTTGTACTACGCATGTAAGCATGGTATGTAATACCAACAAATGCTGCTTGAAAATATGCAGCTCAGACTATTGCAAACTATGAGTTGCTGTGTTTTTATGGTACAAGTCTTCTAACTGTCATAGAAACATGATTGAACTATAGAAAACAGACTTAGTATTTTCTTACTGTCATTATCCAGCATATGCTAAATTGGCATATATTGGATAGTGTTGTGTTTGAATGTTTAGCTTTAAAAATTGCTGTTTGAATTTCTGTTTTGCATTTTTAAAAGATTATTAAGTGAATTTTGGTTTTGGATTAGGACAGAATTTCCAACAATTTATGAAATGTTAATAAACATACGTCTACTATTTTTATTATGTACTTATACAAAATGGTGTCCTCAGCAGGAATGGACTATAAAATCAAAATGCCGATAAATTCTGAAAACCAGTGAAGATTCCTTACATCCTATGCCCTCAAACATTCAGCCAAAATTACTAATGTAAAAATAAACAAAATGTCCATTTCATTGCTACCCAAATTTGTTTCTGTCTTTAATGCTAAAATGACATATATCAAAAATTGTTTTATAATTTATTATCAGTGTTTAATTTACATATTCATCTTATGTTTCTTTTTATTATTTATTTATTTTTTTTAAATTTAATTTTAGATTAGAAACAAGGTTGCTTCACAAATCAGTTCCAGGTCCCTCTCTGTTTCCCTCCCCTCCTCCCGTGGCCTCCCCCCAACACCCCCCTAATATCCCCTCATTTCCCCAGGGAGGGTGAGGCCCTCCTTGGGGGTGTTATTATTTATTTTTAAATTAGAAACAAGGTTGCTTCACATGTCAATTCCAGGTCCTTCTCCATTTCCCTCCCTTCCTCCTGTGCCCCCCCCACCAACCCTCCAATATCCCCTCATTTCCCCAGGGAGGGTGAGGTCCTCCATGGGGTTGTCCATAGTCTGTCATTTCATCCAGGGCAGGGCCAAGATCATCTGCCCAGAATTCAGGGTGAGAGTGCATCTCACATTGTTGGAAGGGAGTCCAAAGTCCATTTGTATACCTGGGATAAATACTGATCTACTGCCCAAGATTCAATATATTATCTAGGCCTCTTCATTGACACACACATTCAGGGGGTCTTGATCAGTCCCATGCTGGCAAATGGATGACACTAGAAGAAACCATCCTGAGTGAGCCAGGCATCAGCCTGGGATTCAAGAGCTTACCCTTGTCAGGTTAGCTGTTTCTCAGGGTTAAACCAGCCCAGTCTTTTTTGTTTTTGTTTTTGTGTTTTTTGTTTTTTTTTACGAGACCGGGTTTCTCTGTATTGTTTTGGAGGCTGTCTGTCCAGCCCGGCCTCGAACTCACAGAGATCTGCCTGCCTCTGCCTCCCGAGTGCTGGGATTAAAGGTGTGCGCCACCATCGCCCGGCTAAACCAGCCCAGTCTTAATCCCTTTGGTCATCAGTCCTCCCTCTCTGTCACTGGCTTTCTTGAGTTCAGCTCAGTGCTTAGCCATGGGATTCTGCCTCTTCTTCCATCAGACACTGAATGAAGTTTCTGTTTCCCAGACTCTCTGGCCATGGGATTGTAGGCTGGCACTCCCTAGATCTATGTCTAAAATCCATATATGAGAGAATAAATGCCATGTTTCTCTTTTTGTGACTACGTTACCTCACTCAGGATGGTTTCTTCTAGTGCCATCCATTTGCCAGCAAATCTCAGGATTCCGTTGTCTTTTTTTTCTCCTGAATAGTACTCCATTGTGTAAATGTACCACAATTTCTCTAAACACTCTTCGGTTGAGGGGCATCTAGGTTGCTTCCAAGTTCTGGTTATTACAAATAATGCTGCTATGAACACAGTGGAACAGACATCCTTGTTGTATGAATGGGCATCTTTTGGATATATGCCTAAGAGTGGAGTTGCTGGGTCTTGTGGTAGGTTTATTCCCATTTTTCTGAGGAATCTCCATACTGATTTCCAAAGTGGCTGTACAAGTACACACTCCCACCAGCAGTGGAGGGGTGTTCCCCTTTCTCCACATCCTCTCCAGCATAAATTGTCATTGGTGGTTTTGATTTTAGCCATTTTGACAGGAGTGAGATGGTATCTCAGAGTTGTTTTGATTTGCATTTCCCGAATGGAAAGGATGTTGAGCACTTTCTCAAGTGCCTCTCAGCCATTTTAGACTCCTCTATTGAAATTCTTTATTTAGTTCTGCAGCCCACTTTTTAATTGGATCCTTTGGTGTTTTGGAGACTTGTTTCTTGAGTTCTTTTTAAATTTTGGAGATCAGCCCTCTGTCAGATGTGGGCTTAGTGAATATTTTTTCCTATTCTGTGGGCTGCCTTTTTGTCTTGCTGACTGTGTCGTTTGCTTTACAGAAGCTTCTCAGTTTCAGAAGGTCCCATTTATTAATTGTTGATCTCACTGTCTGTGATACTGGTGTTATGTTCAGGAAGCTGTCTCCTGTACCAATTCATTCAAGGGTACCACCCACTTACTCTTCTAAGAGGTTCAGAGTGGCTGGATTTATATTGAGGTCTTTGATCCATTTGGACTTAAGTTTTGTACATGGCGATAGACATGGATCAAACCACATTCTTCTACATGCCAGCATCCAGTTATACCAGCACCATTTGTTAAAGATGCTTTCTTTTTTTCCATTGTATAATTTCAGCTTCTTTGTCAAAAATCAAGTGTTCATAGGTGTATAGGTTAAAATAAGTGTTTTCAATTCGGTTCCAATGGTCTACCTGTCTACCAAGCTGTTTTCAGGACTATAGCTCTATAATAGAGCTTGAAGTCAGGGATGGTGAAGCCTCCCGACGTTGCCTTGTTGAACAGGGTTGCTTTGGCTATCCTGGGTCTTTTGTTTTTCCATACAAAATTGATTATTGTTCTTTCAAGGTCTGTGAAGAATTGTGCTGACATTTTAATGGGGATTGCATTGAATCTGTAGATTGCTTTTGGCAGGATTGCCATTTTTACTACATTGATCCTACCTATCCAAGAGCATGGGAGAGATCTCCATTTTCTGAGGGATTCTTTGATTTCTTTCGTTAAAGATTCAAAGTTCTTGCCATACAGGTCTTTCACTTGTTTGGTTAGCCTTACCCCAAGGTATTTTATGTTGTTTGTTGCAATTGTAAAGGGTGATGCTTCTCTGATTTCTTTTTCAGCCCTTTTCATCATCTGTATATAGTAGGCTACTGATTTTCTTGAGTTGATCTTGTAGCCTGCCACTTTGCTGGAGGTGTTAATCAGCTGTAAGAGTTCCCTGGTAGAGTTCTTTGGGTTATTTATGTAAACTATCATATTATCTGCAAATAGTGAAAGTTTGACCTCTTCCTTTCCAATTTGTATCCCCTTGATCTCCTTTTGTTGTCTTATGGCTCTGGCTAGGACTTCAAGTACAATGTTAAAAAGGTATGGAGAGAGTGGACAGCCTTGTCTTGTTCCTGATTTTAGAGGAATTGCGTTGAGTTTCTGTCCATTTAGTTTGATGTTGGCTGTTGGTTTGCTGTTTATAGCTTTTATTATGTTTAGGTATGTTCCTGTTATCCCAGATCTCTCCAAGACTTTATCTTGAAGGGGTGTTGGATTTTGTCAAAGGCTTTTTCAGCATCTAGTGAGATGATCATGTGATTTTTGTTTTTCAGCTTGTTTATATGGTGGATTACGTTGATGGATTTTCATATGTTGGACCATCCCTGCATCCGTGGGAGGAAACCTACTTGATCGTGGTGAATGATTGTTTTGATGTGTTCTTGATCTGATTTGCCAGTATTTTATTGAGTATTTTTGCATCAATGTTCAGGAGGGGTATTGGTCTGAAGTTCCAATGTGTCTTTGTGTGGCTTGGGGATCAAGGTTATTGAAGCCTCGTAGAAAGAGTTTGGCAAAGAACCTTCTGCTTCTATTGCGTGGAATACTTTGAGAAGAACTGGTATAAGCTGTTCTTTGAATTTCTGGGAGAATTCAGCACTGAGGCCATCTGGACCTGGGCTTTTTTTGGTTGGGAGATTTTTGATGACTTCTTCTATTACCATAGGGGTTATAGGTCTATTTAAATTGCTTATCTTTTCTTGATTTAATTTTGGCAAGTGATAGCTGTCCAGGAAGTCATCCATTTCCTTTAAATTTTCGAAATTTGTGGAGTACAGGTTTTCAAAGTATGACTTGATGATTCTCTGAATTTCCTTAGAGTCCGTTGTTATGTCTCGCTTTTCATTTCTGATTTTGTTAATTTGCATATTCATGCTTGCTGTTGGTAAGTTTGGACAAAGGTTTGTATATCTTGTTGATTTTCTCAAAGAACCAACTTTTAGTTGCATTGATTCTTTGTATTGTTTTCCTAGTTTCTACTTTATTGATTTCAGCCCTCAATTTGATTATTTACTGGCATCTACTCCTCCTGGGGGAGTTTGCTTCTTTGTGCTCTAGAGCTTTCAGCTGTGCTGTTAATCCTGTAGTGTAACTATTCTCCAGTTTCTTCATGTGGGCACTTATTGCTATGAACTTCCCCGGTAGCAATACTTTCAAAGTGTCCTGTAGGTTTGTGTATGTTGTGTCTTCATTCTCATTGAATTCTAGGAACTCTTTAATTTCTTTTTTTATTTCTTCTTTGACCGAGGAATGGTCCAGTTGTGCATTATTCAATTTCCATGTGTTTGTAGGGTTTCTGCAGTTTGTGTTGTTGTTGAATTCTAATGTTAATGCATGGTGGTCAGATAAGATGCATGGAGTTATTCCAATTTTTTTGTAGCTGCTGAGGTTTGATATGTTGCCAAGTATGTGGTCGATTTTTGAGAAGGTTCCATGTGGTGGTGAGAACAAGGTATGTTTTTTTTAATGTGGATGAAATGTTCTATAGATGTCTGTTAATCCCAGTTGGGTCATTACTTCTATTAGACCCTTTGCTTCTTTGTTGAGTTTCTGTCTGGTATTCCTGTCTAGTGGTGAGAGTGGTGTGTTGAAATCTCCCACTATAAGTGTGTGGGGCTTTATATGTGATTTAAGTTTTAGTAATGTTTCTTTTACGAATATGGATGCCTTTGTATTTGGGGCATAGATATTCAGGATAGACACTTCATCTTGATGGATTTTGCCTGTGATGAGTATGTAATGACCTACTTCATCTCTTTTGATTGATTTTATTTTAAAGTTTAATTTTTTAGATATTAGGATTGCTACCCCTGTTTGTTTCTTGGGTCCATTTGATTGGATAATCTTTTCCCAACCTTTAACTCTCAGGTAATGTCTGTCTTTGTGGGTGAGGTGTGTTTCTTGTATGCAGCAGAAGGATGGGTTCTGTCTTGGAATCCATTCTGCTAGCCTGTGTCTTTTTATGCTTGAGTTAAGGCCATTAATGTTGAGTGATATTAATGACCATTGATTGCTCATTCTTCTTTGATTTAGAAGGGTTGTTGTTGGTGGGATTATGTGTGGAATTTCACCCCTTTGTTCTTTTGGCTGTTGGTATATTGGGATTCTCTAATGCCTATGTTTTTCTGGTTGTAGTTAACTTCCTTGGGTTGGAGTTTTTCTTCCAGAACTTGCTGTAGGGCTGGGTTAGTGGATACGTATTGCTTGAATCTAGTTTTGTTTGTCATGGAATATCTTGATTTCTCCATCTATAGTGATTGAGAGCTTTGCCAGGTGTAGTAGTCTGGGCTGGCATCCATGGTCTCTTAGTGTTGGTAGAATATCTATCCAGGACCTTCTGGCCTTCAGAGTTTCCATGGAGAAGTCAGGTGTAATTCTGTTAGGTTTGCCTTTATATATTACTTGGCCTTTTTCCTTAGCCCCTCTTAATATTCTTTCTTTATTTTGTATATTTGGGGTCTTGATTATTATGTGGAGAAGGGACTTTTTTTTTGATTGACTCTATTTGTTGTTCTGTAAGCTTCTTGTACCTTCATTGGCATGTCTTCTTTAGGTTGGGGGAAGTTTTCTTCTATGATTTTGTTGAATATGTTTTCTGCCCATTTGAGGTGGTTTTCTTCACCTTTTTCTATACCTATTATTCTTAGGTTTGGTCTTTTCATGGTGTCCCATATTTTCTGGATGTTTTGTGTTAAGGATTTGTTGGACTTAAGATTTTCTTTGGTTGATGAGTCCATTTCTCCTAGTGTATCCTCAACACCTGAGATTCTCTCTTCCATCTCTTGTTTTCTGTTGGTAATGCTTGTATTGGAAGTACTTGACCATTTGCCCAGCTTTTCTATTTCCAGCCTTTCTTCAGATTGTGTTTCAGTTTTCAACCCTTGCACTGTTTGCATTATTTCTTGCAATTTTTGGTTTATCTTTTCATCCATTTGTTGCATTTTATGAATTTTTTGGTTTGCTTTTTCTTCCATTTCTTGCATTTTTTGGTTTGCTTTTTCTTCCATTTCTTGTATTTTTTGGTTTGCTTTTTCTTCCATTTCTTGCATTTTTTGGTTTGCGTTTTCTTTCAGTTCTTGTATTTTTTGGTTTTGTTTTTTCTTCTATTTTTTTTGCTTCATTTTTTCTTCCATTTCTTGCAATTTTTGGTTTGTTTTTTCTTCAATTTCCTGCCTGTTTTGGTTTGTTTTTTCTTCCATTTCTTGCATTTTTTGGTTTGCTTTTTCATCCACTTCTTTGAGGGATTTTCCTATATCCTCTTTTAGGGCCTGTATCATTTTCATGAAGGGGGTTTTAAGGTCATTCTCTTCTGCTTCATTTGCATTGGAATGTTGTTGTCTTGCTGGTGTGGAGTCTCTAGAATTTGGAAGTGTCATATTTGTTTTTCTCTTGCTGAGTGTGTTTTTGTATTCTCTCTTTCCCATCTCTTCTTCTAGGTTGTGCAGAAAGAGCCCATTACTGGTCTGGTGATTACGGGACCAGAGTTCCCTTTTGGTGGGTGCTAGCAAGTTCAATAATCTGGTAGTTCTTCTATTCCTTGTCCTTGTTCTGTTCCCATGGGTGGAGAAGACCAGGAATCTGGGATGCTTAGCCTTCCACCTGGTTCCCTGGTCCTTTTGCTGGGTCTGCTGGTTTCCTGGTCTCATTGGTGGAAGAGAAGACCTGGAATCTGGGGTGCTTGGCTCCCGCCGGGATTGGAAGCTCTGTGCAGTTCCCAGGCAATCCCCAGGCACTGGAACTCAGGCCCAGATGCAGGACTTGTTTTACCTGGTCTCGCAGTACCAGCTGGTCCCCTGGTCTCCCTGGATCTGCTCTCATCTTATGTTTCTATAAACTGTGGTGTCATATAAAACTTTTCTTGAGTGAAAAAGGGTTGGGAGTCAAGAATGTTTAGTAAAACCCTGCTCTGGAGATTTATGGACAACCAAATCAGCTTCCATATGAGGGACATTTTCCCTCTTCTTCCTTCTCCTCCTCTTCCTCTTTTTCTTCCTCTTCCTCCTCATCATCTTCTTTTCTTTTAGGTTTATGATAAAATTGAGAGGAAGTTATGGAGATCTTTTCACATTTGTACATGATCTTTGCCATTATCAACTCCCCTGAGAAAGTGGCTGTGTTGGTTATAATTGCTGAACTTAACACTTGTGCATCACTGTCTCCTAACCCATACATCACATTGAGGTGTATTTTCTGAATTTGGAGAAATGTATAATGTCACATATCCAGCAATCTATCATTCCAAACAATTTCTACCACCAAAACCATCTCTAGCCTCTGTTTCTAGCCTCCCTCCATCCCCTGATCTGTACACTGTCTTCTGCTTTTGCTTTTTCTATAATGCCATATGTTCATACTCAAAACACTACAATAGCATTTTCTGTCTGCCTTCTCTCACTTAATAATATGCATTTGCACTATGACCAATAGTCATCTCTCTTGACCACTGATTACTATTTTGTTGCTTCAGCGCATTTATCCACTATTATAGGATATCTTAGTTTCTTCAAAGTTTGCGCCATTCTGAGTAAAGTGCCAATAAACATCATGTGCAGATTTTTGTGTGGACCTAATTTTTCAGCTCTTTTGAGGAAACATCCAAAAGTTCAGCTGCTATGTCATGTGGAAGGAGTATATTTAATTTTGTGAGAGACTGCCAAACTGTCTTGCAAAGTGTTGGTCTTCATTCCTTTTAAACCCCATGTCCTCCTCTCACTATCATTTCTCAGTGACGCCTCTCTCTACTAAATGGAACAGCGATTTCTCTTTGGGCAAAACATTAACTTGGGGATATTATTTTGTGTTCATTTTTTTTCTATGGAGGTCTCCTCTCTTGGGTGATGAGCTTTTGAGGCCAATACTCAGATACTAGTTACCTTTTTTCATCTCCAGCTCCCAGGTAAATGAGTGGTTCACACCATTGTGGTTAATAAATTGGTGATTATAAATTGAATTAAACTTAGTAATTAATCAGTGGGTCTTGATATCATTATTGTAAAAAGAAAGAGAACAAAAAGCCAGTTCTATGTAAGCTACATCACCCCATAACAACTGGTCTTTGCTATGTATATTTACAAAATTTGACCATGAGCAAATTGATGCTGATACATGGAAATGGAGTGCTAACTATGAATGGACTGTTAGCTTTTATCAACCCCACTTCAATAGAAAAGCACCTGCTCATGAACACGTGTCTGGGAATATGCTGATGATTCTATTGATTCTTTCAATAAAGGGACTTCCTCATGAAATCTGGTTTTATACTCCATAAAGAGGCTTAATGAAAGTTTAAAATTATCTAAGCATTCACTCTCCTTTTGACCAATTTCGTATAGAAAGCTGGTGTTTTCTCCAAACTGGTGTGTGTGTGTGTGTGTGTGTGTGTGTGTGTGTGTGCATGCTTGTGTATGCATATACACACATACTATGGTAACAGGAAACCAAACATCTGACAGATGCTCCCTGAATCAATGCTGAAACATTTGCAGACTGGGAAGGAACAGATACTGATTTTTTTCAATTGTTCTATGCACAACAATTTCAATTCAGCTTAGTTTGAACTTTCGGATTCCCACCCCCTTCGCAGTTGAAAGGCACTCCATAGTCACATGACTCGATAATGAGCATAATGTGTCAAAGCAGATCCTTGTTCTGTAGCTCTTTGCAGCCTGTGGTTTATGCTGACATTCTACTGAAGTGGTGCAGGTCCAGCAGTGAGTAGGACAGTGAGAAAACTCTTTGAGGAGACAGAGGGCTTGATCAAAGCCAGGTAGGTGATCTCAAGTGGATGTGTTCTCGATTCACAGAGACACAGAGAACATAAAAGGAAGTCACTTGCCCCGGGGCATGCCACATGTGCCTTGAGAGATGCACAGGTGTTTAATAATCTATTCTTTAAAGTCCCCATTAATCAATTACAGTTCTTAATAACCTCCCTAATATACTCTCTTACATAGCAGCACTTTTCACGATGCAATTTCCCTGGAGAGTTATTTTTTTTTATGGTAAGATTAAAGAATTCATTAATCATCCTCTTAGAACAAACATATGAAGGCTTTCCTAATCATCACCAGGAATTGTCCTGGCTCTCTTTTCATTTCTAGTTCACTTAACATCCTGGTAATTGTCACAACCCCTGCCAAGCTCCCCAACCCACAAATACCAACTTTTGGAGCACCTCATTTTTGATATCCCAAAAGTAAATGTAGTGAGATGATGGCTGTTCTGAGGATGTTTTGTAGGGCAGATATTTTCCATTTGAATTTACATTAAGAACCCCAAACCTATTTAAAAGTCTATGAGGTGATGGGCAAAGTGCTGACTTGCATGGTGTGTGAGTTCTCTTTGCTTTAACTAATTCTCCTTTGTATGCTCTTCAGGACCTCAGTCCCTAGAAGTGCTAAAGGGGAAGGGGGAGTGGTGCAGCTCTGAGCAGGGACCAAAGTGCCAATAAGGCAGCTTTGAAGCCTTTGCTATGTGGCTGCATACAAGAGATGGCTTCATGGGATGTATTCTCAATCACCATGGAATTATGTAAGGTTGGGCTGAACATACAGGAATTCCATCTCAATACATGTACTCACAAGCTAGGTGACCCCTCATTACCCAGGGATGAGGCCAGCTCTTCAACCTACTAATAATGAGATATTGAGAAAGCTCCTTAATTCTTCATTGAGCTTCAGTTTTCTTACTCATAAAATGGGAATATTAATATATATCAATATACTTTTCACAATAATTAAATGAGACGGTGCAGGCAACATAGTATATAACAACTGTTATCTTGCATGCTTGTCTATTTTCTACTTAAAGTTTCCCAAGAATGGAGTCATTGAGCATCTTTCCCTATTTTTCTAAGATTTTTATCAATCCAGTGACCAAAGTTCCTTCCTGAATCTGAAATTGAAACAGTCCTATGAGCACTTGTTGCTGACTTTTTCCATGTATTTGAGAATATAGTAAATATTTCTGAGTTTTTTAAGTTGTAAACAACAATTAGTATAAATAAAAATTAGGAGCAAGTGGAACAGACCCCCAGACCTTAGCACAATTGACTCCATGATTAAGGTACTATCTAGGCTGTAAAACTCAGCATGTAGACAGCACCACCTGTGAATACTAAAACAAAGGCCTAACCCATCAAAGTTCATAGTTCTGGGAAAGTCTCTAAATGTATTAAGCTTGCCTTTTGGCTTCTGCATTCTGCTTCTGGCTAACTGTTCCTATTAACTGAAGTATGTCAATCTAGAACACTGCAACATGATTTTTTAATTTCAAATTTTTAAAAATTTATTTAAATGCTTTTTTCATTTTATATACCAATCACGGTTCTCCTTCCCTCCCCTCCTCCCATTTGCTCATCTTCTCCCCACCTAACCCCCCCATCATCTCCTTAGTAAGGATAAGGCCTCCCTTGGGGAGTCAAGAAAGTCTGGCATATCAAGTTGAGGCAGGACCAAGCACCCCCCCCATGTATTCAGGTTGAGCAAGGTATCCCTCCCTAGGGAATGGGCTCCAAAAAGTCAGTTCATTCAGTAGAGATAAATCTTGGTCCCACTGACAGTGTCTCCACAGACTGCCCAAGCAACAGAAGTGTTACACACATCCAGAGGGCCTAATTTGTTCCTATATAGGTTCCTCAACTATCAGTCCAGAGTCAGTGAGCTTCCTCTAGCTCAGGCCAGCTGTCTCTGTGGGTTTCCCCATCATGATCCTGACTCCTTTGCCCATATGATCCCCCCCTTCAACTGGACCCCTAAGCTTGACCCAGTGGTTGGCGGTGTATTTCTGCATCTGCTTCCATCAGTTACTGTGAAGGTCTAGAACGTGATGTTTGTGCTTAAAAGCTCATCCTGAGGAACTCGCAGGGCTACACTGGGACCCTGAGTACCCAGTGGAGTTGACAGATAATAGACAAAGACTTCTTTTTGACTTAAGTCCACGTATGAGCAGTCTTCTCTGGTGAATAGCCCACAACAACGATGGTTCACTCATCCATCCTTATCCCTTGAAGTCATAGGACAGACATATTGAGGAAGGTACCTGGATTCTGTCAGTCTGGACTCTACTCTGCTGTGCCGCCCAGAGACTCATTCGGTCTCCACTTCTGTAGAATAAATAATCATGTTTTCCCAAATGGAACCAATCAACAGCTGATAAGAAAAATTAGACAAAAACACCATTTTAGAAGTACATGCTACATCACCTACATAAAATCCTTTCTGGGATGAGTAATAATGGCATTGGGTTACATGGGAAAGGTTGTTTAATATGAGTGGGAATTAAAGCAATGAGGAGCATAAGGTCCAAAGTACCCCAGGTTGGTTAGTTTAAGTCAGGTTAGATGAATTAATATTATACACACCATCACACCTCTACTTACAGGTTTAACAGGCTTTAACTCAACATGATCCTGGCAGTAGGAGTGCACATCTAGTCCACCTATGAAATCAACTGAAATACAGCAGCCCAGGTTGGATCAGTGTGTACATGAAAACGTGTATAACACTGAATTCTAAAGTAGGTTACATATGCATAAGACAAAGGAAAACATCATTTCCTACAAAGTGGAGGAAGGGAATGGCGAGCTGCTAAAAATATTGTAGGGAAAATTCAAGAAACACATAAATAACCTGAATTTTTAGGACCTGGAAAAAAAACACAATTGCTATTGATTTTGGTTAGAAATGTGGTCATTTGAAATAATATGAGGTTTGAAATAATATGTATGTCTCATTTTATCTCAAAATATTTGCTTTCTCTTTTGGTTGCCAAGATCCACTTTTTATCTTCCTTCTTAAGAATATTCACTACATCAGTAAAAACACTTTGGAGAAGTCACACAAACTGTCTCCATGCCTCTGTCTTCAAGCTATTCTTAAGAAATAAGCATTTTTCTTTGGCAAACGTTCCGTGCTCTGAACACCATGAGGCTCTGCCTGTCGTCTCTAGAGGCGAGGCGCTGTCGTCTCTAGAGGTGTGGTAAGTTTTGTAATCGTGTTTATAATTGCCTCCTGCCTTACTCTTTTCTTTCAAATCTTTAATTTGTTTCTTTGATTCTATCTTTTCACACTGAAAATGTTACTTTAAAACAGTAGTTCTCAACCCGTGGGTCACAACCCTTTTGTGGGTAGAATGTAAGATATCCTGCATATCAGATATTTGCATTATGATTCATAACAGTACACAGACTTACATTTACGTAAGTAGCAACAAAGTAATCTCATGGTTGGGGGGTTGCCACAGCATGAGGAACTATATTAAAGGGTCCCAGAATTAGGAAGGTTGAGAACCACTAAATTAAGATTTGGCTGTATAACAGGTACATAGGCACAAAAGACCTCTGGACCCTCAGGGACATGAGTATGAGTGTGTGTGCACCGACAGTAAGATCCACAGTATGCAAATAATATCACATTACAGTTAAAGACAGACATTTCAGAAACTATGGTTGAGAGACGAGCGAATTAGCCTAGAGGTTCTACTGAACTCTTCACTAGCTGTAGTCATTCCGTCAACTGATGACTAATTCCACCATCTCACTTCCTCTGAGTAGCTGAAGCAAGCCCAGGACAAGCAAATTCTCACCAGCTCAACAAACAAATATGAGTCTGTGGGTGCCTAGCAACTAAATGGCAAGGAGCATCTCTAAGACAACCCTAGTTGGCAAGAGGGCCGAAGGTCATCTTTTTTACTGTCAGGTTAACAGGACACCACCTTAAGGAGGGAAGTAAGGAGACACAAGTTGCCTGAGACCCTGAAAATATTTCTTCTCAGAGTGTGAGGAAGGCATTGAAGGGTCAGTTTGGACTAAGCATTGTGAGAAAGCTAATGAAATATTTGCCTTCATATCTTTATATCTGTGTGTAGAATTATAGAAAGAAGATATGATTAAAATTGAATGACTGGATAACTTATAGGGTACTTTTGAAAAGAAAATACCCAAATTTTTAAAATAAGTGTAACAATGTATAAATACTAAACAGTTTGATTTTACAACTATATTCGATATTGAAACATTAGATGGTATATATACATCAAAGTAAAATCAAATGAAGAGATCTGTATATTGATTTTGACATTACAATATCATATTAAAAGAATCAGTATTTTTCATATAAATTCATGGCTTTTAATCTGTTTTTTAATCACTTCTGTCATTGGTATATCACATCATTGGTGTTTGGAGAAAAACAAATATTCAACACTAATTACATGATTTTTATAAATCTATTTACTGTCTTCTCTGAAGATTCCTTGTAGGATTAGTATATTTAAATTAAAAATTAAAAAGCCTTATTTATATTTTTCTATTATATGCATTCATGTATGCATTCATGTATGTGTGTGCACTATGTTCCCACAGGAGCCACAAGAAGTAAAAATATAAAAGTGCCCAATTCCCTGGAACTAGAGTTACAGATGGTTGTGAGATGCTATGTGGGTGCTCCGAACCGACCAACGTCCTCTGCAAGAGTGACGAGTGCCCTTAACTGCTGAGCTGCCTCTCCAGCCCCAACATTATATTTTTTAATTTATTTGTGTGTGTGTGTGTGTGTGTGTGTGCGTGTGTGTGTGTGTGTGTGTGTGTGTGTGTGGTGTTTGAATAGATGTGACCCCCATAGACTCATATGTTTGAATGCTTCTCCTACAAGAAGCATCACTATTAGGAGGTGTGACCTTATTGGAGGAAGTGTGTCACTGTGGGGGTGGGCTCTGAGGTCTAATATATGCTTAAGCTACACCTATTGTGACATACAATCTCCCTTTGTTGCCTGTGGATCAAGATGTAGAAATCTCAGCTCCTTCTTGAGCACTGTGTCTGCCTGCATGACGCCATGCTTCCTGCCATGATGACAATGGACTAAACCTCTAAAACTGTAAGCCAGCCCTAATGAAATGATTTCCTTCAGAAAAGTTGGAATGGTCATGGTGCCTTTTGAGAGTAATAGAAATATTAAGACAGTGTGTATGTGTGTACATGTTCATGGTTGCTGAGGTCATGCTGCCTCTTCACAGCAATAGAAACAGTAACTAAGACGGTGCGCATGTGTGTACATGTGCCTTGGCACATATGTGGAGGTTATAGGACAACCTGCAGTGGTTGATTCTCTCCACCATGACGATTCTGGGGATGCAGAATCAGGCCTTTATGCTATTAGTAAGCATCTTTACCTGTTGATACATCTCACTGGACTAGGGTTAATAAATTTGAAATTAAATACCAAATTGAATCTGAAAGTCATAATGTTTTTTACTGGGGAAATAACCTTCTAATGGTCTGTGAAATGTCAAGCAAATTGGTTAAACACAAGACATGTATAAGATACTACAATCCAAATATTTTTCTAGGAACTATGGTTTGGCTATTATATCTTTCTCTTAGTATAATGAATATTATGTTTTTCTTTGGCAAGAATTTTATAAGACAAAATCATAAATTATATCTACTCATGATGGATTTTATCCAATATATATGATGCAAAATTTTAGGCCTCTAATTAACTTATATTTATTTCGGTGAAAAATGTAAACGTGGACAATTAAAACAGGAACTTTACCAAGAATCATTTTAAGGCAAAAATATTGCAAAGGGAAATATAAAAATGAAAAATTAAATCTTGTTTAACACTTGAGCTTTTATTAATTTGATCTCTTTTGTTTGATAAGGACAAAGTTCCTCTTTATAAGCCTCTAATTATTGCAATTTACTAAAATATCCAAAGGCTGGTGTTTGGTGCTTTTTCTTGCTGAATAATCTTTTTAAAAATCTTTCCATGTAATGCAACTAAAACAAATCACTTATAAATCTATTCACTACTACTATATGAGACAGATTCATTTGCAAGGTAGTTTTCCAAAGACTGGTTACTGAAGAGTAGAAAGAATAAAATGTTTATTTTGGCATGTTGAAGCTGTGTTTTCAATGTCTGATCATCATAAGAATATAGTAGTATATTTACTTTATACATGTATATAAAATTTTAAGCTTAAAAGTTTCTATTTTCATGGGTAAAGTATTGCTACTTTATTTCTATAAAATTATGAAGTACTGGTGAACCTGGATTCTAAATATACTTTACAATAGTTCTTAATTTAGTAAAGAATATTGTTCTCTATGATAATAGAAAGAACTTGTATTTCTCCACAACCATAATGTATCTTTAACATTTTATTACTGAGTTACCATAGCATTTAATAAAATGCCAGCACTTATAACATTATTCCAAATAGTTTCCTTTGATGCCATAAATTGAATTACCAAACAAACAAGCCAACCCCAAAAAAACTGGTTTGTAAGCTAGTCTCATTATTTTAACCTGATAAATTTCTCCACTAGTGGATCAACACACAAGTTTAAACTTCTTCACATTCTCATTGAAGCAAGCACCATGAACTCCAGTGTGCTGAAACATTGCTAGCAGGGCCTGTGACTTTTGGGGTTCTCCATTCTATCTGGTCCAGGAAGCAGTTGACTTTCTCTAGCCTCTCTTTTTAACCATATGGATTTACAGTCAGTGACCAGCCTTATACTTCCCTTTAAAGAAAACTTCCAGCTATTCTTTACCCTTTAAGTTCTGAAGACAGCACTATTATTAATTTTCTTACAGATATAACCATGTGTTTAAAGGAGAATTCTATATCTCATACATGCAATTCTCATGCCTCAATGAGACTATGAGAGAGCTTGAGAGAACGCTTCACTTATTCTTCCAAAGTCTTCAGATACTATTATTAATATTTTATTCAAAAACTAAAACTATCTAAGACAAAGTTTGTGTTAGCTGAGATGCCAGGGCAACAGTGAACAGGGGTTGTTCAAACAAGCTAGGATATGCAGTTATGCAGATTACCTAGCTGGGGTACAATTTCAGAGTAATGGAAAACTTTCAAACCTCTGAAGAAGATGTCATAAACCATAAACAATCTACCACTAGACCAGACTACAAAGAAATCAAGTGAAGAAGGAGGAATCATTGAGTAGGAGGTAAGGGAGAAGGTGAAAATACCAGGAATTCTTTATGAATGTGGGTGGTATTAACCCACAGGTTCATATGCTTACGATTCATTTTCCATTCACACAACACAACTAAGGGATTATTAAGAAGACTTGGAAATGACTTAGGGAGATTTCAGCTTTAGAAGAGGTTTGTGGAAAGGCTGTCATGTTCCACTGGTAAGAATGGAAGGAAAGGATGCATTTTCAAATTTACTTGGTGAGAGAGAATTTGCAGAATTAGAGTCTGCAGAAATACTGGGATGAGTGAGTTTCTGTGAAACAGGTCTAGAGGAAGCATGGCCAGGATTTCAAAGGCGTTAGAACAGGAGGATCAGAACGCTGAAATCATTTGAAATCTGTAGGCACAACAGCAAAATGCCATATAGGAACTGTAGGCTGCAGGATAAGAGTGAGTACGGCAGAAATGCAGGCATGGGTAGAAGGCAGCATCCAGTTACACTTTGCCAGGGAGCTTCAGGGCAGTGAGGCTGAATTCTGGGTACTCTGGTTATCACATCCCAGAAGTGTGACATGCACTATAGAAACAAATTAGCACAATTAGGAGTTGGCATCCACTATCTAGAAAAGTCAGAGCATTGCTGTCTCATCCATTCCCAGAAACTGATGCATTGCTATCATGGGTCTCATAGGGAGAGGCCAGGACCAGGAGCCCCCCCCCAATCCTTCAAACTCATTTCCAGTGCCAACTTTCAATTGCACAGCTAAGCATCTTCCTGGAAGAATCAACGTTGCTTGCAATTGAATATCTTTGTGGTTACCCACTGCAGCCCTCTGAAACCCTGACAAGATTCTCGCCCAGCTGAATGAATTAACATCCTACTCTACAGAGCCCCATCTTACTCTACAAATTCAATTTTGTGTTCATGACCAATTGTAACTTCTCCATTCATCTAAATGACTCTTTAGGTCGTGAATGAAGCTTTCATTCATGACACCGAGTGGGTCATCTCTGCTCAGCCACTGCAAACTTCACTGACACAGACATGAAGAAGAATACAAAGTAGAAACCATGCATCACCCTCTGTGTTTAGCACAGAGTATGGACAAGACATCTGGTCATGAACACAGCAGCTTTGTGTGAGCAATAATTCACTGCGTGCCACTCGAGAACGGAAAGCCAGTCCTTTAGGGTCGTAGGACAAACCCCCTTCAGCTGTGACAATTTCCCTGTGCTTCTCAGAGGCCATGCAGACATTGATGCTTCTCGTTCCTCATGGAGAAATTTCTGGTACTGTTGATAAATGGTTCTTCCTTTCTTGGCTGGAGTCTGTTTTTCATTGTATCTGCATCTCTTTGGATTTTCAAAATTCCTCTGAACCAAAAGCTTAGAACATATGTGAAAAGAACTGGGCAACTAGGAACAACTTTTTCTTTTATTATCAAGACATCACATTAATCATGTTTCTTATTTTATAAACCATGGCAAATTGTATTTTAATTTACTTTTATGTCTGTGTTTTCCCCTTGAGGTCACAGAAGAGGATCCCCCTTTATCTGGTGGAGTAGTCAAAGGTTCTTCAGTTGTTCTAGGCTTGGGCCTTAGGGTCCTTATCTGGGTGCACTGGGAATGTTCCCGTTGTCTTGACCAGGCACCAAGTACTTGTAGAATGTGGCCTGGTTAATCATGGTAACATGCTTGGTGTAGGGGTTGACTGAGGGCATGGTTATTGTGACAACAAGGTCAGCACCAGCTCTTTTGTGTAGACAATTCTTGAGGAAGGAGGGGAGTCTCTTGACCATCTTGGTCTTTGTAGCCTCATCTCTGAATTTTAATAAAATATCTGCTTGGTTTTAACTAGGCATATTTAAGATTTTGACAAGTTCTTTTGTTTTTAATCTTTGAAAATATATCAACAAATCATAACATACTTATAATGCCCAAAAATTAATAAAAGGAACAGATTTTTTGTGTTTCTGTTGTTAGAACTAAGCAGATTGTGAGTATTTCACTTTTTTTTAAATTCAAATTTCTTTTGATATTAAGAACCACAAGTCATAAACATAGGTGAAAGTCCCACATTATCCTCATGACTTCATTTTACATTCACACTGACCCTGTTTTGGATTCCAGCTTTTCTGCTTTCTAGCTTTGGGGCTATAGAGCATCATTTAACCTCTTAGCGGCACTGTGCTCATATGCAGCTGGCTTGTGGTAGTTGCATATTAACAAGTGATGGAACTCTCTATTGCAGTGGTTTAAAAACATTTGCTCAGGGTTGACAGTTAGAGCTCAGCAGGAAAGTCTCATTTATGTTCTACTCTGACTTAACTAGGGGCTCTTTGCAAGGAGTTAGAGGACCAACTTCTGGGGTGGCATGTCCACCTGGTTCGAAAGTTGGCAAGGCTGTTGTTTTGTTTGGCTGAACTGAGGCTGGGAAGTACACTGCTTCAACAGCAGCCTCTCCTGGGCTCTCCGGATTCCAAGGGTTAGCACCCAGTGATAAAGAGCCCAGCAGAAACTGTGATCTCCTATGACATAGTCTGAAGATTCACAGAGTCATGTCTATTAAACTCTAATCAGCCAGCCTGACTCGGCTTAAGAGAAGGGAACAGAAACACTAGTGCTTGAGGGGGCTGTTAGACAATTGTTATTATGCCTCAGATTCACACTTTAGCCTGAAACTGTGATATGTTCTAGTGCTTCCCATTTCTAGGAAGTATTCGAGCTGTCCTTTGTGTCCCAGTTTTATGTGTATTTACCAATAATTAATCAGAATAGAAGCATTTCATTTCATATTGAGTAACACTGCTTGTTGCCATTCATCAAATAAAGGGATAAAGAGTTCATGTATTGCTGTGTTTAGCTCAGAGAAGACAAAAATTCAGGAAGATGAGAACCAGTTACTAGATTCATTACTATTATCCCTCCCTCCCTCTCTTCCTCCCCTTCCCTTTCCTCATATATATATATATATTTTTTTTTGACACAGGGTTTCCTATATAACCCTGGCCATCCTGGAACTCTCTCTGAAGACCAGGCTGACCTTGAATTCCAAAATCTGCCTGACTGTGCCTCCTGAGTGTAAGGATTAAAGGAAAGTGTCAACACCACCCAGCACTACTATTCTTTTTTTGTGATATCAACGATGGAACCTAGAACCTCTTGCAAGGTAGGAAGGTGTCCTGTCACTATGCTATACCCCAGCCCCAAATGTTTATTCTAACCTTATATTCTGGTTCATCAGTATTCCTCAATTACATTGCAATTTTCTTGTTCTATCAGGTGATTCACGTGAAAGAAAGCTGGGCAGGAACTTGATGCCCATTCAGTTTCCTGCAAAGAGAATGTGGAGCACCCACCAGGAAGAAGGGCTTTTAGGGGAGACCAATTATTCCAGAGGCAGATGGCAATGCAGCTCTTTCTGTGTTACTAGGGAGCACAATATTCTATATTGTCACTAATTTGCCACTGTTTTCTGTCGGATGAATCTGAGCTTTTAGAAGGCATGGCTTGCTGTACTAAGCAGAGGCTCTGGGCTTAGCAATCACAACACCCCAGGTGTCTCTAGGCACCATGCTGTGTCTGCCAGGCAAGGGAACTTGACAGTGCCCCAAAACATTGGGAATGCTTTGCACTCACGTAAACAAACATTGTGATCCCCTACAAGCCTACAGATAAGGAGATGCCATAATGCCATCTTTGTGGCTCTTCCCATTGCTCCCATTATGACTCTGGAAGCTTCTTTCTCTTCCCAGCAAGCATGCAAAACTAAACACAGGAAGCACACAGAGTTAATGAAATATGCCACAGTGAATCAACTCTCGCTGGAATAGTGGAGGACAGGATGCCAAAAGCTACCCTTGTCCTGAGCCCAGTGTACAACAGTATGGCTTCCCTCTACTCTGGAGCATCATGCCAAGCAGACCTTCTCCACCCTCATCTCCACTTCAAGTTCTGATGTGTGTTCTGATATGGCTCCGCTGCCCTCAGAGATTCAGGAAGTGACCCCACTCTGAATGGTATTCTTAAATCTTTCTTACACTGGGGAATTAGATGAGAGGAAATAAGAGAGAAATGGCCTTTATAGTAAGGGCCTCCGAAACAAGGCATAGACACACACGGTGTCTGTCTGTTGTGATCACAGAACACCTGAGACTGGTTGATCAATGAAAAAGAATTTTATTTGGTTTGCAATTCTGGAGGCCTCTGCTAAGGGCTTTTGCCTTGCCTCCTAACCCCTGTGTAAGAGGAAAGACCATGAGAAGATGGGAAAGAGAAGAGTAGGCGTTAGAGGCAGGAGGAACTTGAAGAGGTGAGCTTGTTCTCTAGTCGTCTTTTCTCTTGACAAAGATGTTCACTGATCCTAAGATCCAATCTTAAAACCCTGTCTTATAACATTGTTGACAACAAACTTTTCTTCCACTATTGACTCCCCATATTTCAGAAATTATGTTTAGATCAGAGTTATGTGAGAACTTGTAAAAATTCCAGCAACTCACTCTTGTTCCCTCAGAGAGGGTTGTGTCCTGATAGAACCTGCACTGGGTTTGAGATCGGAGTTTTCTTATTGGGAAAGGGTAGCTGATGTATAGTGTGGAAAATCACTAGTCAGTCACATTTGATGCAAGATGTTTTGCCTTCTATGAATGGCTTTATTCTGGAAAGGTACACTCCCCTCTGTAAACTCTGCTCAGGAAAACAACAAAACAAAACATAGTTGAAAAACTTGTGGCCTCAGGTCTCCTATGGGAGCTGTGCCGTTCTCTGCAGGCTGTTGCGGAGAGATGGGGTATAGAACTTGTCAGAGAGTTCATGATATGTTCAATTCACCTTTAATTTAATTCTTATTGGCAATGATGTTTGTCTCTGCCCTTTATTTTCCCCAGTAGCATGAACTTTGAGGGACTGAGCTCTCTCTTTTCCGCAGTCCTTGTGTGACATTCACACTGTGACTTTTTCTTAATATTTCCAGTGTTATTCTTCTAGATTCAGTTATATGTCTATTGCAGTTATTCCTGAAGGATACCCTAGACCTTGAATGATTTATGTTACCTTTGATTCTTGCATCTGAGATGCTGCTCAGCATCCCTGTAACATGCTTTAATGATAGTATTTACTATTCTCTGCCTTGGCTTGTGGCTTTGATTTGCAAGAGCTCTCTCTCATCCTTATAAAAATGACAGTAGGGTCTTTTCCCAGTGCTTAAGGTGAGTGGGGGCCCTGCTCTGAGCCCCAACTCACTACATCCCCCGGCTTATCTCCCTGGGCATTTTCTGTGCCTAGAGAGGACATGCCCCTCCTGGAAGGACCACCTTGAGTTTGTCCACACCTCAGTCTTTAGTGTCTTCTGGTTCTTTACTGGTGCTTAAGTGTCCAAGACCCACCTGCAACCATTGAAGCATTGGACCTGCTTGAACACACTGGAAAGGATCCTTAGACCCAAACCCACCAAGAGAGGAAGAGACCCCACAAGCTCCCACTGAAATAGAGGATGGGAAGAAGGCAATATAAAAACACAGTCAACAACAGAGGAACCAGTATGACACCACCAGAGTCTAGAAGCTCTACACCAGCAAGACCTGAACATATCAACACAAATGAAACAGAAAAGAATGACCTTCAAAACAACCTCCTGAAAGTGATAGAGGCCCTCAAAGAGGATATGAGAAAATCCCTTAAAGAAATGGAAGAAAACACAAACCAAAAAATGCAAGCAAACCTCTTAAAGAAAGCAAGGAAAGCCAAGAAAAAAACAATCAAACAGATGAAGGAAACGATTCAAACAGCTCAAGACCTGAAAACCGAAATGGAGACAATAAGAAAAACACAAACTTAGGTAATGCTGGAAATTGAAAGGCTTAAAAAACAATCAGGAACTACAGATGCAAGAATAACAACAGAATACAAGAGATGGAAGACAGACTCTTGTGCACTGAAGATAAACTAGAGGGAATAGATTCACCAACAAAAGAAAGTCTTAAATCCAACAAATCCTTAACACAAAATATCCAGGAAATATGGGACACCTTGAAAAATCTAAATCTAAGAATAATAGGTATGGAAGAAGGCGAAGAAGCCCAGCTCAATGGTGCAGAAAACATATTCAACAAAATCGTAGAAGAAAATTTTCCCAACTTGAAGAAGGAGATGCCTATGAAACTACAAGAAGCTTACCGAACACCAAATAGACTGGACCAAAAAAAAAAGTCCCCTCTCCACATAATAATCAAAACACCAGACATAGAGAATAAAGAATGAATATTAAGAGCAGCAAAGGAAAAAGACCAAGTAACATATAAAGGCAAACTTATCAGAATTACACCTGACTTCTCCATGGAAACTACTAAAGCCAGAATGTCCTGGATAGATGTTTTACAAACACTAAGAGACCACAGATTCCAGCCCAGACTACTATTCTCAGCAAAACTCTCAATCACTATAGATAGAGAAAACAAGATATTCCATGACAAAACCAGATTTATGCAACACGTATCCACAAATCTAGCCCTACAGAAAGTTCTAAAAGGAAAACTCTGACCCAAGGAAGTTAACTACACTCAAAATAACAAGAGCAATAGATAATCTAACTTTTCCAAAATCAGAAATAGGAGAAAAACTCACACATAAAACTCCCACCAAAAACGGATCCAAAGCAAACAAGAATCAACAATCAATTGTCATTAATATCCCTGAATATCAATGGTTTTAACTCACCTATAAAAAGACACAGGCTAACAGAGTGGATATGAAGACTGAATCCATCCTGCTGCTGCATACAAGAAACTTACCTCAATTTCAAGGTTAAGAGTTGGGAAAAGACTTTCCAATCAAATGGACGTAAGAAGCAAGCAGGTGTAGCTATCCTAATAACTAACAAAATAGACTTCAAACTAAAATTAATCAAAACAGATGAAGAAGATCATTTCATATTCATCATAGGAAAAATCCATGAGGAAAAAGTCTCAATCCTGAACATGTATGCCCCAAATATAAAGGCACCCATGTTCATAAAAGAAATGTTACTATAACTCAAATCACATATTAAACCCCACATACTTATAGTGGGAGATTTCAACACCCCACTCACACCACTGGACAGGTCCATCAGACAGAAACTTAACAAAGAAACAATGGAACTAGCAGAAGTTATCATCCAATTGGGCTTAACAGACATCTATAGAACATTCCACCCAAACAAAAAAGAATATACCTTCTTCTCAGCACCATATGGAACCTTCTCTAAAATCAGCCACATACTTGGCAGGAAAGCAAACCTCAACAGACACAAAAAATTGGAATAACCCCCTGTATCCTGTCGGACCACCACAGCTTAAAATTAGAATTCTATGTCAACACAAATTGCAGAAATCTCACAAACTCATGGAAACTGAACAATGCTCAATTGCATCACGCCTGGGTAAAGGAAGAAATAAAGAAATAAAAGACTTCCTAGAATTCAATGAAAACGAAGGCACAATATACCCAAACCTTTCGGACACTTTGAAAGCAGTTCTAAGATGAAAATTCATAGCACTAAGTGCCCACATGAAGAAACTGGAGAATAGCCACACTAGAGAATTAACAGAACACCTGAAAGCTCTAGAACAAAAAGAAGAAAACTCATCCAGGAGGAGTACATGCCAGGAAATAATCAAATTGGGAGCTGAAATCAATAAAGTATCAACAAAGAAAACAATACAAAGAATCAATGGAACAAAGAGTCGGTTCTTTGAGAAAATCAACAAGATAGACAAACCTTTATCAAATCTAACTAAAAGACAGAGAGAGAACATGCTAATTAACAAAATCAGAAATGAAAAAGGGGACACAACAACAGACACTGGGGAAATCCAAAGAATCATCAGGTCATACTTTGAAAATCTGTATTCCACTAAATTGGAAAATCTAAAGGAAATGGATGATTTTCTGGATAGATATAATTTACCAAAATTTAAATCAAGAAGAAATAAACAATTTAAACAGATCTATATCCCCTAAAGAAAAAGAAGCAGCCATAAAAAGTCTTCCAACCAAGAAAAGTTCAGGGCCAGATGGTTTCAGTGTGGAATTCTACCAAAAATTCAAGGAAGAGCTAATACCAATACTCTTCAAATTGATCTACATAATAGAAGTAGAAGGATCACTGCCAAATTCTTTTTACGAGGCTACAATTACATCAGTAGTCAAACCACACAAAGACACAACCAAGACAGGGAATTACAGACTAATCTCTCTCATGAACATTGATGCAAAAATACTCAGTAAAATACTGGCACATTGAATCCAAGAACACATCAGAAAACTCATACACCATGATCAAGTAGGCTTTATCCCAGGGATGCAAGGATGGTTCAACATACGAAAATTCATCAATGTAATCCACCATATAAACAATCTGAAAAATAAAAACCACATGATCATCTCACTAGATGCTGAAAAAGCCTTTGACAAAATCCAACACCCCTTCATGATAAAGGTCTTGGAGAGATCAAAGATAGCAGGAACATATCTAATGAAACATAATGAAAGCTATATACAGCAAACCAACAGCCAGCATCAAACTAAATGGAGAGAAACTAAAGGCGATTCCTCTAAATTCAGGAACAAGAAAAGGATGTCCACTTTCTCCATATCTCTTCAATATTGTACTTGAAGTTCTAGCTACAGCAATAAGACAACAAAAGGAGATCAAGGGGATACGAATTGGAAAGGAGGAAGTCAAACTTTCACTATTTGCAGACGATATGATCATCTACATAAGTAATCCAAAGAAATCTACCAGGAAACTCCTACAGCTGATAAACATCTTCAGCAAAGTGGCAGGATAAAAAATTAACTAAAAAAACAAATCAGTAGCCCTACTATATATAGACAATAAAGGGGATGAGAAAGAAATCAGAGAAACATCACCCTTTAGAAAAGCCACAAACACCATAAAATATCTTGGGGGTAACTCTAACCAAACAGGTGAAAGACCTGTATAACAAGAACTTTGAATCTTTAAAGAAAGAAATTATAAAAGATACCAGAAAATGGAAAGATATCTCATGCTCTTGGGTAGGTAGGATCAACGTAGTAAAAATGGCAATCTTACCAAAAGCAATCTACATATTCAAAGCAATCCCTATCAAAATACCAGCGCAATTCTTCACAGACCTTGAAAGAACAATAGTCAATTTTGTATGGAAAAACAAATGACCCAGGAGAGCCAAGGCAACCCTGTACAATAAAGGAAATTCCGGAGGCATCACCACCCCTGACTTCAAGCTCTATTATAGAGCTATAGTCCTGAAAACAGCTTGGTATTGGTACAAAAGCAGACAGGTGGACCAATGGAATCTAATCAAAGACCCTGATATCAACCCACACACCTTTGAACACCTGATCTTTGACAAAAAAGCTAAAACTATACAATGGAAAAAAGAAAGCACCTTCAACAAATGGTGCTGGAGTAACTGGATGCTGGCATGTAAAAGACAAGAGATAGATCCATATCTATCACCATGCACAAAACTTAAGTCCAAATGGATCAAAGACCTCAATATTAATCCAGCCACACTGAGTCTCTTAGAGGAGAAAGTGGGAAGTACCCTTGAACGACTTGGTACAAGAGACCACTTCCTGAACATAACACCAGTAGCACAGACACTGAGATCAACAATTAAGAAATGAAACTGAGAAGCTTCTGTAAGGCAAAGGACACAGTCAGCAAGACAAAAAGGCAGCCCACAGAATAGGAAAAAATATTCACTAACCCCACATCTGACAGAAGGCTGATCTCCAAAATTTAAAGAACTCAAGAAGCAAGTCTCCAAAACACCAAAGGATATAATTTAAAAAATGGGGTACAGAATTCTCAATAGAGGAGTCCAAAATGGCCAAGAGACACTTGAGAAAGTGCTCAACATCTTTAGCCATTAGGGAAATGCAAATCAAAACAACTCTGAGATACCATCTCACTCCCATCAGAATGGCTACAATCAAAAACACTAATGACAATTTATGCTGGAGAGGATGTAGAGAGAGGGGAACACTTCTCCACTGCTGGTGGGAATGCAAACTTGTGCAGTCACTTTGGAGATCAGTATGGAGATTCCTCAGAAAAATGGAAATCAGTCTCCCACAAGATCCAGCAATTCCACTCTTAGGCATATACCCGAAATGTGTACCCTCATACAATAAGGACATATGCTTAACTATGTTCATAGCAGCATTGTTTGTAATAGCCAGAACCTGGAAGCAACAACCTAGGTGCCCTTCAACTGAAGAGTGGATAGAGAATATGTGGTACTTTTACACAATGGAGTAGTACTTAGCAGAAAAAAAAATGGAATCCTGAAATTTACAGGCAAATGGATGGCACTGGAAGAAACCACCCTGAGTGAGGTAACCCAGTCACAAAAAGACAAACATGGTATGTACTCACTCATATATGGATTTTATACATGGAGCAGGGCATTGCCAGCCCACAATCCCACCACCAGAGAGTCTGGGGTGCAGGGAGGACCCATCCTAGAACTCTCATCCAGTGGCGGCTGGAGGCAGAGGCAGACACCCACAGCTGTGACCCGAATGGAACTCCTGGAACCCAGTTGCAAAGAAGAGTGATGACCAAAGGAATCAAGATCGGGCTGGCAAAACCCACAGAGGCAGCTGACCTAAATGAGGAACACATGGACCCCAGGCTGATGACTGAGGGGCAGCATGGGATTGATCCAGATACCCACCGAACCTGGGTGACAGAGAGGAGACCTTGGCAATCTGTGGGACCTTGGAGAGTGGAGCAGTATTTATTCCTGGCATACAGAAAGACACTGGGAACTCATATCACCTCGAGGGATACTCTCTCAGCCTGGACACATGGGGAAGAACCTGAGCCCTTCCTGGGATGATGTGACAGACTCTGAAATTCCCTCATGGAGTCCCTTGCTCTCCCTGGGGAGCAGAGGGGGGATGGAATGGGGGTGAAGGGCTGGCAGGATTGAGGGTGTCAGAGGAAGGGAGGGAGAGGGAACTGAAAGTGACATGTGTAAAAAGTTAAATAAAAAATATATATATGCCAGTACCACAGCTGCTCACACCACACATGTCTCAGTGCAACACACACACACACACACACACACACACACACACACACACACACTGAGTGTTTATTTTCTAGTACTTCAAAAGAACAACAATTGTCCTTTTCCTTTCTTTCTCTCTTTTCCTGACAAAGCTTATGCAGCCCATGCTAGCCTATGCAGATGAGGATGACCTTGAGGAGGTGACCCCCACCTCCACCTCCTTACTGTTAGGACCATAAGCAAAGATTATCCCATCCACTAATGAGTTTTATTTTCTCTTCTGCAGCATTCATTTTTTACCAGCAATCCTGCTCTTCCTGAAAATTCTCAGCTTTGAAAGTTGCACTGTTTGTGCCCTGTTTCATGAGGGTATAACTTTAGCCAACCAGATAATTTTCATCAGCTGTTTAATAACTAGATGGAACGGCTGCCAATGACAGTGACTGGAGTGTCTTTGCTTAAGTCCCTTTCTGAGTTTTTGTGACATTTTAGTTACTGTCTGTCCATATTCATTGTTGATCAAAGACTTGTCAGTGTTAATGATCTCATCTGGAGCAACATTTCACTCTAGACAAAGCACAATTTAAAAGAACCCTTTTCCCTGTTTTCGGGGATACCCTGCATTTTTTGGCTCTGCTTTTGGCTTTTGCTCCCCTTGTGAGTTCAGATTTCTGGAACAAAGTGTTTCTTGTAATCTTTGCTGACAGCTTCTTTCCACTTTAGAATTTCCTAAGAGAATGTGATACTTAAATAATGGGCCAATAAATTCCAGAACCTCTTTGAGGTTAATGAAGCAGAAGAGAATGGCTGAAAGAAAAAAAATGTTCCCAAAGGTACGAGGCTCAAATCAGCCCCAGAATTTGTCTCAACAATGCTAAGTGAATTCTTGTCCCATTGTAAGGTATTTTCTTACAGTTACTCCATTTTACCCAATCCATTTTTATCATTCTCGCTTATGACTAGCCAATGTTTTACTTTCTCTATAAATAAAGTGACAAATACTTGTTGGCTTTGAAGTCTCTCTATAATTCCTTTTTATTGTCTGCTTCTACAATTTTTAGACATTTCTCCTTTGAAATGCTATTTTCTTCTTCTTTTTGTTTCCTTTTTTTTAATAACCACATCATTACTTTTGCTTCTCCATTTCCCAGGACAATCTCCATCTAAAGTGCCATTTCTCTAGTGAGATTTCTCTTATAAATCCTCTTCTCTGTGAATTACTTGTCTAAGAAAATGGAATCCGATTCTATCTTTCTCAAGATTAAATCCATTCAGCACTCCACACCATTCAATGGAACGTCTGAAGTAGCACAGCCTGAGTGGATGCAGGAATGATAGAGTGCAAATTCCTTTACTCTCTGATGCTTCTGTGTGTAGTGCATGCATAAGTGTTTGTATATGGTACACGTGTGTATACGTGTACGGATATGTATGTGCACAAATATGGATGTGTGTACATCTGTTTGTGTTTACACTAACATGTGTATACTCTTGCATGGATGTATGTGTACAGGCATGTTTTTGTGAATACATGAGTTTGTATGTGTGTATTGATTTGGGGGGAGTGACACATGGGATAGATGGCAACTAGTTGTTTGAGACACCCATTTCTTACTTGGAGAAGAGTAGTTTATTCACTGGATGCCTATATGTGTTGACATTCTCCCGCTGAGTGCCAAATATGAAATAGTCTGGAAACGGCTGGTGAAAAAAGGACTTCAAGGTCCCTCGTAGACTGACCCATCACTCATGTTGTAAGTTGGATGGGCAGGGCTAGCAGCTCACGGCTCCTTAGGGCCAGGTCTCCCCAGACTTTTCCTGTATGTGCTTTATTTTTCTCTTCAGCGTTTTTAGCTTAGGAAATATACTTGACTATTTAAAATACAGTTTCTTTGTTCTTTTCCTGATGATGTGATATCCTGTACATATGGACAAGGCACATTCTGTGCACACCATGCTTGATTCAGCTACACCACAGCCTGTTTGTTTTTTGGTCTACTTGATTCACTTCGTACAACATCATTCTCTCCCTACCGTTCTGTATATGCACAGGCCTGGGTCGCCTGTTAGAATGTAAGATCTCCCTGGAAAAAGGCTAGGTTCTTCTATTCATTTCTGTATCTTGTGGCTTACCACACAGATATCCCGAAATGACTATTTCTTGAATGAACAGATCAATAAATCCACAAAAGATTAGCTATTTGAGCTAGTTTAGACATCTCAAACTAAATAGTATATTGGGTCAGAACAGTAAGTACTTTGGCATCTGGAGAGATTGATGACCCCAGGACAAGAAAAGATATGTGTTAAATACAGCTTAGCCAAACACTGAAACATCTGCAACAGTTGGCATCCTGCCTGGGAATTGGGAGCAATGCAGAATGGCAGTAGGTGGTATGGTTAAAGAAAACAAATAGAATTCCAACCACATGCTGTCAAGCTAGGCTGGAAGACACTGAAGTGTTTTAAAGTGGTGGCAAGCCTAAAATGAACCCCAAAGAGGCTTTGAGTAAAGCCAACTTGTTTGTCTAAATCTACTCAAGCCTTGGCTCTCTGACTGTTTTGCTAATCATAGTTGTAGCATGTAGAATGAGAATCCCTCTTGTTTTAAAAATATGTATGTACATACACATAAGCGCATAGACACACATGTACACACATTATAGGTACACATAAATTACTTAACTCTATTCATAGAAGGATAGTACTCACTTGAAATTAATCAGTCCTGCTTTCTACCTGAAGAAATGCCAGTTTGCAGGGGACAGAAGTTGAACTGATAGTCTAATCAGCAAGAGGGAGTCAAACAAGTATATTTTACAGTATTAAAATTCTCCTAATGAGTCCAAACTAGGATCTATACCAGCTGAGTATGTAAAATATTTGCAATTTTAACATAATAGTATAGATTGTTTTAGATAAGACAGTTTGTCCTGTAAAGCAAATTCAAGTTTAAATTGGTTTATTGGTTTTTTTTATCATTTGCCATTTTTGGTTGGAAGACTGATAAAAATTTCAATAAATTCATGGGACTTTTAAAAAAACTTGAAATTTAATTTTTGTACAAGTTTATGTTATTAGATTTATCTGCTGGTGGCAGCTTTAAAAGCAACAAACATGCAGTTTTGCTAGAAAGAACATTTGGAAAATTCCCCAAGCAATGATAACTGTGGTGAATTCAGTACAGGTTAAAGGCTGAGAAACTTTTAAGTTGCAAATGAAACAGATTATGTAAATGAAATCCAGACAGATTAAACAAAATTGGGTCAAATGGAAAGTTTGATCATTTTTCCATAGTCCTCCTGCCCAGCCCCAGGTTTGAAATGAGGATATGATGTGTTCTTTTGTGAACCATCAGGGCTGGAAAGCCCAGGTCACCTCTGTGACCCTTTGGAGCGGTTTGTGTGGAACATCCATGAAACCACACTTGGTCTTTTTTCAGGAAGAAATGACTTCTCTGTCTTTATGTTTCCTGTCTCTCTTGCCAGTAAGGTCCTTTTCTGGCTTTGCCGTGCAGTTCCTTCCTTCCTTCCTTCCTTCCTTCCTTCCTTCCTTCCTTCCTTCCTTCCTTTTTTCCTTCCTTCCTTCCTTCCTTCCTTCCTTCCTTCCTTCCTTCCTTCCTTCCTTCCTTTTTTCCTTCCTTCCTTTCTTTTTAATTTAAATTAAAAGCAATCTTATTTTACATACCAATCCCAGTTCCCTCTCCCTCCCCCCATTTCCCCCACTAACCCCCTATCCCATCTCCCATCCATTGCCCAGGGAGGGTGGGGTCTCCCAGGGGGAATCATCAAAGTCTGTCACATCATTTGTGGTAGGGTCTACACCCCTCCTCCCCTACAGGGTATCTAGGCTGAGAGAGTATTCCTCCATAGGGAATGGGTTCCCAAACTCCCAAAGTTCATGCACTAGGAATAAATACTGGTTCCACAGCCAGAGGTCCCATAGACTGTCCTGGTCTCCCAACTAACACCCATGTTCAGGGGGCCTGGTTTGGTCCTATGCTGGTTCCCCAGCTGTCAGATTGAGGTCCATGAGCTCCCACTTGCTTAGGTCAGCTGTTTCTGTGGGTTTCCCCAGCATTGTCTTGACCCCTGTGCTCATCACTCCTCCCTCTCTACAACTGGATACCAGGAATTCAGCTCAGTGTTTAGCTGTGGATCTCTGCTTTGCTTCCATCAGCTACTGGGTGAAGGCTCTAGGATGGCATTTAAGGTAGTCATCAATCTCATTACAGGGAATGGGCATTTAAAGTAGCTTCTCCATTATTGCGTAGATTCTTAGTTGGGTGATTGCAGTTTCTTTTGTATCCTTTAGGTCTTAGTTCAAAGTTGTCACCCTAAGCTGCTCTCTTGAGTCACACAGGAGAACTCTTGTAGGTTTTTGCTCAGGAATTTCCCCATTGCAGACATACCTGGATGTTTCTCCATTCTGTGGGCCTCAGGGGCATTTAACATTCTAGTCTCATATTCCGTGGTCAACTTTCATGTAAGACCCAAGGCACTTGGGCACTGTGGGACCTCCATTTTAAATACAATGTCCAAATCTTCCAGGCTTGTTCATGTATCATGGATGAAGGAAAAGATCTTTGGAAGAAGCTGGTGGACATTTTTTAGGGGGCAGTTTTGGAATCTCCTTTGTAGAAGTCAATCGCTCAACTGTGTGGAGGCTGAAGCATATAGGATAACCATGTGCCTTGGACAAGAACAGATTGGTTTAGTGGCTACCTAGGCAGTCACTGCTATAGCTTGTATAGCTGTTAGGAAATATGATGGTGTTGAATGAATCACTACACGTTTGCAGCTGACTGAACTGAGAAAGGAAAGATGTCCTTGAAATAGACGATTAACTCTAATGTAGACTTTCTGTTCTTACGAGCAGCAAAGGAGCAAAGAGGGAGAGGAGGGATGTGTGTGTGTATGTGTGTGTATGTGCATGTGTGTGTGGTGTGTGTATGTGTGTATATGTGTGTATGTGTATGTGTGTGTGTGGTGTGTGTGTATTTCTAAGAGGGAAATATGGACAAAGTAGAGAAGCTAGTCAGCTGTGCTCCATATGAAGATTCATCTGTTCTGTGACACACACACAGACCTGCATGTTGCTGTCCAAATCTTATGAACATACCCTATTACCCCATTTCAGTTCCAGGTTCAGATACTGTTCCCAGAAGTGATACTACATTATTGGTGTTTGGTGTCAGTAAAATCCTTACTAGGAAGACATATGATTAGTGTTCTATATGTGCCTTTGATTGCTAGTTACTTATATGACATTTCTTTAAGGGAATTAAATCAAATCTTTGTAAAAATCTTAAATATTTAGCCTGAGACAATAGTTTTTTTAAAACTATTGTATGCCATTTTGTTCCAAAAGCCCCACATATCCCTTATTAGGTGGCCCATAAAACATTCTGTTTTATTGCCTGGTTTTAACATGCATTAGTACAGCATCATGCCTCCCTGAGGAGGTGTTGGAGCGGTGGGCTAGGTGATGGTGTGGGGAATGCCAGTACAGAGGGAGGGAGAGGGAACATGTACTGGTATGCAAAATAAGATTGTTTTTACTTTCAATAAAAATATTTTTTTAAAAACTAGAAAAAAGTACAGCATCATGAATATAAACCATAAAGCTATGTGTGAAGGGAGAGAAAACTGGTAAATATTCTATTGTTACCATTTCAAGAGTAGCCAGAGCTAGGGCTTCAAATTCTGTCAGCAGAATTCCCATAAAAAGTTTGGTGCATTTGCATGAAGATTTACAAATAATATTTAAAGTGTGAAATATGCATTGTTGAGAAAGAAAGGATTACTTTGACAAAACTCAGAAAACAGGATTACTTAGAAATCTAGAAGAGCAAAATTTCCAGCAGCTAACTGTGACCAATACCATCAATTTTAAGGAACCCTGATGAGATCTAATTTAATCTGACAATCAGGTCTCACTGGCCTTTGGAATAAGGTTTTCATGACTCAGGACAGAAATCATGATGGCAGCTGACTGGTTGTGAATGAGGTGGAAAAATGGGGGATGTCAGTCTGGGAGACACAAGGATGAGGAGTAAACTCAGGAAGGGTGAATATGTAACAGGTGGGCAGGCAGCAGGGACTCCTTTCTTTTTTTAAAATTGAGTGACTTCTTAACTGAGGAAAGAGTAAATGGGGAAACTCCATGGCTAGGAGAGGGGAGAAAGAAAAAAAAACAGTTAAAGAAGCAACAGGTCTTTATGTGCTGATGGAGTGACTCTTCCTTTTCTATGTCAAAGAAATCATAGTTATGGATAGACAGATGGCTCTGAATGGAGAGAGAGCTCAGACATTTGAGGCTGTGGGCCCAGGGCTTTAAATTCTCTTTGTGACAATATTTCCATGATAGTCTTGTGTATGTATCAGAGATGAACATCTGTGTAAGCCAGGTGTGTACATCTGTGCACATATGTGCGGAGGTTAGAGAGACATGCTATGTGTCCTGCTCCATCACTCTTTGTCTTATTTCTTTGGGATAGGGATTCTCTGTGAATGTGGAACTAGATTGGAGCCATCAAGGTTCAGTGATCCCACTGTCTGCATGCATTATCCCCCCCCCACCCAGTAGTGGAGTTCCAAGTATACAGGTAACAACTCCTGGCTTTTTACATGGGTAGTAGGATCTGAACTTGTGTAGGGTAAAGCCTTTTCCTTGCCAGTCACTTCATAAACAGCCAGGGGGAACAAAGATCCCCAAACACAGGTTACATAATGCTTTACTAACGTTGAATTTTCTTAATGCTGATGAAAACGGACAAACTGCAGCAGAAAGACACTGGACTACAGAGAAGACTTCTGAACTAAAACAACCGGTGTATTTTAAGGATGTTATGACCTCAGTATGGAAACCAGGATATGTGTTACGTTGGGGAAGGGGTTTTGCCTTGGTTTCCACAGGAGAAGAAAAACTTTGGGTTCCATCAAAATTAATTAAGATTCGATCAGAACAGAAGACATCTCAGGAGGAGGAAAGATAACAGCTCATCTACAAATTCATATTCTACCATGGGTAAAGTAACCTCATAAAAGGAAAGAGAAGTGTTTTGTTTTTTGTCTTCGCAGGTAAACTCAGCAAAGAATACCGGACATATGGATTCCTGAAGAAGAACGAATAGCTACCCTGAGGACCATCAAACAAACAGTAACTCACTGTGTGGTATCAAAGTCTAAATCTTTCTATATTGTTTTTTATAATACCCTTTAATCTTTGTTAGTTCATATACTTTAGTCCCCATTCATTTAACTGAAGCTGGCTTTGGAGTTGGATTGGCTCTCCTACTCTAAATTCAAGCATATTATTTAAATAAAATTCAGAATTTCTGTATTATATCAAAGAGCCATTGATATAAGACAGAAGAGAATAAAATTAGGGACTGTTATCTGTGGATTTTTTTCTGAAAAGTCTAATTTCCTTCATGTTTACCATCTTCTCTATTGACACCTCTTCCAGTATGCATATATATAAAAGTTAAAATATTTCTTTGTTAACACTAATGTTTGAGTTTTCCAGAGAACAAGGGATTTCCTGACAGCAATCTTCAACTGCTTCAGAAAGAGAATGAGGATCCACTTCCGTGACTCCACCTGATTCAACTGGATGCATCTGAACTGCCCCACATCATTGACTCTACCTGACAAGCATTATCCTGAAACTGGCTTGGAACTACATCACTCGCCACAACTCCAGAGCAAGGAACTGAAACAGTACACCTTCTACAATCTGGCCAGAGCTTCAGAGGAGAGCTTCAATCAACACTAGAACTCCAGTCAGGAACTTCAATCAAGCATCTCCTGCCAAACAGAGACTGTCTGATCTACTGAAGATTTTGTTACACTAACATTTTTCTTCTCACAGGTCCCCATGAGATTGTCATTGTCCCATCTCAGCAGGAAGTAGTTTTGAGAATTCCATGCCCCCTCTCCCTACTATTGAAATTATAGGATAGTTTACACATGTTAGTGTTAGTTTTCAATTATTTTAGAGTTGGGATTGGAAAGAGGTGTTCAGACTTGGGTGTTTCTTTCAGATAAGTTTAGGTTAGGTTTAGATGGGATAGACGTTTGATACATTTTGTTCATTGACACAAGTTAGTTGTTTTAAGTTTAAATATCCTTTTTAGACTAAAAGGGGAATTGTAGGAGGAGACAATGCTCCGCCATTAGCCATGTGACTTATTAGAGGTGCATACAGATGAGGTAATAAAAGGGCAGTTTACTGCACCGCTAACCACACCCACGTTAGGCATGACTAAAGATGTATACGGACATAGTAGGTGAACTATGTCACTAGCCAGGCCCACTTTTGGGCATGGCTAGGGGTGTGTACGGAGGAAGGAATAAAAGACTGAGCATCAGACGTCTTGCCCTCTTTCCGGCTTCCAGTCCGGTGGTGGAAAACTACTCAGCTCATTTGGGTTACTTGTTTTTCTCTTGTGAGTAATTTCTACAATAAATACTTACTTATTCTTTCAGTAAGTGTGCTGTTTATCGTAGCAGCATCAAACTTGGATATTTGTGCTTTCTGAGAAATCAATTTTACCTGGGGAATCATCTCTCTAGCCCTCGGTGAGAGTCTTGATGATAAAGGTACTTGAAAAAAAGAGAAGGGACCACGAATCAAATCATTCACGTTCCAGTCAATCATTCCTAAGCAAGGGTTTGGGACTCTGATATCTCTGAAATGTGGGATTCTCTAAAGTACCAATAACTCTAAATGCTAATTTATACAAGATCCGGAGGAGATGCTGACTAGAAACAGGGGAAAGGATGGTGTGGCAGTTGGTGGCTCTCATGGGACACTATGAAGCTTCATCAAGGTAGTTACTGATGTCGGTATCACTAAGGACCAACACAGAGAAAGGAGGGCTCAGTATTCCAAGTGCATGGCTGGAAAACCTGGACAAGTGGGTTATTCATCAAAGTTGAGATGGGGTCAGGATTAAGCTTTTTATTTTTAATTCAGATGTAAGGTAGAAATAGAGAAATACTGGCAAAATGTGTCACTTGCTCTTGCTAAATCTTACCACTAGCAACCTTACAGGGAATTTCTTCTTGTCATGAATTCCAGATGCCACAGGGTGAGGACAGTTTGTCATTTGTTACCCCATTCTCCTATGATCACATCTGGGCTGCAAGTCCCTCGTCTTTCCTTCTATACCATCTGGACAGCAGAGTCCTTTTCCCCCCCATTACCTGGAGAATGTTCTGTGCAGCTTGACACTGCTGATGAGCAGGAGCTCCAAGGATGCAGCTTTTAGGAACTGTCACTCATGCTCTGAGGGGCTTTTCAGTGCTGTGGCTGTCTTTGAGTCACCCATGCTGTTGCAGATAAATCTTCACCTGTTCCCCTATAAGGAACTCCAATATCCAATAGACTCACTGTTTCATCAAGCTATGCATGGGAATCACATTTACTCTGTCATCATGACTATATGTGTAGCGAGTGGACATTTGCTCCTTTTAACCAGGAAAAGCCCCACACCTGCATATTTTATAGAATGTCCACTGTGTTCAGAAATGAGGTTGCTGTGGTAGATACTGTGATCTTAAAAAAGTTACAGTGGTATTAAATGTTTCCAAAGAAAACACATAATGTGCCAAGAAAACGTTGGGCATTATCACAGATACCTCGAGATAGCCTGGAAGAGGGAGAAGATGGTGGCCAACTTGGGAAGAGAAAATTCAGTGTGGATGGGAAGAAACATGCCAGTGGATAGACAGAGGGAGGAACACTCCTTCAGCATGCAAACGAGCACGTGGGGAGGAGTGAAGGGAGCAGAACGTGAACTGGACACAGTCCCTGCTCAATCTGAGTTAAGTCTGCACTGAATTGGACAGCAGCCAGAGCTTGGCTTCACTGTGACCTTAATCTTTACTTTGGAAATAATTTGAATGAAAAGTTTCTCTATCTTGCCCCCATGGAGACTCTTGCCTGGTCTGTGGGTTATGGTGGTTGGGTGCCCAGATAGTATTATAGGGAAAAAAATGTATCATGACATATCCAGGAGCTGGTGTCTTCTCTCTGTCTTTGTATTGTACATCAGGCCCTCCTTACACTGCCTGACCTTCCCATCGGTGGAATGACTGAGGTCACCACCTGCAGATCCCTGATGTTTGGTGATTGCCAAAGACAATGTGCCAAGTGAAATTTGGAAGCCAGGGTAAGAAGCCAGGCTAGAATAGATTACTCAGGAAATCCTGTTAGTATGTGTATACAGTGGTGGTTACTTTTCAGCATAGTTTGCCTTATCTTCCAAACTTGCTTGAAACAAAACCTTCCCTGTTGGTCAGTCTGACAAGATAATAACAGCTGACAGTTCACTTCGGCCAAGGACTCACAGAGGAGACTTCAGCAGGGTTTTATGACTACAGATCCCAAACCTGCGAGTTTCACTGGAGTATTCAATGAGATTGATAGTGGATAAAAAAAGAAGGAATGAAAAACAGAAGGGAAACATACGTGTTGGCTTTTTCATTAGGACAAGTGTTGAAAGTCGCAGACCCCACCCAGTCAGCTTTTACATCTTTGTCTTTGACCTGAGATCATAATCTTTATAGGAAACAGTAAGTAAAGAGGTTGAGAGGTAACAGGGAAGGTGAGTGGCTGGAAATGAATGTTTCCTAAACGTTTACTACCCTTTAAAAACGTCCATCTGAAATGGTAGCTGGAAGCTGTGCAGAAGAGAACAGTGGGGGTGTTATTAAACATTAACATGATGGCAACTTTCAGTCTGAGAACGAGGATTAACTCTATACTTTGAATAATTTGGCGATTTCATTAGTTCGAGTAAGAGTCAAGACAAATGATGGAGTATTGTCCAAGATACTGTGGTATTAGGATAGTTTTGAAGTTGCCTTTCAGAATGAAATTTCCAGAGGTATACTTAGGTACACTGTAAAGCTACAATGTTGTTTCCTTAGTGTTTACATTTTTGAACAACAATTCAAAGAGCACATGCTTCTCTTTCTCTTTGGCTGTGGGTTGGTAATGTCATATTCAAAGAACATTACACAGTATGCTATTGTGCCTAGAATTTTACAAAGTGTTGGCAGCAGTTGTGCTAGTCTAAGAGATGATGGAAATTGGCAGTAGACATTGAGTTTTACTCACATCTCCTTATGGAGACTCTGGGATGATTTAATGGCACCGGTTCCTCGGATTGCTCTTTCAGTAAAAATGTAAAATATCTGTTGTGCAAATTTCCAGACTAAAAGGTTTGCAATTTCTTTTTCACTGTCATGCATCCATCAGATTATCATGTTACACTGGACATAAAGACTTTGTTTTGAGTACTCCAGGCTCTTCTTGACTCTAAGTATTATTGGACTTGATGGCAACACAACAACATCCCAATGTCGCTAAGTAACTTTATGACCCTAATACCAAGCACTAGAATTAAATTATTAATAGACTAGGCTGTGAACAGCTGCTTCATTGTGGGTGTGATGGCATTATATTAGCTGATTCAGAGATTTCTATAAAGAAGCTTCACTTAATTAAAGATACCAAAGTCAATAGGACTATAGTATCTGCCAGTAACAATACATTCCCCTGTCCTGTGATAGTATGACTCTAAAGCAGTAGTTCTCAACTTTCTTAATGCTGCAACCCCTTAACACAGTTCCTCCAGAATCATAAAATTATTTTTTTGTTGCAACTTAATACCTGTAATATTTGTAAATTGTGATGTAAAAATCTGATATTCAACCCCTGTGGAAAGGTCTTTCACCTCCAAAGGGATCATGACCCACAGGTTGAGAACCACTGCTCTAAAGAAAGACTGAGAGAGGTTAAAAAAATCTCTACCCAATGTAGGTGACACTCTTATTTTGCATGCCATTGTATGTTTTCTATTTTCACTTAAAACTCACAAGCCTTGAAGAGATGACTTTTTTTTATTCATTGTGTTAGACAAAATACTGATGTCTACAGTGTCTTTTTTCTGCAGCAAGGCAGGACAGGCTATTCTCATCTTTCAAGAGTTTCCAGACAGTTCAATGAGGATTAAAAAAGGTGTTTTTTTGTGGGTGGTATTCAGAAGTACTTCATAAGAAATACAGTGCAGAAAGTGAAATACTTATTTAGCCCAAATCTCAGTTTCTTTGAAGTCTCAGTGAAAATGACACTCATGTTCAATCAATTCTTCCTGGCCATGTGGACTTTTAAAAAAAATTGTGACATGGGCCTGAATAATGACATCGTGATGCTGACGCTCTGTAGTCAATTTGTAGAACCAATGAGCCTCTGAAGCCACCATCCCCAAATCTCCCCTCCAAGGGAGACAGAGAGGTTGCTACATTAATTTCACTTTGAAATTGCCAGGAATTCTTCCTCATTTAACATTAAAAGCAAAATATCTCCCAGATAGGCCCAGAACATGCTTGCTAGTATTTGCCTGTTTTCATCACCTGATATCTTTAGCCTCAAACTTTAGTATTTTCTGCCATTTGTTGGGTTAAGATCACATTGCCATGAATTTTGGTTCACGCATTACTCCTGCATCTGTTAGGTGGAGACCACCTTGGAATTGATTCTAGAAAGGCCATTATAAAGGTTAGCCAAACACCCTCCTTTTTGTAAAAGCTCTATGGATGACAGTGGAAAGGGTAGATGTGATTTTCTGAAGTAACCCAACTGTGAAAACTGGTTAACATTTGCTGTTGTCTTACACAAGTACACCAGAGAGTTGAGTGGAAAGTGCCTTATACATTTACAGGAGCTCCATAAACAGCATTATTGTCCTGTGCTGGTATACCTCTGAAACAGAGCCTCTCAATTCAAACACCATTTATTTGATGTTAAACCAGGACTTAGTTTCTGATCATACCATGAGTCACTTTTAGTAGCTCTTCATTTTTTTTTAAATTTCAAATGAAAGCCTATAATTTTGTTGTTTCATAATTTATATAGTTCATATGACTCTCACACTGCATTGTATTATGTTAAATTTCAAAATTTTACCAGCAGCGCACTCCCAATTGGTGATGACCAGAGTACCCTTAAGTAGATAGCCTTGCTTAAGCTCTGTGGGGACCTCACTCTGACAAGGCTAACTGTGATCTCCAGGCTTCTGAGGCTTCCTCATACTCCTGAGCAGCTCACAGTAAGGAATGAGGGTTGCTGTTTAACATTCCTAGCTTGTGTGAGGATGACTCTGCTGCTCCTCTTATAACCTTACTCTAAGGAGTTCAATCATTTTAGATTTGAAATATGGACAATTTCCTAGCCTTGTGATGACTTTTAGGAATCAATGTCTTACCCAGAGGGAAGCACAGGGAGGATTACAGTACTTACAGGTGTCTTCTTCTTCCATGGATATGTTGATCACATAACAGGCATACACAAAACCAACCAGCTGGAAAAAAGCATATGTTTTTAGAGTTTGTACCAACATATATCAAATAACTTCTATGAATTTGTAATAGGATAAAATTTTACATCTAAATAATAAGTGCTATTTAAAACTTTTTATTCTTCAGTAACCTAAATAGCTTTCTAAAAAATAGAGATAAATGAGAAATAAAAAAATTCTGGATACTTTGCTTAGACTTTGATTTAGGGTATAAACACGATTACAAACTATTCCTAATATATACTTTACTTTTCTGTATTTATAGAGCAATTTGCACTATATTCATTATTTCTATAACTGTTTTAATGTTTAACAGGCATAAAAGGACTAAAAACATGTTGCATATAAATTAAACAGCAATCATCTACTTAACAATTTGAAATGCTGTGAGAATGTAAATTCTGTTGAGTACTAAATTGTTCATCAGTTACATCAGAAGAAAATACATTAACTTGCTGGTGATTAGTGGTGGAATGTAATAGGAAAGAAAAATGTACTCTTTGATGAGTGTCTTAAGGAACAACTGTAGCACAGGGAAGCCTTGCCACTTGTCCTGTTTTTTCCTGCTCTTCCCTAAAGGATGATTTCTGTTCTACACAGTCAAGGACACAACTGTTCTCAAACAAAACTGTCAATTAATCTCAGCTAATCTCAGGTTCTTCAATAGGGTTAAAAACAGCTGCCTCACTGGCTCTGGTAGTTGGTCATTTTGCCCTTTTCTGTGGTCAAAGCTTATTAGTTTCCTCCTATCCTCATTATAAAATGCTACTGAAAAAGAAACATTCTGGTGGCCCCAGTGTCGAAGGCTTCCTACTGCAAGGATACATGTGGGACGTGCAGCTGTCCCCGGTGATTACTAAGACAGGTTTCTAACCCTACACTAGACAACGGAGATAAGGGACAAGAAGTCCCAAGAGGCTGAGTGAGAAGGTAGGGATCGAGGTCTGCGAGTGCCTCACAGAGAGGCTTCCTACCAAGGAAGATGGTCAGGAGAAGGATGCTGGAACTCTGGGTACCTAAACGTGAGTAGCCTGGTAAGTAGTCAGCCCACAAGTGGCAATGAGAGACACGTGGATGATGCAGAGAAATCATGAAGGGGGAGTGGATCGAGGTTCCCAGTCACCCACAAAATCACCTTATGGAAGACAGCAGCCCGTGGAGACTGTCATATCCTGGTTAGTTGTGTTTAACCCTCACTCCCTGTATCAATCACTACTTCATCCCCTGAATAACTAAGAAAAGAAGAGTTGAGACTAAAGTAGCTAACCGTGTGGCCCCTTCTTACTGAAGACCTAGGTACTGAGATGGGGGCGAGTTGAGGAGCTGAGGGTTCACATGAACCTGGTTGAGATCATTTACTATCTACAAGGGAACCCAAAGAAGCTGTAAATTCAGCTTGAAATATGATCCCAAAGGTGAGATAAATGGGGTCTTTAAAATGTGCTTGAAGAGTTAACAACTGCTTTTTAAATGGCTTCTACCAAATCCAGTTTGTACAGGAAACCAGTTACAAACAGAAAAATGAAGTGACCTATGACCACTGCTACAACGGTGCTTGGGAATTTCCCTCATGCTCTTCCATACAGTTTCCAAGTCACAGTGACATTCCCATGATCCAAGAAAGACTAAGTCATGCATGCCTTATATAAATATGCACCATTTGAATGTATTATAATGTATGGTATTCTATCAAGTCATTTTATTATAATTCATATAGGAATATTAATGGTTTTCTCCTGTATGTTTAGTCCTTTTTCTACATATTGTTTCCTAATGATACACAGAAATTTAGACAAGCATTTCTAATTTTATCATAGAGGTTGCTATGTTGTATGATAATTTTATATTTTAATTCTCGTATCAAACTCAGGCCAGTTAATTCTGAAACAATCACCATTTCTCATATAGATGAGTGACGGGAAGACAATAATGTGTGGGTATGTTCGGGTAAGGGCACTAGGGTCACTCTGAGGCAAGACTGAGACTTTCCTGATACTTGGAACTATTATGAGTATGAATTTCCATTGTTCTAATGGACTACACTTCTTAAGAAAGATGGGTAACACCTTTATTCACACTTATAAGGTAAATGACTTATTATTACTGTTATTATCTTTCATTTTGTGCTTTTTGAGCAGGACATCTAAAGTATATATTCATGTTTAGCTAGCCTTTTTGACAGAGAACACATATTTTGGTGTTTTCTAATATTGCTCATTCCATTTGGCACAGCTGGATCCCATCAACATTTATTGGTAAGTCCATCAGCATTTACTGGTTGGTCTATTGGCATTTACTGGAAGAAAGGCCAGAGGATTGATGAGAAGGCCCCTTAGGAGCAAACAGTCTTGCTGGAACCCTGCTCTCACATATCAATATGTGGAGTTAATTTGATGGAACTGAGCCTGGAGACTCAACAGGAGACCACTTTGCCTTGGGCACCCCCCACCCTCTGCTCCCTGACAGAGTAACAGAGCAATCCTGACCCTCTGGTTTTCCTTCCAGTTGCTAGAACAGGTCTGGAAAGTATTAAGTGTTAACCGGCAAATCATTTTGATATGCATTTATTATACTTAAAGATACAAATATAAGTATCCTCCAAGGGACTTTTACAACATAAAATAAAATAAAATTTTACTTTTTGCAGGAACTTTTATATGTTTCTATTTCAGACCTTCTTCTAGTCTCAAAAATATATGTTGACCAGATGGTTAACATTAAAGATTAGATGTGAGGTTTATTGTCTTCATTTCCTCATCCAAGTAAAGTAAAACAGATTGAATAAACAGTTTATGGCTGGCTGGATAGCCTATGGCAGTAAACAAGTCAGGAGAAACATGGAAGTTCATTATACATGGACTTCTGTGAAGGAAAAACATCAAGCTTTGGGCTAATATTTTCAGCTTAAACTCAACGTGACTTGTATTTCTCCCCTATGGTTTAAGGCTATGGATTATGGAAAAGTATTAGGTTAGCTGTATTTCATGAAAATAATGTACTGTGTATGTGCTGGTCAAATACATTTTTTCTTTTTCAAATATTATGCCTTTTGATTGACAGAGAAAATTGTCAGATATTTAATCATAGTGACAGTACACTCCTTATCTACCAAAAAATGTTGTTCCTGCTAATGAAATGTGGGGACACACAGCCTTAAAGGAAAGGAACAATATGTACCAACCGAGTATTTGTCAGGTCCGATTGTTCACTAATGGACCTTAATATAGCTTTGATAGATGACATAAAAGGAATTTTGGCCAGGAAATTGAAATATACAGTTCCATTAGTTAGGAACAATAAGATGAAGATTTACCATGCTAGAAACATTAGCTCACTCTCCAGGCCCTCAAACAAAATTCTCCAGTCATAGTCTCAATATTATTACAAATAAATTAATTAGAATATTTCCTTTTACTTTTGCTTTATTGATGGGCATATTAATAAAATATTTATTCCAGGAATTACTCTTGCTATTGTGATTAACCAAACAGCTCTTTAATTAATAATGTTAAGCTCATGAGAGCCTGTCTAGACATCCTGTTAATCACCAAACTGTAGAAAGCTGGTCTGTGTGCTTCTTGGCTTCCCAGAATAGGAGTTGAAATAGCCTTTGCGGCTCTCTGCTGATATACAAGAAAGGGAATGAGATTTGTTCTCACCAAGTCAAAAACAAGCCTACAAAGCAAGTAACAAGAGGGTGACATCCTCTGTATTTCAGTTCCTTTCTTTTTGGATATTTGAGACAGGGTCTTACTCTGTAGTCCAGGCTGGCCTGGGATATCCTGTAGCACCAACTCACCTCAGATCCATGGCTAGCCTTTGCTGTAGTCCCTGAGTGCTGAAACTACAGGGAGAAAGCGTTTTACCCAGCAGAGACTTTTCCCTTGCCTTGCTGATGATTGAAGCCGAGCCTCATGAAAGCTCATCTAGTGCTATAGTACTGGGCTCTATATTTGTGATTTTAGTAAAGTTTTGAAAGAGGCAGTTCCTTTAAAGCAGCATTTGCCTCTTCCCTTAAAGCCACCCATTACCATATAGAATTTAAAATGATATCTCTGTGTTGTAAATTCTGACAGCATAAAACAACCATTTTCACTATATTTAATGAAGGCAGAGGGCTTAAGATTTGGTTTTAACAGCACTTTTTCTGTGAGAGGTTAATCACTTGCCACCATTGGGAATTGACATGAGGTTTGGTTTGATTTGACCTGCAGGCTTTGCATAAGGACTGGCAGTGTTTGGTTTCACACACAGAGCCATCAGGATGACAAGCATGTATTCTAGCTGTTTCCTAAGGAGGCACTTTCAGGAGAAATGTATGAGTGAGACAGCCTTATCTAGGTATGCAGAAGGGAGACAGAGTTGTTGGGGTGGGAAGAGCTGGTCAGTGGGTTGGTCAGAAGCCAAGCAATTCTTTCAACAGAAGTAGTGTGATGATATATTATTTATGATTTATTAAAGCTGGCCTGAGGATTCAGAAAGCAAAGTTAGCCACAAGCTATAAAGGTCAGGCAATGGTGATACACACCTTTAATCCCAACAGCCATAGAACTAGGAAGTGGAGGTATATACCTTTAATCTCATGACTCAGAAGTAGACAGATCTCTGTTAGTTCAGGCCGCACTGAGCTACACAAAATTGATCTAGTCCTAAAGAGAAACAGCTCACATAAAAATGATCTCAGCACTTTCGATCCCATGCCTTTAATCCCAGAACTCATGAGAGGTATATAAGACAGGAGCAAGGTCTCAGATCAAGCATTCATTCTCCTGCCATACTGAAGATAGGAGGCAGTCATTTTCCAGCCACATTGAGGATAGGAAGACATTGAAGTCTCAGGATTCTCCAGTCAAGCTGAGGAGAGGCAGCAGTCTAAGGTTTAGCAGAGCCCCAGGATCACCTTTTAGACTGAGGTAGTGAGATCTAGTGCCTGGCTGCTTTGCTTTTCTGATCTTCAGCTTGAAGCTTGAACCCCATCATCATTCTCTAGGTCTTTTATTTGTGGTGCTATAAAGTAGCTCTAATAGCACCCCAGATTTCTATCATTCATGTGAATTCTGAGTGATGCACAACTTCCCCTGGTGTCTTAAGATTCTAAAATGTTCTCTATTAGTTGATTTTCATCCCTCAAATTCAGATTAACTACAAAATTCTCGACTAAGGCTGGAAATGGGAAACAGGCTGAGACTGGCATATTTGGTCCTGTAGGATGTTATTGAATATTTGTGAGTACAAAGTTTTAGTATGCCATGTATTTGGTTTACTAATGTGTTAAGTTACTCATTAGAGAAGCTCTTAACATCTCTATGGTCAGGGTTTAGTATTCTTCTACTCATAAGTTAACAATGCAGCTTACGGCTCTTTGAGGAACCCAGAGACAGATACAAGGTATTGTTAGCCATAGGGGTCATGCACCTCATGTGGATTGCTGCACCCCTCAGGCTGTGATAGGTGCTCTGACCCCACAGTGAAGGTGCATAGAAGAGGACCCCGAAGCTTCCATCATCTAACCGGCTTGTTGTTGGAAAAGATAAGGGACAAAGTTACCTCACCACTGAAGTTTGCTTGCTGAAAATGTAACCTAGAGAAATAGCTCAGCCAGAGGGCAATTACATTTAGAGTAATTTAGATGATGGATGGTATAGATGGTATTTGAAGCCATGTGACTGAATTAGATCACTAAGTGAGTGAAGCCAGAGAAGGATCTCATAATGAGACACTGAGTGTTATGATGTCTGGGTATTGGAATACAGCAAAGCAGGGAATGAGGTATATGAATGAGGACAGCCAGCTGCAGTATCAGATCTCTCTTAGGTCTGGACAAGGGGGACTGAATGTTGATAATTGCACAGGGTACTGATGTCATAGGCTGGAGTTATTTTTGTGGAGAATGGGACACCTATTTGCCTGGAGTAGGGGGTCACGGGAAATAGGATGTCAATAATTCTTTCAAAAAGTTTAGATGAAAAGATAAGTAGAAACAGGGATTGTAGCTGGAGAAAGTGTGATGTCAAGGAGCTTGCTCTTTCTCCATTCCTCCCTCCCTTTCTTTTCCCACCTTCCTCTCTCCCCCACTTCCTTGATATCAGTGGTGATATAGAGTGTTTGCAGTATGATGGCAGCAAACACTTTAAAAATCATGATATCCTGTATTAGGAACTTAAGAACAATGATTGGCTCGCCTGCCCAGTGTTCCTGCCCTGTTCCATGCTGCATCTCCCTGTAATTTTCCTTCCACTGACTGCCAAGTCTTCTCCTGGGTGTCAGATCTCTATCCCCTGAACATGCTGTGTTCTTTGCTTTGGCCCTCCCTCACTCTGTTCTCTCATCTCTTCTTCATAAACACTCTTGTCTTTTCATTCCACCTGTATGGATTTGATCTCTCTAGCTGGCCCACTGCTACTTTGTTTCCCAGCACTTTGTTTCCACAGCATAAAGCAGAAGTTCCTGCTTTCTATAACAACCATGTTCACTTGACACCTTGCGTTGGGTCCTTAAAGGCAGAGACTTCCCTATGAGAAGCTCTAGCAAAGGTGTCCTGGCTTGGTTCTTTCAGAGAGGTCTGTGTCTTTCTGTACATTTCTCCAGACTCAACCCCTCTACAGAGGCACCCTCAAAATGATTGCACCATCTAGTCGTGTCTAGACAATTAGGCTCTACTACAGAATTTTCTCTCCTCAGCTCAAGATGGGATTTCTAGTACTCAGTACTTGGCCTTGTAAGAAACAGGTATTCATTAAAAGCTTTGAATGGAGTAAGGGAGGGGAGCCTGTATGTATGAAACCAAGTGGAGGAATCTCAGGATCCTGAAAGTGTTAGCAATGCTGAAGCTGCCCTGTCACTCAGCCAATGTAAAAGTCTCTTCTCCTTATATACTGGATTACTGCCTTGATTTAGTAACCTGAGGAAACTTCTGACCCTTATTCTTGAGGAATGAGAATTGAGCTTTGTCAGATGGTTTCCACTGAGCTTTGGGTTTCGTATCAGGTCTATCTCTCCTTTAAATGAGTTGTATATAAAGACAAACAAACAAACAACCGAAAACTTCAGGGACTGAAGAACAGGCAGCAGGTGGAACATTTAATCTTACACTGCCTTGGAGACACATTTCTTTCTTTGTTGTCCCCAGGAGGGCCTTTCTGAGCCAACACTATCCAATCTACCTGCTTTCTCCCACATGCCCAGCACAAGAAGGCCCGCTGCTCTAGGAGTCTCAGGGGAAGAAGTCTCGAAAGTTACTAGCTTGCTGTTTGTTTAGGTCACTGGAGAGGGTGTGTATCTTTGTAATAACTAACCCACTTGTTTTTAATCAGACTGCTTATACTGTTCCTTCCAGGATCCACAATGAGAAGTAAATCTGCTTATGGTGCCCCAGTGAAGTCCAAAATTACTACAGACATCTGGTTCCTTCCTAAGAGGCCTCTTGGCAGCTGGACTCCCAATAAATCAATGAATATGGAAATCGAAGTCCCTTCCACGATGACCATGAAAAGGCACAGTTCATTCAGTCTCTGAGGATGTATGCCTTTTATGTGTGTGTGGGAAGCACTCCTATAGGCAGCTTCCAAATGGAAAACAAATGATTTGTTGGCTTCCACCAAGTAAGAGTAGATTTTTAATGACATGCTTTTGTGATGCAGACGCTGTACAAACCAGCGTAGCAACATCACAAAGGACACAAGTGCTACTTAAACTCACAGATAATTTGTCCTCATAATGTGCTGATCAGGTACTAGTTGTTAAGTGCACTGTCTCATTTTCCCCTCAGCTGGAACCTATTTAAGTAGAGAGTCACATCTAGGGTTTTTGAAAATAAATTTTTCTAGCAAGGAAAATCTCATATACTATCTACCCATTTTACATCCTAAGTATAACTAAAATAGACTTTAAAACTGTGGGTTTGGAGGTTAGGGAGTTTGTTTTTTCTTTTTTCTTGTAGCAGTGTCAAATTAGATGGGTAATGTCCAAGCTTGAGTATTAAGTGTGGAGAAATCACCAAGGGGAAATGAGATCGGTTTGCTCCTATCTTTGCTGTTCAAGGAGTTTGGTCTAGCAAACTGGAATAAAATCTAGGTGAAACAGGTGTACATTCCTGAATCCTACATGGCCTGAGAAGATACTGCACTTCTTTCTTGTAATTATTCAGTTGAGCCATGTGCTATTCACCTAACCACACCATAAAATAGTCACTTTATACGTAACTATTTTTGAAATGCTGTCTATACCTTTAAGAGCACTAAAAGCATCAGTTTTAAGTAAAACACATAAAATAGTAGCATTAGGATGTTGTGTCTGATGACCCAGAGTTCTTGTACTTTATCTTTGGTTTTATTGCATATGTTTCCTTTTTCTTTTACTTTATTTTCAGGGGAGAACACAGACACAGCCCCCCCCCAAAGTATGCAGCTGAGTTTCCCAAATTTGGGGAAATCACAGGGGTCAGCATATCCTAAGTGCAATGGGAAAACCACCTACTTGATCATGACATCTCCCCTGCCAGGTAAGTATTTTGTGTGTTTTCAATTCAGTGAGAACTATTATTCATCCCTTTAGTGGCGTGTCACCATCAGTAAGAACACAAAATTTTCTTCTTTTTCTAAAGATATGTATATTCTCTCTGTTGAAATTAAGACTTTTAGGATGGTTTGGGAACAATACAGAATTATGTGGCCATCTTTCCCTTCAGATACTAGCATCTATCTTGGTCCAACAGATTCATTATTATTGAAGTTAAGTAGATTAAACCTATCTTTGGCACATGTTGGGGAAGCTGTGTATATGTTAATAAATTACTGCTGGCCAATAGGAATCTAGATAGGTGGGGCTAGGAGTCCAGGAGGATTCTGGGAAGGAGAAACACAGGAGAGTTCGAGATGTAACCGCCATAGGGTAGGAAGCCTGGAACTATTCTCCGGTAAGAGAAATACTTAGATTAACAATTATGGGGTATTTACTTAAGTCAGAGCTAGCCAGTAAGAGACAAACAAAGGCCAACAGCTCATAATTAATATAGCCTCCTGTGTGTTTATTTGGGACTGATGCGGATCTGGAACCAGGCGGGCGAGAAGGCCCCTATCAAAAGAAAAAGCTTCTCTTAACATAATGGTTGTCAGGAGTGGGATTGAATTTCCATGCAAAACAACAAAAGGTTTAAAGGAATTTTAGAAACAGAAGAACAGAGAGAAGCACAGATTTTTGGTAGCAGCATTTTTCTCAGGTGTACTCTGTTTTGCTAGCACAAGCCGAGATTCATGTGGCTCGCTTACCGGAATCTTCCTGACTCGGCATAAAAAAAAAAAAAAACAAGGTTGTTTTAAGAGACTCTGCTAATGATTAAAAGGTGTGTACGTACAGCTGGAAGTGGCAGCTTTTGCTGGATGTCAGCATGGACTGAGGCGGTAAGCTGAAATCACGCTTACGCCCGCCATCTTGAAATGGCAGTTTAAAACAGCCGCGGTTTTACAGATAAGACACGTGGCCAGAAATACATAAAGATTTGCAGTAAAGTCAGACTTGGATGAAGAAAATCTCTAAAGGTTTACAGTGTGTTTAAAAAATATGTGAGATTGAGAGAGAAACTGAAACGACAAAGTGGTAAATAAATACAAAAGCCGGTGTTGTGGTGGCGCACGCTGGTAGGATTTACTCCAGAGCCAGAGGCAGGCGGATTTCCAAAGAGAAATCCTGTCTCAAAGAAAAATAAATAAAAGTAAAATAAATAAAGTAATAATAGATGAATAAATAAGCCACATAAAGATGGAAATCACACAGAGAGTCTGGACACTGTACGCTATTGTGTTTTTCAGTTTTTTCATTGCTAAAAAAGGAGCAACTGCTAAAGTACACTTGATTATAAATGCTGCTGAATTAATTCAACTTATATCTTTTGAAAATGCCTTGACCTCAAAATTTAAGTATAAGGATATGTTACTCGGAAAAGGAGTTTTAATTTATGTTTCCACAGAACATAAAAAGCTGAGGATTTCTTCCAGACTTCTGTGGTTTGACGAACCAAGACCCCAGGAAGCAGTGGACCAGGTGTTCCAACTATTGAGACAGCTAAGATGATGCAGCTTTACAGACCCCGAAAATACGGACTTATACAAGTTTCTGAGTTTTGTCATGATCCCCATGGTATGAACAGCGCCCCCTTCCAGCAGGAAGCAGTTTGGAATGAGCGACGTCCCAATTCCCATCTTGTTTATAAATCTTTGTTTTCATTTAAATGGGATTGTTTATGATTGGGTAATGATCACAGCCGATCTCTTGTTAATGGAAAAAAGGGGAATTATGGTATGGGTATTGTTTTTCATTTATTGATACAAATTCAAGGTCAATTTTGTGATATGTATATTTCTCCTCTTGATTAAGTATTGTGCTTATACTGATCTTTTAAAATGTAATGCGTAATTAAATACAGATTATAGATAGTTACTTATAATAGTCAGAATTTATAGTTAGGTAAGTTAGGTTTTCTAGATATACAGAAAAATATTTGAGATAGATAAACAGTCTTCAAACCTCTCAAAGACCTTCAGAAAATGGCATTTAAAATGGTTTAGGGCTTTTCTTGACAATGAGAAATGTCTGCTCCTGGCAGCACCAATTACGTCTGAGAGGAAGATGGGCATCGAAGAAACTTGTTATGGAGTTTGCTTTCAACATGGCAAGATTAGCCATTTGGGCAAGAAACTGCTCTTGCCTAGACTGTTTGACTGTTGTTGTATAATCTGGACATGCAGGACCCACAGGAAAGTGAATGCTGAACTCAGTCTTACAGGGTTCCTGCTTCATGGAAGAGTCTGCGAGACTTTCTGCAGGACAAAGAAAAATGAATGATAGACTGCCAATGCAGATGGACAGTTTGAAATTTCCTGCTTTGCTGAGAAGTGTTCCAGACACATTGTGGCCTATGGGCTGAAGATGGATGCCCCAACGTTACAGAGGAACTCCGGGTGACTGTCCAGGCAGTAAGATACCTCTGTCAATCCTAGTGTTTATATATTATCCTTCCGTGGTCTTTGATGGAGTTGAAGACAGATAGTTATAATTATAGTTTTCCTTAGTTATGATGAAAGATAAGCTACATATAGGACTTTGGACTCACAAGGATGGGATGGATGATATTTTCTTTAGATCTTGCTAAATGTTAATAGACAAAATGTTGTAACTGTGTTCTTACTTGATAACTGTTCTGTCATATACAATTTGACTATGTTAGAGTTAAGACCTTTCTTTTTGTTTAAACAGAAAAGAGGAGATGTTGGGGAAGCTGTGTATATGTTAATAAATTACTGCTGGCCAATAGGAATCTAGATAGGTGGGGCTAGGAGTCCAGGAGGATTCTGGGAAGGAGAAACACAGGAGAGTTCGAGATGTAACCGCCATAGGGTAGGAAGCCTGGAACTATTCTCCGGTAAGAGAAATACTTAGATTAACAATTATGGGGTATTTACTTAAGTCAGAGCTAGCCAGTAAGAGACAAACAAAGGCCAACAGCTTCATAATTAATACAGCGTCTTGTGTGATTATTTGGGGACTGCAATGCGGCAGAGCCCAGGCGGCTGGCGGGGGATAAACCAAAGCAGCTAGCAAAGAAAAAGCTTCTCTTTACATAGGCACCAGATTTATGTAGTTACCATGTCCAAAATGAAGTGAGGTCAACTCATAACTTGGTTGAAGTGCCAGTCTTGACCTAGAGTCTAATTCCTTTGTTGTCTAATTCCTTAGTGTCCTTAAATAATGTATTTAGTAATCATGTAATGGAGGCAGGAGGACTGTTCCATAATGTCAGGAACTTAGCTTTTAGGAAAACAGGACAGGTGCCTACACCAAAGAAGGAAGACATACAAGCAGTCTTCATTTGCTCTAATAACCAGCTGTGATTTCTGGACAGAGAGTGACTGTCGGGCTGGATATGTCATGCTCCAGTTGCTGCCGTGACGATGCTTTGAGTGGAGTCACACAGCAGTGTCTGGTCAGTGACAAACTGTCACAGGCTGTACAGGGGCTGCGTGTGTTTCTGTGGTGCCTCAGGTGGCTCAGCATCCTTGTTGGGGTCAGATTTGGTCTTTTTAGAGGGCATTTTGGACCCAAGAGGCAAACTCCCCTCAGAGAGAAAACTACTCCAAAAGGAGAGATTCCAGAATCAGTTTGGGGCATGAAAATATCACCATTGAAGACAGAAGCTTGGGGACTTGATAATGTAAATTTTGAGACAGTGTCTTGCTCTGTGTCCTATACGAATCTTAAATTCATGATCCCATTTCTTAGTCTCCCAGCATCTATGAAAGAAAGTGCTTTAAAACTATTTTTTCAATGATCTGTTTTCAGGATAGACATCTTATTTTACTCCAGGAACCAGAGAAATGATCGAGACGAATTCCGATTTTTGTTCAAAAATCTCCCGTGGACATATAGTACATCTCACAAAAGCCCTAAAGTGTTTGGTGTGGCTCAGAGTGGAAAGTACCTCTGTTTTGATTTTAGCTTTTATAAACAAAGAGCCAACCATGGGGTTGAAAGCTGCCTTCTGGTTTCATTTCTGCCGTCTCGGTTAGATGGGAAGTATTTAGCAGTGTGGACAAGCCTGGCAGAAGGCGTTAGGGTTGGCTCAATAGTAATCAGAGCCTGGCTTCCTGCGAGGACTTGAAAGGTGGAAACTGTGGGGGAGGAAACTTTGGAACTGTTTTAACTCAGTGGGAAAGAATGGTGTTCAATGAGCTTTAATGACATGACTTCTGAAAATGCCATCCAGGTCCCCACAGTGTAGAACCAGCTGTTAAAAGTACATAGTCCCTACTGACGAGCTGGCTCTCAGCTTTGGTTCGTGGTGGGAGCTAAGCTGAGAAATTATTTGTTATTAGAGCTGTGGAGAAGACCTGAAGAGCATATGTGTGTGGCTATTGTTTCTGGTAACAATCTGATAGTACAGGGCACATAACACTATCTACTTATTATGGTACATATTTGCATTTCCTATGAAAGACATGGGTTTTTTTTTTTTGATTGACCTGTTGGTATGTATTTCTTTCTTGATGCTAAGTGTTTGGTCTGTTAGTTTGCTTTCTATTCCCCTGTCAAACACAAGTACCAAAAGCAACTTGGAAAGGGTGTATTTTATTGTACACTCCTCCTGCATTACTCAGGACCACTGGCCTGGGGTGACACATCAACAGTGGGCTGAGACATCTATTAAGCCATCAATTAAGAAAATCTCCTGATGATCAAAGGGATTAAGACTGGGCTGGTTTAACCCCCAGAAACAGCTGACCAGACAAAGGTTAACTCTTGAATCCCAGGCATCAGCCTGGGAATCCAGCATGGGACTGATCAAGACCCCCTGAATCTGGGTGTCAGTGAGGAGGCCTAGGTAATCCATTGAGCCTTGGGCAGCAGATCAGTACCCATCCCAAGTATACACACGGACTTTGGACTCCCATAGAACAATGTGAGGTGCACTCTCACCCTGAACTCTTGGGGAAGAGTCTAGGCCCTGCCCTATATGAAATGACAGACTATGGACACCTCCATGGAGGGCCTCACCCTCCCTGGGGGAATGAGGGGATAACGGGGGGGGGGCTTGGGGGAAGGGCACGGGAGGAGGGGAGGGAAAGGGAGAGGGACCTGGAACTGACTTGTGAAGCAACCTTGTTTCTTATCTAAATTTAAACTGGAAAATAAAATTAAAAAAAAGAAAATCCCACAGCAATTAGCCCACAGAACAAATTGGGCGATTTTTTTCAATTGTTGTTCCCTCTCCCCAGATGACTCTAGCTTGTGTCGAATTGACAAAAAACTAACCAGCATACTAGAAAATCCAAATTTCATAGCGCATTTGTGAGGTACATATTCTTGACTTTTTTCTTTTTTCATTTGTGAGAAAGCAGAGATTGGAGCAGCTAGCTTTGTGTCCATAGCTAGTGAATGGTGGAATCAGAGTAAACACAGGTATTTATTTTCTTTTCCAAAGGTTTCTGTCTCCAACATAGCACGCAGCATGTCTACATCTGTCAGGCAGATCTGAGAGGATGAAGTCTGTATACTGGAGGCTCTCCACCACTGAGGTACTGGTCGCTTATGTCGATTTTCCTGTGGACCCTGATGTTCCTTCCTTCCTGCTAACTGACCACCATACAGACTTCACCCTCGTCTCACTCAGACATGTGCTTTCTTTGAGCCCATGATGGGGGCCACACAGAGAACAGACCTACAATGTACAGACCGTGCACGTGGTCTTTTACTGCATGGCTGCTCCTTTGGCTTTCATCTCAGTTCTTAAACTCATCCTTGGCCTCCATGCTGGACACACTCTGCCATTGCAGCCTGTGCTTGGCAAGTCCTGTCTTTGGCTCAGCTCATAGTGTGCAGGGATTCTGCCAGATAGTCACCCCTGATGGTTACCAGATTCCCTTAAGACCATCTCAGTGAATCAGCTTCTCTTTCTCATTTACAGCCTCCCATCTCTTCAAACGAAGAGGAAATGTGATTAGCTAGTTTCCACAAGCTTTTTGACTCTGTGAAAATGCCTAACCTAATGCAACACCCTCCTTGCCTATTACACTGTGCATCTGTGACTACTAACGTGAGTGACCCTGCAGACACACTGAGCTGGATTTGTTTTCACCTTCATTCCTTACTCGTTGTTGTGTCTGAGGCCCGAAATCCCTATTTAAAGGTGCCTCTTGTCAGGTAGTGTCCCTATTTCGAACACTTGGAGACTGTTCCTTTGCTCCTTGGAGTTTTCCTGTAATATCTCCTTTGCACAGACTTTCCCCCCTCACTTTTTAAAATTATCCCTTCTCTGTTAATCTTAAAAAGCATCACCGGATTCTCTCCCATCTTACAACTGCTCCCTGATACTGACGAAGGTCTGAAGCGATCACAGACTTTCTTCTACTTGTTTGTCCTTCTGTGATTTGCTGCAGTTTGGCTTCTGGCCCTACTTTTCTGCTGAGTTTGCACTCTTGAAGGTTAATGGCCTACATTTTTCAAATCAAATGGTTATTTTACCTTCAAAATTTATGCTGTATTGATACCTTGTTCCAAGTAACTAACGTTCCCTGCTTCCATATCTTTGCAATGTAGCCTGGCCTCAGAAGCAGTGCTTATGCTGTGGTAAGAAGGGATTTAAAGGGTGCTGGGTCCGAAGCAACAGCAGTGCCAGTCAGTTTTCAAGTAATGTAGTAAAATTCCTGGGACAAACAACCTAGCAGCAGGAAAGTTTTATCTTGGTTTTCAGTTTCAGCCAGTGGTCCTTTGGCCTTGTGGCTTCGGGCCTGCTGAGAGGCAGAACTTTATGGTGGGAGAACACATGGAATAGTGTGCTCAGCCTGAGGTAGCTGGGGGACGGCATAGACATTTCTATGTTCATTGTCCAGACTTCATGTCTTCTTACTAGGCCTTACCTCTTAAAGGTCCCTCTCCATAGCACCCAACTAAGGACAGGCTTTTAACACAGGCCCTCTGGTGAATTCAACGGTAGCATGATGGTGCTCTGTGAGGTTTATGTTGATTTTCTATTGAATAAAACAGAACAATAAGGGCCAGCCCAGTTCTTGGCTGAAGCTTAAGGTTGGAAATGTTGACCTGAGTTCTAGAGGGGCAGGACTGACACTCAAGAGAAACTTGGGGAGGGTTTCAGAGTCAGCTCTGGTCTTGATAGCGGAATGAAGGTTTTTGCTCCCCCCAAACCTTATGCCAAGAGTCTTGTCTCTATTGCAGCAATATGCAGAAATATTGGTTCTGCATGTATGTAGGTCACAAAGATGGAATCATCATGATGGAAGCATGAGGGAGATGACTGTCTTCCTCTTCTGCCACATGAGGTGATATACAGAAAGTAACGTCTGCAAATCAAGGCAGCCCTCACCAGAAATCTGCATGTAGCACCTAATCTTGGATTCCTGTCTTCAGAAGTGTGACAAGTTTTTACTTAACTGTGGAATTACTGAAGACTTCAGCTCCTGCCAGAAAGGGTACCCCATACAAGCTGTAAGTAACCCGGGACTTTCCAAGGACTCATTGTGTGTGTTACTCTTCAAATTAAAGATATCATTCATACCTCCTGGGGTAATGTTAACGTAGGCTGTCAAGTTCATCAGTATATTTCAGGGAGGGCCAGAGACTGCATTGAGAGTAAGGTTCAGTCAGTTTTGGTGTTACTGGCTTACAGAGCAAACTAAGGTGAAGAACCAAAGAATGCCTAAAGCTGTCACTATGCACACACACAGCAGGGTGGGACACATGGCAGTTCATTCTTCTGGTTGGTTTTCCTACTATCATCCATCAGCACATATCAAACTAAGGAAACCACTGGAACATATTGTATTCAAAGCCTAAATGTGGTTATATCTGACCTGGCTTCTTAAGCTATAGGTTACCACCTATATTGGGCAGTATAAATGACTGTGAAGGCCACAGAAATTTGGCAAGAGTCAAAATTTTCTGACTGCGCAGTTATCAAAATTTATTCAAAAGCAAGTGTATGATAAGATGGGGTGCTGCTGGCCACACTCGCCTCCGTTGACTTCACTGCAAGCCTTGGCTCTGAACACACTATATGTGTATTTTTGTACTCTATAAGCCATTACACCATTCAAGGTCAATGATGTTGCCCAAAACACCTCAACGAATGTTGCCCAAAACACCTAGGCTCAGGTTTACGACTGTAGCGTGTAATGAACTGCAGTGCTTTTACCGTACACACACAGCTTTCTTCTCTTAACAAAGCACAGGTTTAATTACAGAAAACCAAGATATTTAATGTTTTTCCCATCTCTATTTCTGAGCATATAAGAATCAGATTAGTCTGTCTTTGGATTGTGTACTGAGTAAGAATGCTTAGCTTAAAAAATGCTGCTTGGATTGTTGACTCAAATTGCTGATTAAAAGTTTATTAAATGAATTTTGGCTTGAGATTTGGACACAATTTCAAATAAGTTCTGAAATGGCTGTAAACATGCTTTTGTCATTTTGTACTATGTATTTACGCAAAGCGATGTTCTTGGCATTGATGGTTATAAAATTTTGATCAACTGAAAAACATTAAAGATGCTAAAATCCACTAAGATTTAATAATTTACTTAGAAATAAGCATGCTACTGGAGCCAGGGGAACTGCAGCCCTTTGTCTCTTTTTCATCTTCTCCAAATCAAGCCCCCTGTCTCATACCCCTCTCTGTAGCAGGGCCCCTGTGGTGGCTTTGCTTCCCTCATTGCTCCAATTCCCTGGGGATCATACAGATCTTGCTGTTCAACACTCCTTTCCCAGACACATTGCTTTTTCGCAATCTCCACTCCATTGGAAACTCATTGGGAACCCACCTAACACTGAGGATGGAAACCAGGTAGGTTAACTTCATATCTTCACCTCACCCTCCTCTCTATGTTCAATCCCTCAATACTACCACCCCCACCCATTCCATATCAGACCACATGCTGTAGCCTCCTCCTCCTCCTCCTCTCAGGCCCCAACTCCAGCAAATCAAGTAGATCTCCTCCATAAACCTCCTACCCACTCATCCTGTCATCACAGCCCTGAACTACAGAAGACGTTTCCAGGGGAATCCACCAGCCAAGCCTGCCAGAGAAGCAAGTAGGCCAGAAGCACTGCTAGGCTAGCTTCATTTCTTTACTCTCCTTCCTTCTTCAATATTTATTTTGGGTTTTACGAGACAGGGTTTCTCTGTATTGTTTTGGAAGCTGTCGGTCCAGCCCGGCCTCGAACTCACAGAGATCCGCCTGCCTCTGCTTCCCAAGTGCTGGGATTAAAGGCGTGTGCCACCACCGCCCGGCTCCTTCTTCAATATTAATCATCTACTCTCATCCCCAGCTCTGCAGCAGACTACCTGTCCTGGCCTCTCCTCACTCTGCCCCCACCCCCAGGAGACTAAGCAGATCCTGGCAGAACACTATGATTTCCTCCCTCCTGTGAACTCCTATATCCACTTCCTACCAGCCCACACCCATTTCTGAGCATCAATTCTCAATACCTAGAAACACATTTTGTCAATAAACTCCAGTGGCCACACCTATCGGGATCCTAGAAAGATTTTCTAAAAGATAACACACAGCCATCATACCCTCCTAAGAATCAGAGCCACAGAAAACAATGAATAAGACAATCAACCCCAAAAGACAAGGTCATGATACCTAGAAATTCAACATTTCCAAACCCAGGTAGCTGGAACTCAGCAACGATCCTCAATCAATGACAGCAAGGACAGGGTTTGCTCTTTTAGAGCTCAGCACCGCTAACACAGCAGGGCCTGAATATTCCAACATAGCTGAAGCACAAGTAAAGAACCTTAAAGCAGCCTTTATGACTATGTTAGAGATTCATAAAGATGAAATTAATAAATCCCTTAAAGGAATCTATCAAAAAACAAATAAGCAGAAGGAAATGAACAAAATCATTCAATGCTTAAAAGTGGAAATAGGACAAATACTAAAAAAGAACCCAAACTGAGGGAAATTAAAAATTTAGGAACTCAAACAGGAACTCCAGAGGCAAGCCTTACCAATAGAATACAAGAGATGGAAGAGATAATCTCAGGCATTCAAGACATGAGAGAAGTGGATACATTGGTCAAAGAAAGTGTTAAATCGAAAATACTCCTGGAAATATGGAATACTATGAAATAATCTAACACTACCAAAAAAAAAACCAACCAAAGAGTATTATCAATAAATAAAGGAGAGGAAACACAAGTCAAAGGCATAGAAAATATTTTCAACAAATTCATAGAATGAAATTTCCCTAATATAATCAAAGGTGATGCCTATCAAAGTATAAGAAGCATATAGAATACCAAGTAGACTGAACCAGAAAAGAAATTCTGGAGCCTGGAGATAAACTACCACCAGCAGCTAACCAACTTAGCTGGTGTCTGGCCCAAGATCCCAACTTTTAGTTTTTCAACTCCAACATCTACTCCATCTATAAGCTTCTGAAGCCTGTGGCGGAGGCAGTGCTGCAGAACTAGATCTGGGAGCATGTCATCACCATCAAAGATGAAAATTTTGAAGCATAGCTGTGATTGGAGATGGCAGTGGTTGCTGGCACCTGGTGTGGAATCACTGAGTAGCTTGGAGGAGCCTGAGAGACCCATGGGGTCTCTGAGGGGAGACAAGGCAGCAAGGAGGAGTCTGCAGAGACTGTGGTGTATCTGGAACAACTGAAAAATGGGAAGATGCTTTTAAAACACTGAACTGGCTTTTTGGATCCCATTCTCTATGGTGGGATATCTTGCTCAGCCTTGATACATGGGGGAGGGGGTTAGTTCTTCCTCAACATGGTATGCCAGACTTTGTTGACTTCCCCACAAAGGCCTTACCTCCTCTGTGGAGTGGGTGGGGGTGGGAAGCGGGGGTGGGGGCAGAAGAAGGGAAGAAAGGGAGAACTGGGGTTGATATATAAAATGAAAAATAATTTTTTAATTAATAAAATAAATTAAAAAAGGAAAAACTGAACTACCAAAATTGGAAGGAACAATGGCAGAGGAGGACTTTGGGGATGGGGTGGGTGTGTGGTGAAACTATAGAAACTACAGATTTGGGCACGAAGGGTATAGGACAGACAAAGAACATGACATTACTGTACAGGGCTGGGAGAAGAAGAGTGGCCAGCAGCCTGGAACGCCTGAAGATCCTGTTCCTGGATACCCCGCCTAGTCTGACTAGATGCAAGATCACTCTGACTCCATGCAACACCAGGATATCCAGGATGATTCTCAACTGTGGTCTCAACTGTTTATGGTGCTTCAGAAAACAGACATAATTGAATCAGACCAATGATTTTGTTTTCTTGCTGTGAATATTTGCATGTAAGGTATGTGATACACACTGCAGTTTGAAATGCCACTTCCACTAACAAATATGGGATGCGGAGGCAGGAAAGATGGAGGAACCGAATGGCACCTTTGCAGTGGAAAGAGGCGGAGAGGAGGTGGTGACAGATGTGGAGAAGACTGTGATAGACAGGGGCACATCTTGTTGCTGAGTAGAGTCAGCAGGGTAGTGTGCAGCAGCCTGGAGCTCCTACAGGTTTTGCCCCAAGACATGCTGTCTAGCCACACTCCGTGGCTCTGAGCAACAGCAGGATGTCTGAGATAGAGAATGACTTATATTCTGGGTTGGGTCTCCTTTAAAGCCCTTCATGCTCTATGCTGCCCCCAAAGGTCACTCTGGTACCTGTGTTTCAAGATAAAAATGGAATGTACTGCCATCTGAAGTTATGTCGATGTTGACATCTCTGGTCCCTGCTGCCACAGAAAGACATATTGCTGTCCATAGTCCTGCTATGGCAAGGAACTGTGTTGATGTCTGTGGCCCATGTTACCACTCAAAGCCATGTGGATGTCCGTGGTCTGTGCTGCTACCTGAACCCATGTTGATGTCCATGATCCATGCTGCAACCAAGAGGCATGTCAATGTTAGTGGCCTGTGATGCTAGTGGAGGCAATGTGGTCTGTGGCCTGTGCATCTCCAAGGGAAATGAGGGTGTCTATGATTTATGAGGTGGCTGAGGGCCGTGTTGATGTCTGTGATCTGCGTTACCACTGGAGGCTATGTCCTTGGTCTTTGTTTCCACCTGAATCCATGCTGGTGTCTGTGGACTGAACTGATGCCACAGGACATGTTGGTGTCTGTAGCCAATGTTGTCATTGGAGGCCATGTTGATGTTCATGGCCTGTGCTGCCTTCCAGCATCATGATGGTATCCATGGACCACACTGCAGATGAGTGTCTTGTTGATGTCCATGGTCTATAGTGCCATTGGAGACCATGCTGAGGCTTGTGGTCCATGTTGAAGCTGGAAGCCATGTAGATGTCTGTGGCTTGTATCACCAGAAACCACATGGAAGTTCAGGATCCATGCTGCCACAGATTGGAAAGGGCAAGAAAATTTCTTTTGTGGTTGTATTGATGACTGCATATTCACAGTTGAGAGTTAGAGTCATAGAAGGCTTCTGTGACAACATCTCTCTTCCACTCCCACCACCCCAAAAAAACAGTTTAGAAAAAATTCATTGAGGATAACTTTTAAGAAGGTGGTAGGGATGCTGAAATATAGCTTTTCATAGATGATGGCTTCTGACATTGTAGGGGTGGGGAAGGACTCAGTTTTCTTTAAGGGCTGGTCACTGGCACTTTGACCATGCTCCAAGGAGCAATGGTGGGGAGGTGGACATGGAACCTCTGTGATCAAAGATAGTCTGCATAAATAGACGGAAGTAGCCATTTTAATATCTGGCAAAATAGAATTCAAACCAAAACTAATCAAAAGATTAGTTCAGGGAGGACACTCCATCTTTCAAAGGAAAATTCCACCAAGAAGGCTTTGGAATTGTTACTATCTATGTACTAAACACCGGGACACTCAGTTTCATAAAAGAAATGCTACTACAGCTCGAACCATACATTTATCCTTATAAAATGATAATGGGAGACTTCAATACTCTGTATCGACCAACAGACAGGTTATCAAAATGAAAACTAAACAGAGAAATGCTGGTGCTGATATTTTTAAATCAAAAAGTCACTTATCAGAAATTTCACACAAACATCTCATGATATTTCTCTTATTATCTCATGGAAATTTCTTCAAATTTGACCACACACTTGGACACAACTGGGCAAAGATGTGTTTCATTTGTCTATGCTGTGGAATGTTACTTAAACTATGTAAAGGTGTGTTACATTTGCTTATGCTGCATTTGTTTAATTATGTAAAGATGTGTTGCTGTTTTATCTTGCCTGTCTAAGGGACCTGATTAGTTTAATAAGTAAATAAGTCAAATGGCCAATAGCCAGGCAGTAGAGGGATAGGCTGGGCTGGTGGGCAAGAGAACTTGTAGGAAGAGGAATATAGACTTGAGAGGAAAAGAAAGAATGAACCAGTTAGGAAGTCACCAGCCAGCAGACACAGAGTAAGGCATGCAAAGTGAAAAAAGGGTAAAATGCTCAGAGATAAAAATGTAGATGAAGAGAAGCAGGTTAATTTGAGGTATAAGAGCTAGTAGGACAAGGGTTAAGCTAAGGCTGAACACTCATAACTAATAAGTCTTCATGTCATGATTTTGGAGTCAGTTGGTGGCTCAAAAGAAAGCCTGATACACACAAGCTAGTCTGACCACCATGGATTAAATCTTTATATAATCAAAACCAAAAAGAACAGAAATATGCCAAACTCATGGAAACTGAAAAACTTACTACTGAAGGAAAAATGGATCAATACAGAAATTAAGAAAGAAATGACAAACTTTCTAGAATTGAATGAAAATGAATTCACAACATCTCAAACTTGTGAGACACAATGGAGGTGACTCTACAAGGAACGTTTATAGCACTAAGTATCTAAATAAAAAAACTGAAGTGATCTTACAAAAGTAACTTACAAACATACTTGAAAGCTTCAGAACAAAAAGGAGAAATCATACCCAAAATGGGATGACAGCAAGAAATTATCAAACTCGGAGATGAAATAAATAGAATAGAAACAAACAAACACAACAAAACAATATACAGAATCAATGAAACAAAAAGTTGGTTCTTTGGAGAAATCAATTAGATCGACAAACTGTTCTCTAACTTAACTAAAAGTTGGAGAGAGAATTTTAGTAAAATTAGAAGTGAAAAGGAGGACATAACAACAGACACCAAGAAAATCCAGAGAATTATAAAGATATATCGTAAAATCCTGTGCTACACCAATTGCAAAATCTAAACAAAATGGATTTTCTCGATAGATATCATTTGCCAAAATTAAATCAAGATCAGATAAGCAATTTAAGCAAACCTATAACCCCTGATGATATTGATGTAGTCATTTAGTCTCCCAACCAAAAATCAGAAACAAAACAAAAACAAAAAGCATAAAACAAGGACAGATGGAGTTAGTGAAAAATCCTACCAGACTTTCAAAGAAGAGTTAATGCCAATTATCCTCAAATTATTCCAGTAAATAGAAACAAGAAGGATCACTCTTCTTTTGTTTTATGATGCCACAGTTACTCTGATACCCAAACCACATAAAGGCCTAACAAAGAAAGAAAATTATAGACCAATTTCCTTTATGAACATAGGTGCAAAATTTTAAATAAATATTTGCAAACCTAATCCAAATAGGCTTCATTGTCAAGTAGTTTCATTCCAAAGACACATGGATGGTTCAACATATGTTAATCAATTAATGTAATTGACCACATCAACAAACTGAAAGCCAAAAACTACATGATTATCTTATGAGATGCATAAAAAGCCTTTGGCAAAATCCATCACTCCTTCATGATAAAATCCTGGAGCAATTAGGCATACAAGGGAGATACCTCAACATAATAGAGGCAGTTTACAGCAAGCCCATCGCCAACATCAACTTAAATGCAGAGGAACTCAAAGCAATTCAGGAACAAGACAGGGTTGTCCACTCTCTCTATACCTATTAAATATAGTACTTGAAGTCCTAGTTAAATCAATAAGACAACTGAAGATCAAAGGATACAAATTGTAAAGAAAAAAGTTAAAGTACCTTGCTTCCAAGGGAAGCAAGCCTGTAAGTAGCATCCCTCCATGGTCTCTGCATAAGCTCCTGCCTCCATGTTCTTTCCCGACTTGAGTTCCTGCCCTGACTTTTTTCCATGATGAACCGTGATGTGGAAACGTAAATCAAATGAATCCTTTCCTCACAACTTGCTTTTGCCTTTCTTTCATGGTGTTTCATGGCAGCAATAGAAACCCTAATTAAGAGAAATGGTAACACACACACACACGCGCGCGCACACACACACACACACACACACACACACACAATAAAAGAACTATTAGAGGTAACATCATCTCTGATCTCAAATTATACTACAGAAGTATAAAAATAAAAACAGCAGGGTATTAGCCTCAAAATGGATAAGTCAATCAATGAAATCTAACTGAAGACACAGACATAAATTCACACAGCCATGGATACCTTATTTTTTATAAAGAGGCAAGAAATTCACATTGAAAAACAGCATCTTCAGCAAATTCAGGATCCAAATAGATCCATACTTATCATTCTTCACAAAGCTGTGGTGATATCATTTATGATTTATTAATGTTTTCTGAGTATTCAGAAAGCAAAGTTAGCCACAAGCCACAGAATCCAGGCACACACCTTTAATCCCAGGACTCAGGACTAAGAGAGAGGCGGAACTCTGTTAGTTCAAGGTCATACTGACTATAGGAAATTGATCCAGTACTAAGCAAAACAGCTCACACAAAGATGATCTCAGCACTTGGTATCACACACATATCTTTAATCCCAACACTAGAAATGTATAAAAGATAGGAGCAGAATCTTCAGTGGGTTCAGTCAGGATTCTCCAGCCATGCTGAGGAGAGGCAGCAGTCTGGAGCTTGGTTGAGAGCTCCTGGATCATCCCTTTCAAACTTAGGGAGAGGTGAGAGCTACTGGTCATGTGCATTGCTGTTCTCATCTTCAACTTGAAGCTTGAACCCCAGTATAAGTTTCTGGGTTTTTATTTTTCATGTTACATGAAACTCAACTTCAAAGGGATCAAAGAGCGCAACATAAAATCAGATATACTGAATACGATAGAAGACAAAGTGGGAAATAGCCTTGAGTACACTGGTGCAAGAGAAGAATAACTGAACAGAACACTGTTAGTACAGACACTAAGATCAACAATTAATTGGACCTTGTGAAACTGAAAAGCTTCTGTATGGCAATGGACACTGTCATTTGGACAAAGTGGCAGTCTACAGATTAGGAAATGATTTTTACCAAGTACATGACTGATGAAGTCCTCATATCCAAAATATATATATATTTAATAAATATACAAAATAAATAATAATATAATATATATAATGTATAAAGTAAACATATAAAATAAATTATAATGAAGCTAGATACCATGAAGACAAATAACCCAACTGAAAAATAGGGTACAGATCTGAATAGAGAATTCTCAAAAGAGCAAATTCAAGTAGCCAACACACACTTAAAGAAATGTCCAACATCTTTAGTCACAAGGAAAATGCAAATCATAACTATTTTGAGAGTCCATCTTTCACATGACAGCTCATTTTGATGAGGATATGTCATAAGGGGAACACTCATCCATTGCTGTTGGGAGTATAAACTCATGTGGTCACTATGAAATCAGTGTGGTAGTTATTCATAAAGATGAGAATTGATCTGTCTTAAGATCCAGCCATACCACTTGAGCATATATCCATATGGAGCTTCATCCTACCACATAGACACTTGCTCAACCATGTTCATTCTCCTGATCTATTCACAACAGCAAGAAATTGTCAACATCCTAGATGTTCATTATTAGATAATGGATAAAGAAAATGTGGTATCTCTCTCACTTGCCCTGTTTGAGGTGATAATTGTTTCATAAAAGTCTCCCCAAACTCTTGTAAATTAAGCAGGGACATTTAAATATATATTTATAATGTTATATGTTAACACACACACATACACACACACACATATATACATATAATATTATATATCTCACTGGAGGTTGAAATGCCTATTTATGGCATATTCTAGAACCAAGTGCAATGATCTGAAAATGTTTATATTCAAGAGACCATTGAACACCACAGTAAGCTTGTGGAGCTCTGCACTGGAGTGGAGTATGTACACGTAGTCCTTGTGTTCAGCTCCTGGGATCACTTAGGGACATATAAAAAAAGAAAGAAAATGTAGTACATTTACACAGTGGAATATTACTTAATTCACAGGTAAATGGATGGGACTAGAAAAACTAATCCCAAGGAGGTATCTTAGAACCACAAAGAAAAATACTATATGTATTTGCTTATATATGGGTACTAGCTGTTAAGTTAATGATATTCAAGCTACAAGCTGTAGCAATACAGAGGTTAAGAATTGAGTAAGCAACCAAAATGGGAAGTCAGATAGATCTTCCTAGGAAAAGGATATGATGTCAGATTTTCTGTAGGGAGATTTGCTGAAAATACTATACCATATCTAAGTGTTTAGCCTTGTCTGAGTTAGCAGATGAAGCCACTGTAACTCCCTAACATGAATTAAAATTTTAGTTCAATATGCAACAAGTACCCTACAATATTTACAATATACAAGTCAGTGTAATACATATGAGTAGCCTCCTTCCCCTACTCCTTTTGTTTGCTTGCTTTTTATTTTATTGTTTCTTTACTTCCTTGCTTCTGATTTTGTGCTACAGTACTGGAGATCAAACTTGGAACCATTGTGAAGTACTCTACCACTAAGCTATATCCACAGCATGCTCATGGACACAAATGTGCACAACACACACACACACACACACACACACACACACATGTTCACACACACAATTTTAAAAACAAATGCTGGTGTATTATACATCATAGCTTAAACATTTTGGACTCAAAACTCCCTTTTGACCAAGAAATAGTTGTGCAACCTCAGATATATAGAAATACAAAGCAGGTATGCAAATAAAATATTTACTGAATATAAGTGATAGACGAATTTATTTTAAAACAATTCCATTGATTACATTTAGTTACACCATTTATTACAGTAAGGCAATTTTTTATATTGAGATAAATATTTTTTTCAGTTGCCACTCCCTCAATTTTATATGTTGAATTTTTCCTGTTACTAAAAGTATAATTTTTCTTGTATAATACATCTTGATTATGGTTTCTGCTCCTTCTGATCTAGAAAGTTCCTCCCCAACTCCATTTCCATCCAGAAACACCCACTTTCTGTCTCTCACTAGAAAACAAACAGGCTAAGGTATAATCATATAATATAAAATAATATATAATAAGATAAAACAAAACCCAACACATCAGAATAGAAATAACAAATAAACACAAGGAAAAGAGCCCAAGAAAAGGTCCAAAAAACAGATATAGACACTCAATTACACACTCAGGAATCCCCCCAAAATACTAAACTGAAAGCCATAATAAATACAGGAAGAAGCAAATAACCTGTAGGGTAAAGGAGAAAATATACATACGTACATGCATACATATGTAACATGAATAATAAAAACCGAGGGTCAGACATTGGTGTTCAAGCTGAAGATCAGAAAGCATATCAGCCAGCTACTAGCTCTTACCTCTACCTCAGACTGAAAGGGTAATCTTGTCTCCACGAATCCTCAGCATGGCTGGAGACTGAATTCCTCTCTGTTCTCAACATGGCTGGAGACTAATTGCCAGGTCTGACCCTGCTCCTATCTTATATACCTCTCTAGTGCTAGGATTAAAGGCATGATCTCTGTTTCTCTTTTAGACAGATTCACTCTCATGTAGGCCTGGGTGACCTTGAACTCACAGAGATCCATCTTGTTGTAACTTGAATAAAGGTGCTTGAGAGGGAAAGATGCCATATGATAGAGTTCAAATTGAGCGTTGTTTTTTTTTTTTAAAGGATTGTAAAAAAGGGAAAGGGGAAGGGAGAGACTGGCCTTTGTGGACAGGAGCAGCAGGAAAAGAGAAAGAGAGTTAGAGGGAGAGAAAGAGGAGAAAGAAAAAAGAAAGAGAGAGAGAGAGAGAGAGAGAGAGAGAGAGAGAGAGAGAGAGAGAGAGAGAGAGAGAGAAGAGAGGGACAGACAGACATAGAGAGGGAGAAAAAGAGGAAAAGAGATGGGGGGTGGTCAGGACCCTTTTAAAAGGGAATGGAACATAGTGAATGAGCATAGGTGGTTCTCTTAGTGGCAGACTCCTGAGTCCTGGGATCAAAGGTGTGCACCATCACTGCCCAGCTTGTATGGCTAACTAGGAGGCTGCTGGGTTTAAAAGTGTGCACCACCACTGCCTGTCCTCTATGACTATGAGTAGCTTTGTATTCTTATCTTCAGGCAAGATTATTAGATCATAAACAATATATCACCACATACATACAAACATATAGATAAAAATAAATAAAAAACAAGACAGTATTTTTTGAAAAAGGAAAATCCCCGGCACGACATTATGAACCGAGGAACCTCCAAAGATGCCATTGAGTTTGTTTTCTGTTGGCTATCTCCTGCTGGTCATGAGTCTAACTTTAAGAGTATCTTGTTTCCCCAATGAGAACCTTGGAGAAAACAATATTTTCATTTCTAAGTAGTTATCAACTGAAGATACCTTTGGGGTTAACGATGGTGACATGTGTCCTCAACTCTAGGACTCCATCTAGTTCAGACCCATGCAGGCCCTGTGCATTTTGCCTCAATCTCTGTGAGTTCATAATTGCATTGATCTTGATGATTTAGAGGCCTATTTTCTTGGTCTCCTCCATCTCCTCTGGCTCTTACATTCTTTCTACCTCCATGTCACTGGGATTGCCTGAGTCCTGAGAGAAGCGATTGGATGGAGACATTCCATTTAGGACTGAGTGTTCTTAGGCCTCCCACGCTCGGCATATTGTCTGTCTATGGGTGGGTCTCTATATTTGTTCCCATGTACTGCATGAGGAAGCCTCTCTAATGATGGTTAAGCTAGACCCTGACCTATGAGTATAGCAGAATGTCATTAGGAGTCATGTTATTGCTATACTCTTTTTGCAGAAGTACTTGGTTTTACCAGGGACCCTAGGACATCTAGTCTCAGGTAGTAGGTCACCCAAGCAGCCATGCAGCATCAGGGCAAATCCCAGTCATGTTTCATTAGATTCAGAAACATTTCTTATATCAGCTAATATGATGATCTTTTAGAACAATTGTAGGCTTTTTCCCCCCGAAGGTGGAAAGTGAAGTTAATCAGAGCTGGAGATGCACACAGACCTGAGGGAGACATTGTGAATGCCTTTCATCACTAACCTGTGTCAACCTCTGCGAAACCCTGCTAATCTTCAGCAGTAAGCTGCCTCCTTCTCTTTTCATTTCTGTTCATTGTTTTCTTCCACCTCCTGGAAGGTTTTTACCTTCATAATACCCCTGGAGCCTCTATTCAAAAAAAATAATTATATGGTATATAACACAGAACTATTAAAATATATTTAATCCTTGTTAAAATGAATAAAAGTAGCCTCAGGAATCCATTAAGATGTCTGGCTCATGAATATTCATCAGCCATAGTTTTCTGTTGTTTTTATTATTGCAACCAGAGCTGTTTCAACTGTGCACAAAGAGGGCATTCAAGCCTTCTTTCATTTATGATGGATTGTGGGTAGCTGTCAGCAGGTACTTGCCTAGAATCCTTTTCTGCTCATTTATCCAGGGTATTTATTGTGTGAAAATGGAAGGGGAAAGAGTAGAGTAGGGGGAGAAGAATGAATAACATTGTTAAATCTAAAACCCCACTACTGACTTCGGAAGGATTTTAACTATCTCTTAGAAATAGCAAAATAAAAATGTTGGTAAGAAAAAAAGGTTTGTCTCTGTTGAGAGGCTAAATAGGAATTGTATTTGAACCATTAATTTGGAGCCTTCTTGACAACACATGCACCCACATTGCCATTCTCTGTCCACTGAACTCAGTGAAATCCCATGTCATCCTATACTCCCACCTTTTCCCTGCCTATATATTCTAACATGCTGTGTTTTTATTAGATAATATAATAAAACCACAGCCACCTTGCAGTTGTCAAATGATAAAAAATTAAAGAATGACTTCAATGTGGCAATCACACATGGGTGAAGTCTAGTAAGTGATGCATTATCTGGCAAACAAGAAAGGACAATTTGGTTATGGGGAACTGGTGTGGATGACAAATATCACACCAAAAGAAGATGAAGGTGCCTTAAGTTGTGTTTCTGTGGTGTTTGAGAGACCATTGGTAAGAATAAGCATGAGCTTGCCCAGAACATGGATGCCCAAGCACACTTGGGTGAGTAAGAAAAAACTAACAAGGAGTCTGCACTAGAAAATGTTTTATGTTTGAACACATTTCATACGGAGAAAGGGAAATGAAGAGAAACTACTTTTCAACCAGTGAGGAAGAAACTTCATAAAAACAGATTGGTTGAGAGGAAGAAATGGTCTACATAGCAAATTTTCACAGGCTAGATGGAAGGAAATACCTGTATGATGTACCCTCTTTCTTGTTAATGAAGGGTCTGTTGATTGGCATGTGTGTGCACACACATACACGAGGTGCATACTCCCACACATCTATAGTCAGAGCATAACAACTGATTTATCTTTGAAGGGCAGGGTTTTTACATGTTGGCCTATTATCTTTCCAACAAGCATAGCAAAACATTTTCATTTTTGGTTGTGAGTCTAGCCTTTAATGGCTGAGCCATCTCTCCAGCCTGCAAAAATTTTCATTTGGGTTTTGATCAACAGGTTCAAGAATGGCATTGCAGAACCTTCCGCAAATGTGTGATATATTCACCTAAAGAAATTGTTTGAAATAAGTTACATTTTATGAATAATATGTTGATTATGAAGGTCAACACATAATATGTATTAACATATGTTTTCTCTGTGTTGGTATCAAGTAGACGAAAGCTTTAGGATTTGTCTTTATGACTCCATGATGGTTTCACATTATGAGACTAGTGAGACATTTTCTTTGTTGTCAACTGGATGAGAATCCTGCCATCCCTCTCATATTGGATCTTTCTTTGTTTACCAGGATCTCCATCTTCAGTCCTGGTCATCACTCCAGGTTTGTTCTGGGAGCCTGCCATGAGGTCCTTCTGAGTCTATCTGATCATTTCACAAGTTCTGTGTCACACCTATTGTCACACATTATCATCCCAGTTTTTCTCAGTTTTTAAGACCCATTAAAAACTCATCTTTGCTTCTAGTGTCTGGGGAAGGCCGCAGAGGTTCTCATCCCAGCAGGAGCCCAACAAGCCCAGATCCCAGGTTTTCTCTTCCAACAAGGAGACCAGGGGACCAGCTGGTCCAGCGGGACCAAGTAAAACAGGCCCTGCATCCAGGCCTACACTCCAGTGCCTGGGGATTGCCTGGGAACTGCACAGAGCTTCCAATCCCAGCGGGAGCCAAGCACCCCAGATTCCAGGACTTCTCTTCCACCAAGGAGACCAGGAAACCAGCAGATCCAGGTAAAGAAGGCCCCCACATCCCCCACATTCCGGGCCTGTCTTCCAGTGACTGGGGACAGCCACAGAGCTTCCCATCCCAGCAAGAGCACCCCAGGTCCCAAGTCTTCTCTTCCAGCAAAGAGACCATGGGACCAGGTGGGAGGCTAAGCACCCCAGATTCCTGGTCTTCTTCTCCACCCATGGGATCAGAACGAGGATGAGGAATAGAAGAACTACCAGATTATTGGACTTGCTAGCACCCACCGAAAGGGAACGTTGGTCCCCTAACCACCAAACCAGTAAGGGACTCTTTCTGCACCAACTAGAAGAAGAGATGGGAAAGAGACAATACAAAAACACACTCAGCAACAGAAAAACAAATATGACACTGCCAGATTCTAGAGATTCCACACCAGCAAGACTCCAACATTCCAATGCAAATGAAGGAGAAGAGAATGACCTTAGAAACAACTTCATGAAAATGATAGAGGCCCTAAAAGAGGATATAGGAAAATCCCTCAAAGAAATGGATGAAAAAACAAACCAAAAAAATGCAAGAAATGGAAGAAAAACAAACCAAAAAATGCAAGAAATGGAAGAAAAAAACCAAATCAAATATTGCAAGAAATGGAAGAAAAAGCAAACCAAAAAAGGCAGGAAATGGAAGAAAAAGCAAATCAAAAATTCCAAGAACTGGAAGAAAAAGCAAATCAAAAAATTCCAAGAACTGGAAGAAAAAGCAAACCAAAAAATGCAGGAAATGGAAGAAAGAACAAACCAAAAATTCATAAAATGCAACAAATGGATGAAAAGATAAACCAAACATTGCAAGAAACAACTCAAACAGTGCAAGAGTTTAAAACTGAAATAGAGACAATAAAAAACACAATCTGAAGAAAGGCAGGAAATAGAAAAGCTGGGCAAATGGTCAGGTACTACCGATACAAGCATTATCAACAGAATACAAGAGATGGAAGAGAGAATCTTAGGTGTTGAAGAAACACTAGGAGAAATGGATTCATCAACCAAAGAAAATCTTAAGTCCAACAAATCCTTAACACAAAACATTCAGGAAATATGGGACACCATGAAAAGACCAAATCTAAGAATAATAGGTATAGAAGAAGGTGAAGAAAACCACCTCAAAGGGGCAGAAAACATATTCAACAAAATCATAGAAGAAAACTTTGCCAACCTTAAGAAAGACATGCCAATGAAGGTACAAGAAGCTTACAGAACACCAAATAGAGTGGATCACAAAAAAGTCCACTCACCACATAATAATCAAAACCCCAAATATACAGAATAAAGAAAGAATATTAAGAGCAGCTAAGGAAAAAGTCCAAGTAACATATAAAGGCAAACCTATCAGAATTACACCTGACTTCTCCATGGAAACTCTGAAAGCCAGAAGGTCCTGCTTAGATATTCTACCAACACTAAGAGATCATGGATGCCAGCCCAGACTACTATACATAGCAAAGCTCTCAATCACTATAAATGGAGAAAACAAGATATTCCATGACAAAACTAGATTCAAACAATACGTATCCACTAACCCAGCCCTACAGAAAGATTTGGAAGGAAAACTCCAACCCAAGGAAGCTAACTACAAACAGAAAAACATAGGCATTAGAGAATCCCTCCCTACCAACAGCCAAAAGAACAAAGGGGTGAAATTCCCCACATAATTCCAACAACAACAACCATTGCAAATCGAAGAAGAATGAGCAATCAATGGTCATTAATATCCCTCAACATTAATGGCCTTAACTCACCCATAAAAAGACACAGGCTAGCAGAATGGATTCGAAGACAGAACCCTTCCTTCTGCTGCATACAAGAAACACACCTCACCTTCAAAGACAGACATTACCTGAGAATTAAAGGTTGGGAAAAATTTTACAATCAAATGGACCCAAGAAACAAGCAGGGGTAGCAATCCTAATATCTAACAAATTAGACTTTAAAATAAAATCAATCAAAAGAGATGAAGGAAGTCATTACATACTCATACCAGGCAAAATCCATCAAGATGAAGTGTGTATCCTGAATATCTATGCCCCAAATGCAAAGGCATCCACATTTGTAAAAGAAACAATACTAAAACTTAAATCACATATAAAGCCCCACACACTTATAGTGGGAGATTTCAACACACCACTCTCACCACTAGACAGGAATACCAGACAGAAACTCAACAAAGAAGCAAAGGGTCTAATTGAAGTAATGACCCAACTGGGATTAACAGACATCTATAGAACATTTCATCCACATAAAAAAGAATATACCTTCTTCTCAACACCACATGGAACCTTCTCAAAAATTGACCACATACTTGGCATCATATCAAACCTTAGGAGCTACAAAAAAATTGGAATAACTCCATGCATCTTATCAGACCACCATGCGTAATATTAGAATTTAACAACAACACAAATTGCAGAAACCCTGCAAACTCATGGAAATTGAATAATGCACAACTGCACCATTCCTGGGTCAAAGAAGAAATAAAAAATAAATTAAAGACTTCCTAGAATTCAACAAGAATGAAGATACAATGTACCCAAACCTATGGGACACTTTGAAAGCAGTGCTATGGGGGGAGTGCCCACATGAAGAAACTGGATACTAGAGAGTTAACAGCACAGCTGAACGATGTAGAACACAAAGAAGCAAACTTCCCCAGGAAGAGTTGATACCAGTAAATAATCGAATTGAGGGCTGAAATCAACAAAGTAGAACCTACGAAAACAATACAAAGAATCAATGTAACAAAGAGTTGGTTCTTTGAGAAAATCAACAAGATAGACAAACCTTTGTCCAAATTTACCAAACAGCAGAGTGTGAATTTGCAAATTAACAAAATCAGAAATGAAAAGGGGAAATAACAACAGACTCTGAGGAAATTCAGAGAATCATCATGTCATACTTTGAAAACCTGTACTCCACAAAATTCAAAAATTTAAAGGAAATGGACAACTTCCTGGATAGCTATCTCTTGCCAAAATTAAATTAAGAACAGATAAGCTATTTAAATAGACCTATAACCCCTATGGAAATAGAAGCTGTCATCAAAAGTCTCCCAACCAAAAAAAGTCCATGTCCAGATGGCCTCAGTGCAGAATTCTACCAGAAATTCAAATAACTGCTTATACCAATTCTTCTCAAAGTATTCCACACAATAGAAGCAGAAGGGTCTCTGCCAAACTCTTTCCATGAGGCTTCAATAACCTTGATCCCCAAGCCACACAAAGACACAACTAAGAAAGAGAAATTCAGACCAATATCCTTCATGAACTTTGATGCAAAAATACTCAATAAAATACTGGCAAATCGGATCCAAGAACACATCAAAACAATCATTCACCACGATCAAGTAGGTTTCATCCCACGGATGCAGGGATGGTTCAACATACAAAAATCCATCAACGTAATCCACCATATAAACAAGCTGAAAAAGAAAAATCACATGATCATCTCACTAGATGCTGAAAAAGCCTTTGACAAAATCCAACACCCCTTCATGATAAAGGTCTTGGGGAGATCTGGGATAACAGGGACATACTTAAACATAATAAAAGCTATATACAGTAAACCAACAGCCAACATCAAACTAAATGGACAGAAACTCAATGCAATTCCTCTAAAATCAGGAACAAAACAAGGCTGTCCACTCTCTCCATACCTTTTCAACATGGTACTTGAAGTTCTAGCTATTACCATATGCCAACAAAAGGGGATCAAGGGGATACAAATTGGGAAGGAAGAGGTCAAACTTTCCCTGTTTGCAGACGATATGACAGTTTACATCAATGACCCAAAGAACTCTACCAGGGAACTCTTACAGCTGATTAACACCTTCAGCAAAGTGGCAGGCTACAAGATCAACTCAAGAAAATCAGTAGCCCTACTATATACAGATGATAAAAGGGCTGAAAAAGAAATCAGAAAAACATCACCCTTTACAATTGCCACAAACAACATAAAATACCTTGGGGTAACGCTAAACAAACAAGTGAAAGACCTGTATCGTAAGAACTTTGAATCTTTAAAGAAAGAAATTAAAGAAGCCCTCAGAAAATGGAAAGATCTCCCATGCTCTTGGATAGGTAGGATCAATGTAGTAAAAATGGCAATCCTGCCAAAAGCAATCTACAGATTCAATGCAATCCCCATTAAAATCCCAGCACAATTCTTCACAGACCTTGAAAGAACAGTAATCAATTTTGTATGGAAAAACAAAAGACCCAGGAGAGCCAAAACAACCCTGTTCAACAAGGCAACATCGGGAGGCATCACCATCCCTGACTTCAAGCTCTATTATAGAGCTATAGTCCTGAAAACAGCTTGGTATTGGCACAAAAATAGACAGGTAGACCAATGGAATCGAATTGAAAACCCAGGTATTAACCCACACATGTACGAACATCTGATCTTTGACAAAGAAGCTAAAAATATACAATGGAATAAAGAAAGCATCTTTAACAAATGGTGCTGGCATAACTGGAGACTGGCATGTAGAAGAATGCGGATCGATCCATGTCTATCGACATGCACAAAACTTAAGTCCAAATGGATCAAAGACCTCAACATAAATCCAGCCACACTGAACCTCTTAGAAGAGAAAGTGGGTGGTACCCTTGAACGAATTGGTACAGGAGACAACTTCCTGAACATAACACCAGTAGCACAGACACTGAGATCAACAATTAAGAAATGGGACCTACTGAAAATGAGAAGCTTCTGTAAGGCAAAGGACACAGTCAGCAAGACAAAAAGGCAGCCCACAGAATGGGAAAAAATATTCACTAATCTCACATCTGACAGAGTGTTGATCTCCAAAATTTACAAAGAACTCAAGAAGCAAGTCTCCAAAACATCAAATGATCCAATTAAAAAGTGGGCTACAGAAATAAATAGAGAATTTTCATTAGAGGAGTCTAAAATGGCTCAGAGGCACTTGAGAAAGTGCTCAACATCCTTAGCCATCCGGGAAATGCAAATCAAAACAACTCTCAGATACCATCTCACTCCTGTCAGAATGGCTGAAATCAAAAACACCAATGACAATTTATGCTGGAGAGGATGTGGTGAAATGGGGACACTCCTCCATTGCTGGTGGGAGTGCCAACTGGTTCAGCCACTTTGGAAATCAGTATGGAGATTCCTCAGAAAAATGGGAATAAACCTACCACAAGACCCAGCAACTCTACTCTTAGGCATATATCCAAAAAATGCCCATTCATACAACAAAGATGTCTGTTCCACTATGTTCATAGCAGCTTTATTTGTAATTGCCAGAACTTGGAAGCAACCTAGATGTCCCTCACCCGAAGAGTGGATAGAGAAAATGTGGTACATCTACACAATGGAGTACAATTCAGCAGAAAAAAATAATGGAATCATGAGATTCGCAGGCAAATGGATGACACTAGAAGAAACCATCCTGAGTGAGGTAACCCTGTCACAAAAAGAGAAACATGGCATGTACTCTCTCATATATGGATTTTAGACATAGATCTGGGAAGTGCCAGCCTACAATCCTATGGCCAGAGAGTCTGGGAAACAGAAACTTCATTTAGTGGCTGACCGAAGAAGAGGCAGACTCCCATGGTTAAGTACTGAGCTGAACTCAAGAAAGCCAGTAACAGAGAGGGAGGACTGATGATCAAAGGGATTAAGACAGGGCTGGTTTAACCCCCAGAAACAGCTGACCAGACAAAGGTTAACTCTTGAATCCCAGGCATCAGCCTGGGAATCCAGCATGGGACTGATCAAGACACCCTGAATGTGTGTCTCAGTGAGGAGGCCTAGGTAATCTATTGAGCCTTGGGTAGATCAGTATTTATCCTGGGTATACAAATGGACTTAGGACTCCCATCCAACAATGTGAGATGCACTGTCACCCTGAACTTTTGGGGGAGGATCTTGGCCCTGCCCTGGATAAAATGACAGACTATGGACACTCCCATGGAGGGCCTCCCCCTCCCTGGCTAAATGAGGGGATATGCGGGGCGTTGGTGGGAGGGCACGGGAGGAGAGGAGGGAAACGGAGAGGAACCTGGAATTGACATGTGAAACAACCTTGTTTCTAATTTAAAAAAATTATATATATATATAAAGTCCCTGTCACCACATCCTCACTCAGCAGCAGGGAATCAGCAGTAGTTACTTCATTTTCAACCCCCAAAACACAGACTAATGAACAAGATGGGAACTCAGGTTCCATCTTTCTTAAGCAACCAAGACACACACCTTAACATTTAACCTCAGAGTTAAAGGGTGGAAAAACCTATTCCAAACAATGCACCCAAGAAGGAAGCAATTATATACATTTTAACATATTAAAATTCTTCAAACAAACACAAATCAGACTTAGGGAAGGATACTGCATACTCATCAAATTCTCAAAAAAATAGAGTAATTCTATACAGTTATGTAGAGGTAAGAGGGAGATTGGAGTGGGAGTGCTCCATTGTGAGTCAGGTGGATGAGAGGAGTAAAGAGGGACTACAGGTAGGGGCAACTAACACTAACAGCCATTCCAGGGGTTGTATGGAAACACACTGCTGTAGAAGCTCCCAAAATATATATACATATGAAACAAATATAGACAGAGTCTCCAAATAATTGGGGAGACAATACCCCAACTATATATCTTTTGCCACCAAATGAATCTAGGTGCATTATATCTAGTTTGAGTCATTGGCTAAAGGGGCCCCATGGAAACCCCCAAACATTCATTTATTCCTCCCGTGCCCCCCACCAACCCTCCAATATCCCCTCAATTCCCCAGGGAGGGTGAGGCCCTCCTTGGGGTGTCCATAGTCTGTCATTTCATCCAGGGCAGGGCCTAGGCCCTCCCCCAAAAGTTCAGGGTGAGAGTGCATCTCACATTGTTGGATGGGAGCCCAAAGTCCAAGGGTCAACACAAAAGGAATTCCATAGCAGTTTGGTTGACTTTGGTTTCAGATTGTTTTATTTGGGCATTTTCTGTCTTATTGATCTTTTACATGCACATATGGCTTCTGTTGTGTGTTTTTATGGGTGTTGTGTGTATGTTTTTTGTGTTCTTACTTTTTCTTCTTCTTTTTGCCTATTCTTTTTCTAAAGAGAGAAAAAGAAAGTTGTGGAGTTGGATGGATTGGGAGGTGAAAGAATCTGGGAAGAGTTGGGGATGGGGAAATCATGATCAGAATATATTGCTGTGAAAAATACTTTTTCTTTAAAAAAACAACATAAAACAGAGGAAACAGAATGAAATCAAGTGTAATAAAGGTTTTTCATTAAGAAAAAGGTACATTAATTGATAGGAAAGGATAAATCATCATATAATCCCTATGAGGATTTTGTAAGTAGAATTCTTTAACAGAAAGAAATGCAATGTATTCTCTAGCATGGGATCAGTTTACTTAATTACTGAAAAAAACAAAACAAAAGCAAAACAAAAATAAAAACATCCTAGCATTTTAAACTATCAGAAAAAAAGCTTGCTCTAAGGCAAATTACAGCACATGACTAATTATTGGCTGAAATACAAAGTCTCTTATTTGGTGTCTTTGTGTCTTTGTTAGGCATTCTAATTATTACACAGAAAAATAAGCTTTCTTGCATTCATTTTGAAACTAAAAAATAAAGGGACTATGTTGTGATTATGAAAATATCGGACTTGAGGAAGATTTTTTTTTTTGAGACAGGGTTTCTCTGTGTAGCTTTGGAGTCTATCCTGCCTGGAACTTGCTCTGTAGACCAGGCTGACCTTGAACTTACAGAGGTCTACCTGCCTCTGCCTTTCAAGTGCTGGGACTAAAGGTGTGTGCCACCACTTCTGGGCCAGAATTGAGGAGGATTAGTGAACATAATTCAGTGTTAAAAGATTTAACTAGGGCGTAAGGAGTGTCTCTATCCAAGTGCAGCTATAGAAAGGTTTGTGTCATCGCCCAGTACATCATGAAGCCGGCTACTCTCCTCTCCTTGACTAGCTGGAATAGCCTGAGTGTGGCAGTGTTTTAAGAGTGCTACAGACAGGGTGTCTGACAGCACTGCCCTCTCAGTACATACAGAGGGCATGTATCCATCCCTACCCTAGCTCCCTCAGCTTCAGGTGCCTCTGCTGAGACCACTCTAGTACAGAGTGGGTGGGGGCCTGAAAGCCTGCTTTTTGCTCTAGCTGTTATTTCTCTTTCTCCTCTGGCAACTAAGGGCATGAAGTGGCAGGTACCCCTCCTTGGTGCTCTCTGAGCAGTAAGAGCTTCCCAGCCCTATGCCCTTTTGGTCTCCATCTACCATAGAGTGGCCTGCTATTTTCAGCTTAGTTTGTCCCAATGAGTACATTTGCCATGGGACACCAATGAGCTACTCTCCTGCTGTCATATATTCCTGTCTCCTAAGTAATGCCCACTTTGCCCACAGAGTCATTGCAGACTTATCTGTTCCTCAGTCAATAAACAAAGACCTGTGTTGGTACTACAGAGATCGCATCTCTCTCTCAGGTTCCTCTGCAGCGCTGGGTCAGGCTGGGACAGACAAACCTCAGCTTGGAATGTCTTTGTGCTTTCACTTTTCTGCTCTGTCTTGGTGAAGTGGCCCAGCTGGGGCTTTATGTACCCCAAATATCCCATGGATCTCTGCCTCTTAGTTTTAGGAGTTTAAGTTCTTGGTATTGTTTCTACATATGCTATTACAGTTGTGTTCTGTTCAAACTCTATAATGGATTCTTTCTACTTATATTTTCTAAAGTTAATTATTATTAATTTCCTTCCTAAATTAATTTGCCTCCTAAGTACAAGAGGAATAAATGGATAGATGACTGATAGTTAGATAGATAGATAGATAGATAGATAGATAGATATAGAGAGACAGACAGACAGATAGATAGATACCAGAGTCCTTATGACCTTCCCTGAGAAAACTGGTGGGGATGATAACTTCTTGTGAATAGTTATGCGTCTGCTCTGTTCTTGGCAGCTGTCACCTTTTCTTGCTGCATGCCCTGCTCTGTACCTCCTGCTTCTCCATGTATCACATGTTCTTGCTTCTTTCAGTGCCTTATGTTCTGTACTGAAATGATAGCCCAGGCGATTCTTCACCTTCTTTACACACTCTACACGGCCAGTCTCTGCAACTGACCTGCAAGGTTATGGAATGTTATTGCTCTGAACATTACAAAGCCACTGAGCTACTGACCCAGGGCTTGCTATGACTTCAGTTGCATCCTGTGTTTGTTTTATGTCATCTGCTTTATTTTGTGTATCTAAAAAATTTCTGCTTATTGAGTTTATTAATAAATTCTCTAGCAGGAACATTCTGTTTTTAATTACATAGATAATTAACCTTACTATTGATATGGAAGGAAAGGTCTCTGAGACTATCACATGTATTTCTTTGGCTAATAAGCTAGAAGATGAGCTTATTTCAGGCATGGCATCCTGTCACAGCAGTATCAGGATAAAGGAACTGGAAGAATTCCTTAGGGGCCAGGCCAAATGCATCTCTCTTTCATATCAGAGAAGAGGCTGTAGAGGGGAAAGATGGAGGGTCCCTGTGTGAAAGTGGTTGCCTGTGTGCACTTGGCTTAGAATCTCTGTATTCCTCAGCCATGGGGACTGTAGGGCAGAGGGGGAAATAACATCTGGGACATTATGGTCAGTGAAGGTGCAGCAATCTTCATGTCTGTGTGACCCCTGTGACCCCAACCACTTTCATAATTTTTAGTTTGAGAAGGGTCTCATTATGCTGTTCAAACTGCCCTTAAAATCATGCTGTAATATACATACACTGGCCTAGAATCCACCTCTAAAGACCTGAGAGTTCAGGCCTATCTCATCATGTCTGACCAATCAGGTTGTTTCTTCTAATCACTTTTGGGAGGTCAACAGTGAGAACACATGGCCTCATTTAGTGATTTCCAGTCTTTCTGGTTGCAAATGAACATCAATTTCTCTTCAGAATTCTATTCTGATGCTGTCTGAAATGTCTTTCCATTCTTTCATCTCTTTGAAATTTAGGTGTCAGATTTCAACAACATCTGAAATGTCTTTCTATTTTTTCTATCTCTTTTAAATTTAGGTGTCAGATTTCCCAACATTGAATCTCTTATTTCTCAGGTTAATCATCCTTTTAAATTAGGGTGAAAAATAGTACCATAAGACAATTAATCTCCCCCCTCCCACAGAAATCTCACCCCAAACAATTTTTATAAAAAGTTTCAAACATCCTTCCTTTAGAATCAACATCTATCTCTATCAGCTTTCTTAGCTGAGGTCACCTCAGACCAAAGGCACAGACAGGACTTTCCTAGTCTCCCAACTTCCAGTACCAGGTTCATAACTCTAGGCTTTGTTGTGAAGCACAACTACAGATGTGAGAAGAAAAGTTTCCTCCACCCTCTTCCTTCTTTTTTCTTCAAGGTAAAGGGCAGTGACATAGGTCTATAAAGTAGTTCAGCAAATGTCTTCATTCAGCTCTAGAAATGTGGCTTGAAATCTAATAACAGGACACAGAAATAGTACCTTTGATGTTATTGAGACAGCATCTGGTGATTGTCCCCCAGGTTGACACTGGAGTACTGAGAAGCTGAACTTACCAGGGCTTGTAAAGGCTAAGTGCAGGCAATTTCCACCACTAAGCTGTTTAGAATATGCAAATTGAGCAGAGGTACTTAATAAGCACTCCTGTGTGTGATAATGCAGGCTCTGCCACAACAGGTCCCAAGAAACAGGCTGGATCCAGCTCAAGGCATGAATCCATGAATCAAAGTTATAGTGCAGCATTGTCACTACTTTGTGTGTATGAAGCCGAGTCTGGGTTGTGGTTAATCCAAGCAAAAACTCAGTATTATCTGAAATGCCTTCTTACTTCAGCTGTCAATTGTTTCTTAGTGAGTTACTCACTGCATCTCTGGACGATTTTCCTATGCTATTCAAGTCCTAGCTTGTAACAGAAACAGAGAGAAAGAGAAAGGGGGAGAGAGAGAGAGAGAGAGAGAGTGTGTGTGAAAGGAAACATGAGAAGAAAAGCCACCCCATGCATGACTGGGGTGATAAAATTATTTTTGCTTTCATTACAGTTTGCAGTTTTTATGTTGCACCAGAGAGGACTTTTAGTGTTGGTGGAAGGCTCAAATGTTCATAATTTGGCTTTTTATTCCAGAAAGAACATCTGTTTCCTTTTCTAAGAGTGATACTTCCTTTTCCTTTAAAGATATCTTTCAAACTCCAGGCACGCTGGTCTCTTCATGCATTCTAGTCAGATCCCTATGTTCTTTGCAGAATGACATGGGGCCTGAAAACAAGGCTTCCTGGCAGTTGAATGATTTACTTGCTGATTTGCTGATGTGTTTTAAAGCCACGTATCCCTACACAGCTGGGTGTTATATCTCTTTTTGTATTCCTCAACATGTACATGTGTTTCACAGCTAAAATGAATGGAAATATCTTCAAGACAGTGTTTTTACTTGTTAAGAGATTCCCACTTTTGAATAGTAACACAAGAGTTCTGGCATTATTTGTCTTTACCTCTTCCTTAACTTCAGGGACACATGGCATGGAGGACTGAAGTGTCTAGAATTTCCACTGTCTTTGTACACATGTGTATGAATTTATGTTGTTGATATTTATTGACAAAATTAATTTTCTATTCATTACCTAGTTACAAGACCAGACAGCCGGCCCTCTGTATTTAAGGCAATAGCATGATCTGCCTTCCTACCTATATGGCAAAGCCAAATTACCATTATTATACTTGGAAACAAGAAACTTCCCACACTATGACAGTGTGCAAACAGAACAATTCTAGAAAGAAAATAGTAATTTTCAAAAAAAAAACAGAACAAAACAAATGAATGTAGAAGTAGAGATGCTAGCTAGCTAGGTAGATAGATAGGTAGTTAGATTAACATGAGACTATAGCATGGAACCAAGGGATGAGATTATAGAAACGTCACATGTACCTTGGAAATGAATGATTCTCTGTAGATGAGAGTAGGTGAAAATCGGAGTACTTTAGTAGTTAAAGCTAAAAGTAAGCTGAAGTACTGAAAAGAGGGTTAGCTTCATAGAGAAGGATTTCTCAAAAAACAAACAAACAAAAAGGATTATTTTATCTATTATTATGGTCATTTGGACAGGGATAATCTGAATACAATCAGGTTAACGTAATATCTAATCTTTGATGTGTAAATGGTGGTTAAGTGCTTTAAATTTGTCCTTGACTAAAGAGGCCATCTGAAGGTCAACACTTTTTCCCCCTCTTATTTGAAAGCAGGTTTTTTTTTCTCTCACATAATACAACCCGAATTCTGACTCGGTGTTCTAAAATGGGATTGGGAAGAGGAAGGAGAATCCAAAACATGAAGGTGGCATTGCACTAAGCATGCCCATGACACGAGGCAGTAAGGATCAGACTGAGCGTGAGACTAGAGCTAGTGAACGCACATGGTGTGGGTGGACAGGTGGGTGGACAGGTGGGGTGGACAGGTGGGATGGACAGGTGGGGTGGACAGGTGGGTGGACAGGTGGGGTGGACAGGTGGGCAGCTTGCTCAACCCTGCTGGTCTGTTCCCTGTTCCACAATGAAACTGGTGGGAGCTGCCAGTTCACAAGTGTGAGCATTAGATGAGATGATTGCTACATAGTCAGATACATAGATACATGAAAGTAAGAAATGGTATTTACTGTTATATTAATATCTATAAAACACACATATAGTCTGCTGGTGGATCAGCCATATTCTTCCTCCTGTCTCATATGCTAGATGTGGAGATGTTGCTAGGACAAATAAAGTTATACATTGACAAATAAAAAGAGGTGGAGAGGGACTATAGGGATGGTTCTGTGGGTGTTAAGGGCATTTGCTGCTTTTGCAGAGGACTGGGGTTCAGTTCCCAGGGCCCGCATGGTGCCTTGCAACTGCTCATATCTCCAGTTACAAGGTGCCCTCTTCTGGCTCCCATGGCACTCTATAATTGTGGTGCACATACATATTTATGTAGGCAAAACATTCATACACATTAAATAAAAATAAATAAATCTTCAAGATAAAGAAAAATATTGCAGCCACAAATGTACCACTGAGTATCCAAAGCATCACTTCATGTCACAGGCGACACCAGAGAGTCAATGAGGCAAGTTCCCATGCCACTTCCTTCTTCATATCCCTTGAGATCAACTTTTTTTTGAGGTAAACTTTTTCAAGTGAAGCTGCTGATTCAAGCGCATCTATGATTAAACCATAAGGTCACACATAATATCTAACAATCTGACATTAACTAAATGCCAAACTCCAAGTGACAACAGCGCTATGTTTCTTCAAAATGAATATGCTAATATAATAAAAATTGCAAATAGCATTAGGATTTATTTCCTGGAAGGCACTGGGCTGGAGAGATGGCTCAGCCATTAAAGGCCAGGCTCACAACCCAAAACATAAAAATAAGGCACTGATAAACTGAGTTCATTTAGAAAATACAGTGAACTCTCAAAATACTTTGAAGTTGACAAATGTTGAAAATTTGTACCAGCTTGTTCTTATTCTGGTCTAACATGTAGCTTCTTAAAGTATGGGCCCTATGACTGAGTGGCTGAATATGTCTATGTCAAAAATTAGCAACAGTACAAGGCTCCTGGAAGCAGCACATCCAACAACTAATTTATAATGCTAATGGAGCTGAGGTGTTGCTGTCAACACTCACCTGTGGGATATCACATGATATCACTGCAGCCTGGAGTCTGAGTACACTACCTGCCTTCTCCGAGATGTGAACACCATCACAATATGCAATTTCAATAAAAACTGATGGAAACACTGCAGCTTTGATTCCAGACCATTCATTGTGTGTTGTGCATTGTACACAATACTGAACGTATCAAATTCTCTGTGCTTACAGAAACATAATTGTTTAATTATGGATAACAAATAAATCAAATGTTTTCTTACTTTCATTCTTCATTGGAAGTATGGAAAAATCAAATCAGAATGCTTTTAAATTTTATAGTGTTAGAACATTTGTTATGAAAAAGTATTGCTTGAGTTGGTGACTTGAGTTTAATAAAGAATCATTAAATGGAATTTCTTTTTCTTGGGATCAGAAAAGAATTCCTGAACACTCCTGAAATGGCCATCAGTTTACTTCTGTCACTTTGTACTTTGTTTTTTGTTTGTTTGTTTGTTTATTTTATTTTTTATTTTTTATTTTTTTTTCAAGAAAGGGTTTCTCTGTATTGTTTTGGAGGCTGCCCTGGAACTTGCTCTGTAGACCAGGCTGGCCTCGAACTCACAGAGATCTACCTGCTTCTGCCTCCCGAGTGCTGGGATTAAAGGTGTGCACCACCAATGCCCCGCTCACTTTGTACTTTGTATTTATGTGAAGTAGCATTCTCAGAATTAATGACTATAAAATCAAAATATCGGTCAATTCTGAAACACATGCATTTTTTATGCAAAACCAAGCACAGCCATTTCATTGGAATAAGAACATGCTCTCAGTTTAAATCAGTGCTAATTTTACATGTGTTACATTCGATATTAAAAAATAAATTTCCTTTTATTGTCAGTAAATGTTTGTTTTATATGTCTGATATATGTATGTACACACACACATATATAATCTGAGTTCATGCAAAAATTTCTTGGGTGGACAACATAAAACGTTTGAGAAATCCTATTCTAACAACCTGTGGGGTATGGTCAAGATTATGTCCCATTCTGTGATTTTATGGTGGGTTGGTCTAGGCTGGTGCAGCTTAGCATGGAGAAAAGAGCAAGAGAGGTAAAAGGACCTGAATTCCCGTCAAGTTGGTGCCAACTGCACGTGTTAAAGGCCACACTCCTACACAGCAACAGTTACAGTTTTCCAGCAGACAGCTTTGAAGACCTCATAAACTGCAACCCTTCAACCGGCCCTTTTGTAAGCAGATGATAGATCTTTTAAAACCTACAACACAAATGTGTGTTATATACATATGTGGTTACTAGTTATCAGTGATTTGAAAAATTGTAATATTGCTTTTGTTTGAACATGGTCCAAGAATGGAATCACGTGAGAATTCTGAATGTTTGTGAGAAAATTCTGAGAAAACAAGACAAGAGTTTTGTGACCTTAGCTTCTTCTGAAACACAAAATTGGTCCTGGAATGTGTTTTGTGCCCCTCCCACCTGTAGCAGACAGGAGTGAGCTAATTTCAGATTACCCATTACAACTGGCTATTACTATTGTTATTTATTTATGTCTCTATAAGAAAACGTGGTTTTGCCGTGTGTAGTCTCCTTGTGATCACATACTTTACTCCTTTCAACCCTTAGAGTATAAATTGTCTGATGCTCTGAATAAAGTTGGCTATTGCATGAGACTTTAGTCTGCCTCATTTACAGATTCCATTGCCTGGTAAACAGTTTTAATAGTTTCTTGTCTTTCACATGTCACTGATGAAGTTTTTGAGAGCTATTTCCTTGACCCAATTTTTGTCTCACAGTCCCATTAATTATCACTATGTAGTTTTTATGGGATATGAAGTTTATCTATCAACATGTTTTAGTAGATTACAAAGTAGAAGGAAATGTCTTTTGGGATTTTGGTAAAGAATACTGGCACATCATTCTCAGTGGCATGACTTTTCATTTCATAGTAAGCACCGGTGAGTTTGCTTTCTGTTATTTTCTGAAGAACACAGTAGAAACCAGTGCACTTGCAAAGCCATGCAAATACAAGGCGCTGGTGATAGATAGGGAGGATTGGAGAGGTGAAGCCTCAAGGACAGCGACACTTTTTCTGTCCTCTAACTCTTCTTGTAGAAGTAGATATATCCTATTAGCCTTCCTCTGTTGCAAGGTGAGCTTTGCTGTGGCTCTTTGTCTGTTCAGGGATGAGACATGGACAGACTGTGTATTTATTATCAGGCCACTGAGCATTGATGGACCTTTAGAAATAAAAATGCAAAGTGTTTGGAACTGTCTTTCTGGCTCTGAGGCTTGGAAAGGCATTAGACCTGGCAGCAAGAAGCATGAAGGGAGCCAGTGAATAAATCTGTTCTTGGCTGACCCTTGCATGCTGTGGAGGTTCTGCTGGTCTGTGCTGTGGCTAATGGGAGACTTGGCTACCACTGGAAACGACCACAAGTGTTTTGGGAGTTGATGATGAGGGTTGGATGGAAAGGAGCTTGTTTTCCCAAGTTGCCAAACTCCAGAGAGACAATTCTAGAAATACCCATATCATTGCCTTCCCCAGGGCCCAGGCCACCTTGCTCCATGCTCTGAGGGCTTCTGTCAATAATCAGAGCATGTCACAGACTGGGGTGTTCAGACATAATTAATACTAATTTCATAAATATAGCACTTAACTCTTGATAGACCTTTGACATTTGTTGTATACCAATTTTATTGAATAAACAATTTTTAAAAACCCTTTTCCTCTGATCAGTTTGGCATTTTTAGGTCTGCTGGGCTGTGGAAGACCAGCCCAGTTCAACCCCAGATCCCTAGTTTGGGACAGGAAAAATTCACCCATGAGTCCACCCGTCACCGTCACCCTTGCCTCTGGCGCTGGGCTGTGTGGCACCATCATGCTTTCTCAGCAGAATTACCCAGCCAGTCCAGATACCTGGATAAATGACTTTTGTCTGAAGCTGCATACTGTGGCCTGGAAGCGAAGACAGGAACCTGCACTACACTAGTAAGTCTGAACAGTACACAAAGATCTACATGCTGGTTCCGGGCTCTCTGCCCTGGGACTGGAAGAGAAAAAACAAGTCCACCTGGTGCCTGATAGGCTCTGTTATGGTGAGAAAATACATGGGGGGGGGTTGGAAGATAGAGATAGACTGATCCGTGTTATGTGGAAAGAGGCAGATCTGACGAGATGAAGATAGTGACCAGCAGGCTGAGGTGGGTGGCCTACCTGTCACCTGGGACTATGGTGCTCTTCAGGCCTGAGCTGCAGGCAAGGGCCATGTCTGCAGCTGCGGCCCTGTTGCAGCTGTGGTCGGTGTTGATGTCCTTGGCTACTGTTACCTCTGAAGGCTGAGAGGATAGGGCTGCACAGAGTTGGATCCTCCCCTCACTGGCTGCAACGTCATGAGGAACTGTTTCTACCCTCACCTGCTGCAGCACTGGAGAGAGCAAGGGGCATGCTGGATGTCACCTGGGCAGCATGACAGAACTGGCCCTGTAGGAGGTGGCATGGGTGGGCTGGTACTGAGGGCATCAAAGTGGGAGGGTTGGTCCCCCCCTTGCCTGCCATGTGGTGGTGAGGGAAAGGAAAGATGCCCTCCCTTTTTTCGCCCTTCTTGACCTATGGCAGGTGGGAGAGCCGACCTAGCCCTTCATCAATTGCAGCACTATGGAGAGCAGACCTTGCACCTTGCCCAGTCAGCACAGTGGTGCTGACCTTGTTGACGGGGATGCTGGTGAGCTGTCCCTGAGAATATGAGCATGGCAGATCTGGCCTTGCCCCTCACCTTCTCATGGTAGTATGATCAAGGGGGAGACGTCTTCCCCTCCCCCACCCCTCACTGCCTACAGGAGGGCATAAATGTGGGAGAGCTAACCCTGAGGTCAGGAGAACCAGTGAGCTGGCCCAGCATCCCTCCAGCTGCAGCACTTGGGAAAGCAGGCCCTGCACCTCACCTGGGCTACTCAGAGCTGACTCTGCTGGTGATGGTGCAGGTGAGCCTACCCTGAGGGTATAAGTGTGGGAGAGCTAGCCCTACTTATTTTTTGTCATGCAGCCTGGGCAGAGGAGTGATGCCGCCCCCTTCTCCTCACCCCCCACTGCCTACAGCACTCAAGAGAGCAAGCCCCGTATCTCACCTGGGCACCATAGTAGTGCCAACCCTGCTGGCGGAGCCTGAGGCTGTGAGAGTGGGAGAGCCGGTCGTGCACCCCTTGTCTGCCATGTGGTGGGGAGCGAGAGGGAAAGACGACTTCCCCTCCTTGGCCCTTTGTGAAATCCACAAGGAATCAATAAAAAGTTAAATTTGAAAGAAAAAAAAACCTTTTTCAAAGCATAGACATTAGTCTTATGATTTCTATGTGGGGCTGCATATTTTATTTCATATCCTGGCATGTGTGCCTGCCTGAGGTTGGCTGTTGTAATTAATGCTGATATGACCAGAGTTTGTCTTGTTATTGATGATTTCCAATTCCAGATTCTAGTGCTGTGAGGTAAAATGTGGAAGTTGGTAGTGTGTGTGTCTATGACATTCGCCATATTAGGTATCTATTAGAGACTATGATTTTCTTTTGATGTTCAGTTCATGGTAGCTTGCAGTTCAGGACATTTTATAGAAACATCAATGATGTGGGGGAGGAGAAAAAGCGAGAAAGAGAGGCAATGATAGAGAGGCATCAAGCAGAAAGGACTTGAGCTTCTAGATCACTGAAAGGTAAGTCTTTATGGTGGTTTGAATAAAAATGGCCAGCCCTCCCCACAAGCTCATATGCTTGAATGCTTACTCATCAGGGTGTGGCATTATTTGGTGGGATTAGGAGATTTGGTCATGTTGGAGGAAGTGTGCCACTGGGTTTGGGCTTTGAGGTTTTAAAAGCCCAAGTGGTTCTTTTGCTTTCTGCTGCTTGCAGATCCAGAAGTAAAACTCCCAAGTTGTTCTCCAGCACCAAGTCTGCCTGTTCTGCCTGCTCCCTACCATGATGACAATGGACTAAAGCTCTGAAAATGAAAGCTACCCCAATTAAAGGCTTTCCTTTGCAAGTGTTAGTGTGGTCATGGTGTCTCTTCACAGCATGGAACAATGACTAAGACAGTAGCTTTCACCCTACACTTGATAATAGAGATTTGCTGAGCATTAGAAAGTTATCTCCCAAAAGATATTGTGGTTTTATCCATCAGGGCCTGGGCATGTGAACTTATTTGAGATTAGGGTCTTTGCAGATGGTCAAATTAAAGTGAGGTCATTAGGGTGAGTCATAATCTAGTACAGCTGTGTTCTTATGAAAAGGAAACCTTTGGATTCAGAGATATGGGCATGTAAAGGGAAAATACCAGGGAAGCAACAAAGTGGAGGTTGGGTCATGTTCTCACAAGTCAAGGACTGTGACAGACTGTCAACAAGCTACCAGGAGATAGGAGAAAGGCCCAGAACAAATTCTGTTTCACAGCCCTTAGGTGAAGTCAAGCTGGACAACATCCTAATTTCAGACTTCCAGTTTAAAGACCTGTAAGGTAATACATTTCCATTGTTTAAGCTACCCATTTTGTGGTATGTTGTTATAGCAATTTTAGGAAACAAATATTGCTGGTGAAATTTTCTTTTATTCTTTATGAAAGCACAGAGTGTTCTGGGCCTAAGAATATATGGAAATCAGTTCTAGTCCTGTGGCCCACAAACACTCCATGTTCACCAGCCATCTTTCCTGAGTAATCAGCTTCTTCCATTTTCCTTCTTCCTCCCCTTGCACAAATTCCCACAATGCTTCTAGATAGTGTTCCATGTCTTACTTAGGATTACCATTGCTTTGATGAAACAACATGACCAAAGAAACTTGGGGAGGAAGGTATTTATTCACCTTGTGCTTCTATGTCACTGTTCATCATCAAAGGAGGTCAGAATAGGAACTCAAGTAGCTTGAGGCAGGAGACAATGCAGAAGTCATGGAGGAGTACTGCTTACTTGCTTGCTCCCCCATAGCCTTCTCAAGCTGCTTTCTTTCAGAACTCAGGGCTAGCAGCTCAAGTGGTGCTAATTTCCTACCAGCACTGCCATTAATCATTAATTAAGAAAATGTGCTACACACTGTAGTACAAATGGCAGCCTACAGAATGGAGAAAAAAACTTCACCAACATTACATATGAAAGAGGGCTAATTTGCAAATATATAAAGAAACTAGACATCAAAAAAAACAAATAATGCAATTAAAAGGTGGGTACTTATCTAAACAGAATTATCAAGAGAGGGATCTCTAATGGCTGAGACTCACTTAAAGAAATGTTCAGTATCCTTAGCTATCAGAGAAATACAAATAAAAATGACTCTGAGATTCTATCTGACACATGTCAGAATGGCTAAGATCAAAACTACAAACGACAGCCCATGCTTGGGAGGATACAGAACAAGGGGAGCACTCCTCTACTGCCGGTGGGAATACAAACTTGTATAGCAACTTTGGAAAACAATATGGCAGTTTCTCATAAAATTAGAAATTGATCTACCTTAAGACCCAGCTATATCACTCTTGGGATTATACCCAAAGGATGCTCCATCATACCACAAGGACACTTGCTCAATGACATAGCAGCTTTATTTATAATAACCAGTAGCTAGAAACAGTCTAGATGTACTTCATCCATAAAAATGGATGAAGAAATTGTGGTACATTTACACAATGGAGCATTACTCAGCTGTTAAGAACAATGACATCAGGCAATTTGAAGGCAAGTGAATGAAACTAGAAAAAAAATCATCCTGAGTGAAGTAACCCAGACCCAGAAAGACAGACATGGTATGTACTCAGTTACAAGTGGATATTAACTGTAAAGTAAAGGATATTCATGCTACAATCCACAACCCCCCAAAAGATAAGTAACAAGGAGGGCTTAAGGGAGATGCTTGGATCAACCTGGGAAGTAGAAATTGAATAGATTTGATGTAGATAGAATAGGTGGGAGCAGGTGGGGGGATGGAGGAGGAGAGTACTGTTGGAGACAACTGGAAAACTGGAGCATTTCAGGGAGAGGTAGAAACCTAGTACAATGGAAACTTCCAGGAATATACTAGGGTTACCTCAACTAAGACTCTTAGCAATAGGGGATATGTCACCCAAACTGGTCATTTCCTGTAAGCAGGCAACTCTTCTAGAGGAGGTATTCGGATGCCAACCCAGCCCTGTAACCTTTAACCTACAATATGGCCTGCCTACATAACATGTTGGAGTAAAGGTGGCCCAGAAATTGTGGGAGTGGCTAACCAATGACCTGTCCAGCCTGAGACCCATGTCACAAAAGTGAGCCCACCACTTACACTGCCTGGAGAACCAGGACTGGATGACCCAGAGACCCAGGATAGAACCAAACAAGACTGGCAAAATAATAAAAATAAAAACGTCAATACAATGATGCCTAATAATATTCTGCTACAGTCGTAGATTGGTGCCTAGCCCAATTGTCATCAGAGGCTTCATTCAGCAATTGATAGAAATAGATGCAGAAACCCACAGCAAACATTAGGTGGAGTTTAGGGAATCCTACGGAAGAGGGGGAGGAAGGATTGTAGGAGCCAGCGAGGTCAAGGGAACCACAAGATAAACCACAGAATTAACTAACTTGGGCTCACAGAGACTGATTTTGCAACCAGGGAGCCTGCGTGGGGCTGACCTAGGCCCTCTGCATATTTGTTACAGTTATGTAGCTTGTTATTCTTGTGGAACTTCTAACAGTGTGAGGAGGGGCTGTTTCTGACTCTTTTGCCAGCTTTTGGGATCCTATTCCTCATAATAGGCTGCTTTGTCTAGTCTTAATACATGGGAAGTACCTGGTATTACTGAAACCTGATATTCCACGTTTGGTCGACATCTATGGAAGCCTTGCTCTTTTCTGAATAGAAATGGAGAAGTGGATGCAGAGGGGTGGGAGGGTCCCCCCCCCCCGGAGGTGAGAGAAGGGACTGGGAGGAGAGGAGGGAGGAGAAACTATAGTTGGGATGTTAAAAATATAATTTAAAATCATTTAAATATTACAAATTACAGCTTTCAACCCTTGCACTGTTTGAATTGTTTCTTGAGTCAGAGAAAGAATAGAGGAGAACAGGATGAGAGGTACCATAATAGAGGGAGTCATTTTAGTTTTGAGGAGAGATCTGGTACTAGTGAGATTTCCAGAGATCTACAAGTGTAAAGAGAAGCCTTTTTCTCGTCAGCTGCTTTGGTTTATCCCCAAACCCCAGAACCCCAGTCGCCTGGGTTCTGCAGCGTTGTAGTCCCCAAATAACTCACAAGACACTATATTAATTATGAAGCTGTTGGCCTTGCTTGTTTCTTACTGGCTAGCTCTGACTTAAGTATTTATCCCATAATTGTTAATCTAAGTATTTTCTTACCGGAGAAGTTTCCGGGCTTCTTATCCCTATGGTGGTTACATCTTGACTTCCTATGTTTCTTCTACCCAGAGTCCTCCTGGACTCCTAGTCCCACCTATCTTGCTTCCCTGAACTACTGAGACTATGTCTCACAAAAATGAGATCATATAGAAAATTATAATATATAAAATACATAAATGTGTAAATCACTGGATTAGAGAGAGAGATAGACCAGATCTAGAATGATGTGTGCTTTTTTTTGTGATTCTTTATATTTTGTTTTTTTTTTATTAATATTTTCTTTATTTTCCATTTTAAATTTAGATAAGAAACAAGGTTGCTTCACAAGTCAGTACGAGGTCCCTCTCCCTTTCCCTCCCCTCCTCCCGTGCCCTCCCCCCCATCCCCCCCCCGTTATCCCCTCATTCTCCCAGGGAGGGTGAGGCCCTCCATGGGGGTGTCCATAGTCTGTCATTTCATATAGGGCAGGGCCTAGACCCTTCCCCAAGAGTTCAGGGTGAGAGTGCACCTCACATTGTTCTATGGGAGTCCAGAGACCGTGTGTATAGTTGGGATGGGTACTGATCTGCTGTCCAAGGCTCAATAGATTACCTAGGCCTCCTCACTGACACCCAGATTCAGGGTGTCTTGATCAGTCCCATGCTGGATTCCCAGGCTGATGCCTGGGATTCAAGAGTTAACCTTTGTCTGGTCAGCTGTTTCTGGGGGTTCAACCAGCCCAGTCTTAATCCCTTTGATCATCAGTCCTCCCTCTCTGATACTGGCTTTCTTGAGTTCAGCTCAGTACTTAACCAGCCAGTAAATGAAGTTTCTGTTTCCCAGACTCTCTGGCAATAGGATTGTAGGCTGGCACTCCCCAGATCTATGTCTAAAATCCATATATGAGAGAGTACATGCCATGTTTCTCTTTTTGTGACTGGGTTACCTCACTCAGGATGGTTTCTTCTAGTGTCATCCATTTGCCTGCGAATCTCATGATTCCATTATTTTTTTCTGCTGAATAGTACTCCATTGTGTAGATGTACCACATTTTCTCTATCCATTCTTCGGTTGAGGGACATCTAGGTTGCTTCCAAGTTCTGGCTATTACAAATAAAGCTGCTATGAACATAGTGGAACAGACATCTTTGTTATATGAATGGGCATCTTTTGGATATATGCCTAAGAGTGCAGTTGCTAACACATAATTGGACTGTTGAAATGACCCAAACCTTAAATTTCAAAGAACTTACCAAGGCAAAGTGAGTGCATAGTTTTTGACAAGAGTGTCAAGATGGTGTTGTGGCTGGTGCTATACAGTTTTAAATGAATTAGGAGAAAAGACAGATTTAATGGTCACTTAATCATCAAATTATGTAATAGTCCAACAGAATTATTATCAGGTAAGTCTGAGAAGCCTGTAATATTCAAAATGGCCACAATACCTCCAAAAATAGAGGCTCTCTTTTTTCATGATTCGAACAAGTGTATGTCCCCCAAGACAACCTGTTTTGGGTAAACTGCAGCTCACCTGTGCTAATGCTGCACACCTGGGGTAAAAGGGAAGGTATTGATTTTGGGTAATGACTTTATGTAACATCTGGTGCTGGTTGCACATACAAGTGTGATTACTTCTCTTCTTGAAGGACAGAATGGATACTTCTACATATTTCTTTCATTAGGTTCTCCATGGGAGGCCCACACTGTCTGATCATGAAAGCATGTGTCCAGCAAACTGATTGCTCAGGCAGAGGGATACAGGCAGGCACAGTTTTGGCTTAAAAGCTCCAATAGATTTTAATTCTGTGCTTTCTGTTTGGAACAACACATTTTGCTTTGCTTGGCTCCCCCACCCCCCACTGTGTGCCTTCTTGAGACTGGCTTTTGAGGCGATGAGCCTGATCTTGCATGCTGGTGTTTTCCAGTGATGCAAGACTATTTTAGCTAGGGTTTCTCCTGCTGGGATGAAGCACCATGACCAAAAGCAAGTTGAGGAAGAAAAGTCTTATTTAGCTTTTACATTTATGTTGTAGTTCATCACTGAAGGAAGTCAGGACAGGGATCAAAACAGGGAGAGGACCTGGAGGAAGGAGTTGCTGCAGAGGCCATGGAGTGGTGTTGCTTACTGTCTTGCCCCCATGGCTTGCTCAGCCTGCTTTCTTACGAAGTCAGGACCACCAGCCCAGGGATGACACCACCCACAATGGGCTGGACCCTCTCCCATCAATCATTAATGAAGAAAACGCTCGCAGGCTTGCCTATAGCCCAATTTTATGTAGGCAAATTTTCTCAATTGAGGCTCTGCCTGAGGGTTACTATTACTGTGAACCATGGCAACTCTTACAGAGGTCTAGTCCAGTATCATCATGGCAGGACATTGTTGCATAGAGGCAGACACGGTGCTGGAGAAGTAGCTGAGGGTTACTATTACTGTGAACCATGGCAACTCTTACAGAGGTCTAGTCCAGTATCATCATGGCAGGACATTGTTGCATAGAGGCAGACACGGTGCTGGAGAAGTAGCTGAGGGTTCTACAACTTGATATGCAGGCAACAGGAAATGAACAGTGTCACTGGGCATCATTTGAACATAGGAGACCTCAAAGCCCACCCCACAGTGACACATTTCTTCCTAATAAGGCCACACCTACAAAGCCACACCTCCTAATAGTGTCACTCCATTTGGGGGTCATTTTCTTTCAAACTACCAAAGATTCTCTCTTTCCAGTGACTCTAGCTTATGACAAGTTCATATAAAAATAGCCAGGACAAGTACAAAACCCCAACTTCAAGAATCCTAAAGCCGTGAGGTGCTACATGGCACCCAGGAATGATTGTTTCTGTGGCATTAATAACCATTAGTGGGTCTGAAACCTGTTTTGACATTGACTAGAGACTGTAGTTGTTTTGGGCATTGGGTTCATGGTAGTGTCATTCAGGTGAAGCTGTAACCTGACCTTGACACCAAACTTTCTGTGTATGGACAAAGTCAGCTGTAAAATAATGGTCAATATTTTTTCAATTTATTTTATTTTTACTTTGTGTATATGCCTGAATGTACCCTAGTATGCAGTGCTCTCATAGGCCAGAAGAGAGCAAAAGATCTTCTGGAACTATAGTCACATACAATTTGAAACCACCATGTGGGTGTTAGGCATTGAACCTAGGCCTTCTGGAAGAGCAGCCAGTGCTCTTAACCACTGAACCATTTCTTGAGCTCATATGATCAGATCTTATTGAACCTGGAAGATTCCAACAGAATGAGGTTTCCAAACCACTCCCATGTTCCACAGTTGCCCGACCCAGCCTTCAAGGCAGATTCAATCACATCAAGTACATATTCCTTATGATCCTAGAGTCCCTGGGAATTATTATATGCACATCTGTGTGGTAAGCTGTGATCCATCAACAGACAAGTTGTCATGCATGGCAAGTTGATCTGCCTTAACTATCTTTAACTTTAGCACTCAGCATCATGCCTTCTGGCTGTCATGAAATAAGGCCAGCCTGATGGCCTAGTTTCACTAAGTTCCAGGGTCCCCACAAAGGAAAACTGGTGTGAATGGAAGTATTTAGACTCGTGTTTCTGGTGTACAGATTAGAAGCATCTGACTTTTGACTGCAAGTTATGTACAAGACAAAAGTGACATCTTATACTTATCACAACTGTCACTACTTGCAACCTAATTCAGACATTAGCACTCAGGCCATGCCATATTGGAAGAGAGGAATTCATCTGATGGTATCATATCCCAGACTACTGTCCTTAAACAACAGGCAAGAGAATATGGGCAAGTATTGCTGGCTATTCAAATATCACTTGAGAAATACTATAATTAACAGAAAGAAGTAGGAATAAGTCCTCCAGTGAATTAGTCTCTCTACACATTTGTTGGGTCGAGTCAATCTCATATACTGTTTTGGGAACTAGTTTTTTTAAAATGACCAATTATGGTAAATTATTTGTACTATTAAAATAGAAACAAGGGAAGGCATGCTGGTACCCATGAGTCCTGGCACTCTGTATGCACAAAGTCATCAATCTTCTCAATAGACCAAGGGGTGCCCGGTATAATTTCTTTTTATAGGAAAGAAGGGTAAAGCTCAGACTGTGGACCCTGTCTGAGGTCACAGGGAAGGGCAGGAATGAAATCCCATTAGGTTTGCACAGATACTGTCCTCACTTCTATGGTATCTACTCCTAGCATATACTACATGCCTTGTTGAAAAGAAATGACTCCTGCCATAGCACATGTTTTGCCTCTATGATGTTTTCAAGTGTAGTACATGTATGTGTTCATGTGTGTATATGTGCCTATAGGTATACTAGTGTGAGTGTATTTGTAAGTGTAGGACAAAGGTATACCTTGATCCCTCCCTCCTTCCTTCCCTCCCTCCCTTATTCCTTCCTTCCTTTCTTCTTTCTTTCGTTCCTTCTTTCTTTCTTATTTCCAGTTATCGAGACAGAGATTCTCTGTGCAGCTCTGGCTGTCCTGGATCTTGCTCTGTAGATCAGACTGGCCTTGAACTCAGATATTTGCCTGTTTTTGCCTCACAAATGCTGGGATTGAAGGCGCCACCAGCTCATGGCTCCCTATTTCTTTCTACAGTATTTTTTGAGACAGGATCTCTTACTGAACCTGGAGCTCACCGATTCATCTAGATTGGCTGACCAGCAAGCTTGTTGAATCTTCCTGTCTCTACCTTCCCAAGGTTGGAATTACAAGCACTTGCCACCACACCCTGCTTTTTCTAAATTCAGGCCTTCATGCTTGTGTGGCTTGCATTTTACTAACAGAGAACTCTCACTCCTCTCCACCCTTCTATCAATTTCAGACAGACAGCTCATCATTATTGGTCCTGGTTCCTACTTGGTAGCCAACACAGGAACAGAATGATAATTCTCTCTTGGGCCCAAACTTTTCCATATATCTATGCTTAAGGGTTGCCATTGGTAATAATTCTGACATTTCCGAGGTCACCTTGCCTCCTCATTTCAACACAGAGACACAGTCTAGCTTCACAATTCAAAGTGAAAAAGCAAAATGGCAACACATGTCAAGTACAAGAATGATTCTTTCATACAGAGCACTAAAGGAGCAAAGCTATTAAAGTTTCCTTCTCCCTTGCCTTTCTATTTACCAGGTTGTGCCCTCCTTATGCTACCAAAGTCAGTGTTGTCACAGGAAATGTTTCCCAGAACCATGTTGGACAGACAGTGAAGCTGTAGCTGTGGGTCTACGTATGTATGGGAGACTGCAGATCATTTGCTCAATCCTGGGCATGGTAAAGACTGAGGGAACCCTTCACTAGAGTTTGTGTATAAAGCAGGGGCAAGGACACGAAGGTTCATTATTGTTAAAGCATTTGAAGCTCTTATGTACTTACTTGGTTTTGGGTAAGTGGGAATATCTTTTCACTTGAAGCAAAATCACAGAACAAGGAAAACTGGAAGGAGAAAACATTATTCAAAAGGAAACTGAGCTGGGCTGGGCTATAACCAGCACATATAAGCTCCAAACAAAGAGAGGCAAGACTGGGCATCCTCCCAGCAGTGCAAAGGCTGCAGGGAAAGTACACATTCTCTATGCATTTGTCTTTCACCACTGCTCATGGGGAAGCATAGCAAAGCCTGCCACAGGTATGAAGATACAGTATGATGCTGGTTCTAACACATAAACTATCCTGTCATTTATAAAAAAGAAAAGCCCACCACTGATTGCACTTCTATTCTGATAATCTTGTCCTTGCCATTTACTCACTGATTTCTGAGAACATTCATTCCTCAAATGTCTTCTACTTCATGCCTCTCTGTTACACATTCATCATCTTCCAGATGGAAAGCACGTGGCTTCCTCCCCTGCCCTTCACATGTCAGGATTGTGCTTTTGATCTTCATTCCTCATTCTTTCTCTGGTAGTTGCATGACCATGTAAAGACTTTTAAAAACTCTAGTTCTGAGGAGGACTGTTTTGCCTTGGGCGTAACTGTCAAATATATGAAATTTGACATTCGGAATCTATTCTCTACCTTCTCAAGTGATCTAAGGCCCTAATGTGGAGCTAAGAATCACAAAACAGGCACATTTTACTAAATAATGCAAAAGAATACAGAAATCAGTGGGAATGATAGATTCAGAAAACTGTATTTACTCTGGCAGCATAATGGAAAATTCAGAGACTTCGGAGGATTGATATGAACCAAATCTGTCTTGTTCTTTTCTTTCCTAACACATGGTCCAATCTGTACTTGATAATGCCAGTTTCCTTCTGCTTCCAGTCCTGCCTGCCAAGAGATTTGCTTCGTCAGCAGTCTGCATGTCTGCTGGCCTTACTTCAAATGACTAACATTCATTTTTGTCTGGTTTATTTCAAATCAACTGGGATAACTATGCTAATCCACAGTGATGACAGAAATGCTACTTTATTCTCTTTATTTTCTAATGATATGCAAATAGGATATGGGTCTAGAACATGGTGTGATACAACTTTATACCCAGTGGGTAAAACTTGTCCTGACTTCTCTTAAGATGTGGAGCAAGAAGGCAGGGACACTGGATGATCTTTCCAGACACTGGATGACCTTCTCAGTAGCGTTTTCTCTCTGGGGAATAGTAATATGACTCAGGAAGTGCTAGGCATGCTGAGAGGCTTCCATTGTCAAAGCCCAGGGCCTCTTCCCTGTCATAGTGCGAGCAGTGGTCATTGTCTACAAGGCAGCAAATGGGGCGCCAACAGGAACAGCCAATGGAGACAGCCACCAAAACGAAACAAGCAAATTCTTCATTTTTGTCTTTTGCTTCATTTTAAGACTCCATTTTACTGGACTTCAGGGAAATCACATTCAAATTTAACTCAATCTCATTTGTATTTGTTACTACTAAAACAACATAGATAGGGTGATTTTTTTTTACTATAGTCCAGCTATGAATTAACTCAGAGGTAATTAGAACCATCTTGTGATTGCAGCGGAATGAAAAATAAGAGGTTTGAGTCCAGCAAGAAGGCCTTCCCTATATTCTTTGATTAAAAACAGCAACAAAAAAATCTTTTAACCTGACCTTGCATTTTGCTGTAAGTGTTAACCTAATGTTTAAACCACCGATGATCACAGTTAATTTGACATGTTCTGACAGGAATATATAACCCTCATCATCTTCAGAGACAAAGATTCTTTTGTTTTGTTTTGAGTGGGCATGGGCACAGATGGTTAATGAGGAGTTGCTTTTTCTGCAGATGCTCTCATTTTTTACTCAGTAAAACATTTAATGGCCTGGAGATTTCCTCCACTGTGCCTTCCATAAATCACAGGATCACCATGTTTAACAGCTCAAGGTAGAAATGCATGCAAATTGGGATTTGAGAAGATCTTTAGGGTCAAAGAGGCCCCTTTCTCTCAGACACAACAATGCTTTGTGTGCTTGGCGGCTTTAAGGTCATGGTTCAGCTTGTGTCCTAGCTGTTACTGTGATATTAATTTGGCATACAAACACTCTTTAATCAATAAAGCTGGAAAGAGAGTCAAATCATTCTGTAATAATAGCTCTATAGTGCTACTCCTGTACGTGCCAGTCCCTATCACTGATAAGCTACTCTTAGAGCTTTCCTACTTCCTTGGTGGCATTTCTTTTGTGCCACCAAGAGAGGCTATACACATCAGCTAAGGAGAGTAATGAGCCACGCTACAGAGTAGAATAGACTTAGCAGGATTGTGCACAGGTGTTTCAGAACTCACATTTTATAGACAAGAAAACCAAAAGCACGAATAAAGCAGTCTGTTTGATATTGTTGTAGCAAATCATCACAATGTAGCCATCCAAGGACCCCATGCACTTTGGTTGCAGAACATAGAGAAATCAACCTCAAATCAGTTGGTAAACTTTCCACACTAGCTAGCTGGCTGTCCTAGTGCTGCAAGGTGATGCAGGCTGCCAGGGGGAGAGAAGGCATTAGTGTTCTTGTCCAGTTTTGGGCCCTGCATTCAGGCCCTGAAGTACGACTCTTATGAGGGAAGTTTGATGGGAAGGGTCCCTTTCTCTTACTATCTCAGCTTCCAGTCAGAGGAAGGAATAGTATTGGATTCTTAGGTTCCATCTATAACTAACTTACTATATTGCTTCTTTCCTTCAATTTTAAACTAATGATTATACTAGGTCCCTCCAGGTAATCCACAATATCTCAAAGTCCTTAACCACAGTTACAACCTCAAAGTTTTTTTTTTGTCTTAGGTAAGGCAGTATAGTAGCAGGTTTTAGGGTGAGAACTTGCTTTCCTGGAGTGGGGCATGAGCATGGTGGAGCCCACCATAGTGACCTGCAGTAGTACATATGGAAGGCATCTTTTAATCTGGTTGATCTCTTTAATCTCAAAATCACTGGGAAAATGAAAAACTGTAGAGCAAGCATACATGGTGTTACTTTTCCTGACTACTGTGGTGATGAACAACTGTTTAGGAAAATGTCATCAATAGGTTCTTCTTTAGGACCTGTGACCTCTCCCTAGGCATGGACATTTAGCTAAATTTATAGTCTCAGGCATGAATTCCCTCCTATTAAGTTAGCCTTATATCCAACTTGACAGTTGTTGGTTATCCTCAAGTTAAAACTGCCACTACTGAACCATGGGAAATAGTGTTTTAAGTTAGTCATTGTTATGATTGATTTATATACTTCATAATGGAGTAGCATCAGATTATACAGAAGAGATTCCATAAATTCTACCATAACACTTCTAGGAATGATCAACCCATTCAACAAAGCAACAGGATACAAAATAAATTTAAATAATCAGTAGTCTTTCTACAGACCAATAACAAGCATGCTGAGATCATAGAAATAGCCCCATCTACAATAGTCTTAAAAGGAATCTAGGATTAAACCTAACAAAGGAGGTAAAAGTAATTCTATAATGAAAATTCAATCTCTGAAGAAAGAATGTGAGGAAAATACTTGAAGATGGAAAGACTTCCCATAATTGTGGATTCACAGAGTTAGTGTTATAAAAATGACAATTCTATCAAAAGCTATTTATAGATTCAATGCATTCCCAACCAAAGTCCTTATGACATTCTTCACAGAAATAGAAAAAATATCTGTCATCCATCCAATTCCCCTTCTTCTCTCTCCTCTCTCTCTCCTTCTCTTATTTGACCACAAGGTCTTTGTGAAGATGAGGTCATCTTCATATTGCATATAACCCTACTATGAAGTAATATCAAGATTTCTAAAACTCAGAACTAGTATTCAACACAAGAACTTAGGCATCACTTAGAATGTTAACACAAGCATATCTATGAACAGTGACTTCTCAACCGTTTAATAAACTCTAACCTAGTAGCTTGAGAGATGGAAATGTGATGAGCATATTTATTAATAAAATAAGCATCATTTCTGATATATCTACTGATAGGAACTAAACACCTACTCTCTCCTCTGGCTGACATTCCTTCAAGATTCTGCTATTGGTTTGCTAAGAAAACATTAACAAGGCCTCCCCAGTGTTTGGACCTTGTACGTGACATTGTGAATAATGAACTAGTATTTACCTTTAATGAATGCTATCTTCTTTCTGTCTTCACAAACTTGAAGTCAATTGATTCTATGCTTCTTCATGAGTTTAGGAAAGTAACACTGCCCCATTTAAGATTAAAGCATTATTTCATGATCTTTTAAAATCAGTGATTAATGGTTTAATAACAGTTATAATTGATGATGATTTACAGGTGAATATTCAGCATTGTAGAGACAAAAAGCTGTCTACAGATTATCCTACAGTTCTTGTCAGTCAAATTAATGAATCTTTTTTTGATGCTTAAGAATTCCAGTTAAAATTTAATCTTATCTTTAATATATTTTATTCAGCATATAAATATAACATATATCACCTTATGCCATAGTAAAGAATTTTTCTGCTTTTCATAAAGGGACATTTTTGTTTGAACTATGTAGCTTTCTTCTTTCTCCATGTCTTCATACAAGTTTTCAAAACCCATAATGCTTTTCCATTAGCATAGAATAAAAGACAGTTAACTAATTTACTTTGTCTCTCATGCTAAAATTGTTTAAATTGAATTTACAAAGACAATTTGTCTTAACCAAGCACAGTCCAATACCCCTCGCTTAAGGAAATGTTGTCATGGGATGGAATATGGAACGCCCGGGGATTGGTTTCTAGTTGGGTTCAAGCTTGGTGAACAGTTGTTTAGCTGTTCAGTTTGTGTTTCTCCATCTCCATCATGTGCAAAGTGATCAAGATGCTGAACTATTAAAATCTTGTCAGAAAAGAGAGAATGAGAGAGCCTAATAATAATTAAAGAGGAGGTCATGAATTTGAGGCTGGGGGAGGGGTGTTTGAGGACAAGGGAGGAGTTGAAAGGGGATGGGTAGGGGTAGAAATGATGTACGTACTCATTTCGTATATAAATTCTCAACAATTTTAAACAAAAATGTCTTGTTAATCTTTTTGTCTTGACATCAAGTTGGTCTCAATTTGTTAAAAAATAATATCTAAATATTTCATTGCCATGTGGCTGTTTAAGAAATAAATATCCCAACCATTTTTGAAATGTATCTGATGTCATTATCTCTCTTTTTTTACATTTTTAAAATTTAAATTAGAAACAAGCTTATTTTACATGTTAATTCCAGTTCCCTCTCTCTCCCCTCCTCCCCTCTTCCCCTACCCCCAACCCCATCCCATTCACTTTCTGCTCCTAGGGAGGGTGAGACCTTCCATGGGGGATTTTCAAAAGTCTGTCATATCATTGGGCCTAGATCCTCCCCCATGTGTCTAGGCTGAAAGTATTCCTCTATGTGGAGTGGGCTCCCAAAGTCCATTCCTGTACTAGAGATAAATACTGATCCACTACCAAAGGCCCCATAGATTAACCAGACCTCCAAACTGACATCCTCAGTCAGGAGGTCTGGAACAGTCCTATGCTGGTTTCCTAGCTATCAGTCTGGGGTCCATGAGCAACCCCTTGTTCAGGTCAGCTGTTTCTGTGGGTTTCTCTAGTCTGGTCTTGACCCCTTTGCTAATCACTCCTCCCTCTCTGCAACTGGATTCCACAGTTAAGATCATCGTTTAGCTCTGGGTGTCTGTTTCTGCTTCCATCAGCTACTGAATGAAGGCTCCATGATGATATTTAAGGTAGTCATCAATCTCATTATCGGATTTAAGGTAGCCCCTCAACTATTGCTTAGATTATTAGTTGGGGTTCAATCATGTAGATCTCTGAACATTTCCCTAGTGCCAGACTTCTCTTTAAACCTATAATGGCTCCTTCTATTATGGTATCTCTTTCCTTAATCTCCTCTCTTCTTCCCCTGACTCAATCTTCCTGCTCTCTCCTGTCCTCCTCTCTCCTCCTCTTCTTCCCTTCTCTTTCTTCTACCTCCCTTTCTCCTCTTCCCATGCTCACAATTAGCTCTGGAGATCTTGTCCCTTTCCCTTTCCTGGGGGACGATGTATGTCTGCCTATCTTATGGTCCTCCTTGTTTCCTATCTTCTCTGGATTGTAGGCTGGTACTCCTTTGCTCTACGTATAAAATATATGAGTGAGTATATACCATTTTTATCTTTTTGTGACTGGGTTACCTCACTCAGGATGATTTCTTCTAGTTCCACCCATTCGCCTGCTCTCTTTTTAAAAATCTTTTTGATCCAGAATCTTCTGTTGGCCAGGCTGTTCTTGACCATGCTGTGCAGCCAAGACTTACCTTGGACTCACGAGTCTCCTGCTCAACCTCCTGAGTACTGAGATTACAGGCAAGAACACCTTGTCCAATTGTCCCTTGATTTTTTTTAATGACCACATGGAGTTTCTTTCTGCTAGGGTTGATTTTGTCTTATAGAACAAGTGTCTGAGTCTCTCCATCTGCTTTGCTTATAGCATTGTTTTTTCTTTTCTCTTTTTGGGCTGAAAGGTGAGAGTCAGTAATCAGGATAAACAAGAATTATGTAGGCATCGCATTGAAACTGAGTGTCTGGATCTTCAGTTCAGATGTTTCTGACTAAGGTTTGACATGGGGTGAGGTTTTGAATTTTGAATTTTTTTAAAGCACTCCAGCCATTCTGACTCAGGTGGTATAGATTAATATTCTGGGTAGCTCTTCAGTAGGGCTGACTGAGCTCCTGACTCTGAGGCCCACTTTTATATGAAGAGCTACTCAGCCCCATAGTATCTTCCATGCTGTAGTGATAGGGGACATTCTTCTGTATATGTTTCTCTTACTGGTGAATAAACACTGACTAATGAATAAAACACTGATTGACCAGTAGAAGCAGGAAGATAGGTGGGACTAGGAGATGAGGAGAATTCTGGGAAAGATAGGCAAAGGGAGACCATGAGAAGACTCTATGTAGAGACCAGAAAGAAAGGATGTGCCAGGTGTTCTCTGGTAAGATAAGGCCATGTAGAAATACATAGGTTAGTATTTATGGGTTAATAATTAAGAAATACCTAGCCAATAAGAAGCCCTAGCCACTGGCCAATAGTTTTATAACTAATATTGCATCTCTGTGTTTTCATTTGGGACTGAAACGGCAGGAACTGGTGGGACAAGAGAAAACTCCAGCAATACTGTAGCATGACTCTTCCTTTATTATCAGTCTTATGGGGGATTTCCTGTTTATATATAGATTGTAGCTATTGTACAATAAACCTGTTTAAAATTAGTAGCTAGAAACAGTCACAGGGACTGACTTTGCTCATGAATTTTGGATTTGGCAGTGCAGTGTGTTGTATAATCTCTGACTTCCTGTGGCAATGAGGGTGGTGTCTATTAACTGGATATCCACTTCCAGCATGGCTCACATACATGGTGGGGAAGCTGTTTAGGGATGTTTCCCCATCAGATTTTTCCATTGAGTGGCTTGTGCTTCCTTACAAAATGGCTTACTGAATGTATTCTGCTTGTCAAGAAGTTAACCAGTGGATTACAGCAAATGAACTACACAGGGATTTAAAATTAAGCAGACATGTTCTTTACATAGTCACCTTAGAAATAATACAATAAAACTGAATAGGTGATCCAATGAGGGTCTGCAATGTTGCTCTTGTTAAACACTTGCTGTTTTCTAGGGCTAAGTACTGTAGAGTAAGGCACATGAGTAGGCTCCTGGTAATGGAATGTCCTCAATGTGCCTCATATGTAGAGAGATCCTATTTGTTAGTAGCCTTTTGTTGCTAATGTCAACAAATAATAGCAACAAATAATGGGTAATGATTTTTGACATAAGTACAATTCTACAACATTCATGCAAAGGGCAAATTGAATTTGTCAGAATTCAGTACAAGCCACTCTGTAAAGTCACAAACCCTTAGTTTGGGTTGGCAAATTACTTACTTGCAATTTATCATTATTGATCTATTATTTCCCTTTGTCAAAGAGAAAGCAAACACTAGGACCAGTGCAATATCTTTACTGAAATTGGCCAGATAACAAAATAATCTCCCATTCCAATTCTTAGACCTTGATAGCTCATTCTAATAAAGGGAAAAGACATTGACAAGAGTGATATAAAGCTGTTTCCAAACCAGCAAAAGAATCTGGCTGGAAAACAAATGACTGTAGTTCACATTACAATTCAGCCTGTCTCAGCTATTTAAGTTCTCCCAGGCTACCTCTGTATTCCTAGTTACAGTATAGGGAGAACATTGTATTTCTAATAAATAATGTATAATTAATTAGCATTTCCAAACACATAGTACCCTTCACATATAATTGTCTTCTCCCTACCCAAACAGCAGGTACTAATGAGATCAGGTTTTTGTCTTGGAGCGATCAGTGCCTGTTATTTGGTAATTATGGAGTGCTTAGGGAGTGGAACTCAATTTCTCTAAGTTTATCTATTTAAAATCAACCTTGTTACTACAGAATGGATAGAATTTTTTTTGCATGGGGAATCTTACTTAACAAAATTGGAGAAAAGGGACTCTCGCTCTAAGGAAATCTTAGTATGTACCACCTAAGAGAACTCAATCATCCTGAATTAAATAGAATAATCAGAGATGCAGGCTGCATTCCAGAGTAGGGCTTTTGTCTGCAATTGTGATGAACACTTAGCTTCATTCAAGGAAGCTTAAATAAATACATGTTTGTTTATGTGCACAAACTAGAGTTTTAGAGCTTACGTGCACATTCATCCTTAGTTGTTAGATATAAACTATTACTGCAATAACTCTTATGTGTATGCCTTCCACACCTTGTCTAATGATCTACTGTTTTTTTAAGTTAAGAAAGAGGCCATTGAAGGGCAATCACTATTTATTTTCATGATCATTAAAGATGAGCAGATAGGCATGTACAAGTGGCAGACAGGAAGCAACTGAGCAGGAGATCTGAATAGGAGTATGGATTCTAATTTTAGTGTGAGGCATCTATGGCAATGTACCCTCCAGGATGAGATCTATGTGCATGTAAAATGTGTGCTTGCCATTTTCAAAGGCCCTCGCTTGCTGTGTCTTTCATTCTCTTAATCTAGACTTTCTTATGACTAACATAGTTTCCTGAAGCTGACCAACATTCTGGCCATAAGTTAGGGGGAATGACCCCATTAACACTCAATCATAATGACAATACCTGGATATTCATGAGGGTCACCTTGGGAACCTTCTTCATGCATACAGCCCTCTGAAACCCATTTCACATTTAGCCATCAAATAGCTTCAGGGAGAGAGACTCAGGAATCTGGGTCATTCTAATTGTCAATCAGGTTTAGGGACCTGTGTGTCAGTCAGCTTGTTTAACTGGTTTAAACTTAGTTATGCACAAAGATAACACAAATACATATCATATGCACAAATGGTGAAAACTGATTAAGCCATTGCTTCATTTTGTAGAGAGAAATCCATCTCATTACAACACATACTCTCTTCTGGAGGCAGAATACAGAGATTAGAGAGAGAACAAAAATTCAGTTCTCCAACAGTAGTTCATTTGGATAAACATAACATCTTGTGGATTCTTCCCAACCACATGTTGACTTTAAAGTAAAAGGCACACATTAATGTGTGTGCACACCCAGGTATGGACAATGTATTATAGAAGGGGAATATGATCTTGCCTCCTTGCTTATGACCAGGGTACTGGTCAGTTTCAGGTAGTCCTGGTAGTCACAGAGATGCCTAGAATAAAAGAATGAAAGACACAGTAATAGCCAGTCACCACACACACACTTAAAATGAAATATCTATCTATCTATCTATCTATCTATCTATCTATCTATCTATCTATCTATCTAATATTTCATAAAACTTGTTATTTTAGAAAAATAATCTACTTCCCAACATGTGTTTCAGTTTTGTTAAATTTTCTAAGTGTCATTCTCATGGACAGTTCCATTGTTGCAGGAGACAAGGTGAGGCAGTTGGATGCATGTTCAGGAAGTTGGCTTTTATCTTAAATCTTCGTCTTACTAGATGGCAGACCATACAACAAGCATCATTTCCTTGCTTATGTCCCACACGGCACCAACTGTCCATGCCCAATTAGGGATTCTAGGCCAAGATCCCTGCATGTGCTCTCTCAACTCCACTCCAATCCCTGAGCCTTGTGTTGGTCCCTGTTGTAGTTACTATTTATGAGAGTGGCATGATGCCTGGGAAATTATGATTTATATTCAGAGTTGGGGATACAGGGGTAGTGAGAACACCAGGGCACAAGTTATCATGACTATATGTGGATGGAGAACAGTGAAGTCCAGAGCGAGCAGTAGGTCAGGGACAGAGGATCTGCATAAGTGAAATGGAGGAAACTATTTTTAGAATTAGAAGCTGAAGATACTCATTTGCTTGAAAATGAGCACCTTAAATATTAAAACCTACAGTGAGTATGAAGCCAGAAGAGATGCCTTTAGCTGAGTGCACAGTGGAAAGTGGTGAGGGAAACCGTGGCAGGTCATGAATGGCTTCAGCACTCAGAGAACGTCACCTTTCCAAAGCAGTGCTCTTGCTCTTTCTAAGGTCGGAGAGCCTTTGCATGGTGCTGTTTTTTTTAAATAAACCTAAGTAATGATTCACTTCATTGTTACCATGAAAATTTGCTATTAGGCTTCATCTGTATAACATCTCTAAAACATATCCCTGTGTTTATTCTGTTCAATACCATATACAATTGATCTAATTTTAGTGGGTTTCCCCTCAATTTCTACAAGATATGCTCCCAGGAACCCCATGGACATAAAAACCTCAATAGGTTCAAGCTTCTTCTATAAATGGTTTTAATATTTGCATATACCATACACCTCTTCCAGTATAATTTAAATCACTTCTAGATCACTTATTGAACATAGAGTTACATAGTTATCTTGTAAACAGAAGTTGTAATGCATTACTTAGGAAAATAATAAAAGACCTGTGAATGTTTAGTCCAGATATATTTTCCCAATCATTTTTGATCGAATCCCAGTAGAATCCACATATACACAACCCACAAGGCACAAGAGGCTTGCTATATTTAACATTACAATACCAAGGAGGAAATTAAGTTTTTTCCTGAATTTGTACTTTTTTCAGATGAGAAATATCTTCAGCAAAGACAAGGCTCCAAGGGATAGTCTCTGGGACTTCCAGGCTGCAGGCTTAATACAAATTCCAGCATAATTTAACATGAACCTCCCCAACATCAGTGGGGAAAACGGGGCAGTTGAGAATCATGGTTCAAACATAAGCCTTTCTTAGATTGACCCTACTTATATCCATGGACATTAATTGAGGCATGTAGGTATTCTGCTATAGTTCTTTCATCATACCAAGCACACAGAATTAGCATGTACATGTTATTTGCATAGAAGTCATATATGCTACAGTAAAATGTCTTAAATTTGCTTAGCATATAGTTGGCATCACATTAATGTTTTTATTGAAGAACTCTTCATATACTAAAGGATCTTTCACCTAGTTACTGTGTTGTATATTTAATAATGCCATTTTCTATTGATGCCTTTACTTAGAATCCTTCAAACAGTCTCTCTCTTATCCTAGTCAGAGGGAAAAATTATGCCCTACCATCAAGAAGATAAAATCAGCAATAAAACAGCCACTATAGATCAGCTGGTGCGTTTCCCTTTTGACAACATGCTTCATTTTGATAACAGAGGGATTTGGTCACCTTGCTCAACCCAATTCACACTCCATTCACAGTGGTAAATGAGTAATGAGAAACTGAATTTCCACAGTGGCATCTTGAAGGAGAACCAGTGTCGCTGTGGTTATCAACCTCCAAGTAATGGCTTTTCAAAGCAAGGCTACAGAAACACAATCTCAAAACATACAGACTGTTTGCATTACTTTTCCAATGTGCAGAAAATAGGAAACATACTAGTCCCTCAACATTCCTCTTTTGATAACATGCTATTGTTCTCTGAAACCCATGTGAGGATATGAGCGCAAAGACTTGGAACAGTAGACTTATTAAGAATCTCCCATTTGCCAGACTTTCCAAATGAAATGGGTACAGGAGCTCAGAAAGGACATTTTTAGCAAGTTCATATATTATGGTTTATAATCTCAATTAATCTTTGATGATCTGGATTAAAGATATAACTCATGGCACATGTATGTACCTTTTAGTATATAAGAATTTATAGCCACATAAAATGACAATAAAAAATGAACTAAGAATGTTATTTCCAAAATTCTGTTTCTTGTTCAGAAAGCCCTTTATTGTTTAGTAGAGTACCTATTTCACCGATGTAAAACACCTGTGAACAGTCCATTTCCTGATCCTTTCCAAGGTTTCCAACTTTTATGACAGAACTTTATTCTAATGATGGGAAAGACATTTCTGGTTTGATTGTTAAAGCTAAACTTGGTGTGGAGATAAGAATCCAGACTTGATATAGTGAGAGAGAAACTGAAGTTCCCCATTTCCCATCTTTTTTTTTATAATGGATGATGAGTGCAAAGCTTGGCTACAGATTATCATCTGTTTGACAGTGAAATATTCGAGGATTACTTTGCCAGGCACAAGATAAAAAGGGATATTTATTATCTATAAAGAAGTGAAAGATATTGTAGTAGAGAATAATTAATATCATTCCTAAATCTATTTTAATTTTATAGAAACCAAAAGAACAAAGTTCATTCCTGCAAATATAATTTGGGTTTTAAATTTTGTAAGTCTCACAAGACAAAATACAATCAGTATTAATTAACGTATACTTGCTTATCATTATGCCTGTTAAAGGTTCAGAAGAATATAAACAAGTAGGAAATAAGTACTGTGAAGACAAACAAAAAATAAAGGATTTGTAAGCTCAGATTGTTTCAAATTCCTCAACTGACCAGAAATTTGTGTTTGTGCTTGCTAGTTCCGGGTTTCTTCCCCTCACTGCCTGCAACACTAAGGAATGCTGCCCCTGCCCCTCCATGGCTGTAGCACTCAGGAGAGGGGACTCTGTACCTTTCCTGAGCAACATAGTAGGGCTGGCTTTGCTGATGTGGTAGGCAGAGTGCAGGAGAGCTGGTCCTTTCCCTTACCTGCTGCAGCGCTCAGGTGAGAAGATGCTGTACTTCCTCTGGGCAGCTCAGTAGAGCTGACCCTGTTGGGATTACAGGTGAGTCAGGCAGAGGGTTTAAGAGCAAGAGAACTGGTCCTGCCCCTTGCAGCCTATGACATTGGGTGAGCTAGCCTGGGCAGTGCTGGTGAGCTCACCCTGGTGGTGAGGATGTGGGAAAGCTGGTGGACTGACCAACTCTGCCTGGAATAATTTCCTTTTCACTCTTCTTCCAGTATCTAAACTTGCTATGTTTTACTTAGTCTCTTAAAACATAAAGCTTGGAATTTAAATATCATTATACAATGTTTTTACGAGAAAATTTCAAAATCTTACTAGTGTTAAAAGCATGGACTTAATAATTTCATACCTGATAAAAATCAGTCACGAGAGGGGTTGGAGAGATGCCTCAGAAGTTTAAGATCCTGGCTGCTCTTCCAGAGAACCCAGGTTCAATTCCTAGCACCCCCATAGCATTTCAAAATATGTCTTTAACTCCAGTTTCAGGGGATCTGATGCCCTCTATTGGCCTCCAATGGCACAAAAAACATACCTGGTACACATATACTCATGCAGAAAAAAAACACCCATACACATAGAAAAAATATCAGCCATTAGGTTAATAGTAATAATGATGGAGGCAAAATGATATTTTCCTCAACAATTGCTCTTGAAAAATAAAGCAACTATACCTAAGTTATGAGGGAAATGCTGAGTCATAATAAATTATTTTTATTCACTATGCATGGTTGGAACATGATTGGAATACAAAAGATATGATCCAGAAGAGAAAAATGTACTACTGTGACTGAAAATATTAATTAGCATGATGTCTGTAACTAGGAATAAATTAAAATGAAGGGTGGGGCTAAATAACCTGAAGCTTTTATGTAGAGTGGTGACAGAGGAATCTTTTACTATAGAAATCATAAACATAACATACCATAGACAGAATAGCCTTGGTGGCTTCCTGTTCAGTATTAAGCAACTTCAACATTTATTAACTTTTTGTCAATCACCTGTATCTATTCCCCACATTTTAGTTTTTGTGGCAAATGCTGGTTACCATTTCATTTATGCATCTTTCAGTTTGTGGTCATGACACAATTTCGTAAAATAATATTACTAACTCAAGAAATAAAAATACAGAATGAAATAAATAACTCCTAAACCTACCATGAATAGTACTCCCTCTCTATTTACATCTTTATTGTGAAATCATTATACTTAGTGATTCATTACTAGCCTACATCTGTAAATCTTTTGGTTGTCACACAAATGTATTCTTGTTTCTCTTACAATTCGTTGTTTGGGCATTAACAAAAGGAACAGGTATTAATACAATTTTGAGTTCAGAATGTTGCTAGAGAAGTCACCCCTCTTTATTTTGAATGAAAACTGATGCTTTCGATGAGATGAGAGGTAAAAACTTTCTAAACCAGAGCCCCAAACATGAGCCTGGGATAGACTTTAGTATGTTGTTCTGGAGTAATACCCAAAAATTTGCCATCACTTTTCTATGTAAGATCAAATGTAGTAAGATTCTAATACATTAATAAAACATTTGGTTGCAAGTAGTACAGTGGAATATTCTAGAAAGTGGTGATGACGTCAGGGAGTGCACTTAGGATGTACCTAACCTATATCCTCATGATCATCAGGTAGTGCACCCTCTTTTGGGTTCCAACTTGAAAAGTGTCAAGACACCCCCTCTGAACATTTCCAGTCCTTTCATCTATGTTACAGAACATACACTGCTACTTCCTTCAGGTGAAAACAAGCATGTTGTAGGCAAGTATGTGTGTGTGTGTGTATGTGTGTGTGTGTGTGTGTGTGTGTGTGTGTTCGTGTTTTCTTTTATAGTTGCCTATTATTCAATGAAGACTGCATAGTGCATTTTATTGATGTGTTTCTTAAGTATCTGTCAATCTGCCACAACTCCCTCAACTTTCCTTTTTACCTTTACCACTTATTTGTTAAATACATCATTTGTCTTCTTGTCCCCTATCATTCTTTCACATCTTTCTGAGGCATCCCTACTTTACTCTTTATGACATTTGTTTATTTACATTAAATAATGTGTAATGTGTTTGAGTGTGTTGTGACTGTGCCACAGCTTGTGTGTGGTAGTCAGAGAACAACTTGTGAGTGTTGGTACTCTCCTTCCACCCGTGGGTCCTTGGGATTGAAACTAGGTTTTCAGGCCCGATAAAAAGCACTTTTATCTGCTAAATAGTCTTAGCAACTCTTATTTAACATTCTAGACCTAGTTCTTTTACTACTCTCACCATGCAATCTCTGTTCCCACCCAGTTCCTTTTTTCTGTAGTCTAAGTCCACAGAGCTATCTGGAGCTTTGATCGTCTGTGGGTTTTTGTTTGTTTGTTTCTGTCTTTCTTTGTTTATTTCTCTCTCTTCCTTTCTTTCTTTTTCTGTTTTGCTTTCTCTTGGTTCTTTGTGGATTTCACATTATGCCCTCCAAACCCACTCATATCCCTATCCTTTCTTATCTGCCTTCTTCCCTTTCAACCTCTCACTCCCCAATAAAATTAAATTGAAAAAGAATCTATCTCACTGTGGAAGCTGTAGAGTGTCACAGTGAGTCACACAGTGTGCCGGTACATACATCTCTACTTGCAAATATTCATTATGATGAGTCATTGGCTCAGTTCAAGGCCTTTGGCTTCTGCTACCCTATCAGTACTGGATCCTCACTGGGACTTCTCTTGGATATCCCATTTTTGGTCCTGTGTCAGGGAGATCCTGCAGCTTTGGGTTTGCAGGATTGGCCTCTTTATGTGCCCTACCAGTTCATAGATGGGGTTGATGGTGGGGTGGACTAACACATAGCCTTGGATCTGGATCTGGGTGGTAGCTGAGTTGGTCAGTCCACCAGCTTTCCCCCATCCTCACCACCAGAGTGAGCTCACCAGCACTGCCCAGGCTAGCTCACCCAATGTCATAGGCTGAAAGGGGCAGGACCAGTTCTCTTGCTCTTATACCCTCTGCCTCACTCACTCTACTGAGCTGCCCAGAGGAAGTACAGCATCTGCTCACCTGAGCAGCAGGCAAGGGAAAGCTCTCCTGCCCTCCACCTACCACACCAACAAGGCCAGCTCTACTATGTTGCTCAGGAAGGGTACAGGGTCACCTCTCCTGAGTGCTACAGCCATGGAGGGGCAGGGGCAGCATTCCTTAGCGTTGCAGGCAGTGAGGGGCAAGACCAACTCTGTGAAGCCCTGGATATCAATGTGGTCCAAGCAACAGTCTAGATCAGGGATATCCACATGCCCTTTGGTATTAACATGGGGCCTGGACATTGACACAGATCCCTGGTGCTACACGTCCACAGACCCAGACATGGCTCTCAGTGGCAGCACCATCCAGGACTTCCCCATGGCCTCAGGTGGCTTTGCAGGCTCCTCCCATCACGTCAAGTCTCCAGATCTACCCCTCTGCAGTGCTCACACTGCTCCACCTCTGCACCTATACTTGCACTTCACAGTGGCTCATGCTGCAGGTGGGTCATTCACATGTTGGCTGGGGCCTCTGGTTGTTTTCAAGTGTTTGTCCAACCCAAAGCTAAATAAATTGCTGACCAAAGTTAGACTCAGCATGAAAAAAAACTGTAATTCAACATAGAGTTGTCCAGTCTCAGGGTTGAAGCACGCCATACCCAACTGGGCTAAGTGGCCACCAGTGCCATTCTATTCTCTCTTTTTCAATAGGTGAGAAGAATCTTGCTGATAAGAACTGTACCTTACACACTGTTGACCTGACAGAGTCATGGGTGGTGCTTGGTACATAATCGGGTCCCTATAAACTTTTTAAAAAGTCAATGGTACCCAACTTTCTTCATGTTGTGGCCTTTTAGTACAGTGCCTCATGCTGTGGTTACCCCAAACCATAAATTATTTTCTTTGCTACTTCATAACTGTAATTTTGCTACTGTTATGAATTTTACATAACAGTTGGCAAAATAGTCACCAGGAAAAGAGAGAAAGTAAAAAGTAACATTCTCCATGACTCATGTAAGATCTATATGACTTTACAGCATGTGCTATTTACTTTCAAATACTTCTTAGTTCTTACATAATAATCTTTGTATTTTTAATTTTCACAACATTTCTCTCCCACCCACCTACTTTTTTCCCTCTCTTCTCTTCTTTTTTACTTCTCTCTCTTTCTTTGAGGTCAGGTAGTCCAGGCTGACCTGGAAATATAGCCCTGTAAATCCTGATGCCACTACAGCAGCTTCCTGGCTGATAGGACTACAGGAGTCCTTGACTTGACACTTGTTTGAAAAATAAGCTTCTTTCTTTGTCTTTTAAGATTTACTTTGTTAAGGAATGAAGAAGTTACAGCTCAGCATTTGAAAGCTCTGCCTTGTTCTTGCAGAAGACCTAAGTTTGGTTAGTGGAACACATGAACATCACACAACTGCCTGTAACTACAGCCCCAGGGACATTGATTCCTCCAGTTTCCGTAAGCGCACAGGTGGCATGTATACACACACACACACACACACACACACACACACACACACACACACGTAAAAAATGTAAATATATATAATCTTATTTTAAGTGTATGTGTGTGTGTGTGTGTGTGTATGTGGTGTACATACAACTGTGAGCTGCCTAACATGGGTTCTGAGAGTTGAACTCGGGTCCTCTGGAAGAGCAGTAGGTGTTCTAGCCTCTAAACTTTTAGTTTTTTATATAATCACAGTTTTACAGGAAATTGTAAACTTAGAATAACAAGTCTTATAAACCCTTCTTACTTTGAGGACCAGGCTGACCTCCAACTCACAGAGATCCCTAGTTTCCCTATTGCTAACAAATGTACTTTGATGTGATATCAAACAAGGTATTAACACTGTTGTAATTGTTCATTTTTAAAGATTACTTTGCTTTCCTTCAGTTTTTACGTCAGCATACTGTGTTTATAATATGTGGGTATATATTTATGAAATAGTTTGTATAGATCTGTGCAATTTGACAGAACTCAGTTTTCATAGACAGATACATATTCCAGTTAAAATTATTTGAATCATAAAGTCCAATAGAAAAATATTGTTAGTTCTAGGACAAGTTTTGGCTTAAGTTGTACAATTTTAATGTGAGTACATTTCAAATAACCTGCTACAAAATATGGGAAGAGACAAAATAAAAGATTGATAGGCTCAAATGGGAAGATGAATTAAATATGAAACAAAATCAGTAGCAAGCATGAAGGATTCTTGGGAAGAGGGGTCAGGTTGGCTGCACTGTGGTGTGGCATCAGGAAGCAAATGTAAAGATTACAGTTACCAGAAGTAAATGCCACAAATAAGGAGCTCAGGTTCACTGAAGCCCCTTGTCGGCACAGTAACTTTTGCCTGAAGCCCTGGCTTTCAGAGATCTGGAAGCAAGAACTCAACTCCATGATAGGAGCTGGACCTCAGTAAGTAGTGGGAATGTGCTCAGACCTTAACATCTCAAGGCAGAACTCTGACAACCACATGGAGACCTGGTCCATAAATGAAAGTCTGCCATCTGTGAACAGGAGTAGGGACACAGTGAGGCTAACTATGAAAGAGTGAAGAATCTAGAAGAAAAGAGAGAAAAACAAAAGCCCCTTATGAATACATTATCAGATAAATTTTAAGACTATGTGGAAGCCTTCTGCTTAGCCAATGACCTGAACATGGATTTATTTCAGGCTATAATCCAAGATGTATCTAACAAATAGATGTTTGTGTATTCAAGATCCTAAACAAGAGAACCAAAAATCCATACTGAGGAAGGTGGGTTTATGATGAATAGATGTGATATTAGAATAGCTGGGTAAGAGGGAAAACTTTTAGACATTTCAAACAAACAAACAAAACAACAAATGCACACATACCACTAGGGTTGGAGAAATGGCTCATTCAGTTAGGACACTTGCTTTACAACATGGAGATTTGTGATTGGACACCAGAACCTACGGTGTGGGAATGCATGGAGCCAGGCATGGAAAAGCATGCTGTAACTCCAGCTTGGGGCAAGCAGAGTCCAGCTGCCTAGCTACACTCATAAGCTCCATGTTCAGTGAGAGGTTTTTGTTTCCAAATATTAGGTAGAGAAACAGTTGAGGAAGATATTTGATGAAAATTACAAATGTTTTTTTTTTGTAAGACCTTGTTAAGGGAATGGATATGTCAGCTACAGGTGAGAAATATCATACATCCAAGGGCATACCAGTATCTAGAAAATACACAGAAATGTCAAAACTCAAAAATAATAAAATAAATAGTCCAAGTAAAGATAATAAAGATTTGGCAATGGACATTGTTTAGTCAACTCTTAGGTACTGTTGCAGAATATCTAAGATATTTACAGGAGGACAGACTTATTTTGGTTCACAGTTTTGGAGGTTCTATTTAGACTCGATTGACCAATTGGTCTTAGGGCTTCTGTGAGGCAGTGCACAAAGGACAAAGAAAAGCTGTGCCCTTCATGATTAGGAACAAAAAGGAAAATGAGAGGAGACCTGGTGGGGGTTGTCCTTCTGTATACATGTTTCTCTTATTGGTCAATGAACAAAACACTGTTGGGGTACACCCTTAGAGGTGTCAAACTTTGACATGAACTTCATTTCTTCAGTGTTTTACCACCTCCCAATAATGATCATATACTGTGACCAGTGCTTTAGTACACAGCCCTGAAGGACATTTCACATTCAGCTGTAGCAAAGGGGGTAAACATTTCACTGAAGAGGCTACACAAACAGCAAAATTAAGCATACGAAATATTTTGCATCATCATGAGCTATCAGGGAAGTGACATTTATGAGCCATAACTTAAGACAGTGACAATACCAAAAGCTGGCAAGGATTTAGAAAGATAAGGTCACTCATATATTGCTTGTCAGATTGAACAGTGGCATGGCCACTTGGGAAGACAGTTTGGTAGTTTCCTTTATAATTATATATGCAAGTACCTTACTACTGAGCAACTACAGTCTTGAGTGTCCCAGGAAAATAAAAGAATTACGTCTTTTCACACAAAATCTGCCACACAACTGTTCTTAATGGCTTTATTTATAATGGTTCCAAACTGTAAACAGCCTAGATGTCCTTCCACAGGCAATTAGTGAAGCAAACTGTGGTGCTGCCTTACCAAGGGACACTCTAGCCTAGAAACAAAAAGGAGAATTTGTCTGTTCAAACATGTGGGTGAAGCCATAGGGACTTATATTGAGTGATTTGCAAGGTATATTGCTGCCTGGAAAACAGGAGAAGGTCAATGTCTTGATAATTTCCTAGAACCATAACAAATTCACATTTTCCAGTATCAAAAAGGTTAATTTACAAAGTAAATCTAATTAACAGTAGTCTCTAATGATCTGCATATGCAGCTTCCAAGTGATCAGTGAATGCACACATATTGGCATACACACACACACACATACACACACACACACACACTGAAATGACCAAGAATATTGAAAACATTATCAACTCAGAAGTTAGAAAAACAGAAAACAAAACAAGCACCTGTCTATGCATCACATGTACTCGGGAATAATCAATAAAAAGATCAGCTATCAAATACATAGGAACTTGTTGATTTCACAAACTAGAAGACAGATACATGTTCAGCTTAACATTTTATAAATGAGAAAACTGAAGCCCATGGACCTCTGTGGCTTGAAGTTACTCTCAAAGCAATCCAGAGTGCTGACTGAAAAGCAATCCCTCTCTCATTATCATGCTGTCATGCTATAAATATTTGTTTTTCTATCCTATAAATGACCTCCTCCTACAAATACACTCCATTAGACCTGCTGGTATGTCTTGATGACTCTTCAAGTTGTAAAAGATTTGGAATGTTCATGAAAACTGAATTACATTTTTTCTTCACAGTTAAAGTTCTTCTGTATTTCAAAGGTCATTTACTTTTTACTTTTCCCATTTTTCAATTTCTTAACATGTGGTAGGGAACCTATCCTGAATCTAAAATTCATGAGGATGATTGCTCAAGCAAGCGGCTGCATCCAGAACTTTTAGCCTTCTGTAACAGAGTGACTTCAATTCAGGGGCACATCAGGGCTGCAGTTGTGAGGTTGGAGTCAGACTTTCACCTTGGGCCTGGCAAAGAATACTATAGTCAATTATATGACTATTAATTAAACTGCCAATGTCTCTGTATACTAATATTATCTTTTCTTTCACTCATAAAATAAGCCGAGATAAAACTAAATTTCATCACCTCTATGGGCAATTAGACTAGACTTGGAATTAGAAGATCTAGTTTTCATGGTACGGATGTCATTTTTTTAAGCTGTGTAACCAACATTATGTTACTTGTTGCCCTGATCTTCTTTCTCTTTATTTGTATAAGCTATAGCAATTAAAACTGTTCCCTGAATTGTTGGGATCAATAGGATAAATCTAGGAAAGCACCTGGCTTGTGGTGAGAATTCAATATACTTGTCAAACAGCTTTGAATTATGTTCCAAAGTATAGTTGCTGTAGTACAATTACTCTAATTACCTCTATTATTGCTTCCTGGTGTAGACTGCATGGTGACCATTGTTGCTTGACAAAGTTCCAGCATTTTGACATTGTAGACAGCACTTTTCCAGCACCTTTTTACTTTTGTTTTTAATGATTGTCAATATTAATGCCTTTCCCTTTGGAAAATTTTGTGTGGACTTCAGTAAAGGACCAAATTGTGTACAATGGTAGCTTCTCTAAACAAAATATTCTTTGGAAAAAAATCCCTACCAGTATGGAACCAATAATCCCATTGTGTCCCCCTAATTAGACCAAGAACAGGAAAGTTAGAGATTTACTAGACACGTCTGATCCGAAGGATGAAATGTCTACAATTCAGATCCAGAGCCTGAGGCCATTAAGGGCAACAGTTCAGTTAATAAATACAGAGAAATCAGAATGGTGCAGTATAATTGGAAAAGAATAAGGCATCAGGACCTCCCATTTGGGAGCCTTAGGGGAATAGGCCCATGTAGTAAGACTAGGAAATTGTAGTATAGTGTCTGCTCCCCAGGAGTCCCTTTCCTAATGTCAGGCATTTGGATAAGGGTATCCATTCCCTTTGAAAGTTACTGCTTGATAAAGCAGCCATATTTCTTATCTCTAGTTAGAGAAACTTATAACTGATACCTATTGTCAAGGTGAATGCTGGCTTCCTCAAACCCACATCAACTCACATGCCCCTTGTCTCCCATTTAATCCTATGTGCAACTGTAGATTATAAGAATATAAAATTTACAGTCATTTTTTCAATAAAACACTGCTGGCAGTCATCCTAATTCACCCTTGGATTGTGTTCATATCCTTATTGTTACTCCTCCTACCTCAGCCCCCCACTGCCTGACTACACATCCTCTTTGGGAATCAGGTCTCTGGAAGTGTTTCCATAGGAAACACCAGGTTAAATATTTTTCTCACACATTTGTGCACTTGTGAGTGTATAAGGTAGCAGCATTGTTAGTAACTTGAAACAACAGCTATAGACACAAGACAATGTTCTGTAGGAAGTTACTGTCAACCTAGAAGAGCCACTGAGCCAGACTACCATGAAATATAACAGAAAGAAGAGATCTCCTGAATCATAGGCTTCAGGATGGGATGCTGAACTCAGACACAGAGGAATAAACAAGTATGTGTGAATCCCAGAAACCAAGAATTCAGAAGCCTGGGAACACACTACAGTGGGCAGTTGACTTAAGAATATTGGTTACTTAAGGGTTTTGAATGTGAAATGTTCCCCACAGGTGTATGTGCTTCACACTTGGGGGTACTGTTTTGAAGGTTGAGAAATCTTTACGATGTGGAACCTTGCTATAAGAAGTGGGTCACTGGTCAGGGTTGGGGTTGGGTGAGCCTTGCAGTTTATATAGATCTGTCCACTTTCTAAGGATTCCCAGCTTCCTTACAGTAGATGCACTGTGACTTTATGTGTTGCTTTCCTGCAGCTAACTATACTTCCCCTGAAGTGATATACTGTGTATCTGGAAACTGGGAATCAAAATCACAGGCTAAGATACACAGGATATGGTTAAACATAGGCTAATTTTATTCAGAGAGAAGTCCTTATTTTGCATATATTTAACCCCAGTGTTGGTGGGGGTTGGGAGGGGCTACAGAGCAAGGAGATCCCTGGGGCTCACTGATCATGCAACGTAGTCTATTTGGTGAGTTCCAGGCAACTAAGAAACTGTTTCAAACAGAGAAAGGCGGATAGCACTTGAAGAACAACACACAGGGTTGTCTTCTGATCTCCATAGGCACTTATGCAAACACTCCACATACTCAACTGGACACACATGAATAGGCAAATATACATTTACACACATACACATATATAGAGAATTGTACGGTTATATATGAACTATAACCAATTTAAGTAAGACATATGTCACATGCATTAGTTACCATTCCTTTATTGCAACAAAACATCTGTGATGAATCAATATAAGTGATGGAATTCGGACCTTAAAGAATTTAAGTCACTGAGTGTGTAACAGTAAATGCTTGTAAACTCAGGAAGCTGAGGCAGGAGGATAATAAGTCTAAAACCAATTTGATTTACATTGTAGCAGTGATATCCTGATATATATAGAAAGACTCAATGCCAACTAATATTGTTTTTCTCTCTGTAGTGGAAAGATTTATTGTGACTCATAGTTTGAGAAGTTTCTGCCCATGGTTGACTAGCCAGCTTATTTTATCCATGGTTCAGTGTACTGTGACTTCGGTGTAAGGTAGAGAACCTGCTCACTTCATGGCAGCCAGAAAGGAAATAGAAAAGTAGAAGGAGCTAGAGACAAGGTTCCAATATGTTCTTCATGGTCATAGCCCACAGCAGTCTAACCTTCTTTCATATGGCCATTCCTCTTAAAGCCTCTACCACTGCCTAATAGCACCACAAGCTAGGGAAAAAACATTTAGCATGTGAGCCCTTCAGCTACAGTTGTAATTCCCAATTGGAAATGGCTCAACTGTCTATATTTTTCTTCTTCCCCAAATATTCATACACCCACCCTCATACCCATAGTTCATACATAAACTCAAGTGTTAGTGAAGGTACTCTGCAGGCTACCAGAGGAGAAAGGTAAACACCAACACAGCTGTAAATTCTTCACTCTACAATGGTTACCTACCTGCGATCTACACTGGTACATCAGTGACACAAATATTGTGGGAATAACTCACCACTCTGATTAGATTTAAGGTCCATTGCATGAGATGGAAGCTATGCCTGACCCTGCTTTGGTTAAGAGCTATGTAGTTAGACAGTGGACCTAGGGGAAAGCCAGATACCGTTGCTATGTTAAAGGAACATAGCAATAAAATGAGTCCTAATGATATTCTCTTTTGCTCATGCATCAGTGAGCCATCATCAGAGAAACTTCCTTCTGCAGTAGACAGAAACTAATGCGGAAACCTACAATCGAACAGTATGTAGAGAGAGAAGGAGGCACCATGGGACACTCACTTCGCAATGGGATGTCTTCACCAAACCCTTCTCTTCAGGGCTCAAAGGAGTATGTGGAAGAGGAGGCAGGAAAATTGTAAGAGCCTATGAGGATGGAAGACACCAAGGAAACAGTGCCTTCCAGACACAACAGGACTGACAGGCATATGAACTCTTAGATACCGTGGCAGCATGCACAGAGCCTGCACAGGTCCCAGCCAGCTGGGGTCCCAGCACAGGGAGGAAAGGTGGACACAAACTGCCACTCTAACGTAGAAGTTTTCTCCAATCAACAACCGATCACCAAGGAAAATTTAGTTTTCTCCAGTGGAACCTCACTGAGAATACAAATCACACTTAAGGGAGGCCCCATGCCCAGCAGCAGATGGCCAACACAAACAAACTCATTGGTACTTTTGGAGAGTTTTGTTTCATAATGCTTTTTGGGCATGTTAACTTTTTTGTCTCTTTAAATCTATTATGATTTCCTTATCTATTGTTTTTTATGGTGTGTGTGTGTGTGCATTTTTCTGTCATGTTTTTCCTTATTTTTTAAAAAAAATTTGTTTTTCTGTTTGTTTCTATTATTGTCTGTTTATTGGCCTGTTTCTAATGAGAGAAAGAAAAGGGATGGATGTGGGTGGGTGTGGAGATGGGGAGGATCTGGGAGTAAGTGAGGGAGAGAAAACTGTGGTCAGAATATACTGTGTGAAAAAAATTTTCAGTAAAATATTTTCAACAACAACAACAATAACAAGAGTACAAGAATTGAAGAGGGAAGAAAATGAGTTTGCAAAGCCTCTTAAAAACAAAAATGAGCCCATCTCTTGTTGACCAGTCTTTGAGTTCTCTAAGTTCTCAGCTCAAGAGACACTTTACTGGGTGTATGAGTAGTTGCAGGTAGAGTGGGCAGGGGAGGGAGCAGCTTCAGAATGTGGGACTGTTCTGTTAGTACAGGAATGACACTGATTTCTATTTTTGTATAGGGGCTATTTATTTATTAATAGCATTGTATAGTGACAGTTGCATGGGGCTTTCTTGTGTTTACACACCACATTAGATATATAAAAGTGCTTTTATGTGATATTTGTCTCATGCTCCATTGAATGTTTATCAGAGTCAGACAAGAACCTATGTATTTCAAAAATAGTCACTTCATTATGGGGTCATCTGTTGCTAGACAAGACACCTTCCTTTTTTTGTTTGTTTTAAGAGAAATGACATGCTGTATGAACCAAGACTCCTATGAATGACAATAGGAAAACAGACAAGATGGTAAAAGGGACAGATGCTGCCAGTGCCAGAACTCACAGGCTCACTGGAGAGCCTTTGGCTTTAAGAGAATCTTTTTATATTAAAAGTCAAAGAGCCGATATTAAAGCATATCTAATTTGAGTGATTAGAAAAGCAATGATTATCAATTATGGCTTATATTCTCAGGATAACTTAATCAATAATAGCTTGTACCATGTTGTTATATTTAATCAGTCATTTCCCATCTCAGGCTTATATTCCAGCACCAATATGACATACTTAATGCAGAAATGTCAGGTTTGCAGTTAGTGATATTCTGGGTAATGATAATAGGAATGTATTCTTTAGATATTCTTACAGCTACAAAGAAACTGTTATTGACTTGGCCTTACACATCAAGTACCAGCTGAGGTGTTCCCTCAACTATTCCTGGCTGGGGGTGGCAGTAGCCGAATTGGCACTACCACTACTCACAGCTGTTTTATTCCTGGCTGGTATCAAAGACAGAGAGGCAGCCAGTGTTTAAACTGGCTGAGTCTTGCAGCTAGGTACCAAAAAAAATCTGTGTGGACGTGATCCATTTTATCAGAACTGTAAAACATAACTGTAGTTCTCAGCTGACTGAGAAAGCTGAAGCCAGGGTTATAACCTAGAGATGTGCTGGGGGTGTCGTGTGTATGGAGAATATAACTGATAAGGCAGCAATGCCATGGTGAGGGGGGCAAGTGTGTGTCATTTCCATTTAACATGAAATTCAGCAGAGTCCAATCCTTATTCTTGCAGTTCTTGGAAAGCTGTTTCAGTTTCCCCAACAAATATCTTTGTCTGAGAGTGCACCTGTCCTTATGGGCAAATGTATCCCCTTGGCAAACTCACTCCCAAATGCCAAAATCAAAGGCAATTTAAGAATCCTGAGACACGGGCTGGAGAGATGGCTCAGAGGTTAAGAGCACTGACTGCTCTCCCAGGGGTCCTGAGTTCAATTCCCAGCCACCACATGGTGGCTCACAACCATCTACAATTCAATCTGGTGTCCTCTTCTGGCATGTAGGTAGAACACTGTATATGTAATAAGTAAATAAATCTTTAAAAAATTTAAAAAAAGGAGAAGACATTATTAAAAAAAAGAATCCTGAGACAACCTTCCTGTTCCCACATGCCTTCTTTTCCCCTCCTCTTATCCCCTCTCTTTTTCCTGGTTCCCTCTCCCCTCCCCCGATGTTCCAATTCTGCTTAGATCTGCCTCATTCCACTTCTCTGGGGTATCATGCATCACTCTTGGGAAACTCCCTGTTTCCCAGGCTCACTGGCACTCCGCTGATCCATGTCTAAAATCCATATATGAGTGAGTATACACCATGTTTATCTTTTTGTGACTGGGTTACCTCACTCAGGATGGTTTCTTCTAGTGCCATCCATTTGCATGCAAATTTCAAGATTCCATTGTTTTTGTTTCTGCTGAATAGTAACCATTGTGTAAATACACCACATTTTCTCTATCCACTTTTCAGTTGACGGACATCTAGGTTGCTTCCAGGATCTAGCTATTACAAATAATGCTGCTATGAACATAGTGGAACAGACATCCTTGTTGTATGAATGTGCATCTTTTGGGTATGTGCCTAAGAGTGGAATTGCTGGGTATTGTGGTAGGCTGATTCCCATTTTCCTGAGGAATTTCCATACTGATTTCCAAAGTGGCTGTCAGAGTCAACACTCCCACCAGCAGTGGAGGAGTGTTCCCCTTTCTCCACACCTTCTCCAGCATAAATTGTCATTGATGTTTTTGATTAGCGATTCTGACAGGAGTAAGATGATATCTCAGAGTTGTTTTGATTTGCATTTCCCTAATGGTTAAGTGTCTCTCAGCCAGTTTAGACTCCTCTATTGAGAATTCTCTATTTAGTTCATTCCCCCATTTTTTAATTGGATCCTTTGGTGTTTTGGAGACTTGCTTCTTGAGTTGTTTGTAACATTTGGAGATCAGCCCTCTGTCAGATGTGGGGTTAGTGAATATTATTTCTCAATCTGTGGGTTGCCTTTTTGTCTTACTGATTGTGTCCTTTGCCTTACAGAAGCTTCTTAGTTTCAGGAGGTCCCATTTATTAATTGTTAATCTCAGTGTTTTATGCTAGAGGAGAGCAGGATGAGAGATACCATAACAGATGGAGTCATTATAGCTTTGAGGAGAAAGCTGACACTAGTGAGATTTCCAGAGATCTACAAAGATAACACCAACAGGCAAACTATGCAATAGTAGAGAGACTGCCTTAATAGCCCCTCCCTGATGATAAGGTTGATGACTACCTTATATGCCATCCAAGAACTTTCATCCGGAGACTGATGGAAGCAGAGACAGATACCCACAGCTAAACACTGAACTGAACTCCTGGAACCAGTGAGAGAGATGGAGGAGTGATGAGCAAAGGGGTCAAAACTGTGCTGGTGAAACCCACAAAGACAGGTGACCGGACAAGGGGGAGCTCTTGAGTCCCAGACTGATGGCTGAGAGGCCAACAGGGGACTGATACAGACTCCATGAATGTAGTGTCATTGAGGAGGCCTCAGAAATCTCTGGGGCCTTGGGTAGTAGATCAGTGTTTACCACGGCGTTACAAATGAACTTTGGGAGCCCATTCCACATGGAGGGATGCTCTCTCAGCCTGGACACATGGGGAAGGGCCTAGGTCCTGTCCTGGATGAAATGACAGACTCTGGAGATCCCCTCAAGGAGGGCCTCACCCTCTCTGGGGAATGATGTGGGAATTGGTTGGGGGGCTGGAGGAGCGCTGGTGGAGGGGCAAGGGAGAAGGTGTGGGAGAGGGGACTGGGATTGACATTTGAAGCATGCATGTTTCTAATTTAAATAAAAACATATATTGAGAAAAAAGCATCCTGAGACAAAATTTTAAGTATCTGAAATTGAGTACTTGAGTTTTTTGACTTACAATAGGACAGTTTCATATGGCAAAACCCAACACAGCAGTCATTCCTTATTCTTGCATCAGTGTTGCATTTGTTCTGCTTTCTATAAATCTTTAAAATATGCCGATAGCAAGACCATGCCTGGTTTCTGTGCACACCAGTGCCTGGAAAGGTACCACACACACACAGCAGAGTTTAGGGAGCATGACTATTTTCCTTTTATAACTCTGGTTCTGAGAGTCTCGATCTTCAAACTCACAAGTAACCTTTGAGCTTCCTCTTTAATCATTAGCAGGAATATTTAAATATTATTTACATAATGCACTTAGAGACACCTGCACACATATACAAGCACATACAGAGACCACATACACACACACACTCACACACGTGCACAAACACACACAAATACATACATATACGTGTCACCTGCACATAGATACATGCAATACAGACACCATAGACACACACACACACACACACACACAGACAGAGCCAGGCATTCACTGTATGTTCACTGTTTGGACTCAACCACCATGCCATATAGCAATAGAAACAAATACAGTATTAATGGCTACATCTGAGGAATTCTAATAAGATTTTTAAATGCTGGGATAGTCATACTCATTTGCTGAATTTCCCTTTGTTCTGGTTTTGCAAAGGACATTTGTATTTGTCATGTTTAATTACACATGTCTCAGCCTGATGCCTGAGATTTCTTCCTCCACCTTTCTCTTTTTGCTTTCAATTATTTTCTATATTTTCATTAATAATTACTTTAGTCCTTTTATTTTTCCTGTTCTTATTAGCTGCCTAAATCTTTTGTGGAGCAGGCAAGGATGTAAAATAACCCGCAAAACCATGCATGCTATATTTTTAATATTTGCTCATGTACACATGCTGCATGCAGAATTGGAGTGGCACCATTCCATTCAAAGAAAGAATTGGTTTATTCCCTCAGCCAGTGTGAAGGATGAACCTTATGCACTGTACACAAATGCAAAATCATCTCAGGGAAAAAGCTTCTTTTTCCTTCCTTTCTCGTTCTCTTCTTGTGTTGGTTCATTCAAGATTATGTTTGCTGATCTGTGGTTTCCCCGTTACTGTGCTTCAGGTCACAGCAGAGAGCAGCTGTGGGCACACAGCTCACCAGCTAAGCAAGTGTTCTCCATTTATTGCCCTCAGGAGCATGCCTCATATAGCTGTATTCAGTCTGGGTGCATGCGCCAGACCAGCCAAGCCTTTGACAAATTAAGAAGCAACCAAGTCACCATGTTTTCATACTCCACTGACACTATACATGTTCCAGACCTTTCTCAAAGGCTAAAAGCTTATACTGCTTTCTTTCATTTGGCAATAAATATGCATGGGATTAACAGTCCATTGTAAATGGGCTAACCAAATGCATTCTAATGCAAAATTGCTGGCTGCTTATCTAGGTGTTTGACAAAAATGCAATTACAAGACTAATTCTTTTTCTGTGCCCTTTTGTTACTACTCCCTGGATCACTAGTGATGAACTCTGTAGGGTTTTTTATTTATTTTTTCTCTCATTTTGCTAAATAATTGGACATGCATCCCACTCCAGTAATTGTATAGTGATGCAGAGCCTGGCCAGTCTGGAAGCAGGTGGCAATCCCTGAGGAGCACAGAGATGGGCAGGACTTAATTTGAAAGATGACACCAGCTGTCCCTCCCCAAGTTACAAAAGTGGATAGTGACTTGAAAATGCTGCCTTAGGTGGGACGAGAATGATTTAGTACTACAGTGTGAAGTACAATTGTTCTCAAACACTTATCCACCTCACGTATAAATATTTATTCACAGCTGCAAGTTTTAATTGTGACTTTCATATCTCTAGCACGAACTTGCCTGGATTGTTAGAGGACACCACTCTCTATTCCTTGCAAATACATTTACAGGGAGTAAGTGTCTTTGCTGAGTTTTAAGGCTCTTGAGTTCAGCTCTCTTATCTTTTTAGAGGCTGGTAATGTGGACAGAGAAATGGGAGAGACAGCCTGCCTGCAGAGAACACTGTCTGTCTCTGATCTCAGCACTCAGCCCCATCAGGGACACTGAGTTGTCCACTTGGGAGAATACTGAAGTGGGGAGGGAGGGATCTGAAAGGCAATTAAGATGCCCATGCAAAGTCCTGCTTTTCCATGGGGTTCTGAGGAAGATGGCTCATAATTTCATTTTCATTTCTTTGATTCTTTTGTCATTTTTACAGTCTCGTTTTTCAGTTAAAAACACAGAGAGAAGATGCATTGTCTCTCAAAAGTTTCCTATAAAGGTGACACTGTCTTTATTCATGGAGATATCGTTCTCAACAGAAACAAAAGCAGAGAATGAGTGGGTTTAGGGATATTAGCCAATCTTACATTCCTGGGATACAGCTGCTTGCTCAAATTATATTTTTTCATAAAAGTATAATTAAGATATAATCTATACCATATATAATTCATCTGCTTATTCTTTGAGAATACAGTTCACCATGGCACGGAAGGCACACTAGCAAGCAGCGTGAGGTGGGTAGTCACAAATCCGGTCAACAGACAGAGAAAAATGAATGCTCCTTTTATCTTTTTTCCTTAATTCAGGGTCCTGGCCCAAGGATTGGTGACAGCTTCATTTAGGGGGGTCTTCTCAGCTCTATTAACCCAGTTTAGAAACTCCTTCACAATCATACACAGACATTTGTTTCCATGATGATTGGAAATCTCATTGTTTCTAAGATTGACCATCATTCAAAGTTAACTGAGTTTTTGCTTAATGTAGAAAGCTTTCCCGTGTATTATAAACTCATACTATTTGTGTCTTCTAATACAAGGAGAAGAGACCAACAGTGTAAAAGATTTTTTTCTTTTGTTTAACCATTCTTTTTATTCATTGTGTCTCACATGACTATGTTTCCCAGATGTTAGATAAGGTCAGGCTTACAATGGAAAGTTTTTACTTATTCTATACATGCATCAATTTCTTCATCTGCATGTGTCTTCTGGTGTCAAGTAAAGGCTGACTGCAGCAAACTTTCTCATTTTCTTTACGTTCATAAAGTTTATCTAGAGTTCTCTCACCTTGAGTGAGACAGGCCTTGCAGGAGAAGTTTCCTGTGCTCTTCACAGTCATAAGACTTCTCACTTGTACAAGATTTTCATGTGGTATGGATTTCACTAAGAAGCTTTCCAATATTCTTTAGGTCCCTACGGCTTCTTACTGTACAAATTCTCTGATGCACTATGAAGTGAGGTGACTTCCAGGACAAAGTTTTCCTCCATCTTTTACAGTGATAGGCTTTTGTCTCGGTTGGAAGCCACTGGTGTTGCCTAAAGGCTGACTTTGAAGAGACAATTTTCTTGCATTCTTTACATTCATAACATTAATCACAGGTATGAGATGTGTTCCCTGATATGCTGTGGCTTCTGGCAAAGTATTTCCATCTATGTTTTAAATTCATAGAGTTTTGTCTGTCAGTAGCTTTCTTGTTGAGCCCTGAGTTTTCTAGCAACTCTTCATTTGATATATTGCTGTTGGAGGTGTCCACTTGCCATGAATGCCTCTTGATTTTTTTTGGCTAGTCTTGATTGAGGAACTCAGCTTCTAAACATCTGGAAGGTGCTGAGTTAGGGCTTTTGTTACACACCAGATTTCAAATGTGTGGTCAAACTTCATAACCAATGCAGTCTTGGTAATACAGTGACAATTCCTGGGACCCTGGACATCCAACATCTTGTCTTCCCTATGGTTCTCCCACACTACTATGCCACAGGATAATAAGGGTCATGGTAGAATCTCCAGGGCCTCTAGACCAGAGACAGAATGTGGCAAATGAGACTAGACGGTGGGCCCGTTATTCTTTTCTATTTGATTTATGTCTGCTTTAATCTTAATTGTATCTCCCATTTGCCCGACTCTACAGTAAGCTTCTCTTTTTCTATTTTAAAAATTATGTTTGTTTTTATTCATGTATATGTACATGTGCTCCTTTGTCTATATGTGTATCACATGTATGCAGTGCCAGCCAACGGTCAAAAGAGGGTGCTGGATCTCCTGGAACTGGAGTAATAGGTGGTTGTGAGCCACCTAATGGGAGTGCTGGAAACTGTACCCAGGCCATCAGGAAGAGCAGCAAATGCTCTTAACCACTGTGTCATCTCTCTACCTAATCTTTTCTAGCCTCATAAGGTGAACACTTATATTATTTATTTGGAAGACTTCTTTTCTAATGTGTCACTGTGATTATGATAAACTTCCCTCATAACTGCTGGCTGTGCTCCATAAATTTTGGTATGCTGTGGTTTTGCTTCCATTCAGTTAAGTCTTCTTATGGTGGAATACCATACCCGAGCCATTTCTAGTCAGTACACCAAGACTTTCCTTTAACTCTCTTTAATGGTCTCTTGGGGGTAAATGTCCTGTGGGCTCTTCAGCAGTATATGCATCCTGCTGCTGGGGAGACTGCCATGTGTGATGCCACTCAGTTCACCGTGGCATTGGTGTTGTGCATTTATTATCAGTGCCTCAGTCTGCTTTGCTTGATGAAATCAGGTAACATAACTGGGTGACTGAACAAACCACAGAAAGTTTTTCTCATACTTCTGGACTCTGGAGTCTAGGATTATGGTATCACATTGTCAGTTGCCTCTCAGTGCTTTTGTCTGGTATGCATACTGTGCTGACTTACTGTGGTTTCTTGTAGTACACAGGGATAGCTAATTCTCTGGGTGTAGAATTCTTGCAAAAACATTCATGAGGGTAGAGTTATGACTTACTTGCTACCCACATACCTCCTCTTTTAATGTCTTTCCTTGTTTTTGGATTTGAAAATATGAATACTGGGCCAAAAAGGTCTACAGTATTCTGTTCACTTGTTTGATAAATTATTTTGAGTGAATTATTAAAATATCCAACTAATATTTCTATTTAAAAAGTTTATACAAAAATATTTTGATCATTTTCATTCCCTTCAGCCAACTCCTTTCAGATTCTACATACCTCCATACCTACCCAACTGTGTGTTGGGTTTCACATTTTGAGGACTCTGGTTTAGGCTCATGCCCCATTTTAAAGTCTGGGGTATTTGTTTCCTTGATGTCCAATTCTTTGAGTTCTTTATATGTTCTAGATACTATCTGTCAGATGAAAAATTGATAAAGATCTTTTCTCACTCTGTAGGCTACCACTTTGCTGAAATGATGGTGTCTTTTTCTGTACAGAAGCTATTCAGCTTCCTGAGAAATTATTGGTCTTAATGCCTAAACTATCAAGGTCCTCTCCAGAAAGCCCTATGATGTGGAATATTTCCTTAACTAGGCAAAGACAGATGTGTCATGTTTGTTTATGCTGCGTCTGTTAAATGATGTAAAGATATGTTGCTTTGCCTGCCTATGGAACTTGAGTGGTCTAATGAAAAGCAGAACAGTCAATATTTAGGCAGCAGAGGGACAGGTGGGGCTGGCAGGCAGAGAGAATAAGTAGAAGGAAGAATCTAGGCTCAAGAGAGAGAAGAGAGAAGAGAATGAGGGAGAAAGACCTGGAACCAGCCAGCCAGTCAGCTGCCAGTCAGTCAGATATGGAAGAAACAGGAACACAGGACAGATAGAATGAAAGAAAGGTAAAAAGCCTGAGGTAAATGTAGATGAGGAGAAACAGGTTAAATTATGAGAGCTAGTGGGAGAATGTAGACGGAGGTTCTGTCCCACCTGGTCCCACAGCTGTTTAACACCAAATAAGCACACAGAGACTTATATTAAATATAAACTCTTTGGCCGATGGCTTAGGCTTCTTACTGGCTAGGTTTCTCTTAATTATTAAACCATTTCTATTCATCTGTGTATCTCCACATGGTCTTGACTTACTGGAGAATGCCCAAATCTGTTACTCCTTCAGCAGCTACATGTCATCTTCCTCCTGGCTCACTCTCTGCCTCCTATCCCTGAAAGAATATTGTCAGTCTACTAAAATGTAAATCCTATTTATTCATCATATGTTTAATGTTGAAACAAAGAGAAATTAAAACAATAGTAGTTTTTGGCCCAATGCATCTCTAGTTTCAGAATGAGTTTTTGGTCATTTTCTGAAATGAAAATAATCCTAATTAAGTGTTCCTTTGGTGCTGGTGCCCATACAATACAATGAGGAATCCTTGAATATGTGAATTTGTTAAGTACACAAATGGTAGTCTTTCAGTTTTATTTATCTTTTTTTGCAAGAGATTTGAATGGCAGGGGTTGGGGGAGGGTAGAAGGGGTGAGAGAGGAGGGGATGGAGAGTGAGCTGGGATTGACATGTGAAGCAAACTTGTTTCTAATTTAAATTAAATAATAAAATAAAAAAGAGAATGAATCAAGAGCCAGACTCCTTAAACATTTATAATACATGAAAGAACTCATTTGCTGCATTTCAATTTCACTTGTGTGAATTTGTAAATTAAAAAATAAATTAGCATACTTGGTTTTTGTCAAGGGTACTCATAATAAGGAAGTAATTGCTAATGATCATCACTATCACTAACCCAATCTGTCTCAATCTCCTGATGTTGGCACAGGTTCTGTGTGTCAAAAGTAGGCTCAGAACTGCCATAGCCTTTCAGTTCCTGTACTTTAGTCAGCCAGAAGTCAATGCCATTTTCCATGAAATAACTCAAGGCAAGACATGGATGGCATCTCTGCCACAAGTCTGCAACACATTCTTTTCTCTAGACCATGTCTATTTGGAGTAGAAAGAACTCCTTCAGTCTGCAACAGAAGTCTTTGCTTTGTCTGCGCCATTCTGGACCACAACTTTCCAGTAATAATTCAGAAGAACTGGACATGAGTGAGGAGTAGGTTCTCCATGATACACAGGAGGCAGAACTAGGCCCAGAAGAGGTACAAAGTTATTAACTGCAGAACAACAGACAAAATATCATTTTAACACTTAGAGGAATCAATAATAGATGGGTCTGACTAGAGGGTGAATGCACATGCGTTTAATCAGGGATTGCATCAACATTTATCAGGGATGTCCTAGACCAGTCCTGTCTGAAAGAAATATCACATGGTGTGCATGGATGACTGTAAATTGTCTTATAGCAACATTAAGAGATTAAAAAAAGAGTATGTGAAACTAATTTTAATGAAAGATTCAATTTAAACCTAGCATATCCAAATTACTTTTGTTCTGATATATAATTAATCAACAGATAAATGACCAGTGAGATAACTTACCTTTCTCCATTTGCATTGTTTTCAAAATATGCTGTTATGTCTACAGCATGGATTGAGGTGCACCTGCTGCATTCTATTTGTCCCAGAGCAACATGCAGCTGATGGCTGTGGATGGCATTCTTGAGATGTGAGAAAATTGGACTAGATTACTTCAAATTTCCTTTAAGAATCCTAAGGCAGGGCAGAGTGCTTGCCTGGCATGTGTGAGGCCATAGGTTCAATCCTCAGCAACACACACACACACACACACACACACACACACACACACACACACACACCACCCCAAAGAAAAACAACCCCTCCTCCTCCAAGCTCTAGGTTCCTAAGGAAATAAAACATAAGCACTCAAACCTTAAGAGGCTGTAGGCATTCAAAAAATCCATGAGAACGTATTCTTAGTAAGAGGAACTGTCCCTGAAAGCAATGTAAGCAAGAAAGAACATTTATTGACACTGGTGCAGAAAAAGTTGGATGCACTTGGATTGTCTCTGCCTGCCTGCTGCTGTCTCTGTGTGTCTCTCATTTTCAGACTGATTTTCCTCTTAGATAGGTGTTACCCACAAGATAAGCAGCATCTACAATGATATAACTCAGTAGGCTTGAAAGTCAAAGTAGAACTTTTATTTCCCAATAGAAAAGCCTTCTGGGGTTCTGGCAATATCTCCTAGATTCAGAGATTTAACATTTCAAGGAAACCTTGAGTAAAAGAAGGTTATGTTGTTCTGAGTGAACAGAATTGAGGAGGAGCAGTCCCAGAATATTAAGCTGTGGTCAGACTGACATCTTGCACAAGCTATTTAAATTCCTTTTTCAAGTACAATTTTTAAGATCACCTCTCAAGCTATAGCCCTAATTTCATCATTTTGTTCAGAGAAACAGAAACTAGGACATCTTTCTGCCATAATGGTCAAAGAGGATTAAACGTAAATTATATCCCACTGGGAGTCAATTGTTATCTGTGTGACCTTGGAAATCTGCATGGCAATTTCTTGCCTTAGTTTCCTTATTTTGGAAATGAGACTACTAGCAAAATTGATACTAAGATTAAATAAATTGAAAATTCATTAGAATAATGCACAGGCATAATTGCTGCATAATCAGGCTTTTTAAAAAATGTTTCTGGTATGCGATAGCCAATGATGACTATGTTAACATGGTTTATATCTGATATATTGAGCCACTGGATGCACCTGGGTCAATCTAGGCCAGAGTAAAAGCTTAGTCATTATTTCTTGAAATAAAACAAACAATTGGGACCCTATTCTTTATTGCAAAGTAGTATTGGAATAATTAAAACATCCATTTTGAACTAATGTGAAAATTTAATTACAATTTCCAATTATATTTTAAAATAATATTGAGATAAAGTTACTTCAGTACTAATAGTAGAAATAAGTCCTGCACCAAAATAGAATATAAAATATTGAATATAATATAGCAGATAAAACTATTTTGCTTAATGGCACATATATGTGATTATATATTGACAGTTTATGGTTGATACATATTTAAAAAAAGTATAGTTTAAAATTTATGCTTACTCTGTTAAATTTAGTAGACAATAGACTGATCTGCACCTGCAACTATAAGACATATCTGTTGATTAGTACAATTAAGTTCTAATATAAAAGGTACTGAGGTTTTTTTTTTTTTAGTTTAATTTTTTACCTAGACAGGGTTTCTCTGTGTAGCCCTGACTGGCTGTTCTGGAACTTGCTCTGTACACCAAGCTGACATTGAACTCAGAGATCCACCTTTCTTTGCTTTGCAAGTGAGTTCTAGGATTAAGGTGTGTATCACTATGCCTAAGTAAGGTATTCAGTTTTAAATAACTCATACTTTCCTATATATAGAACCTATGTAAAGACAAAGTTTTACTCAATTTTTAGAGAAGATAAAAAGCGAATTTGTCATGTTTAACCCAGGTGAGAAAGAGTAAAAATCACAGCACACTTTTAGATTAGAGATAGGCACATTCTGCCCTGGCAGGTCCCTCTCATTAATCTGAAATATGTTGATGCTGGAGACAGTGCATGGAGGTTAAGAAGCATCCTGGAGTCAGAGTGAGCTACACCTTTGTTTTGTGTTCTCCTTCCGTGTTCTTTAGGAACTTGAAGCAGACAAGATTTCATGTGTGTGTGCTTGTCTTACTACATTATTATATCTAGGATGAAGCATGTGACAGAAGAAACTTAGGCGAGTAAAGATTTTTTTTTGGTTCATGGTTGCAGAGGACATATTGTCCATGGGTTTTTGGTGTCCTGCATTTGAGCAAGACATCATGGAGAGTAGTTGACAAGAAGGGGTCGGGATAACATATCCCCAAGTACTCACTCCCAGTTACCTACTTTGCCCAGTTAGGCTTCATCCCCAACAGTTTCTTGAACTTCTCAAAATAATGTCACCAATTGCTGGTGCCCAAGTTTCCTAAATATCGATTCAAGGCAGGGCACCAAGTGGGAAGCATATGCGCATGCACATACAGAGACACACATGGACACACAGACACACAGACACTCACACATAGACACAGGCACACACACACACACACACACACACACACACACACACACACACAAGAGCAGGTGCACACACACAATTCCCAAAACTTACTTAAAAGAATTATCTGCTATTTTGGATTTCCATCATATGATTCATTTTATGGAAGTGTATAGTTTGGTTAAGCATCAATTTTCTGTTTGGAATCTATGTGGGACACAAAACAAAATCTCATATGGACATTTTGACCTACATGAAAGTGCCAAATAGACACAATTTACAAATGGACTCTTTTTTTATTAAAAAATGTTTTTCTTTTTACATACCAACACCAGTTCCCTTTTTCTCCCCTTCTCCTGACCCTCACCTCCTCCCCTCCCCATTCCCTATTTACTTCTCAGAGGCAGTAAGGCCTTCCTTGGGAGTCAACAAAGTCTGGCATACCAAGTTGAGGCAGGTCCAAGCCCTTCCCCACTGAATCAAGGCTTACAAGGTATCTAACCACAGGAAAGTGGACTCCAAAAAGGCCAGTTCATGCACATGGGATAGGTCCTGTTGCTACTGCCAAGGGCCTACCCAGAAGATAAAGTCACATAACTGTCACTCACATTCAGAGGGCCTAGTTTGGACCCATACATATTCCCTAGCTGTCAGTCCATAGTCCATGAACTCCCACTAGCTCAGGTCAGCTGTCTCTATGGTGTTTACCATCATGCTCTTGACCCCCCTTGTTCATATGATCCCTCCTCCCTCTCTTTAACAGAATTTCAGGAGTGGCTGTGGGTCACTGCTTCTGCTTCCAACAGTTAACTAGATGTGGGCTCTATGATGACAATTAGGGTAATCACTAGTCTGATTAAGGGGAAGGCTGATTCAGAGACCCTCTCCACTATTGCTAGGAGTCTTACCTGGAGTCATCCTTGTGGATTCCAGAGAGTTTCTCTCGCACCAGGTTTCTCCCTAGCCCCATAATGGCTCCCTCTATCAAGATATTTCTTTCAGTTCTCTCCCACTCTTTCCCTCCCTGAACTCAGTCTTCTTGGTCCCTCATGTTCCCATCCCCATTCCCTCCCTTCTACCTCCTCCCAGTTTACCTGGAGAGCTTAACTATTTTTCCTTTCTAGGGCTATCCATGTGTCTCCCACTTAGTGTGTGCCCTTTTACCTAGCTTGGGTATGTCAGTTTCTCAGAAAACTGGGAATCAATCTACCTCAAGACCCAGCAATACCACTCTTGGGCATATACTTGAAGGATGCACAATTGTACCACAAGGACACTTGGTATGTCAACTGTGTTCACAGCAGCCTTATTTATAATGGCCAGAATCTGGAAACAACCTAGATGCCCATCAATCAAAGAATGGATAAAGAAAATGTGGTACATATACACAATTATTCAGTAGTAAAATCAATGACATTTTGAAAATTGCATGCAAATAGATGAAACTAGAAAAAACCATGAGGAGTAAGGTAACCTCTTCCCCAAAAGACAAACACGGTATGCACTCACTCATAGATGAATATTATATGTAAAACAAATGATAACTAGGCTATAATCCACAAATTGACTCTTTAAACCTTAATGCCTTTTCAAAACATGCATAAATGCAAACATGCATACATTAGCTTTTGTTGTATATATAGCAAAGATCCTCAGTGGTTATAGTCATAAAGATAGAACAGAACCAAGTGGGGTGTTCTCTCCCAACCATTGTCACTGGCCACAGATTTGTCATAGCTTTGTCATAGATACTTATATTGAAGATAATAAAGCCCATTTTATGTGAATCTGAAGGCTGTGATGGGAATATGAAGGTTATGCATGATACCACATCACAGGAAGATGCCAGACATATAGAATATGGTCAGTAAATGAGAATGGAGATTCTCGTTACAATTACTGGCTTGAAAACCCTTTAGAGCCAAACCTTATAATACAGCTCCCTGTTTACTTGGATTTGTTTAGCTCACTAATTAAAAGCTGCTGTGTATTCCAAGGTTTTAATTTGTCATGTTGCTATGTCTGTAGGACTTACTGTTTATCTTTGCTGATAAGAAATAATTACGCATTGCAAACATTTTCTTGAATTTCACATAAATCGATTTTCAATAGAGGCTATTTACATTAATCCGTTTCTTATTAGTGATTTTGTCTTGGTCAGATGTGAGTGGCTGATGTTGCAGCAATTGCTTTAAGCTATTGCAAAATGACAATTGATTTTGATACAATGGAATGGTGGAATTGTACAACCTGAGAAGATAAACTTTCTACTTCTAGAAGATACTCCTTTAAATGTAGACTGAATATAAAGGGTTTTTTTGGGGGAGGTATGGCTTGCAACATTTCTCCATTTTCAAAACAACTTGTTTTTTCCATCTTTTAAGATGAAGAAAAGCTATAAGTAAATAAATATCCTAGCTCCTCTCATCTCAGTAGCTACTAGAATCCTCTATTCTGTAGTTGAAATCCAAACCCAGGTTACTTCCTCATGCCTCCCTGCACTTTATGCATCATTTCCTTTTTTTCTATGAGGAGGAACCATTTCTTTTCATACATCTACCACCAAGCCATTTTTCTCTTTTCTGCACTATTTGTTTTCTTCTATTTTTTCCCTCTTCCATCCATTCTCTGAACATTTTCAAAGTTGCTTTCTTAAACACAGATGGTGCTTCCTTCATGAGTATAGTTTTCTAGAGTCCACTTCAATTGCTGTGCCTCCTCTGGCTCCTACCTCCTGTATCTCTCCTCATGTTATAATTTTGGCTTTCTGAATTAGCATCACTTTATACATTCTTTTCCTCCTCATCTTTGAACGCACAGTCTCAGCTCAACCTCTTCAGTGCCAAGATGGCAGGGTTGCATTATAATATGCAGGCCTTCTTCCTTCATCTTCAGGCCTGTTTCTCTGGCTTCATTTTTGATCACTCTCTCTATTACTGTCCCAAACACAGCCACACAAGTGAATATTTGTTTATTATGGACTATACTTAACCTTACTCATCAAACGAGTTCATTCATGTCTCAGTTGGAATGCCCACTCTGGCAAGCATTGACTAAATCACCTTAGTAACCTGAGCAGTCTTTTGTTGGGGTAGTTATTTGGAGGAAGTCAAGGAACAATTTTTTTCTTTCCTGTAACCTTGTCAGCATAAATCAATCAAATTTCAGTAGAAACTCTCTCAGACATACAAATAATATTGTCAAATAGCCTAGAGCCTGTCATGAAACCTGCTCTATAGTACCCATTAAGTTCCAGTGATGCATCCTCTTTGGAAGACTGAAAAAACACTCTCTTACAATGGTCTACTAGCAAGATGGAAAAATACAGCAAATTAGAAGGGCAACAGAATTCTAAATTATCTGGGTTGGTCAGACACATGCAGACAGCCACATTCCAGGGTGGCAAGACCAGGTTGGCTAGACTAAAATGCTCTGTGTTCACCTACCACTACCCACCAAAGTCACTTTTTCACAGTGTAGTTCAGGTCGCTTCACATCACCTTTGCAACTCTTCAGGTAACACCTCAGTTTTGTAGCTATCCTAATATCTAACAAAATAGACTTCAAACTAAAATCAATCAAAAAAGATAAACAAGGGCATTTCATATTCACCACAGAAAAAAAAATCCATCAAGAGGAAATCTCAATTCTCAACATCTATGCCCCAAACACAAGGGCTCCTGAATTTGTAAAAGAAACATTTCTAAAGCTTTAATCACAAATCAAGATCCACACACTAATAGTGGGAGACTTCCATACCCCACTTTCACCACCGGACATATCTGTCAGACAGAAGCTTAACAGAGAATTAAGGGAACTAACAGATGTTATGACTCAAATGGATTTAACAGACATCTATAGAACATCCCACCCAAACAGGAAAGAATATACTTTCTTTTCAGCACCTCCTGGAACATTTTCAAAAATAGACCTCAACAGATAAAAAAAAAACATTGGAATAAACCCCTGTGCCCTAAGAAATCACCACAACTTAAAGTTAGAATTCAACAGCAACATTAATTTCAGAAATCCCACAAACACATGGAAATTGAACAATGATCAACTGAATCACCACTGGGGGAAAGCAGTGTTGAGGGATATGTTCATAGCACTAAATGCCTGCATGAAGAAGCTGGAAACATCCCACACTAATGAATTCATAGAACAACTGAAAGCATTCAAATAAAAAGAAGCAAACTCACCCAGGAGCAGACAACAAGAGATAGTCAAACTGAGGACTGAAATCGATAAAATAGAAACAAAGAAAACAATGCAAAGAATCAATGAAACAAAGAGTTGGTTCTTTGAGAAATTCAACAAAATAGACAAACCTTTATCTAAACTAACCAAAAGAGGCAAGAGAATATCTAAATCAACAAAATCAGAAATGAAAATTGGAACATGACAACACACTCTTAGGAAATTCAGAGAATCATTAGGTCATACCTGTACTCCACAAAATTGGGAAACTTTAAGGAGATGTACAATTTTCTAGATAAATACTGCCTACTAAAATTAAATCAAGAACAGATAAACAACTTAAATATACCTATAATCCCTAAGGCAATAGAAACAGTTATCAATATTCTCCCAAGCAAAAAAGCCCAGGCTCAGATGGATTCAGTACAGTATTATATCAGATGTTCAAAGATGTAATATCAATACTCCTCAAATTATTCCACATAATAGAATCAGAAGAAACACTGCCAAACTCTTTATATGAGGCTACAGTTACCCTGATACTCAAACCACACAAAGACACAACTAAGAAAAGATATTACAGGCCACTTCCCCTCACGAACATAGATGCAAAAATACTCAATGAAATACTGGCAAACCAAATTCAAAAACACATGAGAAAAATCATCTACAATGACCAAATGGGATTCATCCCAGATATGCAGGAATGGTTCAACATATGAAAATATGTCAATGCAATCCACCACATAAACAAACTGAAGGAAAAAAAAACACATTATCACCTCACTAGATGCTGAAAAAGCCTTCAATAAAATTCCACATCCCTTCATGATAAAGGTCTTGGAGAGAATAGGGATATAAGGAACATAGCTAATCATAATAAAGGAAATATGCAGGAACCTAACAGCCCACATCAAACTAAATGGAGAGAGAAAGTCAAAGCAATCCCACTGGAATCAGGAACAAGACAAGACTCTCCACTGTCACCATATCTATTCAAAATAATACTTGAAGTTCTAGCTATAGCAATAAGACAACAAAAGGAGATCAAAGGGCTATAAACTGGAAAAGTAGTCAAACTCTATTTGCTGATGATATGATAGTTTATGTAAGCAATCCCCAAAAATTCTATCAGAGAACTCCTACCACTGATAAACACCTTCAGTAATGTAGCAGGATAGAAGATTAACTCAAAAAGAAGCAGTTGCCTCATTTATACAGATTAGAAACAGGGTTAGAAGGAAATCATAGAAACATATCCCTTTACGATAGCCATAAATAACATAAAATATCTTGGGGTAATGCTAATCAAACAAGTGAAATACGTGTATGAAAATAACTTTAAGACTGTAAAGAAGGGAAAAGGAAAAATCTCCCATGCTCTGGGATAGGTAGGATCAACATAGTAAAAATGGCAATTTTACCAAAGGTAATCTACAGATTCAATGCAATACCCATAAAAATACCTGCACAATTCTTCACAGACCTTGGAAGAACAATACTCAACTTCATATGGAAAAACTGAAAATCCAGGATAGCCAAAACAATCCTGTACAATAAAGGATCATCTGGGGCATCATCACCCCCCATCTGGGGTGTCACCACCCCTGACTTCAAGTTCTACTATAAAGCTATAGTAATGAAAACAGATTGATATTGGCACAAAAACAGACAGGTGGACCAATGGAATCGAACTGAAGACCCTGATATTAACCCACACACCCATGAACACCTAATTTTTGACAAAGCAGCTAAAACCACAAAACGACAAAAAGAAAGCATATTCAATAAATGGTGACTGGTATAACTGGCTGTCAACATGTAGAATAATGCAAATAGATCCATATCTATTGCCACACACAAAATTCAAGTCCAAATGGCTCAAAGACCTGGATATAAACCCATCCACACTGACCCTTATAGAAGAGAAAGTGGGAAATACATTTGAACACATGGGCACAGGAGATCACTTCCTAAACAGCACACCAGTAGCACAGACTCTGAGAGCAACAATTAATAAATGGGACCTTCTGAAACTGAGAAGATTCTGTAAAGCAAAGAACACTGTCAACCAGACAAAACTGCTTCCTACCGATTAGGAAAAGATCTTCACCAACCCCACATCTGACAGTGGGATATCTCCAAAATATACAAAGAACTCAAGAAACTAGACATCAAACTACCAAATACTTCAATTAAAAATGGGCACAGATATAAACAGAGAATTCTCAACAAAACAATCTAAAATGGCTAAAAGACACCTAAGAAAATGCTCAAAATTCTTAGTCAGCAGGGAAATGCAAATCAGAACCACTCTGAGACTCTATTTTACACCTATCAGAAAGGCTAAGATCAAAAACACTAATGACAGCTTCTGCTGGAGAGGATGTGGAAAAAGGGGAACACTCCTCCATTGCTGGTGGAAGCACAAATTTATACATTTGCTGTGGAAATAAGCATGGTCATTTCTCAGAAAATTAGGGACCAACCTACTTCAAGATCCTGCAATCTCGCTGTTGGGCATATGCCCAAAGGAAGCACATTTACACCACAAGGACATTTGCTCAACTATGTTCATAGCAACATCATTCATAATTGCCAGAACCTGGAAACAATATAGAAGCCCCTCATCTGAAGAATGGATAAGGAAAATGTGGTATATTTACACAATGGAGTACTGCTTAGTGGTAAGAAACAATGACATCCTAAAAATTTCAGGCAAGTGGACAGAACTAGAAAAAAAAACTATCCTGAGTGAAGTAACCCAAAACCAGAATGACAAATATAGTATACTCACTCATAAGTGGATACCAGACATAAAGCAAAATATATCAAGCCTACAATCTACAACCCCAGAGAAGCTAGAACCTTCTTCCAGAAACAGATTGAAGCAGATGTAGAAATACACAACTAACCATTGAGCCAAGCTCCTGGATTACAATCGAAGTGAGGGAGGAGCAATAATATGAACAAAGGAGTCAAGACCATGATGGGAAAAACCACAAAATCAGGTCATATGAGCTAGTGAGAGATCACTGACTCAGGTCTGACAAATAGGGAACCTGCATAAGACCAAACTAGACTCCCTTAATTTATGTGACAATGGTAAGAGTGGGACAATATATGAGGCCACTGGCAGTGGGTCTAAGATCTAACACTAAAGCACAAACTGTCTTAGAGGAGCCAATTCTGTATGGAGACACACCTTGCTCAGCCTAGAAAAGGGTGTGGGAGGTAGAGAGGCGCCTTGGTCCTGCCTGAACAAGATGATGGGACAGACTTATCCCCTCAAAGAAACAGATGGGAGGTGGAGAGAGCAGGAGGAGAGGAGGGAGGGGGGAACTGCGATTGGAGTGTAAATAGTAAATTACTTTTAAAAAATTAAAAATGAGGTACGAGAATTTTACAATCCTGAGGATCTCCAGGAGTCATTTTTATGTGAAGATTTTCAACAACCTTAATAAGGAAAAGTGTATTATGTGAAACAGTAAAATAAATTTGTGTTCTCAAAAATTCACATTTGCATTCTTATAATTTCTTTTGGATAATTTTGCCTATTTCCCCTTTCTGAGATGTTTAGGGAAGTGAAGAGTCAGTCGTGGGGTCAGGGAGAAGATGCTAGCATCTTTGTAGGTGACTAGCTTTATGTATATGCATACATCTTACTGCAGGGGACAAGCTTTATGCATATGCATGCATATTACTAAAGGTGACTAATTTTTGTATATGTATACATCTTATGCAGGTGACTAGCTTTATACATATGCATGCATATTAATGCAAGTGAGTAGCTTAATATAGCTTTATATATATGCACACATCTTGCTGCAGGTTTAGGTTTATGTATATGCTTGCATATTACTGCAGGTGACTAGCTTTATGTATATGTATACATCTTATACAGGTGACTAGCTCTATGTATACACGCGAATCTTACTGTAGGTGGCTAGCTTTATGTATATGCACACATCTTACTGTAGGTGACTGGCTTTATGTATAAGCACACATCTTACTGCAGAAGACAAGATTTTTGTATGTGTATACATCTTGTGCAGGTGTTTAGCTTTATGTATACACACACATCTTATGCAGGTGACTAGTTTGGTGTACACATGTCTAAGGTGTCAAATACAAGAATGGAGTACGTCCAGATAACATCCAGATAATTGTCATTTGCTCTGGTACCCCAGTTCTTTGCCAATACCCATGACATTACCTCCTTTGGATTGTGAGATGAATACTGTTTTATTCTTAACTTCTTGAATATTTGTTTGCAAGTCTTATCAATGCATTAGGATCTACCTTAGATATCTATTTCCACTGATTCTAAGTTTTCTTTAAAAAATTTTATTGCTTGCCAAACCAATTCTTTGAGTAAACAGTTTGGAAATTTAGAGTTTTAATTATTCTAAAAAAATAGTCTCAGGGATGAAAAGATGGCTCAGTGATTAAGAACACTGGATGCTTTTGCAGAGGACCTGAGTGTTCAGAACCCACATGACAGCTCACAACCTTCAGCAACTCAAGTTCTAGGGGATTCAACACATGCTTTTACCACCCATGGGCACTGAATGCATGTGCTGTACTTACATGCATGCAAGATAGACATCAATATACATGAGAAAAAATGAAAATCTTAATAATCTTAAAATTTCATTTTGCAGTATGTTCAGACTTACAGAAAAATTGGAAAGCACAGTGCAAAGGTTCCTACATATCCTCGAGCCAAATCCCTTTTACAGCTATAGTGCAATGATAAAAATAACCAGAAATTTAACACTGAAATAATTCTGTTTTCTAGTATACAAATATATCACAAATTTCTTTTTAAATTCATTTAATCTGTTTTTAAATTTATATACATTTCAATTAAAATAGAATTGTATCACTTTCTGCCTTCCATTTCCTCCTTTCAGCTACTCCCATAGCTCTTCACTCTCAAATGATAGCCTCTTTGCCTTTGGATATTGATAAATATATATGTATATCTGTACACAAACATATAGATACAATCTATAGAGAACTTTTTTCTTATTTGGATACATAAGGATTTAGGGCTCAGCACTTTGTGTTGGGTAATCAATTAGAGGGCTCATCCCTGGGAGAAGCTAATCCTCCCCTCTCCCAGAAGTCATTAGTTGTCTGAAGTTCTTTGTCTTAGGGGAAGACCTCTTGAATTTCCCTCCTTCCATGTTCACATTCCTATTAAGATTGGCATTGTTTTAGTCTTGTTTATGTGCCCACAACTAGGAGAGACTGGTTCATAGCAGACTTCCTGGTTTTAATACAACTGTCAATAAAAGTCTTACTGTGGTCTGTCTTCGGTCTAGGACCTTAGATTCATTTTGCCACCCTGTGTCTTCTATTCTGTCTCCCCTAATCTAGAAAAGCTAGCTCCTCACTCTGTCTTAGTTTTAGATGAGTATTTTTTCCAATAGCAGGATTTCTTAGAAGCTTTAATACTCTGACATGAGAGTGAATCTTCTCAGTGTGAACAATACATGACACCCAGTGAATGACACATTATTAGCTTGGTATCCAAACTTCCCTTATTGTAACCACCCTTTCCTTTCACCTTTAAGTCACTGTGCAGACCAAAACTGCTCACTTTTCCTCTGAATTTTTATTTTATATCTCTTCATGTAGCTTTTTTTCCTATGGGGAATTCTTTTACATTTATTCTTATCCAAGAGAATGTTTTGGGCAAAAGGTAAACATAACACCTTCTCTGAATGCTACTTTCTCCTGTAGTTTCTAATGACATGTAGAAATTAATTTTCTAATTAATTATGTAATGAAATCAATTAATGCTAGGTATTTAGCATTGATATTCATTTTGTGTCTGAAGTTAAGCAAGTTTTTTGCTTTCATGATCTTCTACAATAGATCAAAACATATTATAGCAAGGATAAAAGCAAATTCAAGTTAACCTCAGCTCTCACTGTAGCATTTTGTAGAAAGTTCAGAGCTACTACTGTTTTTGAATGAGTGAAACTACTTATCATGTAGAAAGAATACAAAATGTGAAATGACAAATTTTTCTTCATGAAATTTATACAAAATTTTGTTTGGAGGTAAATGCTTTTGGCATAATGTCACTATTATGAATAGCTACTTTTTCAACCTAATAGTTATTCTAACCAAGAGATAAAGATGAAAGTCTGCCAACATCTAAATTACATGAAATTACCCTGAGTAAAATTAAATTTTTTTGCCTCTAATACCACTAAAAGCCCATAGTCCCAATGTTTGTCTTGATTAATTATTTAACAGATTTTATATTTTCTGTATTAATGGATTTTGTGCCAGATATGTTTTCTAATGAAAATTTGAATTTCTCTGATGAAATTGTATTTAAGTCTGCAGAATGTCATAACTCACCTTTGCATTTAACAATGTCTAGCAGATCATTCAAAAATACTAGTGTAGTAATAATTTATAAAAACTTGCATGCATGTCTAGGGTACTCATAGACATTGAAGCTTAGGAAAATGAATTTCATTGTTTGGAAATGACAAGAGAGTTTTGATGTCTAGGGGGGCTGATTAACATGCAGAATAAAATAATATTTTGTACATTTTATTATGAATATGATACAAAATAAATCTGGTCTTTAAATATTCACCTGCTTTAAATTATTAAAACCCATAAAACCTCTAGAACCATTAGTGTTATGTTTACACAAGACTAAGAAGCTTGGTAAGAACAATTTTGCTACCTGTAAACAGATGTTTCCAGAAGACCATACATGATGCTACATATACAGGTACACAATGGATTGCTGAAACTGGGAGTTTTACCAGTGTGAAGGTGAATGCCATATAAATGTGAATTGTAGTTCTGAGAATTTGGCCCAATATTTTATGTGTCTATAGCAGGCATAAGAATTAAAATCAAATGTATGATAGAATATTATCAGCAATAAAAGGGAATGAGGTCATAAGCCTTAAAAATGCTGTTAATTGAAAGAAGGCATGGGAAATGATTTTCACCAACTTCACATCTGATAGAGGGCTAATATCCAAAATATTAAAAACTCAAGAAACAAGATATCAACAAGCCACATAATCTAATTTAAAAATATGGGGTATAGACACAAATAGAGAATTCTTATTAGAGAAACCTGAAATGGGTAAGAAAAACTTAAAGAAATGTTCAATTTAAATCAAAGCTACATTGAGATTCTATCTTATACCTGTAAGAAAGGCTAAGATAGAAAACACAGGTGAGGGCTGGAGAGATGGCTCAGCTGTTAAAGGCTGGGCTCACAACCCAAAACACCAGTGACACACTGGGAAGTAGTGGTCCTGGGACACCAAACCTGTCACAAACCTTTGATGTATAACCTATCCTACCTGCACAACATACTAGTATATGGTGGCTCAGAGTTTCTGGGTGTGGTCAACTACCAATAACTTGTCTAGCTTGAGGCCCAAGCCACTAGAGAGACTCATACATGACACTGCCTGGGAGGCCAAGAATCTGAAGCTGTATGGCTCAGAGACCTAGGGTAGAAACAAATACCACTGGCAAAAAAAGTCAATGTTCTGCTGTACTCAGAGATTGGTGCCTTGCTAATGTATGAGGAGAAGGCTCATTAGAGAGGCTTTATCTAGCAGCTGATGGGATCAGTTGCAGAGATCCACATCCAAACAAGACAGAGCTTTGGGGATGCCAAGAAAGAAGAGGAGAAAGGACAGTAGGTGCCAGAGGGGCCAAGGATGCCAGGAGAACACGGTTCACAGAATGAACTGAGCAGTGCTCACTGGGGCTCACAGAGACTGAAGCTGCATCCATGGAGCCTCATGGGTCTACACTAGGCCTTTGCTTATATACTGTGGTTCTCTAGCTTGGAGTTTTTGTTGGACTCCTAACAGTGGGAGTAGTGGTGTCACTGACTCTTGCCCCCTCTTAGGATCTAGTTCCTCCTACTGGGTTACCTTGCCCAGCCTTGATATTAGGGTATATGCTAGTCTTATTGTATTTTGTTATGCTGAATTCAGTTATGATACCACTGGGAGTCCTGCTATTTTTTAAAGGGAAATGAAGGACAAGTGGATCTGGGGGAGCAGGAGGTTGGGAGTATTGGGTGGGGGAGGGATGGGAGGCAGTGGTTGGGATGTTAATAGAAGAAGGCATGCACAAAAGGATAGAAACCATGATTTAAAATGATAAAATGATAGTCAAATAAAGGAAAAACGTAGGTAAGTGGTTGCTTAGAGGTAATTGTCAACTTGGCAGGACTCAGAACCATCAAGAAAACTGCATGATCTGTATATATGAGGACATTTCTGGGAAGGTGGAACAGCATATGGCTGGCATTGTTCTTTGGGTTAAGGTCTTGGATTGAATAATAAACAAAAGCAAGCTGACACTGGCACTCTTCTCTCTCTGTATCCTGACTGCATACACAATTTGACCAGATGACTTATGCTCTCAATGTCATGCATGCTTTGCCATCATGATGGACTGTATATCTTTTTAAAACTGAGATGAAAGAAACTCTTCCTTAATTTGCTTTGGTCAGGTCTGTTGTCACAGAAATAAGGATAGTATACAATGCAGAAGGGAAGCAGCATAGGCTGTGACAAGTGAGTGAAGGGAGCTCATTTATGAGGATGATCTCAATTGACTAGTGATATTTATATATATCTGTGAGTACTCCAGTGATATGTAGATTGAGTATCAATAAAAGCACAGGGCACTGCATAGACATAAATTCTGAAACATAAATAACTGAATGCTAGATCACCATTCAGACAACAAGCACAACCAGTTTTACTTATTAACCTTATTTGTGTTACTAAAAACACATCTCCCAGTATTTTCCTATAGTAATACATGATTCTTTGTATGAGTGTCTGGATAAAAATGAACTAAAATCAATAGAAATGATGTGTAGGGAATGATTCACAAATGCAGTATAACTATGTGTCACTTAGAAGTGGCTAAATATGTGGTATAGACAAAAGTTGAGCATTTCACATAAGAATAGATTTTCTGGGGAAAAGAACAATTATGAAAAGGGGAAAGAGTTCAACAGGATTTGTAGGAAAACCCAGCAAGAGAAAAACAAAACAAAACAAAAAAACAAGCAAACAAACAAAACAATAGCTGATAGGTTTGGCATTTATGAGTTTGAAACCTTCTACTTTGAAGAAAAAATATGACAAAAAATGATTGGGAGATGTTATATGTCCTAGAGAGCAAAAGAAATATTTAAAAATATTCACTGCACTTATCTTTGTATATGTATACACATGTCTAACTGGCTATGAATGCAATTGTGTGCATGTGTAATGTCTGTGCTTGTAACTTATATGTGAAAGTATGCAAGTGGGTTGACATGTGTATAGTATTTGTATATGTAGTATAATGACAAATATAGGATAATTTCAAGAACTGGTCAATTCTTTGATATGTTGAGCATTTAGTTGCTCCTGTATTAGCTGTTCTAAGACCTGTAATTTTTTTGATGTCAAAGGTCATTTTTCTGCCCAGATAGGTTTATCAGTTAGTCATTTTAAAGGTAGGGTTATTGGTACCTTTAAAAGATCAGCAGCTGTTTTAGTATGTTTATGTACAACCTCAATTGTTGGTGTCTGTTCTTTATAATATCTTTTAATTTTTTTCCCAGAAGCATATGTTAGTTTATGATTTGTTTCTATGATTGGAGGAATGTTAATCTGGGTATTCCATTGTTGTCACAAATCACAGCCCCATAAATTCACTATTATGTTATCCACATATGGCTTTAATTTTCCTCTCTGTCTTTCATCTGAGATAAAGTTCTAACCCCCCCCCACAAAGCATAACATTTACCTACTGAAGAGGCCAATTTGGATGTCTAGATTTTAGTGCAATTATTACATCATCCCTTATATCTACTAAACCTTCAATTATAACACCACTTATCTATATTTTCAATTTTGATCTTTGATCATGTATAAAAGTTAGCCTGAAATTTTTGTTTAATCTTCTAATGATGTTCTGTCCTCCAGAGCAGTATGTTTTTTTTTTTTACATTAGGCATTAAGTCCTTTAATTGCTCTGTGGAGGAGTTTCCCCAGTGCTGACAGGGAATTAGTGAACCAAATTTAATATGGGGCCTCTCGCAGGACCCCTATGGTGTTTCCCATTGGCAAAGGTTTACCTTGCCTGTCTTGTGTTGATCTATATTTATTAGTCCAATGTAAGTTTTTGGCACACCTTCTGCAAATTCCAGAAGGCTGGAGCCTTCTTTTCAGATTATCTCTAGAAAAACATTGTTATTAGGAATTGTACTACAATCCCTTTTCAGATGACCTAGTTTACCACAATTAAAATATCTAACCTTTTGATTTTTTTCTTAAAATGTTTAGATGTCATGTCTATCTAAGTATCTTCGTAAGTGTGAGATCCAATATCAGGTGTATTTCTAATCCATTCATCTATTATGCTGTCTTTCCTTTATAGGCACTATCACCTTTTTAAATTCTGAATTAGCATTTTCAAAAGCTAAAGATTCAATTAATATTCATCTAAATTTTGGGTCTGATATTTTATTTACAGCTGAAGTCAATCTTTGTAAAAAATTAATGAAGGCATCATTGGGGCCTTGTATAATTTTAATGAAGGGCTCAGTCCTCATTCCTGATTCTTCAATCTTGTTCCAACCATTCAAACTGTTGTATGGCATAGGGCGAAGGCATGATCACCAAATGTAACCTATTTTTCCACATCAGCATAATGACCCTTGGGAAATCTCAGAACTGCTAACCCTACCTTGCTGCTTAATGGTCCAATCTTCATTTCTCCATCAGATTCTCCATTTTAACTGAGTACCAGCATCCAATATTGCTGTAACTAAATCTTTCCAGTCTTGTGGAATAATTCTGTTCTGTGTGGCCCATGAACTTAACATCTGCTTCACAAAAGGTAAATGCATACCATATGAAACTCTTACTTCCTCAAATATCTTGAAATATAATATTTCTGTAGTATCCCAGTTAACTTCTGAATAGCCTTGGGAATGCTTATCATCTGGTGATTGTTCTTTAATGGTAACTGAAAAAATTAAGGTTGGTTTTCCTATAACTTTGGGCCTCTCTCTTTCAGTTTCATAATGTAATGGTGTAGTAACTTATGCTTTAAACTCCACTGTCTCTGTTTGAATATTTTTCTTAGTTCCATTAGTCTGTCTTTCTAAAGATTTTATCTTATCAGTTATTCATATATGGCACTGATATTAAACAACTTTTTAGGGATAAAACAAAAATTACTGCAATGATAATTGACATTGTGTCAATTCCAGATAAGTTAATTATCCTTTCATTTAATTGTTCCATTTTTAAACCATCCATTGTGTGACTATAGAGACTTAACTTTGGGTATCATAATATTTTCTATTTTTAATGTGGGGGAAAAAAACTAAAAAAAAACCTAATTCCCCTCCTATAAGAATGCCCAGTTGTGTTACCAGATCTGCTGATGAAGATAGTGAAGTGTGAGGCTAAGCTATTCTTGGGTAGCATGGCTGGGCAGAAGACACAGGTGGCTCACAGCCTGGCTGAGGGCAACTGCTGCTGCTCATGTGCAGCTGTGGGCTGAGAGTGTGTGGCAGTTCTAACAACAATAGAAGCCTGGCTGGGTGTCAAGGAAGAATTCTGGGAAAGTAGGCAGAGGGAGACCGAAAGGAACTGGGAGGATAGGATGTGCCAGGTGTTTTCTGGTAATATAAGACCATATAGAAATATGTAGATAAGAAGTTATGGGTTAACAATTAAGAGTGAGCTAGCCAATAAGAAACCCTAGTCATCAACCAACAGTTTTATAGCTAATGTAAGTCTTTGTGTTCTTATTTGGGGCAGAATTGTGGCAGGACCTGGTGGGACAAGAAACTCCAGCAAAACCTATCTGTCCTCAATCCAATATCTCTATGGTTAATTTTGGTCAGTAACTGGCTAGCTCCACCCTCTGACTCCAAAGCAAATGTTATTGTCAGAATACAACCAAAACATCACACAACAGTTGTATGTATATGCACCTGTGCATGCAAATATGTGGGCATGCTCTTCTGTACCTATGTCCAGATGTACAAGCAGCAGGTTTCAGCGAGGTCAGTGGTTGAAACTAGGTATCTTTCTCAATTACTTTCCAGCTTGTCTTTTGAGATTTGCTCTGTCACTAAGCCTAGTGATCACCCATTGGCTAGACTAGCTGTTCAAGGAGGTCCAGGGATTTGCTGTCTCTTTCCATGTATGGCCACTCAGAGTTTTTATATGTGTGGTAGCAATCCAAACTCACGTGCTCATGGTTATGTGGCAGGCACTTCAGTGGTTGAGTCATCTCCTCATTCATATCCTGTAAATCTCTGACAGACAGATATATGCTCTCTCGCTGTTATTTTCAATTCTTGGAGCTACCAAGTAAAATCATGATCCCAACAGAAGATACACAACCTCATTCCTCTGTGGGTTTGAAACTCAACTCAGCAATAGGCTGCAGGAAAGAAGATGCCTTCCTTCACCATGACATAAGCATACTTAGTAGTGTGGAAAAGAGCATGAAGTATAGTGATATACTATTTATGGTTTATTAAAGTTTGACTGAGGACTCAGAAAAGCAAAGTCAGTTACAAGTCATAAAAGTCAGGCACACACCTTTAATCCCAGCAGCCAGAAGCTAGGAGGTGGTGGTACACATCTTTAATCCTAGGACTCAGGATTAAGAGGTAGATGGACCTCTGTGAGTCCAATGCCACCCACATCTATACAAGAGTGAATCAGTCTAAAAGAGAATTATAGCTCACACCTTTAATCCCAACATTAGGGAATATATAAGACAGAAGCAAGGTCTCAGAGAGGGATTCACTCTCCAGCCACACTGAGGACAGGCAGCAGTTTGAGACTTGATGAATAGCTCTCGAGTGGATCAGCCCTTTCACCCTGAGCTAGAGGTGAGAGCTAGTGGCCAGCTGCTTTGCTTTCCTGATATTCAGCTTGAAGTTTGAACCCCGATATCAGTCACTGGGTCTTTTATTTTTCGTGTTACAATGAAGTCTGGAATCATCTATCTTGATCTGAGGTTCCCATTTACTCAAAAGATATGCAACCCAGGAAAATCCCTAAACCTTTCTGTAAGTCTCATTTTCTTGAGTGTAAAGTAACTACAATGACATTTACCCAATGGGCCATTTTGAGGATTGAGTTCATACTTGTAAACCATTTATAGCAGTTTCAAGCAAATGCGAGGGAGGGGGAAGTGGGGAGGGAGAAAAGGGGCACCTTTTAACTATGCTTACCTTTTTGGTGGTATACAATCAATAGGAATTTAATTTGGAAATTGAAGTTTCACTTACTTTTGTCCTCCATGAGCATACAGTATTGAATTAGCTTTAGTGCTATGTCTGACTGTTGCTGTGAAATTGAGGCAAGAGATGCTGGCTGTACATTCTTGTAAAGACAAAGATGCGGCGGGTATTCTCAGGTATTTTATACCCTTCTATATGCAGTTCCTATGTATATTTAGGCTGAATGCATCTGATATGTGTGTCTGAGAACAGGGACAGATGAAAATGTAAAAGAGAAAAATAACTCAAAGAACATGGGAATGATAAAAAGTTGATTCTCAGAGCTCTGACCTGAGCTCCAGCCATGAAGACTTTCTTTTAAGTTGTGAAATAATGAGACTCATCATGTGTGAGACCTAAGAGAAAATATCTTGACCCCAAGTACTCAAGACAATATGTGTAAAATTAGTTCCAAAGAGAGTTAGACTTGGTGAGTTTTAGAGATCTTTTACAGGTTCCCAGGAGAAGGAAGAGAGTGATTAGATTAGCAATTTTTAATAATCTTCCTAGGATAAGGGTCCTGGGTGGCAGGTGGGGCAGAACCAGGCACTACAAGATTATTTTAACAATCCTGACCATATTCAAGGTGAGACATGAATACATAAATGAAGACTGGACATCCAAGTATGTGACGAGGAACAGAGATCATCCCACAGCTGGACCATAACCACAGATTCTGATTTCTCATCTTGACATATTGCCTTGAAAAGATCTTCATCTCCATGTTGCTGACAATTTACAGTAGCCCTACTCAATGAGGGCAAGAAGAACCCTTACTCAGCCTTGTACTATTCAAATCCTGCTTCCAAGAAAGGAAGTCATGTATATTGCAATGTGTATGTGTGTGTGTGTGTGTGTGTATGTGTGTGTGTGTGTGTGTGTGTGTAAGTGTATTTGTGTGTTTAGAATCTGGCCCATGGTCATCTTTGCTAGACGTTATTTTTGTCATTTCTATCAGATTTTTGTAGTTTTGTAAAGGTTTGACCAAGGTCTCATTTCTTCTCCCTCTAAGCAATAGCTTAAATGCAGAGTGGGTTAATTCATCAGCAGAGTTATATCCCTTGGCAGATCATTCAAACACGTTCCTCTAATTTATTGGAAAATAGCTGCCCTGAAATCCTCAGTGGTCCTCTCCCAAGCTTGTAGATAATCTATAACTGTACTCTCCTTTCCTAGGTTCTTTTAGATGTTTATATCCATTCAGTAGTTAGGGGTATAATCCTTGGATTAGCTGAGTCTCCAGGATTCTGTCATATCAAAGACCTCTCTCTTGTCTCTTTACTGCCATCTGCCCCACCCCTGTCAGAGTGTTAAATATTGCTGCCATCATTTTAGCCTATCAGCACACAGAAGTCAATAAATATAGGATATAGTAACAATTTTGTTTGATCACATTTTTTTTTTGGTTTTACGAGACAGGATTTCTCTGTATTGTTTTGGAAGCTGTCGGTCCAGCCCGGCCTCGAACTCACAGAGATCTGCCTGCCTCTGCCTCCCGAGTGCTGGGATTAAAGGCGTGCGCCACCACTGCCTGGCATTTGATCACATTTTAAGACATGAGTATTATAATACTGCCCATACTCCATCATGAAAAAGAAAAGAAACATAAAGAATTAACCTCAACAGTAATATATAATGTATAAAATAAGGCTCATTTTAATCTATAGTTTTGGTTATCTACTGCCAATTTTTACTCATAACTACTAAGTAGAATGCTCCAGAAACTAACAATCTGAATATTGGAAACAGCACCATCCTTGGACATGAGTTGTCCCTCCCTCCAAGGTATCCTTGCTCTATTAACTACACTCTGTCTAAGGGATAGATTAATAACCATTCTATAGCAATATGTTCTCATTACTTTATTTTCATTAATAACTTTTCAAAGCACAAGTATACTGGTTTGGAAAACTCAGAGAAAACAGAAAAGACATAAAATATTTCCTGTAAGTGAAAAGATGTAAGTTCTTGACTTAAAGCAAGCAAAAATGAAAAAAAAACCATATGCTGAGGTTTGGTTGCTAAGATCTAATGTAAATTATTGCTGTTAATCTTTTACTGGGACTAATTAAATTATGTCCATAGGTAGTCACATATAGGAAAAACAATATGTTATAGGATCCAGGCATATCTGTAAATGACAGGCTGTCAGCATGTTGTAGGAATTAGGAATTTTTAGAGGTCTTCAATTAGTCTCTGTTGGTGGGGAGGGTCTACTATAATCCTGTATTTATGAAAAATCAGAGTGTGTTATATTTCAATGTAAAAAGATATTTCATCTTGCAAATATACTACGAAAGACACCTCAGAGAGCAATGACTAATCTGTTAATTTCCTAAAGTCTGCATAACACTATCAGAACTATGAATGCACAGTGGCAGCCTTGACTGGTCACTCAAATATGTTAAGAAATTCATCTACAATTGACAAGTACATTTAGGTGGCAGCATATATAGTTTATTTAGATTTTCATTTTGGGTATGCTTTTATGAGCCAGTCTTGCTCCTTATCAAATGCTCTCACGTTGGTCTGCATTTTGGTTGGAGTTACTCTGGAGAAATGGCTTTTTGGTTCCCGCATTATGTTGCAATGTAAAGCTTTGGAAAATGTGCTATCATTTCACAAAATGGCTTAGCAATTTATTATGAACATTTTTAAGTGAAGTTAACTTTTCCATATATAAGTATAGCAAAATGTTTTGGGTTTAAAAAATTAATAAGGAATTTCAGAATAGTTAGTTAAATGATTGGTTTTTTATATTTTAGATGGTTAGTTCTTTTATAGTTTAAAAAACTATAAAATCTCAAGAGAATGGTAGTTTCCAGAAGTTAAAACTCTGTCACATATATTTTATTGGTTTCATTTGAAACTTCTATATTAAAGAAATACCAGAGAAAAAAATAAAAATTGATACAATCGTGTAGGAAACAATATATGATACTTATAGGACAAGACTGTAAAATCCTAGCACAAAATAAATCCTTGCTGGAAATTTAATAGGAGGTCCACTGACAGTGTGTTTTTTTGTTGTGTCAAATATTGGGTAGTAGATGTATAAAATTAAGTTTATAATAGTTATATCATACTTTGACTCTTACTAAAATATTAAGTCCTTAGTGGGTCTCAAAGACACGCTGTACTTATCTGGACGTGGTGACACACCCTTTTAGTTACAGTACTTGGAAGGTGGAGGCAGGTGGGTTTGTGAGCTCAAGACAACTCTTAACATAGAGAGTTGCACACCAGTCAGAATTGCATAATGAGATCCTGTCTCAAAAAGAAAACAAACCACTGTACATTGTTCTTGATGTTATGCATTTTAAATAATTCCACTCCACAGAATGGAAAGAAATTACCTTACAGAATTCTGGTTACTTAATACTTTATGTACTATAAACAAACCAATTCCTCTGCTTCTTTATGGAACTGTATCCTGTCACCAAATGTTAAGCATTTCTGGTGGGACTTAAGTTTTTCAGGAATAATTATTTAAAACACGGGATATTTAATGGTCAGCAAGCAATTGGAAGTCTTTCCATCCTTCTTCTGGAATCGAAGCACTATTTGAAGAATGCATTAGCAGCACAGTTTGCACTGCCTAGTGGATAATGGACCACTTCGGGTGGTGATGATGCTATTTCACTGCATAGTGAATGTTGGGTCTCAAGTTGGAAATCATAGTAAATACGTGGCTCTAACAAAATGTCTGAATGTGAAGAAAAATGAGATAGCCAGTTGCTATGTATCATTAATGACTCCATGAGTGCTGCTGTTTCTGTTGGTAATGTTTTTTTGTGTGCTTATACGAGGCACTACCTACCAGACTGCAAATACAAGATGTCAACAAAGAAGACTCTATATGGGACAAAGATACAAAAGTGAGACTTACAGATAGCAGTATTTGTACAGCACTGTGGATGACCTCTAGGTACTGGAAATCGACGACACAGCCTGTGACTGAGACATATGTATAGTCATCCATCATGCCATGGGCTGATGGGGGCAGCACTCTCCGGACACAGCCAGGTCCATGTTCCCTCCACCATGACCGATGTACAGAGATGTTGAATGTCATCAGATCTGTGTCCTACATGACAGTAGACAAGAGAACAAAAGACAATCTCATTACATCATGCTTTTGGCTTTGACACTGAAAAGAGTTCAGGAAAGGTGGAAGTGCTGACATGATTTTAATTTCAAATGAAGAGAAAAAAATACAAAGCCCCAAATGGCTGTGTATATTACATATCTATACTACTAAGTTATTATTATTCGAAGTAGAGACATAGTCCTTTGGATAACATTAAACTTGTGAGGTTTGTACGCATCAAATGTTCAGGGGGAATGTATTTTGCTTAACAGATGTTTTTGGGTGCATTTCTTGCTAGTATTATGCCACCCTGCTATACACAGAAGGGAATCTACTAAGGTGAAGACATCACTGGTAGATACCAATTGCTTGTCCAATGTGGTCTAGCCCCAGATTAATCAATGGAAGGAAGATCCTACAAGTATAAATGGCTTCCATCCCTGGTCCACAGCCTGCTGAGAAAGTGTACTCCACATCTGCTGGATATTCAGGAATATTCTGATAACATTGGTCGAATCCACTAGACAAAACATCAACTGAATCTTTATTTTTTTGCATTTCCCTGATGGCTAAGGTTGTTGAGCACTTTCTTAAGTGTCTCTTGGCCATTTTAGCCTCCTCTATTGAGAATTCTCTATTTAGTTCTGTACCCCACCTTTTAATTGGATCCTTTGGTGTTTTGGAGACTTGTTTCTTGAGTTCTTTGTAAATTTTGGAGATTATCCCTCTGTCAGATGTAGGGTTAGTGAATATCTTTTCCCATTCTGTGGCCTGCCTTTTTGTTTTGTTGACTGTGTCCTTTGCCTTACGGAAGCTTTTTAGTTTCAGAAGGTCCCATTTGTTAATTGTCGATCTCAGTGCCTGTGCCACTGGTGTTATGTTTAGGAAGTGGCCTCATGTACCAACTCGTTGAAGAGTATCTCCCACTTTCTCTTCTAAAAGTTTCAGTGTGGCTGGATTTATGTTGAGATCTTTGATCCATTTGGACTTAAGTTTTGTACAAGGCGATAAACATGGATCTATCTGCAGTCTTCTGCATACCAGTACCCAGTTATGCCAGCACCATTTGTTGAAGATGCTTTCTTTTTTCCATTGTACAGTTTTAGCTTCTTTGTCAAAAATCAAGTGTTCATAGGTGTGTGGGTTAAAATTAGGGCTTTCGATTCGGTTCCATTGGTCTACCTGCCTATTTTTGTGCCAATACCAAGCTGTTTTCAGGACTATAGTGAGGGAGACTTATCTAAAGTGAGGGAGACTGAGGTGGCTCAGAAGGTAAAGGTGTTTGCCACATAAGCCTGGAAATTTGAGTTTGATCAACAGAACCCAGGTAAAAAGTGGAAGAACTAACTTCACAACTGGTAAGGGACTCCACATGTTCCAAAGGACAGATCCCACTCCCCCACTCATCATGCACACATATACATAATAACAATAATGAATAACCTAAAAAGAAATATGGCGAGGGAGCATTAATGCCATCCACTAATATTATATCAGGATCCGTGTGAACTCTTATGTCCATTGTGTTTGCTTTATAAAGTTGGCAGGCTCAACTTTTGTTGCCCATGTATTTATAATCTTTATATAATATGATGAAGTATTCTATTTATTAGTATTTTGTAACCATCTTTTTTGCTTCTGCATATATTTTTGCATGTCTATTTTGCATGTCTATTTTTATTAGGTATCAGAAGAGCTATGCCATTTTGCTTTTGTTTGCTTACTGGACTGATATCTTCTCTGTGGTAGTCTTTGCCAAAAAAGGTGTCTTTTTTAGATAAAAATAGTTTAACTTTGATTTCTAATTTAGTCAGCTGCTCTGCATCTATATTTGTGAGCTAAGTTTATGTTTAAGGGTATTATTGAGAAATGATTATTAGTGTTTGTAATTTTGTTGGTTGGGGGCATTTTTAAAATTATTGGTTGATGTGGGAAGGACCAACCCCTGTGGGTTGTGGTGTCCTGGACAGGTGATCCTGGAGGTACAGAAAAGCTGACTGAGTCAAACTGGACAGGGAAAATCCCATGAAGCCTCAATCCTGCACAAAGAATTGTAAGGAAAGCTCACAGTAAGAGAAGTGAACCTCCTCAGGGAAGAACACACCAATTAGTTTCCCACTGTCGAATGGGAAACAGGCATACAAGTAACGACAGGCTATATTTAAGATTATATATATATATATATGCATGCAATAACAATTGGTAAAAAAAGAGGTTATGAATTTGAAGGTATATGGGAATGTTTGGAGGGAGGAAAGGAAAGGGAGAAACAGTATAACTAAATTACAATATGAAATTACCCCCCAAAAGGAAGCAGACTGAGCAAGTTAGGGAAAGCAAGTCAGTAAGCAGTGTTCCTCCATGACAAATGCTTCAGTTCTTGCCTCCAGGTTTCTGCCTGGAGTTCCTGCTCTAAGTTCCCTTCATTATGTAAAGTAAATAAACGGTAAATTAGAACTATAACTAAGACAAAAATAAAGATTGTAATTGCCCATATGAAGCAGAAGAAGGAAAAACAATGCGGGGCAGGCCAGTGGCCCTCAGGTCAAGGCACTGAACAGGTAAGCAGCTTGAGGAGTGGACAGGTCTCAGACCAGAGCACTGTGTAGATGCGAGGTTGGATGAGTGGAAGGAAGCCAGGCCAGGAGACTGCAGGGCAGCTGAGAGTGTGGCTGGTACCCAGGCTAGGGCACTGAGTAGCTGGGTAGCTGGGGGAGAAGAAGCAAGGTCATGTTCTATTGGGTTCACAGCTTCCTCTCCTCCTAAGCAGATACCATTGTCAAACAGACCAGACATGCTTGCTGGATCACTTCCATATATGGCCAGAGGTCATCAGTAAATTGTAGCATGCTAATCCCTGCTGCTCTGGTTAATTTCAGTCCTGTGTGAGGACAGGCTCCACTTTGATAGTTTCTGAAAGCGGTGGTTGGGACTCTGAGAGCATAACGAAGCAGGTGGAAAATGGAAAGCTCTTGAACTTATAGATGGGTAACATTGAGTGTCACCAGTTTTGAACTCTGTACAAATGCAGTATGGAAACTACCTCCTATACCTGATGTAAAGGGTGAGCCAGAAGGTCACAAAGATGCCCCAGTACGTTCTTAGGAAAAACTACTTAATGTGGTTAGCTTTTCCTCAGCTTAAGAAATCCAAAGAACTTTTATTGGCATTACATATATATATATATATATATATATATATATACATGCACATATATATATATCATAATATGCTTTCTGGTTTGCTATTCAGTTACTTTTACAGCAATAGTGCATTATTGATAATAAAACATTTCACTTCATTTTTAGGGTCTGTTGATTTCCTACATGAATTATTTGCAGTTACTCTCAGAGGGTAAAATATTACAGAAAAATAATTGCTTTCATAGGTGAATTTGGTTTCATGCAAGGCTATTTTCCTGCAGGCAAACTACAGAGATTTGCACTGACTGCTCCATTTCCTGGTCATCAGATTTAATCTCTTACAGTTAGTCCTGATTAATATAGAACAGCTATGCGTTCTTCTTATCTTAACAGAATTCATTAGGTTCAAGATGAATTAGCATGATCTCAAAACTCATATAAATTTTCTTTTTTAAGCATTAAAATCCAGTAACCTTTGCTTTTGAGAAATATAAGTTCCTTTCAGTAAGACTTTGACTAAAATGCATAAAAATAAATCACAAATCAATTTATGAGCCAATCATCCATATTTGTTACCCTCATAAAACCTCTCAGCATAGCTCTTACTTATCTCTAGAGATACAATCATTTATAAACCAAACTATGATTTCCACTGACTGTATTAAAGTTTGACAGTGAACATCAATAGCATAAAATTATATTTAAAGTCCACACTTGAAAAGTTTGCTATGGAGTTTTATTTTATGTTTGTATATGATTTCTATGCGCTTCACTCTTGGATTTCCAACACAAAAAGTACTAAACACATGACAACTCAATATTTGGTACAATACAGATCAGACGAAAGGAATATATAAAATTTTAAGGTTCTTATATACATAAATACAGGAGGACATTTATTTTGTTGAAACTCTCAGTTACCAAGCCAAGATGTGTAGTTTTTAAACACATGGATTAATATGAAACCACAGTTATACATTAAAATAATTTTGAATATTTTAAATGTCACTTCTCCTTCTGATCTTGTAATTAGAATGACATATGATGATTTAAGATCACCTTGTTAAGAAAATTGAAAACAAATGCAAGTGATGCCTTTGAGATTATTTTTCAGATTTAAAATGATCTAAACAACAGTTTGCATTCATGAAAATATAGGTGAAGTTAACCGAATTTAGCATCCCCAAATATGACACTTTGTTATGAAGGAATTACTTTGATCTTGAGAAATCTGAAATACCATCCTAGAGCCTTCATCTAGTAGCTGATGGAAGCAGAAGCAGAGATTCACAGCTAAACACTGAGCTGAACTCCTGGAATCCAGTTGCATAGAGGGAGGAGTCATGAGGAAAGGGGTCAAGACCATGCCCCAGAAACCCACAGAAACAGCTGACCTGAGCATGTGGGAGCGCAGGAATTCGAGACTGACAGCTGGTGAACCAGAGTAAGACTGAACCAGGCCACCTGAACACAGGTGTCAGTTAGGAGGCCTGGGCAGCCTATGGGACCCCTGGTAGTGAAACCAGTATTTATCCCTACTGCATGAATGGACTTTGGGAGCCCATTCCCTGTGGAGAGATGCTCTCTCAGCCTAGATATATTATGGAGCACCTAGGCCCTGCCCCAAATGATGTGACAGACTTTGATGATCCCTCATGGAAGGCCTCACCCTCCCTGAGGAGTCCTTAGGGGATGTGAGGGGGTTTGGTGGGAGGAATGAAAGGACTGGAGGGAGAGGGAACTGGATTGGTATGCAAAATAAGATTGTTTTTAATTTAAAGAAAAAGGCTTTCTCCTTACTTGTTTAAGCAAGGTCCTAATGTACAAAGATGCCCTCCTTCGATGTCTGTCAGGAAAGGCCAGGTTCATCATTTAATAAGGCTTTTCCTCACTGCCAGTTTGGAGATAGCACAGAGGAGTCTAAAAGGCAGCGTTGCAGAACCACAAGTGCCTATGGTTTCTTTCTTACATACTCTTCTTTTGCGTGTGTGTACTTAAGGCTGATACTTGAATTACCCATGGGTGTCTTCCATATACATATGACATTGAAACACTAATGCTCTTGTTTGTTTCTCTGTTATTCTGTTCCATCATTTGCTATTCAATGTCTCAACAATTTAGCTTTTAAGAAAATCTATTTTTCTAAATACAGATCTAAGTTAACAATAATATTTATACTTTTTATTTTTAATCTTCTTAGTTGGAGATCAAAGAGCTGATGAAATCGCGGTTATACACACACCCATCTTCTTGTCTATTTTCCCTGTTTTATCAGTTGCCAGCTCAACTGGAAATAAAAAAATATAATGTTACAGAGAAATCCATCTGCACTTAAAAAGCATTAATTTGCTTCGTTTTCAAGAGTTGACTAAAATTTGAATTTATATAATAAAATCAAGTCAGCAAAAATACTTGTGTATTTCAGAATGTGAACTAGAAGAGTCAAGACAACTTTCTATATATAATAATGATTTTTCTCTACACTAAACCTTTTAGGGAGAATGTGGATTTATATGGCACACAGAAAATAGTGCCTCATGGGAAGGTTTAAGTATTTAGACATTTTCAATTTAGCATCCCTCCCTACTATCCTTTCAGCTTTCTTTTACCTAAAGTCAGCGTTTAGTCACTGACAAAACACCTGAGATAAATCAAGTTGGAAATAATTTTGGTTCATGGTCACAGAGGATTCAGGACTTGGACATCTGGACTTTAGTCTCATGACAATGTGAGCATCATACAATGTATGAAATGACAAAGGAAAGCTTCTCACTTTGAAAATGGCAAAAGCAGAGACAGACAGATGACAGATAGATAGATATAGATAGGTAATTGGTCTTCCAATATCCCTTTCAAGGTAATATGATCATTGACCTTCCTGGGGAGCTCAACTTCTAATGTCTTCATTCTCTGCCAGTTGGTTGCTGTCAACTAAGCCTTTAACACATGTGACCTGGAGGACACTCTGGATTTGAACTTTACTTCTTCCTGTGCTCTAGTGATGACTATTTTAGTTTGTTCTGAGGCATTATGTGTTTTTAAATAGTTTCATAAAAGGATAGAATAGCAGTAAAAACATGCAACCTCTCTGTGTCTGACTCACTTCACACATGTCTCATTCCTGTTCTTTCAGATGAGATTTCTTTTTTATGTGCCTGAATTTTTTATATCTACCTTTTGATTCATATAAGTTCTGTATTTCTTTTAGTTTTTTATTCATTTTACATATCAACCACATTTCCTATTTTCTCCTCTCCTCCCCTCCTCCCATTCTGCCTCACCTCCTCTCCCCCATCACCCCCATCAACCCTTTAGAAAGGATAGGTCTCTCTTGGGGAGTCAATAAAGCCTAGCACAATCATTTGAGGCAGAACCAAGACCCTTCCTCACCCTGCATCTAGGTTGAGTGAGGCATTCCACCATATAGAATGGGCTCCAAAAAACAGCTTATGCACCAGGGGTAGATCTTTGTCCCGCTGCCAAGGGTCCCACAAATGGATCAAGCTACACAACTGTTGCCTCGGGCTTAGTTCAGTACCATGCAGGCTCACCAGATGTCAGTCTAGATTCAGTGATCTTTCACCAGTCTAGGTCAGCTGTCTCTGTGGGGTTCCCCATCATGATCCCCCTTGACCTCCCCTTCCTCATATAATGTCTCCTCACTCTCCTCAACTGGACTCCTGTAGCTAGACCTGGTGCGTGGCTGTGGATCTCTGCATCTGTTTCCATCAGTTACTAGATGAAGACTCTATGATGATAGTTGGGGTACTCACCAATCCGATTATAGGGGTTGGCCAATTTAGGCACCCTTTGCACTTCTGCTAGGAGTCTTATTTGGGATCATCCATGCGGATTCCTGGGAATTTCCCTAGCACCATGTTTCTCCCTAACCCCATAATGGCCCCCTCTATCAAGATATCACTTTCAGGGATGGAGAGATGGCTCACAGGGTAAGAGCACTTTCTTGCTCTTCCAGAGTTCCTGAGTTCAAGTCCCAGCAACCACATGGTGGTCACAACCATCTATAATGAAATATGGTGCCTCTTTTGGCCTGCAGTCATACATGCAGACAGAACACTGTATACATAAAAAGATATCTCTTCCATTGCTCTTCCACTATATCTCTCCTGAAACTCAATCATCCTGTTCCTTCATGTTCTCATCCCCTAACCCCTTCCCTTTACCACCCCACCTACAGTTTACCCAGGAGATCCTCCTTCCCAGGATGATCCATTTGTCCCTCTTAGGGTCCTCTTTGTTACCTAATTTCTCTGGAGCTGTGGATTGTGGTCTAGTTATCTTTGCTTTACATCTAGAATCCACTTATGAATGAATACATACCATATCTGTCCAATGCAATCAAACTGAAGACCCTGACATTAATCCACTTCCCTATGAACACTTGAATTTTTTTACAAAGAAGCCAGAACTACACAATGGAAAAATAAAGCATCTTTGATTATTGCAAATAGATCCGTATCTATCACCATGCACAAAACTCAAGTTAAAGTGGATCAAGGAATTCAACATAAATCTGGTTACACTGAAAGTGACAGACGAAAAAGCAGGAAGTAGCCTTGAATGCATTGTCATGAGACTACTTCCTAAATATAACACCAGTAGCACAGACATTGAGAGCAACAATCAATAAATGGGACCTCCTGAAACTGAAAAGCTTCTGTAAGGCAAAGGACATGACAAATATGACAAAACAGCAGCTTACAGTCACCAACCTGACATCTGAAGGAGGACTGGTTTCCAAAATATATTAAGAACTCAAGAAACTAGACATCAAATACAAAATAATCCTATCTCAAAATGGGGTTCAGATCTAAGCAGAGAATTCTCACCAGAATAATCTCAAATGGCTGAAAGACATTTAAGGAATTGTTCAACACCCTTAGTTATCAGGGAAATGACAAATCAAAATGACTCTGAGATACCATCCAACATTTGTCAGAATGATTAAGATAAAAAACACTGATGACAGCTTATGTTGGAAAGACTGTGGAGTCAGTGGAACACTCCTCAGCTGCTGGTTGGAGTGCAAACTTGTCAATCAATATGGCAGCTTCTCATAAAATTGGGAATCAATCTACTTCAAGACCCATCAGTACCACTATTGGGCATGTACCCAAGGGTGCACACTCATACCACAAGGACATTTGCTCAACTATGTTCATAGTAGCATTATTCATAATAGCCAGGACCTGGAAACAATCTAGAGTCCCTTCAATCAAAGAACGCATAAAAAATACGATACATTTACACAGTGGAGTACTACTCAGCAGTAAAAAATAATGACACCATGAAATTTGTAGGCAAATGGAGTTAGAAAAAAATTGTCCTGAAAATTAAAAAAAAAATAGTCCTGAATGAGATAACTCAGACCAAGAAAGCACATGAGATGTCATTCACTATTCATGACTGAGCATAATCCCATTGAGTATTACCACACTTTATCTTCTTTGTCAGTGGGCATCTATGATGATTTAATAACTTGACTGCTGTGTTTTAGAACCCTTAAATGGTTGAGGAGAAGCATGTTAGGAATCCTAATGCATCTGCAATTTGTCTATCTTTTAAATGTTACTATTGCTTCTGCTATCAGTGATTAATTTTCACTTGGTCCATTCACATCCACATCTTTGTTCATATTGTATAGAATACAAAATTTGTTCATATGGCAAAACCAGGATGCCTCTGAATATTGCCTTCCAAAATCTTCTAATACGTTCATACTGACACATTATATAAGTGATGTCCCAAGTACTATTATTAAATGGGTGTAATGCACATTCATAAACATCTACACTTATGATATGCTAATTTTACATATGCAGATGTTAATATTTCTTTGCATGTGAGTTTTATTGCAATGATGTAAATTTCATTTGTAATCTATGAATTTTTAGCATCTGTAGTTTACTTAGGTAATTGTCAGCTGATTCAACACATCTGGCTTCTTTGTATTTGTGTTAATCAATAATTATTTGATTACAATATTATGTCTCTTATGCTAATTAGACTTTTGGGACCATAAAATTGCTCTACCTTTGTGCTTCATGCTGGCACTAATTTGTTATATTTTATAGTTTAGTGTATTCATAAATCATGCACACATTTGCAAGTCTACACACATTCTCTTTAATTTTCACAAAGGGAAAATTTCTATTCTCATTTGTGTTTGTTACATTTACCACCTGGAAAGAATATCCTTGTTTGTTTTTCAGTTCAGTTAGAGAAAAAAATAACGCTTTAATGTGACAGAATTCTTTAAAAAATGAAACGTCATATGATATTTCAATTGCTGTCTATTAAAAAGGTAACTTGGTAAATAGAATAATACTGCTACTTTTGTATTATGGATGATGTTTAAATCTTGCCAGGAAAGAATTTTTTCATATAATTATGAAGCCTAGAAAGAAATCTGATTAATTATAAAATTGGCTATGTTTAGAACCTTTTCTTTTTTCCATTATTTTTTATTACAATTTTTTAGAAAAGAGCTTGCTTCACATGTCTTTCATCTGTTACCACCTGTTTCCATTGTCTGAGTATCCCTCTTGGGCAGCTTGTAGAGCACATCCTAAAGGATTTGGAAGCTTGAGAGACAATAAGTTAAATACAGTTCCTTAGGGTGATTTCTGATGAGTGTTGCATGTGTGTTAGCCTCTTGGTGCTTTGATCCTCACCTGGGACTTTGTTCCTATTGGTTACCGTTACACTGTTATTACCCAACACCCAGTACAACTCAAGGGAAGACAGACTTACTTTGTTTCATAGTTTAAGGGAGTACAGTAACATGTGACTGTGAAAATATGGTGGATGGACCAGCTCTTATCAACAGTAGGTGGAATGTCATGATGCTAGTCCACATTTCCATTGATGAGGGAGAACAGATCCTCCCACCCCAGGCACTCATTTACTCTCTTTTTTTCTATGTCCCCTACATGATTAGACATTTAATTTTTTTTCATTTAAGTTAGAAACAAGCTTGTTTCACAAGTCAATCCCAGCTCCCTCTCCCTCCCCTCCTCCCCTGCCCTCCCCACCAGGTCCCTCAGTCCCCCACCCAATCCCCACTCCAATCCCCAGGGAGGGTGAGACACTCCATGGTGGATCTCCAGTGACTGTCATTTCATCCAGGGTAGGGTCTAGGTCCTCCTCCAAGAGTCCCGGCTGAGAGAGCATCCCATATTGGGGCATGGGCACTCAAAGTCTATTTGTACGCCAGGGATAACCTCACTGACACGCACATTCAGACACTCTGGCAATGGGATTGTATGCTGGCACTCCCTTGATTAATGTCTAAAATCCATAAATGAGTGAGTACATACCATGTTTCTCTTTTTGTGACTGGGTTACCTCACTCAGGATGGTTTCTTCTAGTGCCACCCATTTGCCTACAAATTTTAAGATTTCCATTTACTCTTGTACCAGGCTTTTTCTTTTGGGCAACCAACCATTCCCAAATCACAACACAGAGACTTCTTAGTAGTTTTGAATGCTCAGCTTAGTTTAGACACATTTCTGGCTAGCTCTTTTAACTTAACCTGTTTCCCTTTATCTACCTTTTGCTTTGAGGCTTTTTACCTTTCTTCCTTCTGTATATCTTACTTTCACTTTGTCTTGTGTTTATCTGTCAGCTGCCTGGCTTCTTGCTCCAGGTCTGTTCCTCTCCTTGTCTCTTGGTCTCTTCTCCTTCTTCTTTGTTACTCTCAAGCCCAGATTTCTCCTTCTATTTATTCTCTCTCCCTGCTAGTCTTACCTATTCCTCTCCTGCCTAGTTATTGTCTGTTGAGGTTTTTATTAGACGAATCGGGTGCCTTAGGCTGGCAAGGTGAAACAGATGCAACATATATTCATATAATTAACCACACAACCTTACATCATTAAACAAATGCTGCATGAACAAACATAACACATCATACAGAGTTAAAGTAAAATTCCAGAGCATAAACAAATTTCACACATCTTTACATAGTTTAGATAATTTTCCACAGCATACGCTAGTAGAGTGCCACCTCCTAATCATGGTCCTACTAGCTGAACATCAACTGTTGAAACATGCTCTTGAGTGGAACATTTCATATTCAAACAGTAACACAGGAAGAGAGGGCTATCACTTTGCTGTAGGAGTAGCTAAACTGAGGTTTAAAATTCTAAGTATACCATTTACAGCTGTATTCATATTAAGAATATTTCTAGTATATGTTGTTTAACTTTTGATTGACTTTAAGGTCTAGTTTGGAAATTCAGAGATTCCATTTATCAACATTAGATGCATCCTTCATCTACAGAAGATGAAGCAGTGACTGCCTTGACAGCCTCCAGGTATCCAAAGTACAGTGAGCAGCTAAAGAGAAGACTTTTTAAATTGGTATCCAATTCTGTTCTAAGAGAATGACAGTGGAAGACATTTTCTTTAAAATACTTTTGGTATAAGTCTGAGTCATGGGGATATCTTCTTTTGTCTGAAAAACTGATAGCTCTTCCAAGCCCTTAATTCATTCACACTAGGAAGCGAATTATCTCATTCATGCTAACTGTGACTAACCCAGCTAGCTTTAATTTTCCTAATTAAAAGAAAGCACTTTTAGCTTGCCTTTAAAAATTTTTAGAATTGAAACTTTCTGAACAGTATTTGGAATCTTTTCAATCAGCATATCAACAGGTATCCATTTCTTCCAGGAGGCAGTGGCACTTGCCTTACACACAATGACTGCTCTTAAAGTACCGGTGTTTTACTCAAAGCATTTACATCTATAACTTTTATAAGTATCTACATGAACACACATCTTATTACTCAAAATGGATAGACTCTCTTTTCACAGTTTTGCCTCTATACTCAAAGGTTTCCTTGATCTGACGATGTTTCCAAGTGGGATCTTCTAATTGGGATCTTAATGTGATTGTGGATAGACTACTGTGGGGTTTCAGATGGCTGCTGTATGAGGCTGTCACACATGAAGACCAACATAAGGGAAGATATGGCAAGTGAGTGGTCAACAAAAAGTTAAATGTTGAAAAGAGGAAGGAAAAATGAAAAAAGAATCTCTGCATTGCAGATTTTTGATAACTTTTCCTGTATTTATTCTGAACCCTTCAAGAGGCCCTTAAGTCCTGATCTTAATAGTTAGGACTCAGAAGCCCTGGCTATCCGGCCCTCTCTCCCCTTTGCCTAAACACAAAGAGTCTTTAAGCAGCATAGGTCTGCCCCTTATGAAAAAACTGCACTATAGACAAATCATTGTAAACTTAAGAGTCTCACAAGGCTACAAGATCTGAATTATTGTTCTTAATTCAACACAGTTTAACATAATTCATGTCCAAACTAGCACTTTATATTCTAAGGCACATAATCTATGTCAATTAAATACATTAGAGAATGCAGAATAAAAAAAAGCTTAATCTAGAATTGCTTTTGTATCATGTGACTTTTACAGATTGGCATAGTCTGAAAGAACAGTGTTTACAGTGTATTATCAACCAATGATGAGACTCAGTGGCATGCTGTTTATTATTTAAAGTAAGTCAGGTGGGTCTATGGACAGACATTATGAAGGAACACAGGTTTGGGGGAGGGTGAATTGATTAATTCAGTAAATAGGACATGCCATTTTGTCTGAGGTTATAAAGCCCGATCTGTCCTGGGCCAACTCTTTCAGTGAATGAGACATTCTGGAACTTTAGAAGTTAATTTAGGGATCAACTTCAAGGAAATTTAGAGATTAAGATCAAGGAAAAAACAATGAACTGTCAACATTTCCGTGTCTCCTTTGAAGGGCAGTGTTTTGGGGACCTTCGGCTAAAGGAGGTCCCACAGCATTCAAAGGTAGCTGCTGTGCAGCAGACACAGGGAGACACAGGCACCACTTGCTTGACATTCTCATCCTTGTGTCACCATTAAGATAACAGTGACAGAAAGTCTCTTTGCAGCAGGCCATGGGTGAAGTTTTGAAATTCCCCTCTGTATTTCCTGGAGGACTTTCATTTTCAATGACCTGTATAGCTTTTTCTCCTTTTAAACCAATGCCAAAGGTCAGCACAGCAACACTCGAGGCACACTGTGTAAAATTTTGATTTCAATCCCAGGGACTTTCCTTACATTTTGGAACTAAGGAAGCCTACTCCAAAGTGTCTAATAGTTCGTCCTCTATCTAGGGAAAGATTTATGTCAAATTAGTGTTGCTTTAAATTAGCTGTTTTTTCAAATTGTGTGTCTGCCTGTGTGTGTGTGTGTGTGAATAATATGTGCATGTAGGTGCATGTGCCATGGCACATCTGTGGAGGCCAAAGGACCACTTTGGGAGTCAATTTTCTCCTTTCTCCTTTATGTGGGTTCTTGGGATGGAACTCAGGTTACCAGGACTTCACAGCAAGCCCCACTCCCCTCTGAGACATCTTACCAGCTCCCCAAAATGAATAATTTTCATATGTGATTTTGAAAGGGATATTTTTCACTAGTACAGAATAAGCCATGAAGAAAGAGGTGGAGAATATGTGCCATCAAAGTTGTATGAAAACAGGAATATTTCTAACTCTCTTCTCTATGATTCTGCAGTATTATAAATTGTGGCATGTATTTTACATGGTCATCAGAAAAGGCTCAGACAATAAAGGAAGTGGCAGACACAGAGTACACATCAAATTATTTCAGATAAGGCTGGATGGACACCACATAATCAGAGACATGAAGTTAAATGGAAAGAATCTGCAAACAGGCCACCTCCCTTCTGTCATGGGCAAGGTAACCTGGGGAAGAATGAGTTTCTTCCTTTCAATTCCTATTCCTATTTGTTAAAGACTGAAATAACATCCTCCTGACGAATCAAACCAACAGCATCAACTTGTAGTAAGAGGCCAGATGAATTACTTGGTGGGTTTTGCAATCACTGATTTCGGAAAGTAATGTATGGGAAAAAATGGATAGCAGAAAATAAAAGCTGTCATCATCAGAGAAATGATTGGTTATGTAGGCCCAGAGGAAACAGAATTTCATGGAGGAGTCCAGTAAATTCTGCTGTAGATTGGTCAAGTTTGGACATTATTTACAATTACTAAAGAATGAATTCATTGGTAATTTTGACAGTTAATAATTCCTAGTATTCCATAGTCATTTGCTTTACTCATTATGATGAAATTTTTCTAAAGTTCTAATGTTCAAATAGCCTATAATAGAATATATCAGATATAAGGCATGTTTATTTATTAACAGAGAAATAAATAAAGGTGTTCCTGTAATTTAACAGAGATGCATAAATATATTAGGGCCATCATCCCATCATAAGATACCAGGAATTATTGTAGAAAGCATTCTGGATCTTTTACATAACTATTTTTACTGTTATAATAGATTGTACCTGGGGATGTATAAATTATAGCTTCTTAGATTGGTTACTCAATTTGGTTATAATTGCACATAAATTGGGTCTTCTAGCTAGTGTCTGTGTCTGAAATGTGGTAATTATTATGTGGGGCATGCAACTCTTTTCTTTTAGACTCATTTATTTTCTTCTGTGCGTGAGTGTTTTGCCCTCATGTGTATCTGTGCACCATGTACATGAGGTGCTTGTAGAAAACAGAAGAAATCATCAGATCATCTGGAACTTGAGTTAAGGATGGTTGAGAACTACTATGTGCTGGGAAACGAGCCTGGTCTTCTGCAAGAGCAAGTGTTTTAAGCCACTGAGCCACCTCTCACACTTCAAGTAAAATTCTTGCATCTGATGAACATGCACACAGATGATTAGAGGAGCATAGCACATTAGCGTTGGTGAGGGCAGAGACTTATTTGTCAGTGAAAGCATGACATACATGGATTGTTATTTTTCTGACAGTCAGTTGAGATCACAGTCAAGTGAATACTAGAGGAAAGGCAAAACATGATCTCAGCTCACTGTCAAACAGAGATTCACAGGGCCAACTCATCCCAGAAGTTTACAAGGTTTCTTACGGTAGATTGCAATCTTCAAAGCTAGTTCTCAAGGGAAACTAACCAGACTCCTCCTTGACACAAAGAGATGGCAGGGAGCAGAAGGAAGGAGCACTAATGGCGTGGACAGCACCCTATGTCACAGTAGGGTTGCTGCTGTGGTTCTTTGGTTTCTGATGAAATATCACATTTTGTGTGTGTGTTTTGAAGATGATCCTATACTGAATATTTACCCATAAAGAAGTCAAGATATTCATCTTTTTTTCCAGTGGCACCGGCTAAAAGATTCTGAGTTTTATAGCAAACTGTATTGTACACACTTGGGGGCTCAAGGGGTCCTTTTATGGGGATGAGGTAAGAATGATTGCACCAATGCAGTGTGACCCCTGCTGCAAATGTCTACGGTTCCTAACCTGGCCTGGTTATCATTATTGAGACACCCAATATTACTACTATGCTTGCCTTTTGTCTGCTGCCACGAGTTGTTCTTTGTTAAAAGAATTCACCATGAACTCATCAGAATCCTGGTATGGAAAGAAGCAGAGTCTGGACCGCCAGCAAAGCTGTGCTCTTTTGACTCCAACTTCCTGTGTCAAACCTTTACTTATCTCTTTCTAGCCTGTCTTGCTCACTGCTGTTGCAGTTACTAAGACCTGGTTTGAGTTTGTCTTTGTGTATATGTGTATCTGGCAGGCATGTAGTGAGTTTTCAATGGGTGCATTTTTCTCAACTAAAATAAATAATATCTACATTAAAAATGCTCAAATCCATACATAAGAAAGACTTTCAGTGGGTGCATTTTCTCAACTAAAATAAATAACATCTACATTTTTAAAATGTTCAAATCCATACATATGAAACTTAGTCACAAACTATAAACTAAAATTGAACAAGAGAAAACCAACATGAGAATTGAGAGGTAATACTTTAGAATAAAACAATCAAAGAGAAGGAAAAGAAAATGACTGAATATAGGTATAAGCTTGCTTCAGTTGATGCTCAAATGAAGTACAATTGGCATCAGAAGACAAACTTATCTGTTCCAGATTGCACCATTAAGCTACTTTGAAAGATGTTTTATCAAGTCAAATATTCTCAACCACATGTTAAAAAAGAATAATATTTATGGCAATAACTGTTAGTATTTAGGCATTTGTGCTTGCCTGCCTTTGGGGTTCTGACAGGATATGCCCTCCGCTGCTGCCACTAAGAGCATTGCCTGTGCCTTTTTAAAAGGGCCCTGCCAACCTACTATTCCCCCATCCCCCCACACACACTCTCTGCCTTTCTTTCCTTTCTCCCACTGCTCCTGTCTCTGGAGTCTGGCTTCCCTTTTCCTTTTTACAATCCTTTTCCCTTAATAAAATACTCTTCTGCTTAAACTCTGTCACATGGTGCCTTTCTCTTTCGAACTGATTTTAAAAATTATAACAATAACAGCATGTTTACACAGACAAATTGGCTTAATTTATTAAGAAAAAATGTTACACAGATTAGGCAAATCATATTAAAACATATAAAACTCAACAAGCTTATTTGATTATATTTCTTGGAATTTAGTTAATAAAGGTCATCCCTTGGAGGTCATGCCACAGCTAAAGCACCCAGGGAGCGACTTAGCAGTAACTACAGGCATCTTTACAGCTCCCGAAGGGCATGGCAAGGAAAGGTCCTTGTATTACCACAGCCTCTTTGCCGAGATTGCTTTACTAGGAGTATGTGATGCTCACTAAGAAAATCTATGATCATAGCTGAAGGAAACAAAGAAGCAATCTACAGAAAACCCGCTCTGAGAAGTTAGAGACTGTATTCTCTTGTGAATAATTTTGTATCTGATTTGCTATCATGAAGGTTTGTAAGTGAATTATTTTTGTGCAGTAAATTGTAAAGGTTTGGTGTTCTATTAATGAGGCTTACTTCTTACATTCACTTAAAAACATTTATAACAAATGGAAGCCATGAAACTTACTGAGTTATCATGTCTTACATGTCACATTTTGAGTGTGGAACTATTTTCAGCTTTGGTTAAATCTGCATTTGTAGTAAAATTCATAGTTACCTGTACACCAAAACTATTTCATCACAATGAGGTTTTATGGTTATTTTTATTATCCAAAAATTTCGCACATATGTATGATGGGAGATGTAATTCTGTAAATCTGTCTCTTATTGGTTGTTGAATAAAGCACTGTTGGCAATAGGGAAGCAAGATAGGTGGGACTAGGAGTCAAGGAGGATTCTGGGAAAGAGAAGCAGAGTCAGACAAGATGTAACTGACATAGGAGTAAGAGGTCTGGACCCTTTCTCTGGTAAGAGAAATACTTAGATTAACAATTATGGGTTAAATACTTAAGTCAGAGCTAGCCAGTAAGAAACAGAGTAAATGGCCAACAGCTTCATAATTAATACAGTGTCTTGTGTGTTATTAGGGGACTGCAACTGTGGCAGGGCCCAGGCAGCTGGTGCGGGGGTGGGGAGGTGAGGGGGGACCAAAGCGGCAGGCAAGGAAAAAAACTACACTCTACATATGTATACTAAGTTTGGAGGATTTCAGTCCCCTAGTTACCATTCCTTTCTTATCCCTCCTCCCCCATTATAGTTCTTCTTATCAAGCCCCTCCAACTGTGATGGTCTGTTTTTGACCCATTGAGTTTCACTGTGGCTGCTTGCATGTAGGGAACATGGGTAATGTATCAGTGGCTACATCCCTGAAGAAAATCTCTTTTCTTTCCCCAGACCCATTAATTGCTCACGGTCCTTCAGGTCTTCCACAGTAGTTTGTGGGTGCAATGCGTTTGTCATATCCTGAGCATATTGGTTCTCAGCACTTCCACCCCATCCTTTGACCCTTACATTTTTTTTCTGTACTCTTCTGCAATGTACCTTGAGTCTTGGAGAGGGTGATGCAGATGAGCCATTCAGTTGCTATGCTTCTCTGGCTGTTGTGGAAATTATTATGTAGCCTTGAAGTTGTGGCAGTCCTCCTGCTCAGCTTCCCAAAGCTGGGTTTATAGGTGAGGGCCACCTTCTACAGTAGTCTACAGCAGTTCTTAACAAAGCACTACAAGCAGGAAACTCTGCTGTTGCCATGACCACCTCGGCCATTTACCAGATCAGGCACATCTTTGATGGCAGGATGGTAAATTTTGGTTGGACTTCTCCAGAAATGATTTCAAATAGCTGTTCTTCTCTGAATCTCAGTTTCCAGGCTAAAGGGAGTGTATATGAACATCCTGACACCTACTCTTTAGAACAATATTAATCTCTATGCCACACACTCATGTACTTTTTAATCTTCTTCATGAACAGAAAAGATGTAATGGCCCATTAGGAAACATTAAATCCTGATCATTTTGTTAATGTTCTTGCTAATATGTGTTCCATACAGTTGTTCACTTTTATAACTACGATGCTGGTGTCATGGGTTAATGAGCCACACAGCTTCTAATGCTGCACATCTGCCATTAATCCATTACCAGGAAACGGCTAATCTACCAAGCCTGCAGAAGAAACCCAGCCCTGTAGGGGTAAATTATCCCCATCCTGTGTTGCTATGTAGTGTCTGGTGGTTCACAGAGCACTCAAACATACATTATCAGATGTGGTTTCTAAATCCATCCTCTAATAAAAGGAGGGGGCATCTATTATGACTCTTTCTTGTTTGTGGATCCTGGCAAGGAACCATGGTGTCTGTGTGACTTTGATCAAGGAGAATTGACAAAGGGTTCTTTTCTGAGAACATGGCCACTGGTTCAGTGTGCAATTCTGATAGAAACACATTGTAAATAGAGACCAAGGAAGAAAATGTCATTCAGTCAGTTTAACAAAAGAGCTCTGATAACACTATCCCTACTTTGGGGTGAAGAAACACCCCAAATGGCAGTTCCACAGTGGGTAACAGTCTACAGCTGTTGTTCGTACCTTGAGTTTTCCATGAAGTCTATGTGGACAGATTCTATACTGTATATAAGGGAGGTTGGTGACATGTCCTCTGTATGGCCCTATGTGGGCCTAGGCTTTGTGTGGAGATGATGACTCTGCCTTCAGGTCCTCATGAACCATCTGTTGACATAAATGCAACCCTATTATATTTCCGGATGTCAATGTTGGGAGAGAACTATACTCCCTCATAACCATAGAAGAGGAAAATTGGGAATGAGAACCCAGGTTTCTTTATCTATCTATGTTTATCATTTATTCATTCATTTATTATTTTTGCTGTACCAGAGATTGAACCTAGAGCTTCATACATGTTAGGCAATCACCATACTGTTGAGCAATATCTTCAGTCCTCTATTTTAGTTTCTCCTTTTTATTTTGCACCAGGGTCTCACTAAGTTTTACAGGCTGGCCTTGAATTTGCAATCCTTTAGTCTCACCCTCTTAAATAGTTGAAATTGCAGTTTTTCAACCATGCCTGGCTAAGTAATCTTATTCATATATATGAGAATGGCATATTTATTTTCCCTCTGGATGTTGTCATAATAACATATCAACAAAGATGAGAAAGACAGATGCAGGACTTCAAATTCTTAGCCTCAGTTCTTAGCTCCCCATAGATTTTAATGGACATAACCTTCACAACAATCCAAGGTGGGTGTGCTGACTTCATCACATAGGATACTGAGTGTCTTAGGCACTGCTCTATTGCAGGGAAGAGACATTATGACCACGGCAACTCTTATAAAAGAAAGAATTTAATTGGCTTGCTTACAGTTTCAGTGGGTTAGTTCATTATTATCATGGCAGGAGCCTAAGGCAGGAGAGAGAGAGAGAGAGAGAGAGAGAGAGAGAGAGAGAGAGAGAGAGAGAGAGAGAGAGAGAGAGAGAGAGAGAGAGAGAGAGAGAGAGATCTGGGCCTAATATAGGCTTTTGAGGCCTCAAATCTCACCTCTCCCCCTACCCCTCCAAGTGACATAGTTCCTCCTACAAGGTCACACATACTTCAACAAGACCACAGGTACTAATCCTTATAATCCTTTCAAACAGTTCCACTCCCTGGTGACTTAGCATTCAAATATTTGAGTCTATGGGAGCCACTCTTACTTAAACCACTATACTAAGTTATCAAAACACAAAGCCTGACAGGGTCTCAGCGTTCATGTTTCTACTTTTAAACTGAGACTACAGGATCATTGTTTCCATTTACATTTTAATGTCCTCAGCCCTAGTGTGTTTAAATAATTTGCCCTTAATAGCTTGCCATCAAGTAAACCTGGTTTTTAAAGGCGAAAAAGGGGGGTAAGAATCTGGATCTATTATGATGTCACTGGTAAGCCAGCCTTGAAAACAGTTCTCCCTCTGAACTTTGAGGTGTGTAATATGACATGCATTCAGTGTCTGGGGCATTGTGAAGAGTCTGTATCTGTGACTTTGAACACAATATTTCCCAAGTGGTTATTCTTACACTAACTGTGGAGATAACCACTTGGGTCTGACTTTTGCCTGATAGTTTTGAGTCATGCCCCCACTCCCCAAGCCTCCTTCAATCTGTAAAACAGGAGCAACAATGATCCCAGTCCCACAAGGATCCAGCAATGCTGTACAGTGTCTCTGCTTGTTCTTGAAGGCCATGATTTAAGACGGCTGATGAATGTCTGAAATCCCGGCATTCCAAACACTACATGTCCCATGCCTCCCACCTACATTTGCCTGTGAGATGAGATAAATGACTAAAGATGTTATGGAGGATGATCTTTACTCAAGGAAAGATACAGTAGTGTGATATAGCATAAAGGCCTAAAACACGGTGCCATTTAAGCCTTAGATCGTCTCATTCTGGAAATTAACGCGGGATATTCCATGACAATTGGTAGATGAAACTGCAGAAAGGGCACGGCTATGCACAGGCAGCCTCTTGAAGCTCCTGTCCCTCACTGCCCCCCCATACCCATGGAATTCAGTCAGTGGATATTAGCTACTGTTAATGCATGACATTTCACTTTTAATGTTGGGTTTGGTATTCTGTATAGTTGGAATAAATGTAATTTCTGTATGGAATTAGTCAATGAATCAACGTTAAAACTGTTCGCCAGATCTTGCTTCCCCAGCCCACCACAGCAGTGCAGCAACGCTTACCCGAGAAGGGGCTTTTCTCCGTAGATGGAGCTTACTAAGAGACACACTGTTGGTCGCAGTCCAGTGACTAAGAGACTATGGAGTGATCAGGCCTTAGTAGGATACCTTTTCCATCACTAGGCTCATTGGTGAAGGAGAGGGGGTGAAAGATTGTAAGAGCCAGAGACTACTGAGGACTACCGTGAAACAATATAGTCTCGACATCATCAGGCCATTGTACACAGGAACTCACAGCAGTGGTGCCTGAGTGTACAAGACCTGCATAAGATAAAACGAGTCAAAACTTCAGTATGAATGGGGAGAAGTCATGAAAGGCCACAGCTAGCCACAGAGCTATTTCAGTTGATGACTGATCATCAGTTTTCTCCAGGGATGCTTTCTCATGTATGTTTCCCATGCTCTGAAGGATGGTTCTTCGCCCATGTACATGACAACATCATCAACTGAGTTCAATGCTTTAAAAAAAAAGTATGTGGAGAGATGGCATAGAGGTTAAGAGTACTTCCTGATCTTGGAGATAACCCAAGTTCTGATGGTAAACCCACTTATGGTCACAACATACTTCTACCTCTGTGTGTACTTATACAAATACACACAGAGAGACACACTCTTATACTTTTAAATAAAAATGAAATCAATCTTAAATATCTGGCATATAAAAGGTGTTTAATAGACAATGGTTATTTTACCTTCAATTAATTAATATATACACAGGTAAAAATTACAAAGTGCTAAATATATATATTCAAGGAAAGAAACTTTCTCTACTTTTGAGTTATCCACTCTAGTACATTATTTCCTGTAAAAATTATATGTATACATTAGGGTAGGTGAAATGGCTCAGAGAAAGCAATATATTTGCTTGCCAAGCCTGGATTCAATCTCTGCAATCTGTAAGATGGGAGGAGAAAATAGACTCTCACATGTTTCCACATACAATGAATAAATAAAAATAATATATTTATGTATGTTCATTAAATATGTTGTAATCTTTTATGTAGAAGTTTACCTTTCAATAATTCTATCTGAATCTAAGCATCATACTTTGTTTATAATAAATGAAACACAATACTTTGTTTATCATAAATGAAACACAATTACAGTCTGTACAAATGTTTATTAAGAAATGCTCTATTTTAGAAGCAATTGATTTGCTTCTTGAATGGAAAATGAAGATGTCTATGGGAAATTATATTGTCTACTGATCTATAAACTGCTAAAGATAAAATATCCAAGTAAAAATTACCTACTATTACACCACTAGGAAATATTGTACTATCTGGAAAAAATGAGTCTGACTTATCAAAACCTATTGGTTTTAAGTATAATAATAGTAAACTAATTCTATGCAAATTTCTAAAGCATTGTAATTAGCTTTCTTGCTAGCTTAGAAATCTGATGAAGCTTATACAAAAGTAATAAGCTAATACTCTATTGGCATTATTATATTTAAACAAAGTGAGGTATTTTATATATCATAGTTGTGTTTAATGATATACATAAACTGAAGAATAAATGTTTAATTCTATCTGCTGTTGATTTGGGAGCTAACAAATCTCAACCTATATATAGAAAGTATTCTTACTAAATGAATTATTTGCATTTTGCAATAGAAATATTTTTGTAATTTTTTCCATTTCTATTCTTTGATTTCATTTTCAAATACAAACAATGATTATTAGTGACATTGTGGTTCCTCAATAAGTATTCATTGAATAGACCAGAAAATACAATAAATACAATGCCTATCCAAATTATTATGAACTTCATCTTCATATAGATTTTATTTTAATTTACAAGATTATGGACAGGTTGCATTAGCAGGAGGAAGAAGGTAGCATTGACTTTTATTTTGTTAAGTAGAAATGTCTGTATTATTTTAAGTATGAGCTGTTTTATGTCTTTGATGTACACAAAGCACCCATCTATTCATTTCTACAAATACCATTTTAGTCTTTGCTTTATGGAAGATATTGTTAAATGCTGTAAGAGAGTCCAAAGTGAAAATCATGCCATACAGTTTCTTTTCAAGACACGGCACTGAAAACATAGTCACTGAGTACTTGTAAAAGGATAAAATCTCAAGACAATTACGAGAAAGGGAGTAAAAGGTGGAAGAAGGTTCACAGTTTTAAAGTTAAGAACAGATGACAGATGGAAAGGTAGTGGGAAATCCAAGTTACACTTGCAGAATTTCAGAAAGCATCCTCTACTACTAGATGGTCATGGGCTGCTTAGCAGCTATCAGACTGATATCCACACCTCTTTGCTGTTCTGCCTTTCCTCCCCATGGTCTGGAAATGTGTTTCCCAGAGGAACAAGCAAGCATCTCCACCTGGGAAATGCTGTCTGTCATTGAAGTTATGTATACCACAATAGTCATACTGGACTATCATCAGTTCCATACCAAACACTGAATGCAAGGACCTCTGCTTCTTCTTCTTAGACCTACCACTCCTAGATAACTCTCCTGTAGATAAAAACAGAAAGATACTTTGCTAGGGGAATTTGGTCCCTTAAACAGAAAGACAAACATCTTGACACCTTGGACTCCACCAGCAATTTAACAATGTAGCTCAGAGTTGCAACTTGTACAACCAAATCAATCAGCTTTGAAATTCCTTACTCATAAACTAAGCTTGAATAGAGAGCCAAGTATAGCAAAAATCTGTGAGAGGTTCTCAAGATATAGATAGCAACAAACAAACAAACAAACAAACAGGAAAGAGTAATCAAGCTGGGGGATGTATCCGACCGCAAGAAGAAACCCAAAAGACAATAGCCTGGGCACAGTGGTGCAAATTTGGGATTCCAGTGCTCAGGACACAGATTTATCAGCTTTTGCTAAACATGGGGCTTCAGGCCAGCCTCAGAAATATAACCCAAAACAGAGCTATTAACACAAAATATAAAATGAGGAGATAGATAGGTTTGTTGATATAATATTTACAAATCTAAAAGTAGAGTGAAAAAAACCAAAGGTGTTAAAAAAATTAGAAAGACAAGTTAAGAAAATCAGGATATTTAAGGACATGCAAGGGCCGAGTGAATAGAAATCTCATCAGAAATCAAAGACTATAAATGGAGGAAAATTTTGACAAATGATTAAAGAACAATTTCCAAAGAAGATCATGGGTCTCCAGAAAGAGATTCTGCTAATTGTTCTACACAAGATGTTTATTTTATAAAAATCTCTGTTCCTGAGAACTCGATCGCTAGATTCAACAATGCCTCCAAAGGTCTCTTATAGTAAATACTTTAGTAATTGTAGTAAGTGTTTTAAGATAGATGATTATTCGGGGTTTCTGCTTGGTTTTTCTCATTAACCTCTCTCTGCTCCCTGAACCATAGAAGAATAAATTTTAGAATTCTTCACCATAATGCAATTGAAAAACAGTAAAGCAAAATAAGGCAAGCTCCAGTATGGTTTAATTTTTATTATGCTATTTGTTTATTTGAGGCAGGGGTACAAACTATGGAGGGCATGTGAAGGTCACAAGAAAATAAACGGAGGTCAGAGAATAACTTGCATGAGTTGCTGTTTTCCCTCCACCAGGTAAGTACCAAGGTCAGGAGGATCAAACTCAGGCCATTAGGCTTGGCAGCAAGTGCTCACCCACTGAGTCATCTGACTAGACTATATTTGAAAAAAAGTAAACAGGAAGGGAAATTTATCCAGGATATTATGTGTTTTCAGAGTTTCTAGAATTTAAACCATTTTACATATGTTGTAACATAAGGATTATTTACTTCTATAAAAGTAATGTTTCATGGTTATGAGTTGTCCAGATGTTGATGAGGAAAGATTAATTCTTTTTTTAAAATTTTTTAAATTTATTTTTTAATTTAAATTTAAATTAGAAACAAGGTTGTTTCACATGTCAATTCCAGGTCCCTCTCCATTTCCCTCCCCTCCTCCCATGCCCTCCCCTCACCCCCCCAATATCCCCTCATTTCCCCAGGGAGGGTGAGGCCCTCCATGGGGGTGTCCATAGTCTGTCATTTCATCTGGGGCAGAGCCTAGACCCTCCCCCAAGAGTTCAGGGTGAGAGTGCATCTCACATTGAAAGAGTAATTCTTAAAAAGCTTTCAATCCACTGAACCAAATCACCAGTTTCCTAATCAAGTAAGCCTTCTAATTGGTTAAGAACCTTCTTCAGGCACAGAAGACTTGAATTCATATTTAGACTTTACTTTCATAAAGGAATGGAATGTAACAAGTATAACCAGTATCTATCGTCTATCATTCCTCATTGTCCCTTTTTTGTTTTGCCTAGAATCAGTAGACTTAAAATGCAATATTAGGTATAAAGTTTGAATAAGTATATATCAGGGGTAAATAGATGAAAATATCCTTCCTGGGTACACCAAGACTGTGTCCTGCCAAATGAGATCATAGTTCACGAAAGAAGACACAGATTATGGAGATGTTTCGTACAAAAGGCAGTCTGGAAAGTTCCAAGTCGGGTTAGAAGGGCGAGCGTCCATGAGAGTGGAGCACATGGATTAACAGATAAAGATTACATTTTATCAAAGAACTTGAGGAGCAGGTCCTGGATGAATGAAATTGAGAAATAGTTACTATTAAGTAATTTGTGAAATTGGAATAAAATTGACTGAGTAGCTCATACACTATCTAAATATCTTCAAATATATTTAGATAGTTTTGAGGAAGTTTGGTGATAACTTAATGATAAACAGAAAGAAAATTAAGCAAATGAAATAGAATAGGTAACTTCTAATAATTTCAAAGTTCTTTTTTTATTTTTTATTTAAATCAGATTGACATTGCTTCACATGTCAATCCCAGCTCCCTCTCCCTCCACTCCGCCCATGTCCTCCCACCAAGCCCACCAGCCGCCTATCCAATCCCCACTCCATTCCCCAGGGTGGGTGAGGACCTCCATGGGTGATATCCGTAGTCTGTCATTTCATTCACGGCAGAGCCTAGGCCATCCCGGAAGAGTCCTGGCTGAGAGAGCATCCCACAGAACCCCTGAATGTGGGTATCAGTGAGGAGGCCTAGGCAATCTATGGAGCCTTGGGTAGTAGATCAGTATTCAAAGTTCTTTAGGAAAGAAAAAACTTCCTCAGGTACCAGTACCATTTCATAACCTTAATAAACACTGAGTAAAAATAATAGTGATATAAAATATAAAATCAAAGTCACCTTATTTATCTGTGAGAATATGAGTCAAATATATATCTAATGATTCTTTTGCTGAAATCATCTGTTGACCTTCAAAGCCAAAATTAGAAATTAATATTGTTAAAATGAAAATTAGATTTTGCTTCAGAAGATAGCTAATGACAGATGCTCAAAACATTGTATTTCATGGAAATAAGTAATTGCACTGCTTAGTTAATTGGCTTTAGCTAATATATTTTAAACAATGCAACAAACGTGTGCACTTTTACAGAGTAGGAACTATTAGATTTAGTGCTGCTGTCATGGAACAGCACCTTTGTTTCCTTGTCCCCCACAATGAACTGTTTTGGAATCCATTACACTGATGGCATTCATTCTTATGATGTCGCAGAACAAAGGAATGAACTGTTGCTGCAAATGGAAGCAGTCACTAACGCTGGCAGTCTGAATCAGGGCAGCAAAGCTCCCCACGGGTTTAATTCATCTGTTATCATATCGCCTCACTGAAGTTTGCATTGATTTGATGGAGGTTACTAATATTTCTAAAAGAACAACCAAAATTAAGCTCAAGAATCAAAGTGAAATGTGAATGTGGTGAAATATCCCATAATAGAAGTGTGGTTACAAATGACAATTTATGCTGGAGAGGATGTGGTGAAAGGGGGACACTCCTCCATTGCTGGTGGGAGTGCCAACTGGTTCAGCCACTTTGGAAAGCAGTATGGAGATTCCTCAGAAAAATGGGAATAAACCTACCACAAGACCCAGCAACTCCACTCTTAGGCATATATCCAAAAGATGCCCATTCATACAACAAAGATGTCTGTTCCACTATGTTCATAGCAGCTTTATTTGTAATAGCCAGAACTTGGAAGCAACCTAGATGTTCCTCACCCGAAGAGTGGATAGAGAAAATGTGGTACATCTACACAATGGAGTACTATTCAGCAGAAAAAAATAATGGAATCATGAGATTCGCAGGCAAATGGATGACACTAGAAGAAACCATCCTGAGTGAGGTAACCCAGTCACAAAAAGAGAAACATGGCATGTACTCTCTCATATATGGATTTTAGACATAGATCTGGGGAGTGCCAGCCTACAATCCTATGGCCAGACAGTCTGGGAAACAGAAACTACATTTAGTGGCTGGTTAAGTACTGAGCTGAACCCAAGAAAGCCAGTATCAGAGAGGGAGGACTGATGATCAAAGGGATTAAGACTGGGCTGGTTTAACCCCCAGAAACAGCTGACCAGACAAAGGTTAACTCTTGAATCCCAGGCATCAGCCTGGGAATCCAGCATGGGACTGATCAAGACCCCCTGAATCTGGGTGTCAGGGAGCAGGCCTAGGGAATCTATTGAGCCTTGGGCAGCAGATCAGTACCCATCCCAAGTATACACACGGACTTTGGACTCCCATAGAACAATGTGAGGTGCACTCTCACCCTGAACTCTTGGGGAAGGGTCTAGGCCCTGCCCTATATGAAATGACAGACTATGGATACCCCCATGGAGGGCCTCACCCTCCCTGGGGGAACGAGGGTATAATGGGGGGGGATGGGGGGAGGGCACGGGAGGAGGGGAGGGAAAGGGAGAGGGACCTGGAACTGACTTGTGAAGCAACCTTGTTTCTTATCTAAATTAAAAAAAAATGAATAAAAAAATGCAAAGCAAAAAAAAAAAAAAAAAAAGAAACCATCCTGAGTGAGGTAACCCAGTCACAAAAAGAGAAACATGGCATGTACTCTCTCATATATGGATTTTAGACATAGATCTGGGGAGTGTCAGCCTACAATCCTATGGCCAGAGAGTCTGGGAAACAGAAACTACATTTAGTGGCTGGTTAAGTACTGAGCTGAACTCAAGAAAGCTAGTATCAGAGAGGGGAAAAAAAAAGAAGTGTGGTTACAAAATCTTAAATTAGGCTAACTATGATCCAGGTGTCACGACAGACCAGTTAAGGTAACTTTAAAATCAAACCCAGCAGAAGTAATTTTGTGCATGTGTACACAGATGTGTGTGTGTGTGTGTGTGTGTGTGTGTGCACATATGTGTATGTATGGGAGAGAGAGGGGGGGAGAGAGGGACAGAGGGAGGGAGGAAGAGAGAGAGAGGAGAGAGGGGGGAGGGAGGAGGGAGAGAGGGAGGGAGGGACAGAGGGAGGGAGGAAGAGAGAGAGAGGAGACAGGGATGGAGGAAAGGAGGGACAGAGGGAGGGAGGAAGAGAGAGAGAGGAGAGAGGGGAAGAGGGAGGTAGAGAGAGGGAGAGACAGAGAGCTGGAGGGAAGGAGGGAGAGGGAGGGAGAGGGGAGGGAGGGAGAGAGAGATAGAGAGAGGTGAGGGGGGGAGAGGGAGAGAGAGATAATGGAGGCCAGATGTCATGTGTTTCCCTTAATTGCTCTCCTCCTTATTTTGTGACAGTCTCTTACTGAGGCAAGAACTCGGTGATTAGCTTTGGTTCCCTTACTTCAAGTTTCAAATGTATAGCAAAGAGAATGTCACACAATGATTTTTTTAGTCATCAGTGCTTGTTCTGGGTAACAAAAATAAAATTATTAATTAAATAAGGAAACAAATTTCTTAGAAGGATCTTGTGTTTCTACACACACTACTGGTATATGCATCTAACTTTTGAGATTGTAATAATCAAACATCTGTTTGATTTTCAGTCTCTTCCCCTTAAAAAAACATTTGATTGTGTATTCTGTTTTAAAACTAATGCATTCTGAGAGGAACTGCACCACAAATCCTGGATTTGAGATGTAATCACATTGAATATAAGAAACAAGTACATTCTAATGTTAGTGGACATGCATAGTCATTTCAGAACTGAAAAATGCCTAATTTTATGTGATATGCCATTTATTTGACTTTTACTATTTTCCCACAAATAATCAAGTCTGAAGACACTCTGGCAAAAACCTATGATGTGGACACGAAGATAGATGTGTAATGAACAAAATCATCAAACAAAGAAGAATTAAGACAGTCCTTACTCCCAGGCACACGTGCCTTCTGTAAGCTCATAGAGCCTTGTAAGGGAATTAACAAGGTTCTCCTGTGCTCTGGTTCTACACCCTGTATCTTGTGTGGGTCAGGATCCCAGGGGACAAACACTTAGACATCATGATATCAAAGCCAGAGCTTTGGAACTGTATCAGGAAAGTCAGTTTCAAACGGGCACATGGGAAGGAGCTTCAGGGAATGCTGTGCTTGGACTTTAAGGGATGCCAGGTAGTGGAGAGGTCTGGAAGTGTAGGGCATTTCTCACTCTGTCCTATTTTGAAGTGATGATAGCAGGAATGGTTTTGAATAAAGCTTATGAGGACAGTCTAAATTGATATTGTATCCTTCATGTTACTTTTCCCTGCTGCATTTGAGTCTGTGGACTTTCCCTGTCCCCACTTTACTGTACACCCCAAACTGGTTTGTGCTTTTATTTCAATACGGGCTGAATATAGGAGCAATAGTTAGCCACTGGGCTGCAAGGTGTCTCCTTGGCTCCCATTTAGCTGACTGCCACATTTTTCAGCTTCCTGTCCATTTCAAGACCCCCTATGTTCCCACAGCCAATAAAATATGAAATGAGTAAAATTTTGATATTTTTCTAATTGAGAGTTAAGAGGCATGACGAATGCATATTTTACCGCTATATACTTCAGGATGCAGGCTGTACATTTTTGACAAATGGTTGGCAGCAGGCTTTCAAAGGTGAACATCAGGTTCTACACCAAACTGAGCCCTCCTTCAACATGGTTGGATGCCATGTTTTAAAATGCCCAGATGGTCAAATCCTAACATTTATTGCATTATGGTGGCAGTATTATGAATCAAATTGAGTGAAAAGGATTCTGGGGCCAAAGTGGTCATTGCACAGTGATAAAAAGCTAACTATCTAAGCAATGTACAGGGATTTATAAAAAGGTAAGTCTGGCTGAATTTAATGCTGACCTTCAACAAAATCATTTAATTTTTTATCAAGGACAGGTAGCTTTATAGAAGAAAAGACTAGCTATATATAGTATTTATGGCTAACCTAAAGGATCAAAATGCAAGAATAATATTTGGAAATAATTTGTTTCTGGCTCAAGGTACCGTGGGACAGTTTAGGTCCATAAAGTAAGTGGATGGAAGATAATAGTATAAATTGTCATATTTCTCAGCTTAGAAAATATGGTCTAGTGATGATGTATTTTACTTTTTCATACTGGAGAAGGTCTAGTTTCACGCTGTGGCTCTTGCACAAAACAAACAAAATTAAGTGATTACTCTTTGAAAAAATGTGTCCCTATGATAAATTTTTTTTTACTGGATAAATTTGTGCTAAAGAGCATGTATCTAAGTTTTGAAAGATAGGATTCAATTTTTGTACCCATTTTCTTTGACAATGTTGATTAGTAGGTGATTCAATTTCAAGTAGTATATATCTTCTAGAGTTGATCATTCTGATGGAATTAGAGGGAAATATGGAAAGAGATTGTGTTTCTGAAAATCTGTACCAATTTCAAAATTCAAAATATCCTTCCACATTTGAGTGCAATTAAATCTGTGTAATTCTAGAAAATGGTGCTTCTTCATCTTTTTAGATAAGGAAACTGTGCTGCTGAGAGCTCTAGCATCCTGATAAAAAGCAGTAGCAGTAGTGTTAAAATTGGAATGGTCTTGTCTTTGTCTACAGACACCCTTGCCTCCATTTTAACCAATGCAGCTTAGAATCAGCAAGTCAAGTTAGGTAAATAAGCCCAAAAATATTTGACACATCCTCTCATATCCACAGCCCTTGAGATTTCCATCCTCACACAACATATAGAACTATGTAAAATCATTCTAATGTCAAGATTGCCACCAGTCAGTTATACAAGTGAGCTCTTTTTAAAGTTACCATATTTAAAATGTACTATGGTTCTGTGGTGGTTTGAATAAGAATGGCCCTCATAGGCTCTTATATTTGAAAGTATTATAAGGATTAGGTTTTGCAGAATAGTTTGTTTAACTATTCAAAGATATGTTACATTTGTTATTATTGTAGAATATTTATATTTGTTTAACTATGTAAATTTGTGTTGCATTTGTTTAGTTATGTAAAGATGTGTTGCTGTATTACCTTGCCTGCCTGAGGCACTTAATTGTTCTAAAAAAAGCTGAAAGTCAATAACAAGGAAGGAGATATATGTGGGACTTCCTGGAAGGGAGAGTAGGTATTTAGGAAGAAAGAAAAGGAGATGCCAGGGAGGCACCAGGGGTCAGCCAGCTGTACATAGAGGAAGCAGGAAAGTAGGACATACATAATGAAAGAAAGGTATAAAGCCTTGAGGCAAAACACACATGAAAATAAACAGGTTAAATTAAGTTTAAAAAGCTAGTGGGACAAGCTTAAGCTAAGGCTGACCATTCATAATTAATAGTAAGTCTTTATGTCTTTATTTGGGAGACAGTTGGTGGCCCAAAGAAAATTCCAAATACAATTAGGAGGTGTGATATTGTCGGAGTGGGTGTGGCCTTGCTGGAGGAAGTATGCTATTGGCAGTGGGCTTAGAGCAGTGGTTCTCCACCTTCCTAATGTTGTAACCCTTGAATATAGTTCCTTATGTTGTGGCGACTCTCCCAACAATAAAATTATTTTGTTGCTACTTCATAAATGTAATTTTACTACCGTTCTGAATCACAATGTATGTTTTTGATAAACAGGATATCTGATATGCAAACATGGGGTCGCAACCCACAAGTTGAGAACAACTGGCCTTGAAGTTGCAAAAGCCCTGGGCAGGCCCAATTTCTCCCTCCTGCCCTCCCTCCCTCCTGCCCTTCCTCCCTCCCGCCCTTCCTCCCTCCCTCCCTCCCCTTCTCTCTCTCTCTCTCTCTCTCTCTCTCTCTCTCTCTCTCTCTCTCTCTCTCTCTCTCTCTCTCTCTCTCTCTCTCTCTCTCTCTCTCTCTCTCCAGTACAGTATATAGAACTCCACACTTTGTAATCCCAAGAACCACTATGCTGGGTGCCACCATGCTCCCCACAATGATGACAAGGGATTAACTTCTGAAACTATAAGTAAGGCCCAGTTAAGTTTCCTTTGTAAGAGTTGCATTGGTCACAGTGTCTCTTCATGCAATGGAACGGTGACTAAGACAGGCTCTGACTACCAATTCAGTTACCATGTTTAAAACTGAGAATAACGATAACTTTGATTTACCTAGAACTCTGTGTATTTACTTTTTGGTGTTGTTTTATCATAACGTGCAATAGTGAAAGAGTAATCAGACTTCAGGTTAGAGATCTTCCTTTGATGACATGGGAGATAGGAAAAATTGAATAAAACATAGTGAAAGGAAGGATATGGATTATTTGAGATATGAAGCTTAATTTCCCTCCTTCCCTTCTGCTAAAGGAATGAGAAAAGCAAATGTAAGAAAGATATTTAGAAGCATTTGGTATGCAGGTTCCCTCAATTAAATAGAGTAGCAATCATTTAATCAGATATATTTCAGAGTATCGAAAGCAGTTTATTTCATTAGCATTAATTTCATTTTGAAGGGCAACGCCATTTAAAGAAGTTTTTAATTGGTCGTTCTTCGTGATTTAATATGGAGTCTCAATGTAACTGATTCAGAATTAAAAGCATAATTGCAGAGAAATCTAATAGTGAGCTTTATAATCATGGAGCATAGTGCACTAATTTCATTGAACCTGTTTGACCTTTTCTGATGCGCTTTTGTGTAGTTTTGTCACATTAACTCCTTAATTTTCAAAAATTAGGCAGAAAAATTATGCATGCTTGATATGCATCTTAAAAACTATTTCAGAGTAAGTTCATAAGAGAAATTGTGTAGCTATATTGAAGAAGGTCACAAGGAAGTCATCATATCTAATAATAACATGTCAGGATCTTTTTTTTTCTGTGATGGGTTTACCAGAAGGATAATGTAAAGAAACAATTTTCTGGTACGAGTTCTTTAACCGGCCAAAATTTAGACAACATTTTTACTCTCACAATAGAAAATCATGTAATCTTACCAACAGGTAAATGACTTAATTAGTATCTAAGTCGCCCTAACTCAATGTAACTTACTAATACCTGAAAGCCATGGAAATTTCCAATGGACAGCCCAAGGTCTCATCTCCTGAGTTTTCCTTCTCAGAATTTCTCCAATTAAATTTCTTAAACAAATGGAAAATTCTCTCGAAATTGTAGTTGACTCTATTTGATTAGTGAATATGCTGAATCTAACTGTACTCAGGGAAGTTGTGCATAAGCTGAAATCTACCTGCTCATTAGTTTGCAAAGTGTCAGGTCTGGCACTTGAGTGAACACACCACGGAATGTGCTAAGAACTAAAATTTCCAGGAACTGCATGGGACTAATCAGTGCAGCCTCCAAAAGAGCAAACAAGCTCAAGGATGAGTTAAGAGAAGCAAAACATCTTGAAGTGAGAGGATGGTAGAGTTCCTTTGGTGTAGGGACTCTGAAGGCTTTGTTCAATTCTGGCTGTCACTGTGAATTTGTAATGTCTGAGACAATAGAGAAAGTTGAACTTGGGAAATTGTGTGAATGCTTCTGGCTTTATACAGCTTGTGGGAGAGTATTTCCTTGGATAGAACTCAACAGACTCTTTAAATAAACATCAATTTATGTTATTCACAAGTGGGGTTTAAGGAACATACTTGTGTCTTTATCTTTGAATGGCATGTTCATACTAAAATTATGTATCTTGTATTGCTGTGTGAGAATGAAATGTTTTTCTCTTTATTTTTACATTGTATATTTTCAATTTTTATCTATTTTCCAGTTTCTATTGATTAAATTTGTTATTTTGTATCAAACTTAGAGAAATTATTTAATTAGTTTTACTACATATCACATTTTCTTATGAATTGTTTTTGAAATGTGTATTATTTCAAAAACATTAAAATGATTGAGATTCACTTAGTAATTTATTGGTATTGGTATTCAGCTTTGATTCTTTTATACATTGCCTCTCTACGCATAATTTTGAGTTATATCTCTTTACTTAAGTATAATTTTGAGCAAACTTTCAAGAATGGCAACATGTTGGTTTGTAAAATGCTCTCATTTATAAATTATACCTCTTAGAAAAGTAAAAAACAAAAGTCACCCGTCAGTTACTTTCGGTCTAGGCAAGTAAATTTTGGTTCATTTGCCAAACTCATTTTGTTGAGAACCTAACATATTCCTGGTAATACTGTAGGTGCTGGAGATGCATCAGTGAACAGAAAGCACGACAATGGCTTTCCCAAAGCAGCAGATTCTCCAGCAGGTTGGAGAACAAGAACAGAAACAAGCAAAATGAATAGGCAAATAGTGAAGTATGTTAGAGAGGAGCAAATGCTACTCAATGAAACCGTATTGAGTGAGCTGACTTTCTAAGTAGGATGTTACATGGATGAACAAGTTCTTAAGGAAGGGGATGCAGACAGCCATGAGAATAACTGTGGAAGGGAATTAGAACTTGCTAAGTCCCCGAGACCAAAGTGTTCCAGGAGACTGATGACAGAGTGGCAGGTGTGGCTTGGAACATTCTGGACAAGAAAGGGTGACAGACATAGGGAAGCAGGGGATCTGCAGGTCATTGGGGACCAGTGGGCAGTAGCAAGGGCTTGCCTCTGCATGCAGGTGGAACAGGAATCATTGTGAGTGTTGAGGAGGACTGTGAGGGTCTGAGCTGGGATGGAAATGGATCAGATTTGTGACAGTTTTGTAAACACACTACGGACAGGCAAACATGAGGCAACTCATGTCTCTTCTATTTGCTCCCTAGCAAACAGGAAACACCTTAACAGTGTGCTTCCATGCCTGTTTATGCATGTGCTTTGATGTTTACTAGGAAAAAGTGGAACTGAAGTTACCACAGAGAAATACTGAATCATACTTTTGGAAGGAATCTTGAAAAGGAGCCTATTTTACATTTAAATTTCCTCAGTCAGGCAACATCCTAGTCAATGACTCAGACATTCCTCGTGAAGGCTTCAAAACTTCTTAAAACTATACTCCAAGGCTTTGGAAATGCCTCTTTCACAAACTTCTTTCTTATGCCATAATCTGTAACTATAATTTATTCTCATTTTTTAAAACATGGGAATAGAAAGCAAAGGGAATTAGAGGAAAAAAACCCAGATTTGTAGCTATTGGAGGCTCTAATCACACTGACCTATAGAATAACCCTTGTGAAATCACACTTTTCATATAAACTATGCTACAGATGTAGACTTTCCCTTTAGCTCCTCAGAAGAAATGAGTTCTTAAGTCCAGATGTAATTAGAATCACTGTTAGTACTATTCTCTTCTCACTAGAAATCGAGGAGTTAATCCAGTTCCTTCCTGGGATCTTAACTCAGCAAGATGGTGCATGTTGCCTCTAGATATGGAATCTTCAGGGAACAGTAAGGCATTAATTCTGAGTCAGGGGAAACCACTCAGAATCCACTGAAAGCTTTTTAATCCTGATTTAGAGTCAGTTCCATCAACTACAGTGAGTGACCTTTAAGGATAAATTCCTAACCATTATTTAAAAGAAGCTTAACAGAGCAGTTCAGCATCATCTTTTGAAATGTACTTCAGTGTTAAAGCACAGTAATCCAGTTAAATATTTGATGTAGAGAAAATTTACTAAAAGATCATTAAACTATGAAAAACAATCAACAACTCAACTTCCTAATATCAAATGTTGTATATTTATATATGCATAAAATATTAGATACACAGACCCAATAATTTGTTAAGATGCTTCTTATATTTGGAGCCAGTTATCCTAAGATGCCATGAAACAAATCAGAGCTTTATGAAGCTCTAAGAGACACCCGGTCTCTAAGGCAGATCAGCAGCCCAAACTACAGCCTTGACTGTGGCTTCCTATATTCTCTGAGACATATATGACACTATCAGTTATTACAGAACCCTACTAGCCCCACTTTGTCCTTACTTTTGTCATTAGCATTGATGATAGTACAGTATAATGGTGTGTAGACAGATTCCCGTGTAGCTCTGACTGGCTGTGAACTCCTGATCTTCAGCTCCTCAAGAATGCTTAGTAAAAGTCTTCATCCTTGGTTCTGCATCCAAGTTTGAATTTATTATAAACTACTCCTATGTACTTGGGCCTTTGCTGAGTCTACTTTTAGAGATGCACAGTGTTCTTGGCTCTGTTGATATTTCTTGTCCCATCTCATAATTTTCACCAATATGGATTATCTGAATACTTTCTTGTTTTGCCCTGCATGTGACTACATTTCCACTGCATTCTCTACGCTGTTTTCTGTATTTACTTTCTTAAAGTTTTGCTTTATCGTTTATCAGATAGTCCTGAGACATTCCCTGGTATATACTAGTACAGGTGAGATAAATACAACTTGGGATTTAGCATGTAGAAATGACAGTTTAAATGTGGCACAGAAAAATGTCATTACATGACTTAAATGCAGCATGATTAGTCAAATAATATCTTCATCTACAAAATAGTTTACCAACAGAAGAAGGAAGGTGTGAGCTATCCAAGGAGAGAAAGACTAGGAATGTCTTCCAGGAGGAAGTAGTGGAATGGATCTCTGAATAAGAGACAGATGGACAAAGGCATTTCTAGATAGAGAGAGTATTGTCCTAATATTGTAAAGACATGGAATTTGAGCTCAGAAAGAAGGGCTTGGAGCTTCTCAGGTGAGATTTGTGAGTAGCCTAACAATGTGGACTGAAACCCACATTCTACGGGCAATGGGACCAATAGAGTCATTCTTGGCTTTAGGAAGATGACACTGAAAGATGTTTTAATCAGTGACTGAGTGGGTCAAACATGGCCATTGGAGATTCAGAAGGAGATGCTAATTTAGTCCATCTACAAAGCAGATGAGGAGAGGGAGACACAGGAAAACAGTAATTTCAAATTATAACATAGGGTATGTTTGTTAAAATTAGGAAATACATCTATAACTTGGCCAAGATTCTGAATCTAATCTCTTTAAATTTGTACATATTTTTTCTTTTTCTATTAAGACTAGGCTGAAACAGTTCACCTGAACAAGGGGTGCTCTTGGACCCCAGATTGATGACTGCGTGGAAAGCATGGAACTGACCCAGACCCCCTGAATGTGGGTGTCAGTGAGGAGGACTGGGTAATCTATGAGGCCTTGGGTAGTATTTATCCCTGCCATACAAATAGATTTTGAGTGCCCATCCCACAATGAGAGATGCTCTCTCAGCCTGGACTCTTAGGGGAGGGCCTAGGCCTGCCCTGAATGAAATGACAGACTCTGGAGATTCACCATGGAGTGCCTCACCCTCCCTGGGGATAGGAGTGGAGACTGGATGAGGGACTGGGGGGCCTGGTGGAGAGGGCCATGGGGGAAGGGAGGGAGAGGGAGAGGGAGCTGGGATTGACATGTGAAACAAGCTTATTTCTAAGTTAAATAAAAAAGGAAGAGAAAAAAAGAAAATAGAAGAGGGAAAATATAATTAAGTTGGATTCTTCAGGGACCCTTCCTCATGCTTCATTAAAACCATTTTATTTGTTTTATGTGAGTTTTCTACATAATGTCTTCTTGGAAAAAAACTGCTTAAACAAATTTTGCTCAAGGAGGTTGGCAGGACTTAAGGAAAGTTAGGATTTATTATATGCACCAACTTCAAACTTAAAAGAAACACATAACCTATTTAGGGGCAAAATCCAAGAGCAAGACTAAACTAAGTGCTGTGGTTATCATGGAGGAACACTAGGTGTCACATGAAATCACACCTGGATACAGAGTTAACAGTCAACGGGAAGGTTTTATTGCTCTAATCTATAAGATTACACATCCATAAGTCCTTTGTCCAAACAATGTGGTATCATCAGCCATAGGCTTTTACCTTCAACTAAGGGCAATGACAATAGGTTGCACTGTTTTGGAATTGCAAGAGTCTCTTGGACTCTCCTGAGCAAGTCTAAGAGAGGTTTGCCATACCTGGCACAGGTGTTTCTGTTAATTTCTGATTATTGATGGATGTTTTATCACCCAATATGGCATAACTACACTCAAACTGTATATGTATACATATACAGATATGCTTATACCTGTACACACACACACTCACACACCTTTATATTTTTAAATAAGCTTATGAAATAATGTTTCCCTATTGCATTTCAACCATCCTTAGTGGTATTTATCTCCCCTTCCACTCTTTCCCTCTACATTATCCTCCCTTCTTCCTCCATAGTCAGAATCCCTCTGTCCCGTTCTAATACCTGTGCACTACTATGCTAAAGCTCTTTCTTCTGGACCCTCTTTAACCATGATCCATTTCTATGATTTCTGTGGTTACTACAGATGTAATGATTTGGAGTTAGAAACAACAAATGAAAGAAAGCATGTGACATTTGACTTTCTGGTTCTGGTGTATCCTAGTAGACTTGGAGTTAGAGACAACAAATGAAAGAAAGCATGTGACATTTGACTTTCTGGTTCTGGTGTATCCTAGTAGACTTGGAGTTAGAAACAACAAATAAAAGAAAGCATGTGACATTTGACTTTCTGGTTCTGGTGTATCCTAGTAGACTTGGAGTTAGAGACAACAAATGAAAGAAAGCATGTGACATTTGACTTTCTGGTTCTGGTGTATCCTAGTAGACTTGGAGTTAGAGACAACAAATGAAAGAAAGCATGTGACATTTGACTTTCTGGTTCTGGTGTATCCTAGTAGACTTGGAGTTAGAGACAACAAATGAAAGAAAGCATGTGACATTTGACTTTCTGGTTCTGGTGTATCCTAGTAGACTTGGAGTTAGAGACAACAAATGAAAGAAAGCATGTGACATTTGACTTTCTGGTTCTGGTGTATCCTAGTGGACTTGGAGTTAGAGACAACAAATAAAAGAAAGCATGTGACATTTGACTTTCTGGTTCTGGTGTATCCTAGTAGAGTATTGTCCAGTTCCACCCACTAACCTGCAAATTTCATAATTTTTTGAATTTAATTTTTCTTTATAGCGAATAGGATTCTGTTATATACATGTACCATATTTTTTGCTACCTATTCACCATTTGAAGGAGGTCTAGGCTGTGTCTATTTTGTACCTATTGTGGCTAGACCAGTAATGACCATGGGTAAGAAAGTATTTTTGTGTTAGGACCTCCCTGAAAATGAGCCCCCGTAATATTAGAAGATGATATGCAAGGTGCCAAGGAAGGAAAGCAATCAGTAGTTTAATCAGACTGTAATAATTCAAACCTCAACAATGACCAGTCTGGAATGATATCTATAACAGCAAAATAGTGACATTATTATCTTGGGGTAACCAATAGCTGTATACTTAGACCTTCAGCTCATTAAATAGGAAGGAATTTATACTTAGTACTATAAATGTATCCAACTACCAATGGCTGGAGTTTTTAGAACCTAGAGGAGAACCTCCTAGTGCTTATTTCATTATCTTTGTATCCTCAGATAAATATAGCTCTCACCCCTCTCATAGAAGCTTCTTTTTATAGCAGATAGATAGATACTACCGAAGAAGTCTACAGCTGGTCAATGCAGAGAATAAGTGACTGTGGATTGCTCAGTCTCAAATGATAAATCTAAATGTAACCTCTAGCTTAAGGCTCTGGGAACATAGTGAAAGAGAGGACAGAAAGACTGTAAGAACCAGAGAACCACAATGCCTTCTGGGAGATTGTATCTTCTAATTACATCAGGGAGGCTGTGTGTGTGTGTGTGTGTGTGTGTGTGTGTGTGTGTGTGTGTGTGGTGTTCCTGCAAGTGATGGTCAGCAAGGAAATGAAGCTAGAATAGGTGAGAATGAAGACTTTTCTGCCTGAATTAGCCAGGGTGCATCAAGCTTCTTCTTCTGTGGTTCCCAAATTTCCTAACGTGTGGACACTTTAACACAGTTCCTCGTGCTGTGGTGACCCTCAAACATAAAATTATTTTCATTGCTAATTCATAACTGTAATATTGATAGTTATAAATCATAATATAAATAATATGATATGGAGGACATGTGATATGTGACTCTAGTAAAAGGGTCGTTCAAACCCCACATGCTGAGAATCACTGTTCGGGAGAGTCTGATGCCAGTTTATTGCCAGCTCATTTAAACACAGTACAAATTGGAAAATGTAGGAGAAACTGACCAAGACGCAGTCGCCCTGCCCAAACCTGCCTGCATGTGCAGCAGGCACTTCCTCCCTGAGCCAAGCCTGACCTTATGCCCAGAGAGTGCTGAGGAAGGGTCATCTGCCTAAACCAATGGGACCTTGGGAGGAGACATAAAGGCAGGTCTAACTTCCTTAATAAATGAGTCTACAGCACACTATGCTACTCACTGACTCCCAGTGCCTGCACCGTTGGTGCTGCATCTTCTCACTCCCTCCCCCAAGGCATGTCTGAGCAGGGTCACCCACAACAGGAAAAAAGTTTTCTAGCAAAATACAATCTCCAGTGCTCTAGGAGGTGTAATTTCATAGAAATTTAACTCAAAGTACATGTCATTTCTTCCGAGAAGATGGGTTCCAGAGATAAGTTACCTGTATTAGCTTAAGAGCCTAGGGAAGGCTCTAGCCTGGTCTCAGTCATACAGATAGAATAAAGGTCATCTGGGCTATTAGCCACCTCTGGTCCTGTGTGGGAGCTTGGGAGAAGACCCTGGCTATACAGGTAATGTAAGGGTCATTTCAATCACTAGCTGCCTCCAGTCCTGTTTGTGACACCTTGATATAGTCTGGCCCAACAGATAACACAGATCATCAGGCTATCTGGATATAAGAGAAGGTTTTATGTACTCTTCTTTGAGAGGGCAATCATGGATGCTTAACATTTGTAGTGTCCCTGGAGATCTGTGGACAAAAGGACCTTCATGCTCCGAGCCTGCTATACCCACGAAACATCAATAATATGGTCACCTACACAAGACCTGAAAAAATGATAATACAAGTCAATATGTGAGTGTAGATGGGAGAGATTTCAAGGGCCTCACCCCTGCATGAAAAGCTATAGGTGCTGAGAGAGGGAGAGTCAGTCTTTTCCAAGGCTGAACCCCATAATAGGTTATCAAACCCCAATATATGTTAATAAGAGCAACAAAAAAACGGGCTCAGTAGGTTTTTAATATATATATATATATATATATACATATACGTGTAATGATAATTCTAGAAGAAGCATTCATAAATTTGATAAGGACTAGAGGGACTTGAGAAGAGTTGGATGGAAGAAAGGAAATGTGGGGATGATGTAAATCAGTATTCTTGTATGAATACCCAAATATACCTTCTACTTTTAATGGGTATAAACACTTGAATTTGGGGAGAAGATTAAACAATAACTCAAGGATATGTGATTTTTTGCTTAGCTCTAACTTGATTAAGATCTCATGACATCACCAAAAGTTCTCTTTCAACCTAGTTTGGTCATTGGAATTATGTTTGTCACATTTGAGAGTCCCCAAAACCATAGCCATTTATAAGAATATTTTATTACTAATAATATGTGAGAGAGCAGAACATGTGAACCAAATCAGGAGATTTCTTCCTATAAAGAGGGTGTCTGAGGTTTTTGAATTGTTGGCCATGGCATTTAGCTAAAAGGAACAAGGAGGGCGGGACTCACTGTGAGATGAGTTGAAATATATGTGCAGCACCCAGGATCTAGTGAGATCAACAAACCCACGTTCAGAGAGACTCTCAGTTCAGAGATCTGGAAGCCATCAGTGAAGGTGAGGGTGTAATGATTTCACTAGACCCAAGATAAATGGGTGTTTATTGGGGAACACTTACACAGAAAAATATAAAGAATCACGGGAGCACTTCTCTGCTCTTCCTACCAGATCAGCTGACCCAATAGAAAGACCTGTGCAAGTGAGACCATGCTCTACCCTTCCCTCTTTCTGCTTCCCTCTGCCTGAAGCCATGCCCAAAGGGGTGTGGCCACCATTACAGGAAAGACTACTACATTTCAGAATGACATCAGAGGAATAACCAAGCAGACAAGTTGACACATTTCTGAATGAGGAATGAAGGCTTGTCGGAATGCCAACAAAGGAAGGTGGGGTGGGCTATAAGTAAGGGAGGACAGGTTAAAAAAAAACAAAGAAAACTGAGAGATAAATATCAGTGAAATAAGTAAATCAGTGTTAGAGTCACTGAATTCACAGACATGGGACTAAATATTAATGCAAACATCACTTCATTCTAAGTCTAGTTTCCTTTAACTGAACCAAGCACTGAGTCTTCAGAGTGGATGGGAGGTCTCTTGGTAAGTTTCTGTCTTCGACTGAGTCAGCCTAGCTGGCTACACTGAAACACAGACAGTTGTTCTGAGGCTGAGTGAGTAGGAGCTGAGGACCCTGACAGACTGTGTGTTCAGGCTGGCTGGTCTGCAGGAGTCTGTGGGTTCTCTTGTCTCTGTTTCTATCCTATTGTTAGCTCTCTAGGATTAGAGACACACTACTATGGCCACATCCATGTAAGTTCTGTGGTTTCTAGCTCATGTCCTTACACCTGTTCCATAAATGCTTTACCCAGTGAGTGAGCTCCCTGGTCCGACATCTTCAAACAGTCCATTTTGGGCATTTTGTCACATAAATGCCCATGTGCAAGATAGAGTGGGAGCTCGCATAACAACTCGAAGCCTAGACTCAGAATGAGGCAGCAACACGGTGTGCTTCTATTGTCTCCAGTGAGTTAAGAAACAAGATTCAGGAACTGGATGACAGATTCCATCTCTTGAAGGGGGATATTCAAAGTCCTGCTGTAGGGGTATAAAAACAGGGGTAATGTTTGTAATCAAATCCTCTAAGACAATGAGTAGGGTCTAAGTGGCCAAGCCATTCATAGAAATATTGCCAACTACAAGCAGAAAGAAGTGAAATTACTCATAAAGATGAGAACTACTATTGAACGGAACAGGGAGAGTGTATCATGCCTGGGTATTCAGAGAGAGCTGGAGGCTTATTTGAGTGAGGATTGAGATGATATTTAAGGGATCTTTGGTCAAAATTTTAGAAGTTAACATTCTCACGTACAATACATTCTTTTCTCACTTGGGTTAAAAAAAAACTCAAAGCCAACAGCAACAACACCCTCCTAGCATGATGATGAAATGCTATAAAATCCTGGAACAATGAGAAATCCACAGGAAAGAGCTGAAAAAAACCAAGTCATCTAACTCTTGCTTGCACCCCAGCAAGGGCACCAGCCACTATACTCAGCCTCATCTTCCACCACTTGACCAGCTCTCAAAGCCTTTGCTGTGAGGTGGTTTCCACCAGGCAATGCATCTCAGTCTTTCTTGGGTTACACCTCCCAAACGGTACTTGAGATCCCCCCCACACTTCTTTTCTGCCAGCCTCTTCTCAGTGTCACCTGTTAGAATTGCCTGCACAAAGGAATTGATGGTGAGTAACAAAATAAAGGAGCACTGTTGCTACTTAGCTTCAAGGACTTCTTACAAGTTGAAAAACATTCAACTTCACACTTGAAACTGAGGAAATCCCTAAGATATGCAAACGTTTTGTTGTAGATGACAAGGATGATGGGCCTGTGTTCCCCCTGCATTCTATCAAGGGGATACATTGTCTGCATAATTTCTTCGTCGGTTTCCTAGGATCAGGAGTGTCAGGAAACACAACGGAAATTGGTGAAGCAGTTAACACATACAGTGTCTCCCTCCACCTGTGCTGGAATCAGCAAGAGAGGCAATTGCTTCCCCGTATAATGTAGCACAGTGAGGCTCATATGAGGTTGTGCACGTTCCCACAGTATCGCTTATCCAGACAAACTCAAGCTGTTGTCTCAGCAGTGCAGCATTTTGCTTATGTGAAATGTGTGCAGCTGTCAGGGGATGCTTGATCAGTACTACAAACTGAGAAACTGTCTGGAAGTGTCTGTCAGGATGCTCGGCTCCTACCTACCCAGCCTCTGGGCAACTGTCTACGTTTAATTGCTGCCAGCCAGGCTGACGGAGGCTGAGAAATGGAGGCACTAATGCTGAATATCCCCTGTTTCTCTGTGATGACTTTGGATAGCTTCCCAGTTTGTGCATCTGCCTTGGCTTCATAGCTTGTACTTCAGAGAATGACGCTTTCAAGAGAGACACTGAGAACAACTGCATCTATTCATAGAGGGAGAGTGACATTTCTTCTTTCTTTGAGGGACAAGTGCCTACCTCGTTACTTTCTGCCCCTGACATTGTAGCTGCTGGTGGATGTGTGGAGACAGGAAGTATTCCCTGGCACATAAGTCCTGTGACTAGTGCCATTGTCTAGTTGCTCTGTGCAAAGGAGGCTATTTATGACAGCAGGGAGTGGGGGCTGAGAAGGGAGATGGAGCTGCGAATGCAGCCAAGCTAAGGAGCCTTCTGGAACTCCTCTCTCCCCTGTTCAACCTGTATTCAACACACACACACGCACACACACACACACACACACACACACACACACACACTTTGTGTTTGTTTGGTTTTATGTATGGTAGAAAACACTAGTGAGCTATTTCTTGGTTACAACTAAGGAAATTGTAATGTAATATATTCTAATTTTCCTTAGGGAATGGATTGACTACTTTGACATTTGGCAATACCCTCTGTATCTGATTGGTGTGCCAATTATCTGACTTAAGGACGAAAATGCACATTATATACAAATAAATAAAATACTCAATTTCTAGAGATTTAAGAAAGATGCCGATAGGGTATAGGAAGTCTATGTGCGTGATTTGGGGTGGCGTAGTTTATAGGATGACTGAACCTTCTTTAAGGTGTGCTCTTCTGACACATGGTTGTGTAAGGAGTTCTGAGAGGTCCATTCTATACAGGGAAAGACTCACTCAGGATCAAGCATGTCACTGTTGAGGCTTTGGAGTCTGGATCTTCGTAATGGATTTGGTAGTTGAATGGACATCAATGGAGCCAAGGATTAAAATAAGCCTTTGTTTGTGAACTTCTGATGGGGTGAAATCTGTGTCTGCTTGAAGTGAAAATGTACACAGCCAGTGTCCACTCGCAGATTCTTCAAACCAGAAGAAAAGGAGCAGTGAGAAGTGAATTCAGACTGATGAATGGAGGAGAGGACTGTGTTCTCCGAACAGGAGCCCAGGGTCAGCTTGGCAGAAGGCACAAGAGCAGGCTCCTTAGAAGGGATGGCTCACTGCCCTTTGGGGTACTTTACTGTAGTAGCAAGTCTGAAGATGCAACTATTCGCATAAAAGGCTGTCTTACCACCCACATGAAGGGATTAATGTTGGCTTTACAGAAATTGGTAAGTTCCTTCCAAGGTGGACTAGTACAGAAGGGGGTGCCAGCCCTATCCTGACTCCCTTGTTTCCCTCTTGCCACACGATTTCTCTTTGAGACTTGCTCATGCTCCCTGAGTTCCCTTGCTCTCCCATTTCTCTCACTATGTGATATTCTGTACCTTTTGGGGACACTACCACTGTGGCCAGATGCAGTCTGACAGTGGATGAGAATTGGGATCCAGGACAAACCCTTTCCCTTTCTAGCTAAGCATCATGTGGTGTTCTTAACAATGAAAAGAAGGCTAAACCGAGTAAGAAGGAACCGCTTGGAGACCCTATCAAGTCATCCGAGTAACTCCAAAGACAAGCTTCCTGGAGGAAATGAACTATAATTTCCTTCAAAACTTATTTCCCTCTCAGCCTTAGTGAAGGAAATATAACTGCACATAAAACTGTGACAGATTGTACAAACGGTACAAGGAACATACAGTTGCAGCTGGTATTTTACTTAAAAGATTTACATAATATGAAGAAGAATTTAAAATTACTTAAATCTTTTGTTATTATGTTTAAAGCTAGCCTCACCTAAAGAAAGGCTATTTTTATTTTTTGTTTGATTTTTGTTTTGGTTTCTCGAGACAGGGTTTCTCTGTGTAGCCTTGGCTATCCTGGAACTCACTCTGTAGACCAGGTTGGCCTTGAAATCACAAGATGCTCCTGCAGGAAAGGTATTTTTTAATGATCTTCATTTTAACAGGGGTAAAAAGTCATTCCTTAAGAGTAATATGTATGATGGACAAGGACCTTGGAATCTTGGAATGCTTATTCTTGATCTAACAAAATATCTGAGGATCTTTCTCCCCCCAACACATGTGTGTGTATGTGTGTGTATCCCTCCTCCATCATGTGTGTGTGTGTGTGTGTGTGTGTATCCCTCCTCCACCATGTGTGTGTGTGTGTGTGTATCCCTCCTCCACCATGTGTGTGTGTGTGTATCCCTCCTCCACCATGTGTGTGTGTATCCCTCCTCCACTGTGTGTGTGTGTGTGTGTATCCCTCCTCTACCGTGTGTGTGTGTGTGTGTGTGTGTGTGTGTGTATCCCTCCTCCACCATGTGTGTGTCCCTTCCTTTCCCCTCTCTTCCCTCCTCTTCCCTCTCTGTGTCCAGTAGAAAGCAGAATTCCTGATGCCTCCCCCACAACCCCCGTGTGTGTTTCACTGACTGGGTACTTTCCAGTATAGAATCTTTCATGTTTGTTAAATTTAAAGTTAATTTTGTAGATCCAATAATTTCTTTGAGGCAATATACACATATATTGCTTCTTTCTTTGCTACATTATCAGAGTTTATTCCAAGGTTTGGAATAAGGCAGGTACTCAATTAACATTTTATGAGAGCATGCACAAATGAGTGAGTTTGAATCATTATTGAATATTTTCTTTCAGAGTATATGAATTAGCAAACACATATCAGGATAAAACCCTGGGTATTTAAATGTATTCATATCACTTAATCTTCCCTATAACCTACATATTATCATCTCTATTTTGCAGATGAGGAAATTGAAGCTTATGGATACTCTCTGGGCCATACCTTGTTTGGCATTCAGGCCTGGGACCAGTTTTGCTGTCAATTATCCCCTGATGGAAACAGATAGATGCCTGCACGTTGAGGACGTAAATATCTGTCACTGAATTATGGAGCTGGTTTGATCCTCTGCCTGGGTAATGCAATAGAGAAGACCAGAAAAGACTTAGATGAGACACCTCTAATGTCTTCTCTCAACTCAAATTTTAATATATTGTTTAGACATATGCTGAAGTGGCAGAACAATATAGTTCCTCTCTCTTGGTATTTTCCTCATTCTATCTCTTTTTCTTTAAAACAGATGCCTGTCATGGTGCTGACTCCCCCAGGAGAAAGGCACTCAAAACAGTCATCAGAAATCCTCCAACCTTCAGCTTTTCAGTTCCAAAATGCCAGCACTTTCAAGGGAAACTGGGAGCTTATGGCAGAGACAAAGTACGGGAGAGGAACATCAAAGAAATTATCAGGGTTTTCTGAACAAATATGAGAACATGCTTATACTTTTGAGAAAATACTGCTGAACTTGAGTTCAGTGGATTATGCAAAGGGACTAGGATCAACAGCATCACTGTGCTCAGTGATCTGCTTGGAGCAGCCTGGGAGAGGAGGGCACTGGTGGGAAGCTGGCCTGGGCTCTGAGGGACCTGTACCTATATGACATCAGGTAGAAGAGTTTGTCCAACCAGGTACTGATCTTGGAAGAAGATTGCAGTGGCACACCACTGTGGCTTTCAAAGTGATCACTGTTTACTTCTGAAGTATAATTCTTATAATTTTATTGATATTGTTTTAGAGTGGTCTCATGAGTTCTGGAGAGGGAAGATTATAAAAGGGTTTAGGCAGAGAAACATAAGTAAGAATCCTCTGGCCTACCTTATCTGCCAAGCATAATACTTTAACCCAAGTCTTGAAAACCATCCTTTCAGAACAACTCACTCTGCCCCATCCCACTATAAAAAGAATCTTAAATGTTCCCCATGCAAAGTTGCAGGTGGCTGTATAAATTCCATTCATGTAAAGTTCTTAGGGCAAATGTTTGAATGGCACCATTGTCATAATAGCATCTAGGCTAAAACAAAATAAAATCCAGTATTTGATTAAAACAACTCTTTGTGAAATGAATGATGAAGCCCTTCTGATTCATTTAAAGTGATGGTTATTGACCAATTTTCTTCCAAGATGAGAGTAGTAAGCAGGTAGGTTGGAAGTTTGGAAGTAAAGAACTGTAGCTTATTAAATTCAGTGTATTTACCTGTGAGGACGAGGAAGTTAATGAAAATGAATAAAAGGGAGGCTATTTTATAAACGAATGACTGAAAATGAGGACAGAACATTTTTAATATTATTTTTTCTAGACAAATTGCATAATAATAATGACTAGATGTTCTCACCTCAGTCTGTCTGTGATTCCAGTTTGTTCCCCTGAGCTCTGATAAATTTAAGCTCTGTGTTCTCCAGACAGAGAAAATACTAACAGTCCTCCTGCCTGTGACTTTGTTGCAAATCTATAACGGGGAACAGGTCCCCTTTGGAGGAAAAGCATCATTGTGGTAAACACCTTGCTCTTAATGTGCCAACACCATCTTCCAATGCTTCAGAAGAAGACACAGGGGCAGCATGGGATCCAGTCCCCTGCCTGAGTTATCTCACTAGGGCCTCTGTAACACTCACAGAGCTAGGGAGGCTGGAATCCAGGATTCGGGTATCAACAGGAGGGTTTCTTCAGAGGATTTCTCTGCTTTCACGTCATCCTTGTTCTGATTTTCCCATGCGGCATTTCGTCTGTACTTAATAGCATTCCTTCTGTACTTAATAGTCTTAGCTTTTGTAGATAGAAGGAGGTCAGTCATACTAGATTAGGGCCCATCCAGGATTCTCATTTAACTTTGTCTGGAATCTTCATCTCTAAATGTAGTTATAACTGTGACTAATTTATGTGTGTGTATGCATATGTGTATGTTCATATGAATGTGTGTGTATGTGTGTGCACAGTGTGTGTGTGTAGCTCTGAGAACATCAGGTGCCAATCCTCAAGTACCATCTACTTTTTCAGTCAGGGCCTTTTACTGGCCTGAGGCTCACCATGTAGGTCATGTTGACTAGCCAGTGCCAGCGAGCCTTGGGATCTGCCTGTCTGAGTCTCTCCAGCACAGTGGTTACAAGTGGGAGTTGATACAGACATGTGCCCACTGTGCTATGAATCATCACTGAGTGTGGTAAGTGCTGGTCTTTAATGGTGAACTGCATTTCATTTGGGGATAAAAAACAGTAGCGAAAAACTACTTTGGCAGTAGGGAAATGTCCAAGGATTCATAAGAATAATAGTGGAGAGGTTACCTTAAATGCCCTTCCACTATAATGAGATTGATGACTACCTTAAATGCCATCCTAGTGTCTTCATCCAGTAGCTGATGGAAGCAGAAGCAGAGACCCACAGCCAAGCACTGAGCTGAACTCCTGGAATCCAGTTATAGAGAGGGAGGAGTGATGATCAAAGAGGTCAAGACCATGCTGGCCTGAGCAAGTTGGAGATCATGGACACCAGTTGGACAGCTAGGGAACCAGCATAGGACCAAAGCCGATCCCCTGAATGTTGGTGCCAGTTAGGAGGCCTGGGCAGTGTATGGGGCCCCTGGCAGTGGAACCAGTATTTATCCCTATAGTATGGATGGGCTTTGGGTGCCCATTCTCCATGGAGGATACTCTCTCAGCCTAGATACATGGGGGAGAGCATAGGTCCTGCCCCAAATGATGTGTCAGACTTTGATGATTCCCCATGGGAGGCCTCATCCTCCCTGGGGAGTGGATCGGGGGGGGGGGGATAGGGGATTGGTGGGGCACTTGAGAGGACAGAAAAGGGAACTAGGATATATATGTAAAATAAGATTGTTTTTAATTTAAATTAAGAAAAGAAAAACTATTTTGGCTTTCTTGTGTCATTCCTGTCTAACAGTCACATCTATGGAGAAATAAGAGACACTGGGTTCACATGCACATGGCATTTAAAAACTAGTAAAACTTATTTCAAACCTGAGCCATTATAAGGAATGGTTCTGGAGCATACTGGAACTAGAAAGAGTCCAAGGCCAGTTGGTCAACTTAGTATTTCCATGTCTCAAAGTAAACAAAAATAGGGCTAAAGATGTTTAATAGTGGAGTTGTGTAGCATGCACAGGTCCCAAATTAAAGGTTGTGTCTACAGCAAGAAAAAGTGAAAACTCTGTCTGTGTAGTAGTGGTTTCTTGTCAGAATATTCGTCTGAAAATTAGGACACTGAGATTGATTACTAATTATGAAAGTTTGGCCTTTAGCTTAGGCTTGTCTCTAGCTCTTACAACTTAAATTAACCCATTTATATTACTCTACCTTCAATCATGTGGTGTTACCTCTCTTCAATCTTAAACCTGCTATTCCCTCTTCGTGTCATTTGGCTTCTCCTGTCTGCCTTTCTTTTTCCCAGAGTCCTCTCTGTTCCCAGAAATCCCACCTAGCCTCTTACTACCTAACTATTGACCATTCAGCTCTTTATTAAACTAATCACAGTGACATATCTTTATACAGTGTGCAAATATCCCACAGAATCACTGGAAGAATGTTATCTTCTTGAATTTTCATTCCTGCCTAAATTCTTGTGTGTGCCTGACATCAGAGTGTCCTTGAAGTTAAATCCATTACTTAGCGATCTCCCCTTACTTCCCTTTTCTACACCGTTTTCTAAAACATTGTAGTATTTCCGGTTTATGAAGCCTTTAT